>NC_056038.1:0-642946 GCF_004379255.2 Salvia splendens
TAAACCCTAAACCCTAAACCCTAAACCCTAAACCCTAAACCCTAAACCCTAAACCCTAAACCCTAAACCCTAAACCCTAAACCCTAAACCCTAAAAAACCCTAAACCCTAAACCCTAAACCCTAAACCCTAAACCCTAAACCCTAAACCCTAAACCCTAAACCCTAAACCCTAAACCCTAAACCCTAAACCCTAAACCCTGAACCCTAAACCCTAAACCCTAAACCCTAAACCCTAAACCCTAAACCCTAAACCCTAAACCCTAAACCCTGAACCCTAAACCCTAAACCCTAAACCCTAAACCCTAAACCCTAAACCCTAAACCCTAAACCCTAAACCCTAAACCCTAAACCCTAAACCCTAAACCCTAAACCCTAAAACCCTAAACCCTAAACCCTAAACCCTAAACCCTAAACCCTAAACCCTAAACCCTAAACCCTAAACCCTAAACCCTAAACCCTAAACCCTAAACCCTAAACCCTAAACCCTAAACCCTAAACCCTAAACCCTAAACCCTAAACCCTAAACCCTAAACCCTAAACCCTAAACCCTAAACCCTAAACCCTAAACCCTAAACCCTAAACCCTAAACCCTAAACCCTAAACCCTAAACCCTAAACCCTAAACCCTAAACCCTAAACCCTAAACCCTAAACCCTAAACCCTAAACCCTAAACCCTAAACCCTAAACCCTAAACCCTAAACCCTAAACCCTAAACCCTAAACCCTAAACCCTAAACCCTAAACCCTAAACCCTAAACCCTAAACCCTAAACCCTAAACCCTAAACCCTAAACCCTAAACCCTAAACCCTAAACCCTAAACCCTAAACCCTAAACCCTAAACCCTAAACCCTAAACCCTAAACCCTAAACCCTAAACCCTAACCCTAAACCCTAAACCCTAAACCCTAAACCCTAAACCCTAAACCCTAAACCCTAAACCCTAAACCCTAAACCCTAAACCCTAAACCCTAAACCCTAAACCCTAAACCCTAAACCCTGAACCCTAAACCCTAAACCCTAAACCCTAAACCCTAAACCCTAAACCCTAAACCCTAAACCCTAAACCCTAAACCCTAAACCCTAAACCCTAAACCCTAAACCCTAAACCCTAAACCCTAAACCCTAAACCCTAAACCCTAAACCCTAAACCCTAAACCCTAAACCCTAAACCCTAAACCCTAAACCCTAAACCCTAAACCCTAAACCCTAAACCCTAAACCCTAAACCCTAAACCCTAAACCCTAAACCCTAAACCCTAAACCCTAAACCCTAAACCCTAAACCCTAAACCCTAAACCCTAAACCCTAAACCCTAAACCCTAAACCCTAAACCCTAAACCCTAAACCCTAAACCCTAAACCCTAAACCCTAAACCCTAAACCCTGAACCCTAAACCCTAAACCCTAAACCCTAAACCCTGAACCCTAAACCCTAAACCCTAAACCCTAAACCCTAAACCCTAAACCCTGAACCCTAAACCCTAAACCCTAAACCCTAAACCCTAAACCCTAAACCCTAAACCCTAAACCCTAAACCCTAAACCCTAAACCCTAAACCCTGAACCCTAAACCCTAAACCCTGAACCCTAAACCCTAAACCCTAAACCCTAAACCCTAAACCCTGAACCCTAAACCCCTAAACCCTGAACCCTAAACCCTGAACCCTAAACCCTAAACCCTAAACCCTAAACCCTAAACCCTAAACCCTAAACCCTAAACCCTAAACCCTGAACCCTAAACCCTAAACCCTAAACCCTAAACCCTAAACCCTAAACCCTAAACCCTGAACCCTAAACCCTAAACCCTAAACCCTAAACCCTAAACCCTAAACCCTAAACCCTAAACCCTAAACCCTAAACCCTAAACCCTAAACCCTAAACCCTAAACCCTAAACCCTAAACCCTAAACCCTAAACCCTAAACCCTAAACCCTGAACCCTAAACCCTGAACCCTGAACCCTAAACCCTAAACCCTCTGCCTTAACCCCCCGCCGTGATGGTGTTTGAAGGAAAAAAAAAAAAAAAAAAAAAAAACCCTAAACCCTAAACCCTGATATAAATATATGAAGTTAATTTAAAAAAAAAAAAAAACCCTTAACCCCTCGCCGATCCAAGCCCCTTGGCCTAGCGGTAAAGGGTGCTGGATACCGCGTCCATCCTGGAGGTCTCAAGTTCGAACCCTGGGTGGCGTAATTTGTCTTTCCTCCTTGTTATAGGAGTTGATTTGTAATTTCCTCCTTCATATATATAATATAAATATATGAAGTTAATTTTCAAAAAAAAAAAAAAACCCTTAACCCCTCGCCGTGATGGTGTTTGAGGGAAAAATAAACCCTAAAAAAAACCCTAAAAAAAAAAAAAAAACCCTAAATATATATGGATGATATGGACAGGTTGGGGGTCTGCCTAACCCCCCACCGCTAAGGTGTTTGAGAAAAAAAAACCCTAAACCCTAAACCCTAAACCCTAAATATGTATGTCCGGAGGAAAAGAAACCCTAAACCCTATAACCCACTAAACCCTAAACCCTAAACCACTTAACCCTAAACCCTAAACCCGGAGGAAAAAAAAACCCTGAACCCTTTTCGTCGAATTTGTACGAAAACGGTAGCCCCTTCCGTATACTTTGAAATCTTTAGAGGCCCATAACTTCTTTGTTACTCGTCCTTTTTTACTACTGAAAGTTGTGTTGGAAATCATATTTGATGGGAAACAGTGGGGTATGGTCATTATCTGATTATCATTTTGTCGAATTTGCACGAAATTGCCCTAGGCAGCCCATTTCGTATACTTTGAAATCTTCAGAGGACCATAACTCCTTCGTTACTCGTCCTTTTTTACTACTTCAAGTTGCATTGGAAATCATATTTGATGGGAAATAGTGAGGTATGGTCATTATATGATTATCGTTTCGTCAAATTTGCACGAAAATGCCCTAGGCAGCCCCTTCCGTATACTTTGAAATCTTCAGATGCCCATAACTTCTTCATTACTCATCCTTTTTTACTACTTCAAGTTGCGTTGGAAATCATATTTGATGGGAAACAGTGGCGTATGGTCATTATCTGATTATCTTTTCGTCGAATTTGCACGAAAACGCCCTAGGCAGCCCCTTCCGTATATTTTGAAATCTTCATATGCCCATAACTTCTTTGTTACTCGTCCTTTTTTACTACTTCAAGTTGCGTTGGAAATCATATTTGATGGGAAACAGTGGGTATGGTGATTATCTGATTATCTTTTCGTCGAATTTGCACGAAAACGGCAACCCCTTTCGTATACTTTGAAATCTTCAGATGCCCATAACTTCTTTGTTACTCGTCCTTTTTTACTACTTCAAGTTGCGTTGAAAATCATATTTGATGGGAAACAGTGGGTATGGTCATTATCTGATTATCTTTTCATCGAATTTGCACGAAAACGGCAACCCCTTCCGTATACTTTGAAATCTTCAGATGCCCATAACTTCTTCGTTACTCGTCCTTTTTTACTACTTCAAGTTGCTTTGGAAATCACATTTGATGGGAAACAGTGGTGTATGGTCATTATCTGATTATCTTTTCGTCAAATTTGCACGAAAACGGCAGCCCCTTCCGTATAGTAGAAACCACATGCATTTAAACGATGGTCAATCAAACAAATGTATATGCACAAGAGAAATTGAAATAACTACAAGAGCTAATAAGGAAATACAATTGAATAAATAACTCAAAATCATAACATGTTTACCAAAGGTTCCACAAAAGATGTTTACTACTCATAGACACAACAATTAAAGTACTAGACATGAAGTAAAACAAAACAAAACCCAAGGTTGAATTATGCAGCTTTCAGTCTTCTCTTGCCTGGATCTGTGAAGCTCCGCTCCCTCGAATATGAAGGAATAATATGTGGAATATGGGATGGAAGAAGTATATAGAGGGAGAGGATTGGAAGTTACGAAATTAATATTATGAATTAGGTTATACGGTATATTTACGCTTGAAAAAGATTTAGAATTGGTAAAAAATAAAAAGTGTCCTCCAAGTAATGGAAAAGATGGTAATTTCGAGTCCTTCAATTAATAGGAGAGATTTGGTATCACAAGGTCCTTCCTTGAATTTCCTCCTAATTCCGCCAGCTTTTGACTGCACTGCGCAACGTTCGTAAAATGGCCATAACTTTCTCCAAATAACTCAAATTTAGATGTTCAAGGTACTCACGCGAAGCTCTTTCGAAAACTAAGAGAATGGTATGTATTGGGAACTGATTGGATTTCAATCTCTCTAACAGAATGGGATCGAACAGAGGCTGCTGAACCTTGGCCTTTTTGCACCTTTTCTGTCTTTTCTAGTATCATTTATCAATAAATACGTCAAAATATAAAAACGTACAACATATGCAATTTAAGAACATAATTTGCATGATTGAAATTTAAAACGAGCCAAATCTAGGCCTCAGAAATATGCAAAACCCGTGTTTATCAACATGTGTGGCTACTGCATGAATAATACTCCCTCCGTCCCCATAAAATATCCCATTGTTTTCTTTTTCGCTCATTCACCATAAATGTTCTATTTTACTTTTTACCATTTTTGAAAAGTGGTCCCCACATTCTACGAACTCACTTTACTCACTAACTTTTTCTACCATTTTATTTTACATAGTCGAACAATTTCTTAAAACCCGAGTCAGTTAAAAATGGGATATATATTGATAGATGGAGGGAATAATAATAAATAAATAAATAAATAAATAAATAATATATTCACTCTATTTTCACAATTGCTGTTTACTTAATTTTGAGTCTATCTCAGTATCCTATTTTTCTAGTAAAATAATATAAAAATTAATTAATTAGAGAAAATCATGTTCAATGGCCAGAGAATCAAATATACTACTACTATCTTATTAAGTAATTGGGATTTTTAAGATATGCTCACAGATCAGGCGCGTTAGCTATAATATTAATTAGATATGTGTGGGGTGCATATATTGGTAATCAATAAATGAATATTTCTAATTAATGGAGTAAATGATTATAAGAAAATTATGGAGTACTTATTTAATTAATATAGTAGTAGTACTCCTATGAATTAGTGTTGTGATTAACAACACCGAACCAAGTCGATTCAAAGATTACTCGTTTGATTAATTCCTATTTCTCCTTCCTTGTCGGGATTTGGTTATACTAGGAGTTTTTGTATAAATAAGAGTTTTTGTGGCTTGAATCACAAATCTGAATTTTCTGCGAATTAATTAGCCCTAGATTAGAATAGATGGTGATGATGTATAAAGTAGCTCGAGCATCGGAATACCTTGTGATAACGGGAGGATGGATCAAGGACATGAAGCTGACTCGGAAGTCGTGGGTGCTTCCTGGGCAAACATACACCCGAATCGACCTATCCCCTGTGAACTACACCTTCGAGGTCCAAGCCATGAGCGCGGAGAAGCTCCCCTTCATCCTCCCGGCCGTGTTCACCATCGGCCCCCGCACAGACGACCACGACAGCCTCCTCAAGTACGCGAAGCTCATGTCCTCCCACGACACCACCTCCAACCACGTGACCGAGCTGGTGGAGGGCGTGATCGAGGGTGAGACCAGGGTTCTGGCTGCCTCCATGACCATGGAGGACATCTTCAAGGGCACCAAGCAGTTCAAGCAAGAGGTGTTCGACAAAGTCCAGCTCGAACTCAACCAGTTCGGCCTCCTCATCTACAACGCCAACGTCAAGCAGCTCGTCGACGTCCAAGGCCACGAGTACTTCTCCTACCTCGGCCAGAAGATCCAGATGGAAGCAGCCAACCAGGCCAGAATTGACGTTGCCGAGGCCAAGATGAAGGGCGAGGTTGGCGCCAAGCTCCGAGATGGCCAGACCAAACAGAATGCTGCCAAGATCGACGCCGAGACCAAGATCGTGTCCACCCAGAGGCACGGAGAAGGCAAGAAACAGGAATTCAAGGTGGAGACCGAGGTCATGATTTACCAGAACCAGCAGGAGGCCATGGCTGCCGAAGCCAACGCCCAACTCGCTATGAAGAAAGCTGGATGGGCCAAGGAGGCTGAAGTGGCGCAGGTGGAGTCCAAGAAAGCAGTGGCCATCCGTGAAGCAGAACTCCAGAGAGAAGTCGAGAGAATGAACGCACTCACAACCACAGAAAAGCTCAAGGCTGATTTCCTCACCAAAGCCAACGTCGAGTTTGAAACCAAGTCGCAGGAAGCCAACTCCGCCTTATACGCCCAACAAAAACTTTCAGAAGCCTATCTCTACCAGAAGCAGAAAGAGTCAGAGGCGCTCAAGGCTGCAGCAGAGGCTGAGTTATATCAACGCAAGCAGAAGGTGGAGGGCGACCTCTACGCCAAGAAGAAGGAAGCCGAAGGCCTCACGGCTCTGGCCGAGGCTCAAGGGACCTACATACGCGCCATTCTCAGTGCATTCGGAGGAAACTATGCGGCCATGAGGGATTATTTGATGATAAATGGGGGAGTCTTTCAAGAACTTGCAAAGACCAATGCTGAGGCCGTGCGCGGACTCCAGCCCAACCTCAGCATCTGGACCAACGGAGACTCTGCTGCTACTAGTGATGCCATGAAGGAAGTTGCTGGGATATATAAGATGCTGCCTCCCTTGCTCAAAGCGGTGCACGAACAAACTGGGATGCTTCCACCCTCATGGATGCCTCAACTAACAGATCAACAACCTATCGCTAAAAACTAGCTTCGCATTCTTTTTATAGATCAACAACCTATCGCTAAAAACTAGCTTCGCATTCTTTTTATTCATTGTTTTATGGACTGGTTTTATATAAATTTTCTTTGCCTCATACTCTCTCTACTTTTCTATTCCCTAATTTATATGGAGCAATTATTTTATTAGTTGTATTTGATAAATGTCTAAATTAAATTACTATGTTTAACGCAGGTGGACTGAGATATTATTACGGGCCGGTAGATAACATTTGTAGCCCAAACCCAAACCCAAACCCAAACCCAAACCCAAACCCAAATCGACCTTAAAATAGATTCTTTCCGATTCCATATGTTAATATTAAGTTATTAAAACTCTTCTCGATCGACCCTTCACACAGGTTTTATTTCTTTTACCCTGAGAATTAAATCCTTATGTTTCTGTATATGCTTTTTGGAAAATTCTTTGTTTCTTCTTTGTTCCCTTGCATATGTGAAATACCCTAGTGTTTATCGGCCAGCTTGGTATGTTGATTGCAAACGATGATTTCTTGTTTGTCGCGTTCCTGCCGACCAGAAAATTGGGGATGGATCTTTAGTTTTTTCTTTGATTCAATTTCAAGGGTTTTACTCTTGCTCTTCAGATTCTGGGTATAATAGCCAGTATTCGAGATTAGCCCCCTTTTTGTTTCTGCGTTGTCACTTTCAGGCTTCATGGGCGGATTGTTTTCGGAGAAAAAAGCAAGGGCTTGAGTCTTGGATGACTACTGGGATTTGCGGATTTAAATTAACTTCAATTTCAAGCAGGAATTTTTATTCTAAAACTGGTCATGATAGGAACCCTGGGACTGTCATTTACTGGTCAATGCCAGAACTTGCTAATGGGACTTTTGATCCTAGTATTTTAGCAAAAACGCACGCAAGAAGTGCACAGTAGTTTAGCACAACTGAACACAAGTTGTTCACTGAATTAGTATACTCAAATGTTCTTAGAACGTATCCATGATTTTTAATGTGATTAAGTTGTTTGTCTTTAGATAAAAGGTGAATACCCTGTTGTAGGGGGATTTCATTTCAAGTTCCTCAGTGGAGTCAGGAGTCAGAAGGTAATATATGGAAAGGAAATATAAAAGGTCAAGCAATCTACTTGCCTTATATGCTACCATGACTATCTACTGAGATTGGTCTCATCTTCCTGGTGTACCTCATTGTTGAATGTTTATATGTGGTCTATAAAATGTGAAAATTATATAATAGGCATGGTCATTTTTTAAGTCTTTGATGCTCAAATACCTTTTCCAGCAGGTAATGCTAAAAGATTTCCACTTTCTTAACCATGCTATCTCTGTTTCAGTTTTTGGTGATCTTGAATAAGATGGGAAGTAATGGTGGAGAGCACATAAATATTTCCGGAATGGATGCAGCTGAATGTTCTCAAACCTCTGTTCAGATCAAGATCAAGACATTGGATTCTCAAACGTTCACCCTGCGGGTGGATAAATGTGTAATATATATTTCTCATCTGATTTCGCTATCCCATGATACTTATTGAAAAATATTATGTCTATGATTAGTTTTATATGACCAATCTCTTATCTACAAGGTTTGCATTGGTACTTGCTTGTTTGCTTTCATAATTGCATTGCAAGCTAAGTTAAAACAATGGAGTTGCTAGCAAGAATGAATTACTCACTCTCGCCTATGCCTATATTGGAAACCTTTTATTTTCAACAATGAGTAATGTTTTGCCAACTCTTTAAAAACCATATCTTTCTAAGCTGATCAGAAATATGGAAAGAGTAGGGTTGGCCATAATGAGTGTTTAGGAGGATAATAATAAAAATATATCTTAGGAATAGTGTTTAGGGTTGGCTACATCAATTGGAGTCCATGGTTGCAACTCCTGTAGCTTCATTGCTGGCCAAAGAACATCTTCGTCCACTGTCTGGCATTATGTTTTATCAAGACTCAAGAGAAGGAAATAGTTAGGGGGCGGAGGTGCGAATCAATTTCTTTGTTTGAGCTGGTAATGTTGGGATATTTGGTTTATGGGGAAGAGTTATTGACAATAATATCCATCTTTTGATGAGTTCCCACACCATTGTAGTACTCTTCATTTAAAAATAATATCATTGGTTTTCATAATGCAGGTGCCTGTTCCAGAACTGAAGGAACAGATTGCGTCTGTAACTGGTGTCCTGTCAGAGCAACAACGCCTTATATGCCGTGGAAAAGTTTTGAAGGATGACCAACTCCTCTCAGCTTACCGTATCCTTCTATGTTATGTCCTTGATTTGATCTCTTTAACACCTTTGATCTAAGTATTAGTTTTCCATTTGTTCTTCATTTGTTTTTATTTTTTACCTTTTGTTTTGAAGTTCAGAGAAACGGTTGTGACAGTTTTAGATCCCACAGATTACATCCTTTAAAGATGCCAATTTTTCTGACTAAAGCTGTTTTTCATCCTTCTGATTGTAGATGATTCATTGATTTCCTTAACCCTTACGTTTATAGATGTGGAGGATGGGCACACTCTGCATCTTGTTGTGAGACAACCTATTTCTACCTCAGAAGAGCAGTCAGATCAGCTAGGTCTGGTTTGCATTGGCATTGCTATGAGCTTTCAGTTTTGTTCTGAATGATTTAGTCTAAGTAATATTTAAGGCACAATGTTCTGATGAATGTGATGGCTGTATAAGTGACAGACCTATATTAAAAAGATTCTTCTATGATCTATCTGCAGCAGCGGATCCAACATCAAGTGCAGGGCAGAATGCAGGCAGTCACATAAGCCCTGGTATGGTGGTTGGAACCTTCAATATATCAGAACAAGGAGATGGAGCTTTTCCCGATCTAAATCGGGTAATCATTTGACTTGTCTCAACTGTGTGCGATTGGTTAGAATTTATGTTTGTGACATTTATCTTGCAGATTGTTTCTGCTGTACTTACTTCTTTTGGTGTTACAAGATATGGAAATGGCACTGAAGGGATTGATCTAAATGTAAGTTTCTAAATGTTTGTAGCAAGGTGCCCTTTTTTTGTATATGCTTGCTATCTAGTGGACAACTCAATCCATGCTCTATGGTTTTCTTGGCCAGCAACCTCCATTGGAAAATCTCTCAACTGCACCTGGACTAAGTGGTACCAGAAATTCTAGTATACCACAATCTGACCAAGCAGCTTCAGTTGCTGTTCCTGTGGAGCCTTTGCAGCCGCCGGTAGCTCTAGTGTTTATTTTTAATTCAAAGCCATGAACTTTTGTGCATGGATGAAAATCAGTAACAGTATTTGAGTTCTATACCACAGAATGTCAAATGTTCTAATATCCCTGAAGAATATTAGTAGGCAGAAAATTCTTGTCTCAAGTGGCTCAAGTACTATATACTTTTGCCCTAATGTTTTCTGTCCTAAGTTGTCAGTTAGTAATTAAGGTTTTACATCCGCAGGTTATACCCGATTCACTGACTACTTTGTTACAGTACTTGAGCCACTTGAGACAAGAATTTTCTGCCTACGGTGAGATACTTCTCTCTTTGACCAGATCTGTTGTTTCTATTGTAGTCTGCTGGCTATTACATTGTTTTTGGACTGCCGATTTCAGGCCAAAGCACAAATGCTCAAAATGGGAGGGATGGGCAAGAGTTTGAGTCTGCTGGGTATTCTAGTGAGCCAAGAGGGCTCCTGAATCCTGAGTCATTGGCTGAGGTGATGTCATCTGCCAGACTTCTTCTTCTTGAACAAGCCACTGAGTGCTTGTTGGTATGTTCTCAAACTCTATATTAGTAATAAGAAGTTTGATTTACTATCTAGTTCAGATAATTGAAAATGTGATACAGTTGCCTAGGAATGATGAAGACTATCATTAACTTGCTATGTATGCATACTAGCCTCATTCTTATCAGGGCTGTAACCTCAAATTGTGTGGTTGGGAGAAGCCTGTGTCCCAATAAATTCACACCGGACTCTGGAGATCATGTAATCAAACATGAAGTTCTTGCAATTAAAGTGCTTTGTGTGAATAAAATTCTATCTTTCACTGCAGCAACTTTCAAGACAGCTTGAATCACATTCAAGTGTAATGGATTCGTTTGAGCGGTCAAGAATTCAATCTAATGCTATAAGATCAGGAGCTCTTTTTCAGAATTTGGGTGCTTTGATGCTAGAGCTTGGTAGGGCCATGATGACCCTGCGAATGGGTCAATCACCGGTATGTCCTTTCACTTTCTAGTGTCTTATATACCATATTGCTTAATGTACTTTCATAGGCAGATTGCTTCTGTTATTTAGGCTGATGCATTGGTAAATGCTGGACCGTCGGTCTTCATATCTTCAACCGGGCCAAATCCTATCATGGTTCAGGTCATATCTTTTAATGAACTTCCCTCACTTTGTTCAACCAGCTACGCATACTTATGCTCTGCTGTTTATGAATTCAGCCTCTGCCTTTCCAACCAGGGGCGAGTTTTGGTTCAGTTCCTGTGGGTACTGCTCAACATGGCTCTGGTTTAGCTGGAAATTCTGCTGCTACAGGTTTCCTTCCCAGAAATATTGACATCAGAATACGAGCAGGTGCTGTTGCATTTCTGCTTGTATGGATTTCAACTTGATGATTTTTGTAAAGTTTTAATTCCTTCATGCTAATATTTGAACGTTTCCATCCCATATAAGAATAAAGTTAATGAGGAGAGCCTATTAAATTGCAGCATTCGTGTTTGGAGGCAGTTATGCTAATCCTTTTCCTCTTGTTTCTGTAATCAGGTTCACTATTTCCTCGAAGAGAGCCTACTACTTCCCCGTCTCAAGGGCAAACTGGTACATCATCACCCAATAGAGCAAGTCCCAGTCAACAACAAGATTCTGCGCCGGTTGAACCAAGCTCACGCAATAGGGAACCACAACTGAGGGCTATTCCCTTAAGAACTGTAGTGGCAGCAGTTCCTTCCTCTGTTGGGCGTACTACTGATTCCTCTCGTGGTTCAATAGGGATCCTATATCCAGTTTTGGCTAGAGTTCAGCATCTATCTTCAGGAAGCTCAAATAATGCAAGAACTTCTCAAACATCAGATCTAAATCATGATCATAGTGGCAATCCTGAACAACCTGTTCCTGGTTCTTCAACACAACAGCAACATATTCCAATCCCTGGAGGAAATGGTAAATTTGCAACCATTTAAAATTGATACTTGTTCCTATATATTTTTGTTTATGCTTAAGCCCAACATCTGATCATCTATATTGTTGATTGTTTGATGAAAGGTATATAGCTCATTTTTCTTAATGAGTGGAAAGCAGTGGTAACCAAATCCACAGAGGGGATTGTTATATGCTAATCATGGGCACACTTTTGTCAGGGAGCAGCAGCTTACCTTCTGAAGCACTTAGCGACCAAGGATTCTCTGCCGATGTCAGAGGACTCGAGCAACTGCTAAGTAGTATATTTCCAGGGGGACAGATCCTCAGTGAAAGTACCGAGCTCCCACATGCAGCTTCTGCTCCAAGTCATGCTCAAGGTACTCTGGAATCAGCACCGGCTGTGAGTGAAGAAGGGGTACTTTTATCGAATATTCTACGCCAGATAATGCCAATGCTATCTGAGAACACCAGAGGTGCGGATAACAATACATCCACTGAAGGAGCAAATGCAGATGAAACACAGGTAAAGTTGTCTTTCTTGAAAGGGGACCAATTTTAGATGGTTGTAGCTCAACCTAAGAGATATTCTTTGTTTATGGCATGTGCAGGCTGATGACAACAGAGATGAAGGATCTTCTCGTCGCGGGAGGGGCTCTCTGTCACAAGCAAATCCAAAACGACAGAGGGTATGAATGGCATTCATTATAAAGTCCTGTTTTTCTCCATCGTATTTCGCTTCTATGATGCATACACACATTGACATCGTACAAAGAAGACCAGTGAGTCTTGAATAGTAGATCTTGCTGCTAGGCTGACTAGATTTTAGCAGACATGATAGTTTGAGGAGTGGACCTGGACCCAGCATACATGGTTAAATAGAAATGTATTCAGGGGTTAGTTTGATTAGATGTCATGTCATGTCATGTGTGTAAATGCAATAAAGATATACTCTCTTCTTCCCACAAAAATAGATACTCCCTCTATCCCATTAGAAATGAAACATTTTCCTTTTTGGGTTGTCCCATTAAAAATTAAATGTTTCCTAAAATAGAAACAACACTATCTCTACTTTTTTCTTCTCTCTTACTTCACTTTCTCTTCATTAACTCACAAAACAACACTGCATAAAATCCAATGCCGGAAATCAAAAGTTTCATATTTATTGGGACGGAGGGAGTATTTTTTTCCATTTTGGTTCGTCCACAAAAATAGTCTACTTCTAGTTTTGGTAACCTTTTTAACTCATTCTCCAGTAACAACACTCTAGTTACTTTTTCTTTCCATATCTGTACTTAACCACTTATGCATTAAAATTCGTGGTGTCCGAAAAGTCTATTTTTATGGGACGGAGGGATTATCTTGATTGATGAGGAATGATCTGTGTTTCTTCTTTTTGTTTGGCAATGGTGCAGAGGGAGTAGCATCGGAAGTGTTGTGGAAGAAGATGAGAAGTTTGGGTGGAAGCTAACTTCATATGATAAGAGAGTTGAACAGAGACGTACATAATTTATTTTCTGCTGAAGATAATTTTTACTCCATATTATTGGGTGATCCTCTTCGACTTTTTTAAGTTACGCTATTCTTTATTCATGAGGTTAGAGAGAGAGAGGGAGAAGTGAAGATGGTTATGGTTACAAATAATTGTTGTGTGAGTGCGGATGGCTGTGGCTTTGCTGCCTAGACATATACTTCTCTTTTCTATTCTACAGTCTTCTCTGGCATACCATACAAAATCTTGTATTTACTCTTTTTTTTAATATAAATTCAAAGATTGAGATGCAACAATATGTGGAAATGGATGCGTTTTTTAAAAATGAGGTGATAAAAGTTTTTTTTTTTTTTTTATCTCAGCCGTTGTAAAAGTATGTCTGGTTGCGGTAGATATATGGTTTTTCTATTAAAAAATTATCAAATTCCAAAGTCACACTAAATTCAGCCAACTTATGCTGGATTTTGATTGGTTAAATTTTTTTCCGATATTAACCTCTAATATATGAAATTTTTAAAAAGTTAGATTTTTCTTACGAAATAATATCACAGGTTTAACCCAAGTTTGTTATTTCTCATCAATGAAAAAATTTCGGCAAATGATATCATGATACAGATTTTTTTTTTCAGAATTTCTCGACAATAACTTCGAGAGCTTCAAGTTTTTCAATCTTTGAGTATAGTTTTTCTTGAAGCATACCTTTCAAAATTGTTTTTCAATCTATTAATATAGCTAGAATTTTTTCAATTGTGAGAAATAACAAACTCAGGGTAAAGTTCGTGATATTATTTGTCAAGTTGAAAGTTCGTGGGAAAAAATAACTTTTTGAAAGTTTCATAATATTATAGGCCAATATCCTTTTTTTTACTATCAAAATGAATCTTTTGGTATATATCTGAATGAATTTCTTCCGCTATAAACTAGAAAGTTGAACAAATATACTATAAAAAATGAAATGTACATAAAGTTCAGAACTTCCTAAAGCAAGGATTGAGATATATCCAAACACAACATATTTTCTTTAGCAATGAATCTGAAGCTATGGTAAAAATAATTAAATAGATTTTTATTTGATTGAATTAAATTGGTCAGCTCTATGAATAGGAAATAGTTCAGGGTATGAGTTAATGGAGAGGATGGCCAAGCAATGATAAAAATAATTAAATCTAATATGCTTTGTTCCTCTGCCCTTTTTGTGGTCTAATTTTGTCTGGTTAGGAGTGAATGTGCTTTATCAACTCAAATAATAGCAATGTGCTTTTTATGGAGATAATTTCCTTTATTTAAATTTGAAATGGCTAAAAGAGCTTCTGTTCTAGCTATCCATCATAAGATGTTGACAGTCCTAAAGCTGGATGGACATTATTAATTCATTTGCAGTGGCATGTTTAACACATACTTATATAATTGCTTAAGTTTGAATAACATTAATTATGATTGGAAGAGAGATTAAGGGTTCAAATAAGTTTACTATATAAATAACATTAATTGTGATTGAATAACAATATAGAAGGGGTGAAGTCTTAGAACAATGTGGTAAGGATTTCTATATACAGTAAAACAAATGTCAAAATTTTCCTATATAAATTACGGCCAAACTTTGAAAACAAAATATCCTTTAATAAACTAAATTTGGATGGTCTTGGTAAATTTTGCACACATGTTCATCAAACCAAAAATTTATCCGGCGTTAGAATGGCTTAAACCAAAAGCTTCGAATGACCTGTTGTTTGATCATAGTAAATGATTGAATGTAGAAGTGGGAATAAAGAAGATGACATTACCCAAATTTCGAAAAGAAGAGAGGGAAAGGTATTGTAAAGCAGTGTGTAATAGTCAAAAAGGTGAAACTAAAATCACGGAATTATTGCTGTAGTCGATTATTATCTGTCTTAAAAAAACACAAACAGACAAACAGCTTTGATGGGTGTGTGTGACAGTGCAAGTGTGCAACTTTTACCTGAATTGTGGTAGAGAGAGAAGCATCCTTGGTTGTTTTGGGTGAAAAACTTGAGATATGTAAACTAAGTTAGCAAAGAAATATATATAAAGATTTTCTATTGACTTTGAAGCTGCATTGCATGGGCATCTACACTATTATGTGTGAAAGCTGGTTGGGGTTTTAGAGCTGTATGTCAGAATAAGTGAAGAAAACACACTCATTATTTGTTGCAGGGCCTGAGTATTAACATCTCCATTTCTAACCGGTTCACCGTTCAAGCATATGCTTGTAGAGAAAACTTGCATATTACTCCACTACAATGTCAGCATTCTTGATGAAGCCATTAATACTGTATTTCTCCCTCGTCACCACCACTTTTCTGCTTCCGTTTCCATTTTCATTTGGTGAGGAATCTCCTTCTCCGCCTTTCTACGACGCGTTCCAGCCATCTCCGGGTAATTCCACTGAATCTTTTCTTTCCATTTCTGGGCTCATATTTCATGGAAGCTACTGCCTGTGCAGATATGTCTCTTGCGCCAAATAACTTGGATGAACAAGATTTAGACTCAACTCTTGTGTTGGCTCCAAGGAGAACTTACAGAAAAGACCCTCTTGACCATTTTCAAATGTACACTGCTGGCTGGAACATCACTAATCGCCATTACTGGGCTGTCAGTCTTTAAACATTTTCATCTATTTTTACAATCTATAAACTCAATAATGTCTGAACCATACTATATGTTGTTAATTTGCAGTCTGTGAGTTACACTGCTGCTCCTTTTTTTGCTATTGCTGCAATCTGGTTCGTTGCCTTTGGGATATGCTCATCTCTCATATGTGTCTGCTACTTTTGCCGTCCAAGGAATCCCTATGGCTATTCTTCATTTGCTTATGCACTCTCTCTCATCTTCCTCCTACTGCTTTCCATAGCTGCAGTGTAATCTCTCTTGATAAATACATCAATTACTGTGAAGCTACTTAGCTAATTAGTGATGGTGCATTTGTCAGAATTGGATGCGTTGTGTTGTACACGGGGCATGAGAAATTCTACAGCAGCACCATAGACACTTTACAGTATGTGGTGAGTCAAGCAGATGACACATCTGATACTCTAAGGAATGTGTCCCAACATCTTGCTGCTGCCAAGCAAACCAATGTTGTTCAAGTTTCTCTGCCTCCTACTCTCCAAACAGACATCGATCATCTTCAGACCATGATCGACACCTCAGCCACAATGCTAACCACTACAACTGAACAAAACTCACGAGACATCAAGAAACTAGTAGATTCAGTGTAAGTGAACGTCTTTCTTTTGTCTCCATCAAGAAACTAATAGACGCTGACACACCATGGGTTGCTGGTTTGCAGGAGACTGGCTCTTATTCTAATCACAGCTGTTATGCTGCTTCTCACACTCGCTGGATTTGGTATATTCATTTTGCATCTGATGAATGAATTTCCTTAGTGTTGCTGTGCTGTAACTCTGTAACTTTCCTTTTTTCAGCATTTTCAATGCTAGGGATGACAGGTCCTGTATACATGTAAGTGCATATTGTTCCACTTACAACCTCTCTTCTTTGTCTCATACGATTCTTTGGGATTTGCTGTTGCAGAGTGGTGATAGCAGGATGGATTCTTGTGAGTGCAACTTTCATTCTCTGTGGCATTTTCCTAATTGTCCACAAGTAAGTTATCTACAACTTTAACTGCCTCAAATAAGCATGTTTGTAATTTAATGGTTGGTGATGGATGACACAGTGTAACAGGAGACAGTTGCAGAGCTATGAATCAGTGGATCCAAAATCCGAATGCTCACACAGCACTAGACGACATCCTGCCCTGTGTCGATCATGACACTGCCCAACAAAGCTTGACTAAAAGCAAGGAAATAACGTCTCAATTAGTGGACTTGATCAACACTGTCATAACCAATGTCTCCAATATCAACTTTGCCTCCAACTTCGTGCAGCTGTACTACAACCAATCCGGCCCTCTTCTCCCAACCCTTTGCAATCCCTTCCATCCCGACCTCTCTGAACGCCCTTGCTCTCCTGGTGAAGTCGATCTCCACAATGCCACTGAGGTACCCTCATGACAGACCAACTCCTCTCCTCCCAAATTGTTTAATTGTATAACTCATCTGCTCTAATGAAGGTGTGGAGTGGCTACGTCTGTCGTGCATCACCCAGTGGTATCTGTCTTACGACAGGACGCTTGAGTCCGAACCTCTACTCTCAGTTTTCTGCAACTGCGGATGTGTGCTGCGGTTTGTACCAGTACAGTCCCTTCCTCATCCAACTCGAAGATTGCAGTTATGCAAGGCAGACATTCATGGACGTAGAGACCAACTACTGTCCAGGGCTCCAGAAATACAGCCAACGGGTGTATGTTGGGCTGGTGATGGTGGCCACTGCAGTGATGCTGTCGCTAGTTTTTTGGGCGATATATGGAAGAGAGAGGCGCCACCGTTGCCACCCCAGGGGCACAGGCACCAAAGGGGATAACCAAAGAGGTTTTGTGTATGCCAAAGATGATGATGGTGATGAGCACAAATAACGATCAAGAAAATGTCTCACTTGAAGATTATTATTCATATGCATCATGAACTTGTTCAACCTCTATACTCTTTTTCTTTTTCTTTTTTTTGTTAAGATGAGAAACTTGTAGTCGTTATTTGTGATGGATTTTGAATTAGTACAAAAAAACCTCTGTGATCGCCCAATGACACATCCACCACATGAGATACATCATACACCAATGACCACACTGAAAGTGTTTCTTAATTCCTGATCAAATCAGAGACATGTATACAATTGAGTTTCCCATTAATGATGCTGAGAAACGAGAGACACCATAGAGACAAATAAATATGATATACCATGTTTGAATTATGGAGGGGACAAATTGAAATCCATGAGTGTATACTAAATGTTACAAGTTACTCAGCAGGACGATAAGGGGTACATCAACTCTTAATGCTGCAATACAGATTACTCCCTGCCAGTGCCAAGTGCCAGTTCTTCTAAATAACTAGCAGCCAGCCAAGCAATGATTTCCACTAAAAACTATACCTTTTTTAGTCACTACTAAATAAGCAGCTCTACAAACCTCAATCAAAAATTCTCTCCCCTGTTGATAATACAAGGAACACTATTGAGTTGAAGATACAGAGCAACCCCGGGATAAGGAAAACTGCTCTCCAGCTCTCCGGACTTGTCAGGTCCAACTGCACAGCCTTAGCAGCTTCCAGAAGTCGACCTGTAAGATCAACACCAACTATGCCGGCTAAGGTACCGGCTGTATTAGAGACCCCCATGACGATTCCTGCATATCTTGGGGCCACATCCATATGGTTAACGGCAAATCCAGCTCTTCCAAGTGCCAACAAACCAAGAGCCACTGATGAACAGAACACAACACCATTAGGCGTTCTAAACCAGGGAAGAGACATCAACGCACATGAAGCCACCATGAATCCCAGTGTGTTTAAAAGCTTTCTTGTTTTAGTTACGGACATGATTCTCCTGGTAATCAAGTGATCTGCCATAATCCCACCAATATTTGAGAACAGAAACATGTTTAGATAAGGCATCATCTTAGAGGAACACATATCTTGAAGACTACGATTGAGGGCTAACTCAAAGTCTGTAGGAAGCCAATTCATGAGTACATAAAGAGCATAGTGGAAAGTAAAATTATTTGCAACTATTGCCCAGACCGGCAAGCTGAGAATTATTCTCTTCCATGGGATTTTCGGCGCTCTCATGGAATGTACCCTATTTTCTACTTTCTCCTTTTGAGTTCCTTTGATCGGAAGCAAGGACTCACCAAAACCAGCAGCCGTGGCCTTTGGATGTTCAGAGCGAGGTGGATCACTGGCATACTTCAACCAAAGTAGAGACCACATGATGCCTAAAGCTGCTTCAACAAGAAATGCTGACTGGGGACCTTTCAGTTGTCTTACAAGGCTTGGGAGGACAAGCATTCCTCCAGCTGAACCAAAATACATTCCCGAAGTTGTGAGAGATACAGATCTGGACCTCTCATGTGGGGGCACCCATTGTGCTAATACAGTGTGAATGGAGGGAAAGATGAACCCCTGGGCCACACCAACAAGCAACCGGGCTACAACCAAAATTACAACTCGATTTGGATCCAGTGTTACAAAAGCACAAGTCAGGGACCACAAAAGAAATGAAAACAAAAGAACACGCCTTCCTCCAACTTTTTGAGCCACCCAACCACCAGGAATTTGTGAACAGGCATAACCATAATAGAATGTCGACAGTATCATGCCCTTGCTCGATTGATCTATTCCTGCCGCATCAGCAGCTGCAGTATATGCAATAGAGAAGCCAGCTCGTTCTATGTAGCACACAGAAGTGCAGATGAAGGTCAAAATAACAGTCACGTAACGTTTTGGGATGTATTTACTCTTCATCCTCTGTTTGTTTCATGAATGGCAAAACAGCCCACTTTATCTTTACAAATGTTTCATCAAAAATCAAAAACCAATTCCAACAAGTCTATGAATCACACAGAAGAAAGCCATCCTACAGAAGAAGAATCCAAACTGAACTTAGAAACTGAATACTAAAAAGAGAAGAGTAACTAAAGAAAAAACAAGCACAGTGAGATGAATAGTGCCATGAAAGCAATGTTATCAATCTCGTATGGCGGCTTATGGCGGTTCGCCTAAAAACCGCCACAGGGATATGGCGTATTAGTATGGCGGATATGGCGGTCAATAATTAAATAAATAAAATAATACTTATATATTTATATATAATTCAGAAATTAGAAAATAATTAAAATATAACATCTAAAACACTTTAAACAATTAATAAAGTATAAAATAAAACTCTAACCTCCATGTTTCTTGCATAATGCCCCATTCCTAAATACAATACACACGCAATGTTGTCAAATGTCGGATATGGCGGTGCTATGGCGTTTCCACCACTGAACGCCATGCCATAGCGTCATGGATTGGCACCGCCATATCCGCGATTTGATAACATTGCATGAAAGTGACATTCTACTTGGAGCCCAACATGGAATGTGCTCTAACCCACCAAGTGGCGAAACAAGCTTGCTGTTTGAGTGTGGTAGGGTTCTTCGCCTGCTACTGAGCTATCTTTGTTATTATAACAAGATTACATGCCTAAAATCCATATCGTGGCCTTCACAGAAATACTGAAGGATATTAAGATGCATCTCTTGTAGTACCTTTTTCTCCTATGTTGCATATTTTGAGGAGAAACAAACAAGGCCTTTCAAGATGCATTTGTCGCAGCTAGAAAAGATTGATCACAGACTGATCACTCCAATGCACAGTTGAACTACATGATTTAAGGCATAAACCTTCAAGAATTGGAGCCCAGATGTTGATTAGATACCGTATGAGAAATCACCCGGGAATTTATGGCACACAATATACTTATAGCAGACAAATATTCAGTATTCTAACTCCATCACACTCACAGAACACATGGTAATAGAAAATAAATTTATCTCTTCAATCTCAAATCAAAAGAAAAGAAGGTTCCTGTCACTGTCATAAAACAAAAAAGTACTCCATCCGAATCTCGAAAAAGAAACACGAGCCAAGAAAAAAAAATCAGCATTAAAGTTAATCTAAGTTAGTTAATTGGTGAGCGGGATAATATTTTTGCTAATGTAATAATTTTATCTTTTCGTTTCTTGTACATACAAATTATCGAATGTATTTAATTTTCTCTTATAAAATATTATTTGATTCTCTATAATACATTTTTTTATTTTTATTATTTCTTGATCACTTGTAAACATTTTAATGCATTTTTAAAATTTCTGCTCATTCTAATCGATTTAATCGATTTAAATTTGTATCTGTTCTACTACTTTTTAAAAGACGACTAAAACTTTGCTTAAATAATTGAAATATTTTTTGCAAAAATAATATATATTGCAAAAGTTGAAATAAATCATCCATAAAATATAAATATATAAGAACTTCCATTTTTATAGTATATAATTAAGTATATTAAAAATATAGATATAAATTGTGATTAAAAGATCAAATGAATTTGAAAGTCTAAATTGATATAACTATTTATCGTACCCCAAATTTAAAATTCTTGATCCGCCACTGGCTGAATGTAGTGTTTATGGTGACGAAGTGAGATTTAGAATGAAAGTGAAAAATAATATTCAAAGCGTTGAAATAAATATTTTGACATCTGAGTCATGGGCCTTCCATTATATCCGGCCTCTATCATCATTGGCCCAACCCACTTAGTATATGACGAGATAGCTTAGGGAGTATTTTTATACGGAACATTTATCGTGACATATGCTTGTGTTCATAGGATTGTATTCAATATCGAACTAATTTTAAAGAACAAACTAGAGACTAAATCTCAGCCATCCGATTTTATAATCTTGTGGATATAATAAATCATCTAAATCTTATTATTTTAATTCCAAAAATTAGATGAAGGGTTGAATTGGAATACAAATACTGCAGCGGTTCGTTTTTTTCCTTAAATCATGCGACACAAATTTGGAATTTATCTTCAGAATCGATCGTCTTCAACCATCGGTCACACCTTCAATTACATCTTCATCGCCAATTCACGCTAGCAATTACATCTCCATCACCAATTCACACGTGCAAGTAGATGAACACGTTTCCATTCCGCGACTGCAATTAACGCACACCATGTCTTTATTTCAGTGCTTGCAATTACATCTCCATCGACTGCAATTCAATATATGCAATTTAGTACCTGTAATTACATTCACCATCTGCAATTTAATCTCCACTGATTTCACGCCTGCAATTACATCTCCATCGTCAATTCATGCTCACGCTCAGTACGCCTGCAAGAAGATGTAATAGCTGTGAACGTGATTCGAAATTCATTAAATTGTCTACGGAATTTGTTGAAGTAGTTGTTTTGTAATTCGAGTAACAGTGGATATTTGTAGTACGTCGCTTCAAAAATGATCTGAGTCTAATATTACTATGAACTGTTAGCAATGAATATTGTGGATTGATATGTGTTTGTTAAGAATTTCGACCATGAACAATAATTTTTTTTGTTCCTACGATTTTTATTTGTAATGAACTGTTTTCTGGAATTAGATGAATTGTTTTCTGCAATTAGATGAATTGTTTTTTATATAAGTTGAACTTTATATGGTTGCGAGTTCTAATATTACTTGTTGTTATATCATTATTGTCTAATTTCATGCTAAAATATCCATAATATGATTATGGAAAATCAGATCTTACAAATCATGAATCAAATTTGAAAAGATTTATTATTTCCTAATTTCATGCTAAAATATCTATATTACAAGTATGAAAAATTAAATCCTCAAATTGTGTCTCATTGTACAAATTTCACCTCGATTGTCCGAAATCCATCAAAGCTAAATTAATCATCTATAAATCGACGAACATCAATGAAAAATTTTGTTTATTCTTGAAGAATAACACATTTTTTCAAATGTGTAGTATATGAACTAAATAATGAACTCAATGAACATTAGAAATAAACTGAATGAATGGTAGTAATGAACCAGTAATAACCTTTTAAAGCATACAGTAATGATAGGAACAAGGTTAACTATCATTGTACCTATCATGAACTAAATAAACGATGGAATGAACTATATTCAAGAAACAATGAACTAAATATTAATATACTCCATATTGAAATACAATAGTAACAATATTTTCCAATATAATATAATAATATACAACGTATATCATAATAATGAATCAAATACACATTTTTCGATTAATCATTTTAAAAGGTGCACAAGTGGTTCATTCAGTTTGAATGTTGAAAACATCGTGCGTAGTTGATTCAATGCAAGTATCTCGTTAGTAGGAACTGATTTGTTTATATAAAGAACAGTTACAATGTTAGTGTTGAACCAAATGCAAGAAATACTACGCAATGAAAGAAAGCAATGCATATTATAAAGTATTAACTTCATCATATAATGTTATAACTTCATCATGTAACGTTGTAACTACATCCAAATAAATGAACAAATTTTAACCCTCTAAAAAAAAGAACCAAATTTTGAATGACTCGAATTTGAAGGAAAGCATTACATCTTATATTGTAACAATTTCATATATTACTTCTATTACTTCATCTTATAATGAAATAACTTCATATACAACATAGCTGCAGATACAATAGAAGCATTGTTGACTACATATCTGTTCACAAATTCAGATAGAATCTGTTCAAAAATTCTGATAAAGCACAATCATCTTTGACTCTTAAATGAAAATAAGAGTATCTAATCAACTTTTTTATCGTTGAAAACATCATACAAGTTAAGTTACAGCAGACCACAAACAGAATTAAGTTACAACAAACCACAAACAAACAGAATCCAGAGCATCATAGAGTCAAAAAAAAATACTTCAGCTAATGTTGAACATACTTCATCTTATAACTTGATAAATTCAGTGACATCAGTCGAAAATACTACATTCAATAAATTCACCCAAGATTGAATGAAAAACAAAAACTTTAATCAACTAAATCAAACAAAAAACTGTGAACAAAATTAAAATTCTAGAATTGGGGATAGCTCACCCGAACGGTTTGGTTCCATCGGGTTTGAGGTGGACCTCGGTTTGGTTTTAGGAGGATGTCCCCATTCAATAAATTCACCCAAGATTTATGCCAAAATCAATTTTACCCTATTTCACTCATATACAAAATGACTAAGCTACCCCTTGGCTGAACTAATTAATTCACAAGATGAAGTACAGAATTAAGATGTAGAAGCTTTAATCTCATCCATTAAATTTAAATCCATTGGCCAATATTTAGTCTCTAGTTCTACATTAAGGAGGTGTTGTGCATATAAGGAGACCCTGTGTTCATATTTTAAGATTAATTATTACTGAAATGGTTTGCTTCGCCACGCTGCATTTTACCATCAGAAACAAAAACCAAAACTGCATACAATTCTTTTCGGGAATATGAATAAAAAAATTCATCCAAAACTGGCCTCACAAAAAACCAGCTCTAAGCAAACATTTCAGAGTCAACTTGCTCAATTTTGGGGAATATTTCTCTCATCCTAGACATGTAGTTGGGAGAACTTGCCTGCAATTCCACAAAGAAAGATTAGATGATGCTTGTTGATTTGAATAAAGAGATTATACAACAAGCACATACACAAGGATTGCACTCAAGATAGATGGTTGTGAGACTCTCCCTGAAACCGGCAGCACCTTCAGCTAGGCTATCCAGCGACGCTATTTGGTTGTCATTAAGCCACAGATCTTCCAACCTGGTGGTAACCAAAAATCAGAAAGGTAACAAAGTGTTGGAATAGAATGGATTGATTTCCACACCTTGTCAAATTGGCAATGTCAGTTATTTCTGTGAGCTTATTTGATGCCACATCCAAGACCCGGAGGTTGACTAGAGTTGATAAGCCTTCCATTTTTGTAATACCATTATGGCTCAGGTACAATTCTTCCAGTGCAGTACATTCCTGCAAATCAGGGCATGTGAATTCATCTCTTCCAAAAAAGAAGTTGAATTTAAGGAGTTTCTGTAAAATGTAGCATTATTAACTCCACGTAGCTACCTCAAGTCCCGCCATGGATGTTAAGCGATTGCTTTGAAGGCTGAGCTTCTTAATGCATTTTAGTCCACAAAGGTCAATGGATCGGATACGATTGCGACCAAGCCATAGCTCAAGCAAGGATGACAAATTTTGTAGGTTCTCCATTACCTGATAACCAGACTCAGTTCATTGGCCAAACGAACCATCTACCTACTGCCAATCAATAATTTAGGCAAATCAAAGAATTAAGTTCATATTTACCAAGCCACTTATATCAGGAACAAAGGGCCCATGTGCTAATAGGAGGACACTAAAATGAACATTGGGATGCATTAATTTGCTGAGTGTTTCAAATTCATGATTCCAATTTATTATACATTCTCACATAAGGATCCAAATTAGATAATTCTAACTAATGGAGCTACACTTATGTGCAGACAATGCATTCTTTTCTAAATGTGAAAAAGACCTAATATAGCACATCCTTAAAGAAATGGACCTAACCCGTAGCCTGTTGGACCCAAGTTCAAGAATTTGCAGCTCATGGAAGTGCTCAATCTCCTCCATCTTTGTCACTTCATTTTTGGACACATACAGTTCCTTGAGTGAGTTTGAAACCTTGGATAACCCACTGAGTGAAGTAATTTCATTAAATGAAACATCAAAGACAAGAAGCATTTTGAATATGGTGACATCTGGAATTCTCTTCATTTGATTATCTCTCAGCACTAGCTCCTGCAGAAGAACAGCACCAAATTCAATATACTCATAAACAGACAAGTTTGTGTGTTTGGATTTTATAAACAAACAAATTCACGGATTATTTTATCCATCATACGGGATTTGAATCAGCATCTATAGTGCAAGAAGACTACCCTGAAATATGAGATAAATCAACCCATATTTTACTCTCCTTCATTTGCACATCCATTCCATGCATGCTTCAGTAGAAACACATTTGCACTTGAGATATTTCTTTCACAAATTCAGGTAGTATATGTTTATTCCGTCAGGAGGATTAAAGAGATCATCTACTTTATCAGTTAGGAGTTAGATAAAGATGACATGCATTGGAGGAAAAGAACGCGTTCTCTGTAAACAATGCATGCCTAAAGCATACAACTCCACTTTCTAATTAAAACTACTCCCACATAAGTAGAATTGGTGGCATTAATGTCATCTCATTTAATCAATGCAAAAATGTACTTACTAGATAAGAAAACTGAGAATATTAGATACATGACACATTTACGCAAGACAATTTCAATGAAATAAATTCATGCTCCACAAGCAAACTTAATTAGATTCATTAGAGCCAATTCTTCACATGAGGATGAAAGACAGGAAGTAATAGATTTCGTTTTATGCGTAATGGTTACTCCTTCTAATATGTACAAAAGACCAATCCCTGATTTTCTCAAGGAATGAAACTAAAACAATACACAATCTCATACCAACAACAGGAGAGGGTAACCTAAAAAGAGACTGAATCAACAGAAGGGGAAAAAAGGAAATGAGTGTACTTGGAGAGCGGAGATGGAATGCCAGGACGACAAGGGGAGGACAGCATCGTCGTTAAGGAGGTTCTGACGCAGAGAAAGCTTCTTCAGATTTGAGAGCTGCGACAGACGGGAGTCTAACGCCGTCAGCCGGTTCGCCGTGAGGTCTACTTCGACGAGTGTGGGCGGCAGGTCGACGGAGTTGAGATCGGGCAGCTGACAACTGCTTAGATCAAGAAGCGTACGCTCGCCGTCGCTTTCGGGTTTCGCCGACGAGTCCATTTTTCGTGATTGATCTCATGCGCTGGAAATTTGTGTTTTCATCTCCATCGGTCACTAATTGTCAAAAGTTGATTCAGACTTGGAAATTAAGAAATTGTCATATTTTTATAAGTACTTTCATTTAGAATAAAATATTAGTGAAATATGGTATTCATTATAAAAAATAATACTGTTCCCCACGTACACATCTTTTCTTTGTTTCCCGGGCCTCTAGTGAGTTACGGACAGAGTTCGAAAATGTCAAATCTTTGATGATTCTGGTTAACTTGACATGAGTTTTAAGAAAGGTGACGAAAAGTGAATGCAAAAAGTAAGTGAAATATGAGTATTAATATATTAATTTTATAATAATATATGAGTGGAATGAGTTAGTACAATATAAGGTCCAATTACTAAACGTACTCTCTCCATCCCTCCATTAGAAGTCTCATTTCTTGGCGGCACAGGTTTTAAGAAATATTAAAAAAAATGGGTGGAAAAAAGTTAGAGGAATATGAGTCTCACTTGTATATAGTAGTACTAGTTTTAAATGAAATGTGAGTGGAATGAGTTAGTGGAATATGCGACCTTATTACCATTTATAGTAAAACTGAACCGGTACTCCTATTCGCGGAAGGACTAAAATGAAAAACCGGAACTCATATTCGCGGACGAAGAGAGTAGTAAAAAGTAAAAGTAAGGGTGTCAATTAATTGGGAACTGACGAAAAAAGAAATTTGTTCCAATTAATGGGGGACCGAGGGAGTAGTAGTACTACAATAAAAGATAAATGTGACAAATAGGGATGGAAAAATTAGTCACAAATTATGGCGGACTGATGAAGTAATTGTTTGGCTGGCGTTCGGTTGTCATGACTAATATCATGAGACTATCCATCTAGGATTAAGTTGTGGGATTATTTTAGTTTGAGGGGGAGGCTATGACTAATTATCATGAGACTATCCATCTAGGATTAAGTTGAAGGGTTCAATCTTATGAACCAAACATAATACATATTTAATCATGAGATTTAATCTTGCCAACCGAACACCCCCTAAATCATGGGATTAGTGTACTATACTTATTTTAGCTGACAATTAAAATTAATTAAAATCAATTTATTTCATATATCTAGTGTTGCCCACGGTTCGGAACCGGACGGTTCCGGTTCGGAACCGCCGGTTCCGGTTTGGTCGAAGGCGGAACCGGAACCGGACCGTGAGGCTATTTCACGGTTCCGGTTCCGGTTCGGAACCGCCGGTTTTTCCGACGGTTTAGGCGGTTCCGGTTCGGAACCGCCGGTTTCGCGATTTGAATTTTTTTTTTTAATTTGAAATTTGGATTTATACAACAATTTGGAACAAGAGTACAAGACAATGTATAATTCTAATAGAAATATGACGAATAAGGAGAAAATGGTATCAATTTTATTGAGTTTGAGTTGTAACGGACAACGATACATTACAATTTACAATACATATGCATCTACAACTACAACTACAAGTATACTACATACAACAATGTAATATAATTTACAAGTGTCGTCGGACTCGGGAACGTAAGAGCATCTCCAGTGGGCGGATGTCCCACTCGGACATCCACTAGGACATCCCGAAAACACCTCCTGCCACGTCACTAGGACTTCACATCCCACTGCCACGTCACTAGGACATCCCCTGCACAATCCGCCCTTCCCATCGCCCTTCCCACTAGGACTTCCCGCAATAAAAAATAATCACAAATTCACAAATAAAACAATTTACGTTTACGGAAATAAAATTTCAACACGAATACGAACGGAAAAAATTATCAACTTCATTAAAAAAACATACATGATTTGAAAAAAAAAATTACATAGTAATAAAACAAAAAAAAGTAATAACATCAACGTCAACCCCTCCGCGTCCAAACCTCTTCGATAATATCGTTCTGAAGTCGAACATGGGCATCTGCTTGCCGCATGTCGGCAAATGCACGCATCCGCTCGACATCTCCATGAGGTACCCCCATATTCACATTCGCGGTGGCCACGCCGTGACTTGGACCTGCACCCGTATCATCTTCATTGGTCCACTGAGTCAGTTCCGCACCTTCATTTTCGACAATCATGTTGTGCATTATGATACATGCGTACATGACATCGCCGATGTTGGGAATATACCACTGCCGTGCAGGACCCTTGACTACCGCCCATCGACTCTGGAGCACACCAAATGCCCGCTCCACATCCTTGCGCGCTGCTTCCTGACGGCTCGCAAAGTATGACTTCTTTTGCCCGAGCGGATGCTTGATTGTCTTCACAAAGACGGGCTAGTTTGGGTATATCCCATCCGCCAAATAGTATCCCATATTGTGCTGGTTGCCGTTGGCGACGAAACTGATGGCGGGACCAACGCCATTGCACTGAGCATTGAACAGGGGCGACGACTGGAGAACGTTGATGTCGTTGTTCGACCCGGCGACTCCGAAATAAGCATGTCATATCCACAGCCGGTAGTCAGCTACAGCTTCAAGGATCATCGTGGGATGCTTGGCTTTGAAGCCGGTAGTGTATATCCCCTTCCAGGCGGCGGGGTAGTTCTTCCACTCCCAATGCATACAATCTATGCTGCCCAACATCCCAGGGAACCCGTGCACCGACCCATGCATATCTATCAGACTCTGGCAGTCTTCGGGGCTCGGACTCCGAAGATACCGCTCACCGAATATCGCTCTCACGCCCGCGCAAAAATTTTGCAGACACTCGACGGCTGTCGACTCGCCAATGTGGAGGTACTCGTCGAACATGTCGGTCGCGCCTCCGTACGCCAGTTGTCTGATTGCGACAGTGCACTTCTGCAAGGGCGTGAGTCCGGGTTTGCCAGCTGCATCCTCCCTGATCCTAAAATACATGTATCTTCTCTCTAAAGCACCCACGATGTGCAGAAACAGCGGACGATGCATTCTAAAGCGTCGCCGGAATAAGGCTTCCCCAAAACGCGGCTGAGGAGCGAAGTAGTCTGCATACAACCGAATATGTGCAGCAATGTGGTCACGGGGTACTGTAGTTCGACGATGGATCGGCCGAGGTACCGCAGCCTGCTGCCGCCGCTGCGCCCTCTGCTGTAGCAGTCTATCTATCGCACCTTCCACAGCGACCTCCAATTCATTCTCACTATCACTGTCACTAGACATTCTAGATAGACTTGAAATTAGAGATGTAGAGAGAGAAACTTGTTAACACAAGTGGTGCGAATGAAATGAAGCTCAACGAGCCGTATATATAGAGTTTTAAAAAAATATATATTTACCGGACGTCCAACCCGGACGTCCGACCCACTCCACAATGGCGGACGTCCGCCCGCCCGTCGCCCGCACGTCTGAGGACACCCGACGTCCTCACGGGACGTCCGTATCCGACCATCGACGCTCCAATGGCGGACGTCCCGGTCGCCCGTCGCGGACGTCCGACCGGACGCCCACCATTGGAGATGCTCTAAATAAAAAAAAAACATGAAATGGGGGGGGGAATTGAAAATGGCTTGAGCTCGCTCAACATAACGAAAAAATCCAAAAAATCCATTTCGGATTTTATTCATAGACGATTATCAATTCATAAAAAGACTAATAACAATGTGTAGAATTTGAGAGATCAGAAGTCGATCTGAACCCGAACATAAATAAAAGTGAAGCCGGTGCACTCAATAAGTTGACAATTGCCATCTGGAGTTTTGGAGATGACGGTTGCCTTGAACAAGGGACTTGTCAAGATTTGGACATGTGAAATTCCCATAGGAGAGTTCGCATGTTACACAGATATGTTTGATAGTGACATCCCATTCTTTTTTCGACTATTGACAAACATCGCCAACGACTACAACCTGCATGATCACTAATTCAGATAGTAGTCTATCATAATTCTCCATTCATTACATTTACATCAATCTATGCGTGTATATATGTCTCAACTCTTAGTACCTTGCTAAACAACGCAAAGGAATACAAGGAAGCAAAGGAATCTTGTGATATTCATCATCTTAGTCCTTAGATTTGCAACCCTCTCATTTAGTACTCCTAGTTATTTCACTTATTTATAGATACTCATATTTTCAATTCGTAACTCCAGGAATTACAAATTTTGTCAATCAACTCCATTAAACATCATGGTCGATATTTTGTAAGTACCTTCATTCAAGAGATATGTTTATACAGTTATACTAGGCATGCACAAACCGACCCGGCCCGGCGGTTAACCGCCGGTTCGGGCCCGCCGGTTCATGAACCGGAACCGGGCCCGGAACCGGCGAGTTGAACCGGCAGAAGGGTTGAAGGGTCGGAAGGGCCGGTTCAGGTTCGACAATATATTGAACCTGAACCGGCGGTTCAAAACCGGCGGTTCGGCGGTTCGAACCGCCGGTTCAAAGGGTTAAATAGTGTTTCGTAGGTTAGGGGTTCGTAGGGTTCGCGTAGGGGTTTAGTATAGTCGTTGGAACCGGCGGTTCGCGGGGTAAACCGCCGGTTTGAGGGGTAAACCGCCGGTTTGTCGGGGTAAACCGCCGGTTCGGGAGCCGGTTTCTGACGGTTCCGGCAACTTTTCAGAGGCTAGGCCGTAGGGTCAGTGTGTAGGCATGCAAAACCGGTCAGAAAACGGAAACCGTGGACAACCCGCCGGTTTAGGGTTGAACCGCCATATGTTTTTGTATATGCAAAAACAATTACATAATTGTATTTGTATATACTCTAGTCGATGAAGTATATTTCTCTATACGGCTAAATGAGGGAAACTTTTGACAATTCTACTATATTTGTTGATTGTTAGACGAAACTCAACATTTAAAGTTGAATTGCTAAAGGTGTCCTTAATTTAGTTATGTAGAAAGATCTTCTTCGCCGGTTAAGAGTATATATATAATACCCTTATACGTTTAAGAACTTCAACATCGTTTCTTGTCATTTGTAATTAGTTCTTCACTAGTAGTCTCATTTGTATTTAAATTTTGTTTAAGACTTCAAGACCGCCATATGTTTTCAATTTGTAATTGTTGTAACTTGTAACGTGTAATTTGTAAACATGCAATTTCAATAAAATTGCAACTTTATCCGTATTTTTTTCAATTTTATTTACTCACATTTCATACAAAAAACAAACTTGAAAAGTGTAATGTAAGTTGATTAAAATTGAAAAGTTGAAAAATGCAAAAAAAAAAAAAACAATTCGTCGAACCGTCGAACCGGCCGGGAACCGGCGGTTCAAGCCGAAAACCGGCGGTTTTGAACCGCCCCGTAACCCGCCGGTTTTTTGAACCGGAACCGGAACCTCCGGGAGCTAGGCGGGCCGGTTCAGGTTCATACATTCCCCGACCCTTGAACCGCCGGTTCATGACCCTGAACCGGCGGTTTTCGACCCTTGTGCATGCATACTATAGGAGAATAAACAAGTCAAATAACACCGAGAATGTACCTACCTACAGTTTGAAGCTTTCATGAAGACTGCAGTGGAATGAATTCAGGACATACAAGCTATCATAACCTCTCCAATGCAACCTTTACCTCATCTCATAACTACTCCATTACACTTCATTTCCCTCCTACTTAGATTGTTCATGTGATTCGGTGCATAGCTTCACACGCAACAACAAAACCAATCATGCATACAATCCAACTTTTCATTTAGTACTAATTAAATACTAATCATCTTTTCTTGTTATGTCTTTGTATTTTCAAAATACTTAGCTCGTAAATAATATTTTTGATTAATTAAATGAAGCGTTAAAATGCTTTTATACCATTTAGGTACACGTACTAATTTTTAACTAATTAAAGGTTTTCCGTAGTACCCAGCTATATAATTGATCACCTTCTTAGCTATGCTATCCTATTAATTAGGAATGAATTAATAACAATTTTTTTAATCTATACTGCCATAAATAGATTCTCAACTCTAACGGCTTTTGCCTAGTTCTCTGCAAACCTCCATATCTTTTTTTGAAGGCATAAAATCCATATCTTGGAGTTATTTTCTCAACTACTTATTTAAATTTTAAACTCCATATCTTTTTGTTGAAGAGATTAACAGGAAAGTCGCCTATATATATAATATGGTTGGGAATTAATTGAAGCTCTTTAGACATGGGAAAATTAAAATTTGGAGTGGCACCAGTCGTATATCCTTCTATATTTCTGATTCTCTTAATTTCATTCCTCAATTTTCACTTTCACTTCCTCTCTTTCTTTCCCACTAATCTTGTTCATCACAAACAGGTACAGCAATACACAGACAGAAATGTTTTGTGTTTGTATATATAAAATATAATATTGGAGAATGAATAATTGGCAGATAAGTATCGAAGAAGAATTAAGCAGAGCTCGAGCAGCCATTCTTGAAGCTGGAAGAAGCCACAGTTACATCTTCAATAATAATCATAAGTATTTCATTCCAAGAGGCTCCATATACAGAAACCCGCATGCTTTCCACCAGTTATTTATTAACTCAATCTCTCTTTTCATTTGCTTTCACTCTTTCTCATGCAAATACACGTGATAATATGTGTGTTATATGTAGGAGCTATGTAGAGATGGAGAAGAGATTCAAAGTATGGGTTTACAGAGAAGGCGAGCCCCCTCTATTCCACCTGGCCCCCTTCAAAAACATCTACTCCACCGAAGGCCACGTCATCGACGAGCTCCACCATAGCACCATGGCAGCGCCCCACCCGGACGACGCCCACGCCTTCCTCCTCCCGGTCTCCGTCACCAACATCGTCCACTACCTCTATCACCCCCACGGCGACTTCCACCCAACCCGCATCGGGAACATCTTGCAGGACTACGTCACCATCTTGGCCAATAAGTATCCTTATTGGAACCGGAGCTCGGGCGCCGACCATTTCTTCGTTTCATGCCATGATTGGGTACTTCCCTTTTCCTATTCAACTCAAGTTTCATTAGAATTTAGAAATACTTGCTTATTGTATTTGATGCAGGGGCCTTATGCCACTGCTCAGAATGCCAAGCTCTTCAAGAACCTCATTCGTGTTCTCTGCAATGCCAACGTCTCCGAAGGGTTCAAGCCAGTGCGAGATGTTACCTTGCCAGAGATAAACGTCCCATCGTCAGCCCTGAACCAGCCGGACCTGAACCACTCCAAGTCCATACTCGGCTTTTTTGCAGGCGGGGCCCACGGTGCCATAAGGGAAGCCCTCCTCTCCCACTGGAAAGACAAAGACAAGGACCTCCAAGTCCACGAGTATCTCCCCAAAAACATCAGCTACTTGGACCTCATGTCGCGGGCCAAGTACTGCCTCTGCCCCAGTGGCTACGAGGTAGCCAGCCCGAGGTTGGTTGAGTCCATGCACGTTGGGTGTGTGCCGGTCATCATCTCGGAGGGCTACCCCCCACCCTTCAGCGACGTTCTTGATTGGAGCACCTTCTCTATCCACATTCCGGCCAGGAGGATACCAGAGATCAAAAATATATTAGAGGGGATAGCAGCAGAGGAGTACGAGGAGAAGCACAAACGGGTGTTGGAGGTCCGTAGGCATTTTGTTATTAATCGGCCGGCAAGGCACTACGATGTCTTGAATATGGTCTTTCATTCTGTTTGGCTAAGGAGGCTTAATGTTAGGCTACATCTTTAGTCTCTCTTTTCCACTTTTTTTTCACATTCACATACTCTGTGCTTAAATCACCGGCGTCCCCTAAAAATGGAAGCGATTGCAGGCTGGTTAGGAAGGTGAAGAATCCTGTGTTGGATTCAAATTAATGATTCACATAATTCATACATGTCGAATACGATTGATAAACATAAACTGGAAGCGTACATGGATTCGGATTCATGATGATGTTCTTGATAATTCGTGAAGTTGGTCTTCCAAGTGTCATTCCAAGTGTCAACGCTTTTTACAGAGAATATATTTTTTGTATTCTGTAACATTAATAGGAATGGGAATCTATCGATGTATTTATAGGTTGTACTTGGGGACCATAACCCCGTATTTAGAGAACGAGTCCCTAACTTCATTATAACTCTAATTTCACCCATAACAAAATTAAAATTATTCAAAGTAGTATCTGCACAATAGTCCTCATACTTTTATAGATGACCGTTTGACCCTATAAGTTATATTAACTTAGTAGATCACGTAATCAGGTCATTCAATACATAATCATAAATATTATACAATATTTAGACGATTATGTTGAACCATATTAAAATGTTCCAACAATCTCCCACTTTGGCCAACATAAAAGTCACCAAATGATTGTACATTACTAAAGTTGCGCGCTTACTATTTATATTAATCATCTTTACCGATCCGGTCTACTAAACATGTTAATATAGAACCAAAGAAGTTTAAGTCACAACACGTATACATGACTAAACTCATCAGTGATCACATATATCAACATATATAGCCACACAAATCAAAATATGAGTGTGCAGCATGAAAATTACATGCTATGTGATCTTGTACATGTCTATTTCCAACTGGTCCTCTGAAACCGTAGTGAGATCAGAAAATACCAAAGCATAATTCAAAGTAACTAAAACCAAAGTAACTAAAGTGTGCACTTAATAATTGAAATTCAATATCATTACATATATGAACATAAACTCCCACTAAACCAAAGTATCACAAGGTCGAACACCCATGTGAAATACATGCTCATGAAAGACCGAAGGCGGTAAACCTTTAGTGAAAGGATCTGCAAGCATGGAAGTCGAACCTAAGTGTTCAATTTGCAATTGTCTACTCTGAATTCTATCCTTAACAGCAAGGAACTTGATATCAATGTGTTTAGACTTCGACGAGCTCCTGTTGTTGTTGGAGTACATGACTGCGGACTTATTGTCACAATATAACTTGAGTGGTCTTTCAATACTATCCACAATTTGCAGTCATTGAATAAAGTTTCACAGCCATACTCCATGTTGTGATGCCTCAAAACAAGCTATGAATTTTGCTTCCATTGTAGAGGTGGCTATCAATGTTTGTTTAACACTTTTCCATGATATAGCCCCTCCGGCGAGCATGAAGACATAACTTGATGTGGATCTACGACTGTCTTGGCATCCCGCGAAATCCGAATCGGAATACCCAATGATCTTAAGCTGATCCGATTTCCTATAAGTGAGCATATAATCCTTTGTTCTTTGCAGATACCGCAAAACACGTTTGACTGCTTTCCAATGATCCATACCGGGATTACTCAAATATCTGTCTATCATGCCTACTATGAACGTAATATCCGGACGCGTGCATACTTGTGCATACATAAGACTTCCCACAACCGATGCATAGGGATGTAATTCCATTTCCTTTCTTTCAAACTCATTTTCGGGGCATTGATTCAAACTGAATTTATCACCTTTAGCCACAGGGGTATCTCCTGGTCTACAATCTTTCATGCCAAATCTTGCCAACACTTTAGCGATGATGCTCTTTTGTGATAATCCAAGTACACCTAGGGAACGATCCCGATGTATTTGGATTCCTAATATAAAAGAAGCATCCCCAAGATCTTTCATTTCGAATTTTCTTGAAAGAAATTTCTTGGTATCACGTAATAAATCTACATCGTTGCAACTTGCAAGCAAGTAGAATGTCGTCGACATATAGAACCAGGAAAATGAATTTGCTCCCACTGAACTTATAGTATATGCATTCATCAACAGGATTTGTCTCAAAACCAAATGAGATGAAAATTTGATGAAATTTAATATACCACTGACGAGACGCTTGTTTAAGACCATAGATGGATTTCTTAAGTTTGCATACCATCTTCTTTGGATCACCAGACACAAAGTTTTCAGGTTGCACCATATAAATCGTTTCTGTAATATCGCCATTAAGAAACGTTGCTTTTACATCCATCTGATGTAGCTCCAAATTAAAATGAGCCACAAGTGCCATGATTATTCTGAATGAATCTTTCGTTGAAACTGGAGAGAACGTCTCGTTAAAATCGATGTCTTCTTTTTGAGTAAAGCCTTTTGCTACAAGACGAGCCTTATATCTTTCCACATTGCCTTGCGAATCCCGTTTGGTCTTAAAAATCCATTTGCAACCAATGGGTTTTGCACCTTCAGGGAATGGGACAAGATCCCAAACGTCATTGTTTTGCATAGACTTAATCTCTTCAATCATGGCATTGATCCACTTTTGAGCATTAGAGCTTTCAATGGTGTGACGGAAAGTGACTGGGTCATCTTCCATCACTCCAATGTCTACCTCATGCTCTTGGAGATATACAATATATTCATCTATAGATATTGCAGGTCTCCTCACTCTAGTGGATCTTCTTTGGCACTACTTCGTCATGTTCTTGAGGAGGTTGAGGTTGTTCTTCATGTTGTTGTTCGGGAGGCGGAATAGGAATTACGAGAGTGTCGGCTTGTTCTGGAATGAAGGGAAGTGAAATTACTTCCTCTTCAAAGACAACATTCTTCATACAATCTTCCCCACAAACTCAACTCCCTCAAAGAACCTTGCATTAATAGTCTAAAAAATGATCTAGTTGTGGGATCATAGAACTTGAAACCCCTTGACCGCTCAGGATAACCTACAAAGTAACAACTTACCGTTTTAGAGTCCAATTTATGTTCGTGTGGCCTATAAGGCCGAGCTTCGCTGGACAACCCAAAACATGTAAATGACCTAAGCTGGGCTTTTTGCCCGTCCACAATTCATAAGGGGTTACGGCAGTTGCTTTAGTAGGTACACGGCTTAGGATGTATGTTGCGGTCTTAAGTGCCTCTCCCCAAAGGGATTCTGGCAAAGTAGAATGACTAATCATGCTTCTAACCATATCCTTGAGGGTTCTATTTTGTCTTTCAGCAACACCATTCATGGTAGGACTACCGGGCATTGTGTACTGGGGAACGATTCCACATTCCTCTAGGAATCTGGAAAAAGGTCATGGACGTTGTTCACCTGAGCCGTCATATCTACCATAGTATTCTCCACCATGGTCAGATCTGACGTTTTTAATTCTTTTGCCAAGTTGATTTTCAACCTCGGCCTTATAACTCTTGAGCGTATCCAGTGCTTGAGATTTTTCACTTATTAGATATAAATAACCATATCTGGAATAATTGTCTATGAACGTAATAAAATATCATTGACCATTCCAAGAAGCAGTAGGGAACGGTCCACAGATATCTATATGGATAAGTTCTAAGACGTCTATAGTCCGATTGGCTTCAAATCTCCTAAGAGTGTCCACAATGGTGGCCCTTGAAGGCCACCAAAGTTGGCTCGGCCACCATTTGTGGCTCTCTTGTGGCCCTCATAAATGGTAAATTAACAAAACTAAATAAAAACAAAGAGGGCCACGAAATGTGGCTCTCTAAAAAAAATAATTTGATTGCCTTTTTAAATGATATTTTTAATTTAAGTTCAATAAATTTTATTAGAATACAATTTATTATATTTATAATTTTAATTAAAATAAAATAATTTGGAATCAAAAAAAAATTCATAACCTAAAAAAAATATTTAACAAGAACTTCGTTGTATTATATTAAAATAGGAAAATTATACTCTGCGGCGCTCCTTCTACGGTTCCAGACCTCTTTAACCATATCAGCATGCAGTGATGTATGCGATATTTGGCTCCGCATATCGGTGTACCGCTGGATCAAGTATTCATTCGTACGTGGTACACCCATCTGCAGGGGCTCCATGGCAGTACCCGAGCTCGAACTAGCACCATCTTCCGGTGTCCATCGCTCTGCAGCAAATCCTTCGTCAGCTATTATCATATTGTGCAATATGATACATGCAGTCATGAAGTCTAATACATCTTTTTCGTGCCATTGTCGAACCGGGCACCGTATGATGGCCCATGGCGCTTAGAGGACACCAAAAGCTCACTAAACATCCTTCCTAGCACCCTCTTGTTTTTTCGCGAAGTAGGTTTGCTTCGGCCCAACGGGTTGTCGGATCGACTTCACAAACACGGGCCAGCGAGGGTATATCCCATCGGCCAAATAGTATCCCATGTTGTACTGCGTGCCGTTGGCCATGAATCTAACTTGCGGACCCTCACCCCGGCTCTCGTCATTGAACAGGTGGGACGAGCGTAGAACGTTGATGTCGTTGTTCGACCCAACGACCCCAAAATACGCATGCCAGATTCACAAGGGATAATCAGCAATGGCTTCCAGGATCATCGTGGGATGTCGGCCTTTGAAACCAGAAGTGAACTGCCCCTTCCAAGCCACCGGGCAGTTCCGCCACTCCCAGTGCATGCAATCGATGCTCCCCAACATCCCTGGAAAATGATGTACCGTCCCGTGCATATCAATTAGTTTCTGGCAATCATCGGCCGTTGGCTTCCGTAGATACTCTCCTTTGAAGATATCATTAATGCCCCTACAAAACTGCCTCAATGTCTGTAGGGCAGTCGTTTCGCCCATCTGTAGGTATTCGTCGAACATGTTGGCGGGCCCGGCATAGGCAAGCTGCCTAATTGCCACCGTACACTTCTGGTGTGTCGACAAGCCGGGTCGGCCGGTGGCATCATATCGCAAGTTGAAGCACTTGAACCGCTGCGCCAAACAGGTCGCTATATGGACGAAGAGATGTTGCGACATTCTGAATCGCCGACGGAAAATTTCTGGCTGATAACGGGCGTTCTCGTTGAAGTAGTCTTCCATCAACCGGCGGTCAGCCCCGGCATGGTCACGGTCGATATACCGCCGATGATAGAACGGCCGAGGGACCGCCACCGCCGCCGCCTCCGCCTCGTCAGCTTCACGTTGCACCGCTGCAACAAGGTTTTGGAACTCCAGATCTACCACTTCTTGGAACTGTTCATCGTCGGAATCCATAATTCAAAAGTTGAATTGAAATAGATTGGAAAGAGTGGTGTTTGAATTGGGGATTGGAAGTGTAAAATGGAGTGGAAAAAAATGGAAATGGAAGTAATATTTATAAAATAATTTTCGAAAATTAAAAAAAAAAATTATATCGCGGCCCAGCCGCGAAACGTTGCCCGCTGCAGTGGAGGGCCGCGGCTCACACGGCTCAGCCGCGTGAAGGCCGCGGCCGCGGCTCTCTCTCAGCTCTCGGCCCTCAGCCGCGTCTCTCGGCTCTCTGCAGTAGGGGGCCGTGCACCGAGCCGCGGGCCGCGGCTCTCCCACTGTGGACACTCTAATGTTTGTTTGTTTCCCCTTAATGCACTCAACACAAACTTGAAAGTCTGTCATATTAGGAATGGTAAGAATTCCATCTGATACAAGTCTTTCTATTCTCCGTTTGGAGATATGACCCAAACGTTTGTGCCAAATTGTAGCATAATTCTCACTCATTAATTTACACTTTGTACCTTGTGAGTTCACATGCAGGACTTCATTAAATGAAGTAATAGTATTAAGCAAATAAAGATTATCACCATAAGAAAGAGAACCGGTGCCAACCAAAGTTGAATTTAGATAAAGACTAAATTTACTATTTCTAAATGAACAAGTATAACCGAATTTGTCCAATACAGAAATAGAAATTAAATTCCGTCTAAATGACGGTACAACAAATGCATGTTCTAAATCCAAATAACAACCAGTTTTTAGTAATAATCTAAATGTGCCTATTGCATCCACTTCAACTTGTTTGCCATCGGCCACATAGATGAATCTTTCAGCATCAATCGGCTTTCGGCACTGGATACAACCCTGCATGGACACACTTATGTGAGTAGTAGCACCAGAATCTAACGGCCAAGTATGTCCAGGTACAAAAGCTAAATTAACTTCTGAACAAACATAAGTGAAAAATGTACCCTTTTTCACGCACCAAGCGTGATATTCTTCACAATCATTCTTCTTGTGTCCATCTTTCTTGCAAAAGAAGCAAACTGAACCTGATCTTTCCTTCTTAAACTGTTTTGCAGATGGACCCGCAACATTTCTGGAGGAATCGGGAAGAATCCTCCTCCCATTAGTGAACTCGGAAAGAATCCTCTTTCCCTTGTCCCTTCCTCATTTACCCATATAGCTTATTGCTAAGTGAGCACTTTCCGTCTTACTTTGATTCAACCTCTCTTCTCTTGAACACAATGAGAAATCAACTCATTCAATGACCATGTATCCTTCACAGTATTGTAACTGACTTTGAAATGATCAAATTGATGAGGAAGAGATATCATAACCAAATGCACTAATTGATCATCACAGATCGTCAAATTAACTGCCGTAAGCTTTGAAGCAGTGTTTGACATTTCCATAATATGCTCCCGAATTTCCCCTCGGCCATTATACCTCATAGTCACAAGTTTATGCATCAATGAAGCCGTTTCGGCCTTTTCATTGCTTGCGAAATTCATATCAATGGCCTCGAGGAATTCCTTAGCAGTTGCTTCTTTCGGGACAGTACCACGAAAGTTTTCAGGGATAGCATGTTGCATAATCATAAGACTCATGCGATTGGAGTGTTCCCACCTCTCAAAATTCCGTTTATCCTCATCGGAGCTTTCATCAGTAAGAGGGGCGGGTTGCTCCGTCCGAAGTGCATAGTCTAAATTTGCAATTCCCAAACCAATCAATACCTTGCTTCTCCATGATGCATAGGTATTTCCTTTTAGCACATGAATGGAGTTTAGAAAACCAATAACAGACTCTTGAGCTAGAAAGAACAAATATAACAAGTAGGACAATAATTAGCTCACGTAAATAATAAGTAAATAAATTAAATAATGACTATTCCCATTTCAAGATGTCTGACACAACATTAAATTTTCATCTTTGGACAAAATAATTAACTTGCAAGTGACATCTTAATGTAGTAATCAAATATAGATAATAATTTCCTGTCAACCAATAAGTCTTCCTTTGGGCCGACTTAGTGTCCACAATAACCAAAGGATCATCTCATATTATCACCACAGTGTACACAAGAAACACTGCCAAATAACAATCTTCCTTTGGGTCGATTAATTATTCGCATGCATTTCAAGTATACTAATATCCTATATATTCTAAATGAAATTAATCTACACATTAGAGCTCATTTTGGCGAGTTAATGTTTCAATTAATTTATTTAGAATAATAGACAACTTAAACTTAAGTCATTATTTAATCAATTACTTAACAACAACAAAAACAATTAAACAATTTAATTGTTTCACTTTTAATTTCGGGCTATTTTACAAGCAATTAATAAATTTAGAATAATAGACAACTTAAACTTAAGTCATTATTTAATCAATTACTTAACATCAACAAAAACAATTAAACAATTTAATTGTTTCACTTTTAATTTCGGGCTATTTTACAAGCAATTAATAATTTAAATAAAGTAAAAAAATGCACCTAAAAAGGCCCAAAAGAAACCATAAGTTGCGGCTTTTGAAAAAATAACCAACAATTTAAGTTAGTTATTAAAGATTTGAGCCATAAAAAAAATAGACAAAAGGCCCAAAATGGTCCCTAACATTTGGGGTTTTTTTTTATTTTGGTCCAAAACATTATCTTTTGGATTATTTGGTCCCTCACATTTGAAATTGGACCTCATTTAGTCCTAAATTGACGGAATTGTTAAAATTGACAGAATTTTCGAGTCAACGCGATTTTAATCAATTTTGACCAGATTAACATTTTAAAAAATTTGATTTTTTTTCAGACATTGAAATAAATGCAAATTTGGTTAAATTGATTTAATAAAATAAATATTAAGCTCTGTTCTCTCTAAATTCGCTTCTTCGTTTGCATTCTCTCTCTCATTTCTATTCATCTTCGTCGGAGGCAGGTAATAAACGCGAGAAGCCCTAGTTCTCAGAAGAACATCAAGTAACCCCAATTCCCCAACCATGGACCGTTCGAACCACAGCAGAGAGACCAGTGAGAGTGGCGGTGGACGTGACCTCCGATTCCGGTACGAATTTTGCCATTGCAAGAATCGGGCTTCGCTGAGAATCGTCAACACCCATGGAAAACCAACAAGGGGGAAGCTATACTTTGTTTGTGAGAGAAAAGATTGCCGTTTTTTCAAGTGGTGTGAGCCAATCGACGAAGACGACGCCGTGACACATGCAATGCCGCTGTCAGAGACCGAAAGTGAGAGTTTCGGTTTGATTCCGGTACGAATTTTCTTTTGTTGTGACCGACAACTCCACAAAGCCGACATTTGTAATCCATCATCAACCCTTTCCGTGACATCTTTTGGCCACCATTAATGTCATCTCTAACTTGCACTATACGGGCTGCCCGAGCCTTCTCTTTTGTCATTTCTCGAGCCTCTTGCACGCTCTTTTGTCTAGCTCCCTTCGGACGTCCGGGCAGCTTGGTCAGCTCGGGTGGAATAACGTTCGGGTGGGCCGTCTTTGTCCATAGTTGTGGTCCTTGGACTGGATAGATGATGGCTCCATACACCATTTCGAAGGTTTCCTTGGAGTAGCACTTTGCGACAAAGTCGTCAACATTCTTCGAAGTCATCTCAATCGCTGCAATGGCATGTTGACACGGTAATCCAGTCAACATCCAGCGCCTGCAGCTACAAGTGCGGTCCTGTAGGTCGACAACAAATTGGTCATTCCACTTTGTATTGACTTGATAAATCCAATCCCCGGCCTCTTTCACCATGCATTCTCCAATCTTCTCCTTCGTCTTCTCAAGCTTCTTTCTGATTTTCGGGTCAAAAGCATCCTCCAACCTTGCCCCCATCTTCCTCCTTGTGGTAAACCTATCCATGAGATACATCCTAATACACTCGAGCATCCCATCTCGGGTCGTTCAAATCAGTGCCAGCCTTATATCTTCTAGTCAAACGCCTTGTATCGTCATCATGCTCTTGCTCTTCTTCATCTTCGGATGCCGAACTTGGTGAGTTACTAGGAAGTTGATCATTGTCACTAGTATCATCAGTATGGTGCCTTGACATTACATCCACGACCCTATTCTACCCTTCCACTTGGGCAACCATAATATTTCTTCATCCTTATCACTAAGGTCGTAGTCACTATCAACAAATGGAGGCACCTCCACATTGACCTCCTCAGCAACAACATCCACCTTGCTCTTCCCCTTATCATCAACATTAGCCTCTCCATGGTCTTGTGTAAGGGCGTAGTCACTGTCAACATATGGAGGCACCTCCACATTGACCTCCTCAACAACACCAACCAACCCTAAACCCTCAAAGAATATACACACATACCCACATGCTCAGCACACTCAGTACACCTGACCCACATGCTCAGCACACAACATGAAAATCCTAATCGAGACAAAACCCTAATCGCGTAATAAGTGAAAATCGAGACAAATCAATTCATAATAAGATAAAATCAAGCCAACTCAATTCCTAATAAGACAAAATCGAGACAAATAGAGGACAAATTGACACAAACATTTGGGACCACTTTCGAAACGAGATTAAACATGCAGTAAAGCTTATCTTCTCGATTTTCACTCGGCGCTGGTTGACTGTGCAACGCCTTCCTCCTCCTCTCAAACGTGTATTTGTTGTCACGAGGATCGCCGAAGCAACGGTGATAGGAGTCATACACGTACCAACTCATTGCAAACTGCTTTGGAATCGCCGGCTCGAAACTGGTTGAATCGCCTAATCTATTCGAATTTTGTGAAGAGTTTAGGGTTTTGTTAGACGTGTTGAAGAAGGGTTTTGTTCGAAGAAGTGTTGATGAAGGATTTTGTTCGAATTCGAAGTGTTGCTGAAGTGCTGCGTGCGTCGCTTCGCCTTTTCCTCTAAAAAATTTTGATTTTTTTTTCATGTTTAAATTTTACATTTTTAAGTTTTTGATTAATTAGATTAATTAGGTATTAGCAATTAATAAAACATAGTTATAACTATTAATCTGGTCAAAATTGATTAAAATCGCGTTGACTCGAACATTCCGTCAATTTTAACCATTCCGTCAATTTAGGACTAAATGTGGTCTGATTTCAAATGTGAAGGGACCGAATAATCCAAAAGATAATGTTTTGGACCAAAATCAAAAAACCGATAAATGTTAGGGACCATTTTGGGCCTTTAGTCAAAAAAATATTAGCAGTTGTCGGCTATTTTAAAAATAAAAAATAAAAACAAAACAGACGCACCGTTTCGCCGCCACAACTGACGCGACGATTATCGGTGACTTGGCGCCTACGACGTTTGCCGGAATTTAGCCACAATCAACGGAAAAATTGAAATACAGGGTGCTCAAGAACACCAAAATTTTCCCAAAAAATCTGACACGTGATTTAACCAAAATTTCGAAATTGATGACTGAATCGCATCAAATCAGATTTAAAGATTTACGAAAACTTTTAATGTAAAGAATCCAATCAAAACTGCAAACAAAATTGAAAGATTTTTGGGCAAAATTTTTGACGTATTTCACTGAAGCTTTTCTTCAAACAAATTTGTTGAACCAACTATAAATTAGTCCAGGAAGAATTCCACCGACTGAAAAAAATTCAACCAAAAACAGAATTAATCGCACACACATGTAATCAAGTCATGTAATTGAATTCTTAATTTATAAACCAATCACATCTTGGTTTGCGTGCAGTAACAATAATCATGAACAATAATTTATAAACAGGTGATTCATCCGGCACTTAAAAGACGAAGCGAAACACAAAATCATGAATCAAGAATTTCAAAAAAAAAAATCCATAACAATCGAATAATCAATTCGATCCAACATGTATGGGCTTTGATACCAATTGTTGGATTCAAATTAATGATTCACATAAATCATACATGTCGAATACGATTGATAAATATAAAGTGGAAGCGTACATGAATTCGGATTCATAATGTTCTTGATGATTCGTGAAGTCAGATGATTCATAATGTTCTTGATGATTCGTGAAGTCGGTCTTCCAAGTGTCAACGCTTTTTTACGGAGAATATGTTTTCTGTATTATGTAACATTAATAGGAATGGGAATCTATCGATGTATTTATAGGTTGCACTTGGGGACCATAATCCCGTATTTAGAGAACGAGTCCCTAACTTCATTATAACTATAATTTCACCCATAACAAAATTAAAACTATCCAAAGTAGTATCTGCACAATAGTCCTCATACTTTTATAGATGATCGTTTGACCCTATAAGTTATATTAACTTAGTAGATCACGTATTCGGGTCATTCAATACATAGTCATAAATATTATACAATCTTTAGACGCTTATGTTGGACCATATTAAAATGTTCCAAACCTCCGGAAGTCAGCAGAATCTTCAAGAAACTAAGTGATGGAGCATCTTCAACTCCATAATCTAACAACACGCCGGTGCCACATTTCTTCCTTGCCTTGTGCTGAACTGCTGCAAATTTTACTAGTATGAGGGAATAGCCCAAAGTTGTAACCTTTCTCCTTAGTTTTCTTATGAGGAAAAAAAAACATAGAATTTCAAGAATCGTGAATCTGATATTGTGTTAAGATGAGATTACTATTCATATCAGCAACCTTATCTGATGGAGAAAAATCGCGAAAGGTGAGACCCGAGAACCGTATGAAGCCAACTTCTTTCCTAAAAACACGACAAATTGGCTGCAACAATCATCTATCGAAACCAATTCGATACAAATGTAAAATCCTTTTTAACTGGGAATGAAGAAATGGTAAATTATACTACTAAGATGGAGACTGAATTAACAAATCTGAGGGCTAAATTATTATTCATAGATGCAGTATTTCACAATGCTATTTGATATCATCAGCTGAAATTTAGAGCATCCATGTCGGCGAGCATGCAGCCGTCCGTCCGTCCGTGCCAGCGGCACGGAGACGCTGCCCGCCGCTGCGCTCGCGCCGCTAGCACGGCGCTGCTCGATGCATCGAGCACGTCCGCCAGCGAGCAGGCGACGTGGCGCGTTCTGATTGGCCAACGGCATATCAGTTGGAAAATCATTTTTTTAAAATCGAAAATAATATTAAAAAATAAAAAATATATATTTTCACAATCCCAAAAAAATGGCCGTTTTTTTGTTTTTCTGTATTTTTTGAATTTTTTTATTTTTTTTCCAAAATCATTTATAAATACACTCATTCATCATCCATTTTTCATATCAAATCATCTCTCATTCATATTTTTCATACAACTTATCTACACATTCATCTCTCACTCAAAACCTCAAATGGATTTCACTCATCTCATTGCGGAAGCGGAGCGCGAAAAACAAGAATACTACGAACAACATCGTGTCGCTTATGAAGCATATGTCGCAGCGAATACCCCCGCCTCTCCTCCTCAACCAACTAGATCAACTCGCCGCTACATCTATCGTGACCGGGAGGGAGCCCACGAAACAAGGCACACAATGCGCGATACCTGAACCCATGTTGAGCTACAAGAAGACCTAATCAAACACATGTGGGAGAAATTCAGCCACGAGTAGTGGGTTTTTTAATTTTTTGAATTTAATTATGTAATTTTTAATTTTTAGGAGTTTAATTATGTAATTTTTAATTTTTAGGAGTAATTTTTAATTTTTAGGAGTTTAATTATGTAATTTTTAATTTTTAGGAGTTTAATTATGTAATTTTTATTTTTTAGGATTTTAATTATGTAATTTTTAATTTTTAATGTCTTTTGTAATATTATTCCGGGTATTTTTAATGCATTTTACCTTTGTGGAAATGTTTTTATTTAAATTGAATAATGGAATGGTGGGACCCTTGTACTCGTCCTTGTGCTATATCCATTTATGGTAACATTTTTCTCCTTCTCTTTTATTTTACTGTATCATTTATGGGTCACATCATCCACTGCATAATTTCAATTACTTTTTCTCCTTCTCTCTTACTTTTCCAATTATACATTAAAACTAGTGTCAACCACAAATGACTTATTTCTATGAGATGGAGGAAGTATAAGAGCATCCGCAGCAGTGAGTGGACACGCGGCCGTCCGTCCATGTCAGCGGCGCGGCACCGCCTGCTGGCCGCTGCGCTCTTGCCGCTAGCGCGGCGCAGCTTGATGCATAGAGCACGTCCGTGCCAGCGAGCAGCTGACGTGGCGCGTTCTGATTGGCCAACGATATTTCCATTGAAAATTCATTTTTTTTAAAAAAATCGAAAATAATAGCAAAAATTAAAAAAAAGTTAAGATTCCCAAAAATATGGTTGTTTTTTACCGTTTTTCTGGCATTTTTTTGATTTTTTTATTCCCAAAATCAACTATAAATACACACATTTATCATCCATTTTTCACATCAAATCATCTCTCATTCATCTTTCATTCATATTTTTCATACAACTTATCTACATCTTCCTCTCTCACTCAAACCCTCTCAAATGGATTTCACTAATTTCATTACAGAAGCGGAGCGCGAAGAACAAGAATACTATGAACAATATTGCCGCCTATCAAGCCTATGTCACCGCGAATACCCTCGCCCCTCCTCGACCAACTAGATCAACTCGCCGCTACATCCATCGTGACCGGAGGGAGCCAACGAAAGGCTCGTTGTCGACTATTTTTCCGACCAGTTGCGGTTTCCGGAAGATTACTTCCGGCGCCGTTTTCGCATGTCAAAACGTTTGTTTATGCGTATTGTCAACACATTATCTGCCCGTGTTGAATACTTTCAATCAAGTACAGACGCAACCGGTCGGCAAAGTCTCTCGGCGTTGCAAAAGTGTACGTGTGCCATCTGACAACTTGCTACTGGGCAAATGGTTGATCTCTTCGACGAGTATTTGTATGTCGGTGAGTCAACTGGAATCCTTTGCCTTAAAAATTTTTGCGACAGCGTTCGTTCAGCTTTCGGTGAGGAATTCCTTCGGGCACCCACCACCGATGATTGCCAACGGTTGCTTCGTCTTCACGAAACAGTCCATGGTTTTCCCGGTATGCTTGGCAGCATTGACTGCATGCATTGGAGGTGGAAGAATTGTCCGACTGCTTGGAGGGGGCAACACTTAAGCGGCCACAAAGGAGGAGGCCCAACACTTATCCTTGAAGCGGTCGCCGACTATCGCCTATGGATTTGGCATGCATATTTTGGTATTGTCGGATCCAACAACGACTTGAACGCGCTCTATTCTTCACCACTCTTCAATGATGTTCTGAATGATGTAGCACCGGCGATTGACTTCACGAGTAGTGGGTTTTTTAATTTTATGAATTTAATTATGTAATTTTTAATTTTTAGAATTTTAATTATGTAGTTTTTAATTTTTAGGATTTTAATTTTGTAATTTTTAATTTTTTTGTAATTTGTAATAGTATTCCGGATATTTTTAATGCATTTTAATTTTGTGGAAATGTTTTTATTTAAATTGAATAATAGAATGGTAGGACTCTTGAGCTTGTCCTTGCGGAAGAGCACGGATGTGAGTGTTGTGCTCTTGCCTAAGAGCAGAGAGTAAAAGTGGGTCCCACATCTGTGTTTGTTGGCAAGAGCACGGATGAGGATGCTCTAAAATAGTAGTAATCCGTAATTATTATAAAAAACATTCTCTAATTAAAGTTTAAACGTATGTTAGACTTTGTCAGTTTCTAATTCTATAGCAAATTATCGAATTGGACCATTTAGTATAACAACATCACAAATTATTAACTACTTAAAGTTTTGTAATAATCAAGATTAGCAGTTTATAGATAAAAATATTTTTTTAAAATAATGAATTTGATTGATTTATTCTAAAATTGTGGTATTTATCACTTAAACTTTTAGCTATCCAAATCACCCAAACAGAAATTTTTTTCCTAATTTTAAGAACTCAAGAATACAAATTGAAATTTTTAGAGCATCCGCAATAGCGGACGAACGCACGCCCTAGCCACCGGCTAGCAGTCCGAGCGTCGCGGAAGTCCTCTATTGCGTGCGGCGAACGAGACGGACGAGAAGGGGGTAGACGTGCGCACGGGCGCGGTCGCCAGGTGTTAGCCGATTGCTCGCCAATCGCTCGTCCGCTATTGTGCGCCTCGATCAGCGAGCCGTAATTAATATTTTTTTATTTCAACTCTATATATAGATCTCGTTGCACTATGTATTTATTTTTTAAATTGAACTATGTATTTTTTTATGAAATAAAATTGTTGCACTTTCTCCGTATTCGTGTCCAATTTTAATTCCGTATTTGCTTGGCTAGGGCGTCGGTTAGCCTATTGCTAGCCTATTACTGGGCTATGGGAAGTCCTTGATGATGTGGCATGAGGTGTTTTTGGTTAGTTTTAGTGCTAGCCTATTGACTAGCCTAAAAATTGAAATTTTTAGAGCATCCGCAATAGCGGACGAACGCACGCCCTAGCCACTGGCTAGCAGTTCGGGCGTCGCGGAAGTCCTCTATTGCGTGCGGCGAACAAGACGGACGAGAGGGGGGTGGACGTGCGCACGGGCGCGGTCGCCAAGTGTTAGCCGATTGCTCGCCAATCGCTCGTCCGCTATTGTGCGGCCTCGATCAGCGAGCCGTAATTAATATTTTTTTTATTTCAACTCTATATATAGAGCTCGTTGCACTATGTATTTATTTTTTAAATTGAACTATGTATTTTTTTATGAAAGAAAATTGTTGCACTTTCTCCGTATTCGTGTCCAATTTTAATTCCGTATTTGCTTGGCTAGGGCGTCAGTTAGCCTATTGCTAGCCTATTACTGGGCTATGGGAAGTCCTTGATGATGTGGCATGAGGTGTTTTTTGTTAATTTTAGTGCTAGCCTATTGACTAGTCCGTGTTATTGTGGATGCTCTTAGCTATAAAAGCTTAATTGAATGGAACCAAAACTTAAACAGTTGTAAACTATCATCCCAAGATACCACAAGTCTGTCTTTCTCTATTCCATGTATTTATTTTTTAATTTTCATCCGGTCTCATAATAAAAGTTATATTTCATTTTTACCATAATGGTAGTAATAAAAGGCAAACTCTAAATACTGTACAAACTTTAAACTATGATCTAAACCATTAGAAATGAGAACAAAAGACAAAATAACACCAACAGAAAATGTCAACGCAGTTTCATCAACTGTTGACACCGTGTTGACATTTTTTGTTGCTATTATTTTGTTATCTGTTGACATTTCCTAACGGACTAGATCATAGTTTGTAGTTTGTACAATATTTAGAGTTTTCATTTGATTACATCCATTTACCATAAATGGTAAATAAACACTACATTCAACCAACTTATTCCATTCACATTTTATTATAAAACTAATATATATAAGTAAAGTCCATATTATACTAACTTATTAAACTCATTATTCTTAGGGCATCCACAATGTGGCGCCCTATAGTCCGCCCTATAGGATGCCCTATGCTCCACCACATCAACATTTCATCATTCTACCCTTCCACCTGCAGTGGGATGCCCTATAGGCTGCCATATAGTCCGCCCTAAGTATTTTATTTATTTGACTATTTAAAACACTACAAAAATTGGGAAAAAACTTCATTTCATTAAAAATTCAAACATTACAGTACGAAATAAAAAAACTACAAATTCTCAATGGCGGTTACGGTCCCAAACTTCTTCAATCATGTCGTTCATGAGCTGAGCATGGTCTTATTGGTTGCGCATTGAGGCCTGTCTAGATAGAACCTCATTGAAGCTCATCGGTAATCCTCGAACGTGGGGCGGGGCCACCGTGCTGAAGCTAGATCCACCTTCATCATCGCCCCAATCATGTTATGCAAGATGATGCACGCATACATGACATCGGTGATGACGTCCTTGTATCAGAACCGCGTCGGACCCTTCACTATTGTCCACCGCGCTTGGAGCACACCAAATGCCCGCTCCACATCCTTCCGCGCAGCCTCCTGCTTTTGCGCGAATAAAACTCTCTTCTCACCCATTGGGCAGCTGATCGTCTTCAAAAAAACAGGCCACCTCGGGTATATGTCATCGGCCAAGTAGTACCCCATATGATATTGGCGTCCGTTGGCAGTGAAGTCGATGGCAGGGCCGTTGCCATTGCATTGCTCGGTGAAGAGGATGGATGAGTTGAGGACGTTGATGTCGTTGTTCGACCCCGCTACACCGAAGTAAGCATGCCAGATCCAGAGCCGATGGTCAGCGACAGCTTCGAGGATCATCGTCGGGCAATTCTTCCACTCCCAATGCATACAATCAATGCTCCCTAGCATTCCAAGAAAGTCGTGCGCCGTCTCGTGCATCTTCATCAGGGCCTGGCAATCCTCAGCAGTCGGCTTTCGCAAATATGTGTTGCTATAAGCCTTCACAACTCCCCTACAAAAATTCTTCAGGCACTCGCGGCCAGTTGTCTCCCCGACGTGAAGGTGCTAGTTGAACATGTCCGTCGTGGTGCCGTAGGCCAACTGCAGGAGCGCAACCGTGGACTTCTGCAACGGCGTAAGTCCGGGTCTGCCGATGCAATCTTCCCGATACTAGAAGTATTCATCACGTGCCTCCAATGTTTGGACAATGCTGAGAAAAAGATGTCGCCGCATTCTAAAACGGCGGTGAAAAACCGTCGGGCCCCACCGCGGTTGCTCGTCAAAATAGTCTGCGAACAGACGTTGATGAGCTACGTCGTACTCGCGGCGGACAAACGTCCGACGTCGAATCGGACGCGGGATCTGCACCGCCTGGACCTGTTCCACCGCCTGGGCCTGCTCCGCCGCTTCGCGCTTCATTTCGGCCAAGCATTCTGCCGCAGCCTCATGAACGCAATCGAATAAGGCCCGAGTAATGCCCTCCGAGGTACTCCAGTCGTCGTCGGGTCTCATTTTTTTTAGTGAGAAAGATTGGAAGTGAAATATTGGTGTGTGGGGAAAGTGAGAGATGGGAGAGAATTATTGGTGTGGGAAATGGAAGAGAAATAGGGTTTAAATAGATAAGAATTTTGAAAAAAAAATTTAAAAAAAGGAAAACACATTGCATTGTCATCAGTATCGTCCGCGCCGCAGTGGGGCAGACGATACCGCGGACGATGCGTGTTCCGACGCCATCGTCCGTGGACGATGTATAAGGCGCGGACGATGCATCGGGCATCGTCCGCATGGCTACAGTGGCGGACTATCGTCCGCGCCCACTGTGGATGCTCTTAACATTTCTTAAAATACGTGCTCAAACCAAATAAAAATGGGAAGGAGGGAGTATAATTTATAGGATTATAAAAATAAAAAATTTAACTTTTGATTCCTATTTTGTAGGATTAATGAAATTAAAGATCGTAAGAGCATCCGCAACGCGTCTCGTTGCTGTCTAGACGAGACTGCATCGAGACAGAGTTGCGGGCTCCGTCTCGTCTCCTGCCCGTCCCGTGTCTCGTCGCGTGACGCCCACTCGCTGGCCCGCGACTGGGCGTCGTTTATTTCGGTTGAAAATGTATTTTTTTTATTTTTTTTAAATTTAGAAAAAAAATTCAAAAAAAAAATCTCAAAATTATACTAGCCGTTTATAGCCGTTTTTTACAAATTTTTTTATTTTTTTGTATTTTTTTGTATTTTTACAAAAAAAAATCTCAAAACAGGCTCTTTTTGCGCAGAAGAAAGAGGTTGTTTGCAAGGATGTGGAGAGAGCGTTCGGGATTCTCCAAGCTCGCTTCAACATTATCAAAGCCCCGGCTCGTACGTGGTTTATGGAGAATATGGTCGACTTCATGTATATGTGCATAATTTTGCACAACGTGATTGTCGCCGACGAAGGACCTGAGGCGGGAAATTGGTTCGACCCTGAAACCCCGGGAAGCTCTACCGCAAGTAGTCCGCCTCGCAGTGGAGTGCATCCGTCTATGCAAGATCGGTTGTCTGTTCGGGCAAGGACAAGTGATTCTACCGCCCACGCCCAACTCCAGGAGGATCTAATTGAGCATATTTGGGCAAAATTTGGCAACTAGTAGACGCACATGATCGCCATTAGACAACTCTTTCTTCTGCTTCTTTGAGTTTTGATATTTTGAATTTAGAGAGAGTGAGAGGAAGATTTTAAATTTTGTAATTTTTATTTTTTTTAGGATTTTATTAATGTGGTTTTTTATTTTTTTAGAATTTTAAGTTGTAATTTTATTTTATTTAATGAAGTGTGTTTTTATTAATTGAATTTGTTGAAAATAAAAATAAAAAATAAAATTGAAAGAATTGTTAAGGGATGAGATGGTTAAGAGATGGAGGGTTGCATGTGATGTCTCTTAGTTAAGAGATGGAGTGAAAAGTATGGTAAAGCTCATAAATAGTGAAGAGATGAGATGGTAAAGAGACGGATATGAGACAGCGTTGCGGATGGCCTAAAATATATAGGAAAACGTAGTTAAGCCGTTTGTAGAGAGTCCACTAATAAAAAAAAGTTGGTTTATTGATTTGTCCAAACAAGAAGAGACAGAGAACTGTGGTTTTAACGAAAAACAAACATAGATCTTATCGGACGGCTCAGAATCTACCAAATATCCTCGTTGTTTCCATACCTAGTTCCCGTATCTAGAGAGAGAATTTTGCCGTCAAATCAAATTCCAACTTCCCATTAGTTTTTCCTAGATCTGTCGGTGCATCGCATTCACAGCGTATAGCATTAGCATTGCTTCTCCCCGGCCTGGAACTAATTGCTTGATTTTTCAGGTAAACTCATTATTTCGTCACTGTTTGCAGTTGCAATTCATTACTACTTTAAGTTAGATAGATTGATGTAAAAATTGAGCAAACGGTGAGTGATTGTGTAGTTGATCGAATCGAATCGAATCGAATCCATGGCTCCAAGCACCCTGCGCAAGGCGATCGGGGCGGTGAAGGATCAGACGAGCATCGGAATCGCTAAAGTCGCTAGCAATTTGGCGCCGGAGCTGGAGGTCGCTGTGGTAAAGGCCACCGGCCATGACAATGACCCCGCATCGGAGAAGTATATTAGGGAAATACTGCAATTGACGACCTATTCTCACGGATATGTTAGTGCTTGTGTTGTGCTAGTGTCCAAAAGATTGGGGAAAACGCGTGATTGGATTGTTGCCCTGAAATGTTTGACGCTCATTCACCGTTTGCTCAATGAGGGGGATGTTGTTTTCCAGCAGGAGATGATGTATGCTACTAGGAGGGGGACTAGGTTGTTGAATTTGTCCGATTTTCGCGATGAGGCCCACTCCAATTCATGGGACCATTCGGCTTTTGTCAGGACATATGCTCTCTACTTGGATCAGAAGCTTGAGTTGATGGCTTATGAGCGAAAGCAGAGTGGAAAGGAAGGTGAGATCACGAGATATAACTATCGTGAATCGAGCAGCAGGGGGCGCGATTATGATTATGATTTCAATGAGCCAAACAACGGAATGCGCAGATCAAGGTCATCAGGTGATGTGGGAGAGTCAGCAAAAGATGCTACTCCATTGAGGGAGATGGCACTGGAGAAGATTTTCGGGAAGATGGGGCATATGCAGAGGCTGTTGGATCGGTTTTTGGCATGTCGTCCTACAGGATTGGCAAAGAACGAGCGGATGATTTTGGTGGCTCTTTACGCCATAGTGAAGGAGAGTTTCAAGCTCTATGCTGATGTGTGTGAGGTCTTGGCAGTGCTTCTTGATAAGTTCTTTGATATGGAACATCAAGATTGTATAAAGGCCTTTGATGCACACGCTAGCTCTGCAAAGCAGATTGACGAACTGGTTGGATTCTATAACTGGTGCAAGGATACTGGCGTGGCACGGTCCTCTGAGTATCCACAAGTGCAAAAGATAACTGACAAATTACTTGAAACTTTGGACGAGTTTGTAAGAGATAGGACAAAGGCAATGAAGAGCCCTGAGAGGAAAGTCGAGAGTCACCCAACTCCGCAGGAGGAGCAAGTGCAGGATATGAATGAGGTTAAAGCACTGCCACCTCCTGGCAACATAACTCCCCCTCCACCGGTTGAGCCTGAGCCAGCTAAGCCTGCAGTTCAGGATTTGGTGGATTTGAGGGAAGTAACTGCAGACGATCAAGGTAACCAGCTAGCATTGGCATTGTTTGCTGCAAACAACGGGAATGGCTCGTGGGAGGCGTTCCCATCCAATGGAGAGGCGGATGTGAGTTCTGCTTGGCAGAATCCAGCTGCTGAGGCTGGGAAGGCCGATTGGGAGTTGGCTCTGGTCGAATCTGCTAGTCACTTGTCCAATCAAAAGGCTGCAATGGGTGGTGGATTAGATTCATTACTCTTGGATGGCATGTATGATCAAGGAGTGGTTCAGCATCATACAAGCACTACCAAGATGAGTGGAGGCAGTGCCAGCAGTGTAGCATTGCCCAGTGCTGGTGCAAGTAAAACACCGGTTTTAGCACTCCCTGCGCCTGATGGAACAGTCCAGACATTCGGACAAGACCCTTTTGCTGCATCGTTGAGCATCCAACCCCCTGCCTATGTGCAGATGGCTGATATGGAGAAGAAGCAAGGTCTGCTTGCTCAGGAGCAAATGGTATGGCAACAATATTCCAGAGAAGGAATGCAAGGCCAGACCAGTTTCGCCAAGATTGGCACACCTTCGTATTATGGAATGCCGCCAGTAAACGGATCCGGAGTGCCACCGGCCGGGTACTCCTATGCTCCTTTCTAAATTTTGTTATATGTCACCATATAGTAATAGATTACAGTTCTATATAATATTCCAGTGCATTATATGTGGTTTGATTCCAAGTACGTGACTTTGAGGAAAGAGAGATGATTAGTGTTTGTGGAAGATTCTCCTGTCCAATAATCCACTTATTTATCTCTCCATCTTTGTAAACTTGTTTGATGACATTAATACATATCTTTTCAGAAAATATACTGTATATATGGAGTAATACTAATAGGCACCCTTTTCAGTTACAACGTAGGAGGAGGTCATGGTACTGTTTTTTGGTGTATATCTTTGTCTTTGCTAAGGTTTATATGGAGTATGTGTTTTAGAATATTTTCTTGGGCTTGAGAGCCTCTGATTATCATCTTAGTTGGAAAAAATTAGCCTATTTAGATGACTTGATGGTGTCTCCCTTTGACTATGCATTTTGCCAAAAGATAATCGAATGCAAATCAAAGAGAATTGGAATGTAGCACTCAATGTGACGACTTGCTTAAGTTGTAAAATTCGAAGTTCTTCGTTGGATATTTGTGCCAATTTGATCTTAAAACATTACTATCTGTCTCAATGGAATTTGATACCTATTATTCGTAAATGATTTACATTTAGTTTTAGTAATCCTTTTTTATAGTACTTATATCTGGGCTCGAAGCTTGTTAAAGATAAGGTATACTAGCCCAAGTTCATGAGCTAATTTGGTTTTGAATTCAATTTTGGCCCAAATAGACTGGAAGAAAAAAAATATACTAGTACTACTAGTAAGGACTATGATCGAAAATTCATAGCATGGTCACAGTTAGTCACAAATAATTCTTTCATTGTCTACATCATATCACATAATTAATTAGAGAACCAATTTAGATTTATTGCATACACACATCATTCGAAAATATGCTTAATTCTCGAGTATGATAAGGAAAGCAATATTTCAATTCCACTATTGCACTTAACGTCTTAACCCCACTATCCTTAACCAAATAGATGACTTATCATAATACAGTTGGATTCTTATCTCACACAAAATAAATAATTTATATTAACCCCACTAAGCAATCTCCCTATCCAATACTACTTCATAGCTTTTTAGTGTTGAAGGTTTTTATTTTCAAGACAAAGTTTACAAGCTAATGTTTATTTTAATGCTGAAAAAGAGTGTTCTTCAAGCAAAAGTAGCTTTTCTCTTTAACTAATTATTTTTTGTTTGGGGAAATGACTTTTAATTCTAAATTTATTGTGCTTTCTTGCTGCAGTTTTTCAATGCCTAACCTAACTTGGACATTGCCCCTTATCCCTTCTCAAAACGCTTTTGTTTAAAATCTAAAATGGACCAATTAATGAAATTAAGTCAGTTACTGGAAAATGGAATTTTCATATTTCGTCACATTATGTATAATCATTGGTAAAAAATTTAGTTTTGAAATTGAAAGGAAAATACATACAACGTAATAAGATACGCAAACATACGACGTTTTTATACAGTTCTACGTTTTTTAAATGCGTGTTTGAATTTTGGCCATTGATGTACTCCCTCCGTTTCAGTTGAGTCATTTTTCCATTTCGGGAAGTTTCTTCATAGTTGAGTCATTTCTATATAAGGTAACTTTTTTCTAAATCTTACTTTACTTTCTCTTACTTTATTCACTTATACTTTATTCACTTATACTTTATTCTCTCTACCTTTTCCTCTCTCTTACTTTTTTTATCTATTTATTTAACACAGTCAACATTCCTTTCTAAAACTCTGTGCCGAAAAGTTTCGCCTCAACTATGAAGAAACGGAGGGAGTAGTAACTTTTTTTGTCTTACTAGGAGTATTATTGTTTTCTTGGCAGTTGTCAGTCTGCTCAAGCTGTTGATTTTTAATTATTTTGGGTCTATTTATTCGATACCCGAGTTAAAATTTTAATAATTAAAAATTGGCCAGTTGAACTAATTAGATACTGTATTATTTATTTGATTAGATTTTGTATTTCTTGCATGATCAACTCAATTTCAAAGGTTGGTGTTGAACTTCTCTATTTCTAGAAACAAAAGGATGCGCTCAATGCTAGTATTTCCAACAGCAATGATATTATTTTTGTATACTATTTAATATTCATAAAATGCTTTTGAGCCATATTCTCATTATTACATGTGATTAGCGACGGAGAAATGAGAATGATAACCACAAATTTACCATGATAATTATTTTGCATACAATTAATAAATTAAATAAATATGACATCCAGCAGAATTTTTCTAGTCATTTTGCTGAGCCACGAAGATATTATCTACGTTAGAGCATCCACATCCATGCTGTTTGGCAAGAGCATGGATGTGGACCCTGACTCACTTTTATTAATTTTTTACTCTCTACTCTTCCTCAAGAGCACAACACTCACATCCATGCTCTTCCGCAAGAACATGCTCAAGGGTCTTATCATTCCATTAAAAATACATAATTAAAATCCTAAAAAATAAAAAATACATAATTAAAATCCTACAAATTAAAAATTACATAATTAAAGGCTAAAAAATACCCCCTTGGAAGACCAGTCCTCTAGCCCTATCCCCAATATTTTTCGGAGACCCCGTATCATGGTCAAATGTGAATCAAGTTGCTCGGGAGTCATCCGAGACCTATCGACCAAATTGAGTTGAGCCAAAAGGGTCCACAGCGAGTTGGTGGGGGGTTGATGTGGCACAAAGGGGGCGGATGGGGTCGCGGCACGACGGCGGTTGGTCGTCGCCTTCTTCCTTCCTTGCGGTCGGCGTCGGGGCCACCCAAGTTAGCTCCGGCAAGCTGGCTAGCCACCTCATCCTCGCTGGTGTCGGATAGGGATACCGACCTCGACCGTTTATTGGAGGAGCTGGAGGAGGATGATACGCCTCCCTTATACTTCGGATGCACACGCACCTCCTGTCAAGCGCTGAGATACTTGAACGGTTTGTAATGTTGGGATTGGTAGGTCGCCAACGCGGCACTGATGATGTCGAGCTCGCTCCTGCCGCTCCCCGCCGACCGCTCTTCCTGGAGGTAATACCCCTGGAACTTTTGGATTTCTTCGTTGGCTCTGAAGATGGCATTGCGCACCATACTCTCATTGCGCTCGATGGTTCCATCCGGGCAGTTTTCATTGTACCGGCGAGAGACGTGCCACCAAAACCTATCTCCACTTTGGTTCGTGCTAACCTCCGGATCTTCGAAGATAATCAAATAGGCTATGAATAACTGATCCATCTCCGCCGGAGTGTACGGGGTGTGGACACCACGAGGAGTAGGAGTAGGAGTAGGATGAGTTTGAGAGCCGCCGCTCCCTCCCGATCCGGGTTCGGGTGCCCACCCGTATCGCCCATCGGGGGCATCTTGGTCGTCCACCGGGTAAGGCTGGTAGCCACCCGGAACTTGAGAACCTTGGGTTTGAGGATGAGCCGAGAATTGCGTTTCCGGACTAGGGAATGGTTGTGAGCCGAACCATTCGTGGTTCCAACCGCGGGAGTCGGAGGGGTGATCGCCGGAGCCGGACATTTTTTTTGTAAGAGTAAAAGATTGAGAATTGATAAGACAATTTAGATGAGAGAATTTAGATGAGAATTATGTAATGTGGTGGGAAATTTTTTGTGTGGAAGTGGGGCTATTTATAGATGAAAATGTGAATTTTGGGGACATTTTTGAAAAATAAATTAAAAATGGGTAAAAAATGGATATAATTTATTGGGAAGTGGGAAAATAATTTTTTTATTTAAAAAGAATTTTTAAATTAAATTCAAATTATTTTAAAAAAAATTTGAAAATGCCAACGACTTTGCCGTTGGCCAATCCCGCCATGCCACGTCAGCCTGCTCAGCGGCACGGACGTGCTCGATGCATCGAGCAGCGCCGTGCCAGCGGCAAGAGCACAGCGGCGGACAGCACAAAGCTGCGCCAGCGGCACAGACGTCGTCCTTCTGAGAGAGCAGCGATGCGGATGCTCTTAGTCCCAAAATACGAGAATAAGAAATGCTTCATTAATTAAAAACACTTGATTCCTACAAGTTATAATCGTGCTGATCACCTACTAATTAGTCGTATTTGTTAATCACGTATTTCTTTGGCATTTAATATTCCTTGTTTTTTGCATATCCCAATACCGAGAATATCACCATTTTCATCAAAATTAATTTTAGTTCAGTATTGTGACAGAAAAGGGTCTATATATCGTGCGTAGATCTTTTTTTAAGATGGTATTTTAATTAGTAATTATAATCTGTGTATGTCTCAATGAAATCATTGTTTAAAGGATTTCCCACTGTAGTAATTTTCAAAATAAATAAATATAACTCGACAAAAATAAAAATTTAATTAGAACGTGAGTCAGATATGGAAGAATTAATGGGATGCAATCCCCTAATGGAGTGAGATGCAGAATCCAATCTCAGACTACTACTATTACTTTCTCCTCCATAAAAATATCAAATATTTCTATTTTTATTCTTCCTTAAAATTAAACAATAATTTTAATTTATAAAATTTTTGAACAAACATATTACCTTTAGACATCATTTTATTTACAATTATATCATTCCAATTATAAATTTAACATTTATAGATCGCAAAATTCACTAACATTACTACTAATATTGTAAGAGCATCCACAATGGCGTCTAGCGCACCGCCTAGCCGAGCCCCGGAGCTAGGCGGTCCGCTAGGCGAACCATTGTAACCGCTAGGGGTGTCAAAACGGGTACCTGCGGGTACCCGTACCCGGAGAACCGGGTACCCGTACCCGTTTGTAGCCAAAATCTTTGTCTCGTTACCCGACCCGCACAGTGACGGGTACCCGCCTTGTCGGGTATGGGTATCCCGTACCCGACAGGCGGGTACCCGTACCCGACCCGTTTAAAATATATTCATCACGTTGGCACATAGGTTACGTGTTATAATTCTAAAACTCATCCCCAAATACTTGCCACCTAAATCTATATTTTAATGCATAAAGAGACTGCATGAAAGAGTATGCAATATTTTGTAAACACAGAACAAAATCTTGTTTTAGTTTTAATAATTTCCAACGCAGTTTCTTAGGAATTGGGACAGTAATCTGGAAGTTATTGACTTGAGCCCTTACCTTCTTCGCGGCAGGGGTCGGCGGCTGATGTGGGTGGTGGCGGGCGGCGGGTGGCGGCGCGGTGTGTGAAGAGCAGACAATTTAGGGTAATGGACAAAAGACTTCAGAGTTAATCCTAAAATGTGTATTAATTAAAATTACGGTAATGGACAAAAGACTTAAATGGATATTAATTAAAATTTTTAATACAATATTTATATTTAAACCGATACCCGCAAAAACCTGAAACTCAATACCCGTACCCGAACCCGTTCCCACTTATGTCGAGTAGCGGGTACCCGAAACCCGACGGGTAACGGGTCGGGTGTGCGGGTACCCAATACCCGCTACCCGTTTCGACACCCCTAGTAACCGCCGAGCCGGTTTCTGAAAAAAAAATCGCCTAGCGCTAGGCGATGTGTGGACGCTGGGCGATCCGCTCGGCGCCATTGCAGGCTCCGGATCGCCGAGCGCATCGCCCAGCAAATTTTTTAATTTTTTATTTAATGTTTTTTTTATGAAACTCATTCTTGGTTGTTTCTATTTTATAGAGACATCCGTGAATGTTTTATGTTCCACTTTTGATGTGGGACAAACTCATTCTTGGTTGTTTCTCTTTTATAAAGACATCCTTAAATGTTTTATGTTCCACTTTCGATGTGGGACAAACTCATTCTTGGTTGTTTCTCTTTTATAGAGACATCCTTGAATGTTTTATGTTCCACTTTTGATGTGAGACAAACTCATTCTTGGTTGTTTCTATTTTATAGAGACATCCGTGAATGTTTTATGTTCCACTTTCGATGTGGGACAAACTCATTCTTGGTTGTTTCTCTTTTATAGAGACATCCTTGAATGTTTTATGTTCCACTTTCGATGTGGGACAAACTCATTCTTGGTTGTTTCTCTTTTATAGAGACATCCTTAAATGTTTTATATTCCACTTTCGATGTGGGACAAACTCATTAATGAGGATGTTGTAATGTTATTTTAATTTTAATGAAGTGTGTTTTTTTAATTAATGTACTTTTTAAAATTTTAATATTATTATTGAATTTTCTCGTATATGTGTCGGAAATTTAATTCCGTATTTTGTGTGATTGTTAATTATTTGTTTTATATAATTTTGAGTGATGTGACTAGGATATGGCTACGCTATGGCTGGGCTATTTGTTTGTTTTGATGATGTGGCAGGAGGATTTTTAGTGTTGATGATGTGGCAGGAGGAGTTTGTGGATAGGCTATTGCTGGGTTATTCCTATTATGGATGGCCTAAACACCAATATCCACTATCACTACTTACCCTACATTTTTTCTTTCTCTCTTTATTTTATTAATTGCAACCATTTCAAAACTTGTTATTTTTAAAAAGTAGATGAAGTTAATAATAATAATTATATGAAATAAATTTTAGACATCTGATATTAAAAAAATTAAAAATCTGAGTGAATTACTGATGCATATGGTCAAGCTAAGAACATGGTATTCATCTCCATCACCTAATTAATTTCAATTGCATATTCTTACTTCTCATTAAAAATCTGAGTGAATTACTACTACTGCTACTACTATATACTACTACTACTACATCTTACTAAATTAATAATTAACGATAATATTAATTCTGTTCAAGGAAAATTGTCTGCTTACTTCTTCAACCACATAGGTTATCTAATACTAATACTACTATTTCTAGTACCTGCGCGTGGTGATATAAAATAAATTTTAAACTACTACTAAACATCTCATATATAATGTTAAAAAAAGTATGTAATACATAAAAATAAAAAATAGCCCAGGATAGTTAGAGTTTAAATGAGGAAGATATGGAGTTGGTATGCTTTAGACCTTAGGCTATTTTTTATTTCATCTTGCATCAAAGTCGTCAAACCTTATTTAATTATCCCATCCCTAATTTATTTCCCCATTAATTCCCATCCATCTACTATTAATAAAATAAAGTTTACGTGCTACATGGCATAATCACATACGGACAGCTTATTAGTAGTAGTATTAAATTTCGAAATAATTTATACTTCCATCTCCTCTATACCTATATTATTATACATATACGGGCACAAAATTAGTATAGGTATGAGATTTTATGCTAGTAATACACATCTAAAACAGATTTATGTAAAATCAAATTCAACTGAGAATATTCACAAATTTGTGTGAAACTCTTTACACCAAGCACGAGTCCAGGAAAACACTTTTAGGTGGGGTTGATGTTGAATTAGTATTTGTTGATTTAAAAAAATTCATTATATATCTCACACACATACGCAAACAATATGCAACACATACATAAGCATTTTACTGATATACTCATGGATTAACTATCAAAATATAATCTTGTTATTTCTTAAAAAAAAGGGTCATCACCTCATACTACTACTCCCTATTTATATAGCACATGCACACCCTGTATTTTGGATTTTTGACGATAAAAAGTTAATGCCCACCTCAGAACTCTCCCAGACTTTGACATAAGCAGAAACAGATACATCCAATTCTGTTTGTTTGTTTCTGCCTTCAATTCAGGGAAAATGCCCATCTCTTCAAATCCCACTTGTTCTTTTTATTTTTATTTTCTCTTCTCTGTCAGCCTTATGCATAAAAGACTCCATTTTTTGGTGGCTGCAATTCTGTGAATGGTATGTCTGCATCTGCATGTTACTTATTGTTTACTGCTCACTACCTACCTTCATTTAATGCCTTGCTGCTGAGTATTTTCCTCTTAAATTCAAAGTCTTTATTTTTCAGCAAATTGCAGTCCCATTTGATGAATTTTTGTAGTAAACTTCCTTTTCCGTTGCCGTGTTCCAATTGGATCATTTATTTTGCCAAGCTTTCTGTCTCAGCCTATTGGTTACCTCAGTTTTGACATTGTCAGAACTTCCAAAACTGTGCTGTCATTATCTCTATCATTTCCTTTTTTTTCTTGTCAAGAACTTGAATTGGATAATTTAATATGCTCTGTTTATTCAAATTCTTGAAAGGAAAGGAGTCAGAATTCAGTTGAAAGATTGGATTTTTACGGTTCACATGTTTAGTTTTTCTCCTGGTTTTGCAGTTTCAGAATTGAAAAAGGGAATTCAGGCGAGAGAGTGAATTTTCGGTGCGAGGCTAATATTGGTTTTGATTGTGGTTGTTGCTGAAGCAAATCTGTATGTGATGATGGGAAATTGGGGGTTTTCTTGCATTCCTATTATATTACTATTGCTGCTGCTGCTGCTGCAAATCTGCAGTGGGAGTGTGCAACGTATAGGGAAATTAGATCCAGGATTCAAAGGGTCTCAGATGTATTACATAGACAATGATGGATTGTTTCTGCTGTCAAACAACTCGAATTTCGCCTTTGGTTTAACCACCACTGCTTCAGATGTTACTCAATTTCTTCTTGTTGTCATCCACAAGAGCAGCTCAACTATAGTCTGGGCTGCCAACAGAGATTCCCCAGTTAAGAATTCAGACAGCTTTGAGTTTGATATTTCTGGCAATGCCTTCTTACAAAGTGGTGGATCAACAATCTGGTCTTCTGATACTGCAGACAAAGGAATTTCCTCATTGCAGTTGTTGGATAATGGAAATCTTGTGTTGGTTGGGAGTGATGACAACACATTTGTTTGGCAGAGTTTTAGCCATCCCACTAACACCCTTCTTTCCAATCAGGAATTCTCTCAAGGAATGAGGCTTATCAGTGATCGTGCTACGAGCAACTTGACTTACTCGCTTAAGATCCAGGCTGGGGACATGTCTCTGTCCGCGGGTTTCAATCCTCCACAGCTGTATTGGTCTATGGGAAGAGATAGCCGGATAACCATCAATAAAGGGCACAGTGCAGTCACCTCAGCTGTTCTAAGAGCCAATTCTTGGAAGTTCTATGATTCAAGTAGAGTGTTGCTTTGGCAATTCATCTTCTCGGAGAGCACTAGTGAAAATGCAACATGGATCGCAGTGGTAGGCAGTGATGGCTCTATCACATTCTCCATGCTCCAAGCCGGCTCGTCTAGTCCCTCTTCAACAAGAATACCACAAGATCAGTGTAGTAGACCTGCAGCCTGTGATCCATATGCAGTTTGCAATACTGGTAACACATGCCAGTGTCCCTCATCCATCGCCTCGTGCAAATCCATCGCCTCTCCTCGCTGTGATAACTCAACAGCGTTGGTAGAACTTGTTAGTGGTGGTGATGATCTGAGCTACTTTGCATTGCCATTTGTTCAGCCATTCTCTAAGACAGCAACCTTAGACGGTTGCAAGGCTTCGTGTCTTGGCAATTGCTCATGTGGCGCCTTGTTTTTCCAGAACAGTTCTGGGAATTGCTTCCTGTTTAATGAGATAGGAAGCATGGAGGGATCTAGTAATGGAGGTGGCTACGCTTCGTACATCAAAATCTCGAGCAATGGAAGGAGAGATGGAGGCGGAGGCAGTAGTAAACCTTCCCCAATAGTGATAGTCATTGTGATTGTGACTGTGGTTGTGATAGTAGCAATGGTGTTTGCTGCATTCCATTTCTACCGTAAAAACAAGAAAGTGCCTGAGACGCCTAGGGAGAGCTCGGAGGAGGACAACTTCTTGGAAGGCCTATCCGGGATGCCTATCCGGTTCAGCTACAAAGACCTCCAGACAGCAACAAGGGACTTCTCAGTCAAGCTCGGACAAGGAGGGTTCGGATCAGTCTATGACGGCACTCTCTCTGACGGGACACGGGTCGCTGTCAAGCAACTCGAAGGCATTGGTCAAGGCAAGAAGGAGTTTCGTGCTGAAGTGAGCATCATAGGCAGCATCCACCACCTCCACCTCGTCCGCCTCAGGGGCTTCTGCGCGGATGGGAGCCACCGCCTCCTAGCCTACGAGTACATGGCTAATGGCTCCTTAGACAAATGGCTGTTCAAAAAAGACAAAGGCGAGTTCATGCTCGATTGGAACACGCGATACAACATTGCTGTGGGGACAGCCAAGGGCCTGGCTTATCTCCACGAGGACTGTGATGTTAAGATCATTCATTGTGACATCAAGCCTGAGAATGTGCTTCTTGATGATCACTTCATGGCTAAGGTCTCCGATTTTGGGCTGGCGAAGCTCATGACGCGTGAGCAAAGCCATGTGTTCACGACAATGAGGGGCACTAGAGGCTACCTTGCACCAGAATGGATCACTAGCTATGCTATATCAGAAAAGAGTGATGTTTATAGCTATGGTATGGTGTTGCTCGAGCTCATTGGTGGCCGGAAAAACTATGACACTTCACAGAGCTCGGAGAAGTTGCACTTCCCTTCTTACGCGTTCAAGATGATGGAGGAAGGGAGGTTGAAGGAGATCATGGATGACAAGTTGAAGATCCATGAAGAAGATGAGAGGGCTGCTATAGCCATCAAAGTTGCTCTATGGTGCATACAAGATGATATGCATCTTCGTCCCCCTATGACTAAAGTCGTGCAGATGCTCGAAGGCCTCAGCCCTGTCCCTCCGCCTCCAACAGCCTCACAGCTAGGGTCACGGCTTTACTCGAGCTTCTTTAAGTCCATCAGCGAGGGGGGCACCTCCTCGGACTGCAACAGCGACGCCTATCTGTCCGCAGTTCGCCTCTCCGGCCCTAGATGACATAGGGGTGAAGCTTGTGTAGTGTAAATGGTAGGATCAGTTCAAGTTTTGTAATGATAAAACTATCAAATATGTACTGTCTTGTTTTGTACTATTATTGATTTGTAAATCAATGGTTTTTGATCTATTGAGAAGAAGTTGGATTTTTTTGTTCATTTCAATTTTTTTATCAAGGCGCCTTGTACAATTTAAAATAGATGATCTCAACTACTGAACAAAATTGGAGTGAGTTGGGAATTAGGAGAGGATATTACTCTAGCTAGCTGTATCTGATTATCCTTCCAAGAATTAATCAACTTAAACGGGGTAGCATATCTTAAGAAAGTTCAAATCAACTAAAGTCTTTTTTTTAATTGAGCAGGTAGGTGTTTGTGTGTAGTTTTTAGTTTTAACTGCTACAATTCCACCAACCACATATTGTATTTTTTAATCTATAAATAAATAAAGGGTTGATAATACGTAAATTACTTTTTTCTACATGGTTGTATTCCAAAATAAAACAAACAAAAATTTAAAAGTTACTCATTATCGAGTTCTCAACTTTTGAGTTCGTCCGACGCCTAATTTGTTTGAGTTCCCTTTTTTTCAAAAGGTTTTGTTTTTGTTGGTTGGTATATCATCATGAAGTCCCTATTCATACCTAATTTCACTCTTAAATTTGCATTTGGTTGCAAGAATTCACCTTATTAAGATAGCAATTAGCAAATATTAATAGGTCTTAGATAAAATAATAGCAAGACATAATATAGGATTAAGTCATTAAATGCAATCTTATGAACTAAACATAATACAAATTTAATCACGGAATATAATCTTACAAACCGAACACACCTGTAATGTATTTGGAACAAATAGAAAAAGTAGAAATTTCAACCACAATTTTAGAAGTTCCAACTCCAGTATATAAATACATATAGGCCAGAAAGCCTATCCATCAATTTACGCGATCGGATTGCCCAGCCCAACTATTGATATGTTTCAAACTAAAGACAATTACTATAGTAATTCATACAAGTAGTATGTTACTATATTAATATCATTTTCTTTTTTAAAATAAATAATGCAAAAATTAACACAAAATTATCTACATTATTTTTTTTTACTTTGTTCTTTCTTTACTTAACTATTTATTATTCCCTCCGTCCCACTTTTGAAATCCTGGTTAACCATTTTTGGATATCCCACTGTAAGAGTCTCAGTGGGAATATTCCATAAATGGTAATGTTGACAATTGAAATATAAAAATGAATATAATAATATCCCACATCGGTGTACACAAAGAGCTTAATCCACTATATAAGTCTCGTGGGCCTCTCCTCTTATCACCAATTGGTTTTAAGATGGAACCCATGGATTTCTATCATGGTATCAGAGCGGGTCGTCGACTGTGGGTCATATTTAACTGACCCAGCAGTATATCTGGGCTGAAACCGAAAAAAATGACTGACCCAGCAGTATAACTGGGCTGAAAATTTGGGCCAGTGGTCCAACGGATCGAAAAAAAATTGGGCCAATTGTCCAATCGATCATAAAAAAGTCCAACAACTCCAAGGGTTTTAAGATGGAACCCATGGATTTCTATCAGGTAATAGCCTCCATATTCCACTAACATTTTTTTCACTCGCATTTCATTATAAAATTAATACTCCTTTACGCTATATCTCTTTTCACCCACCTTCCTTTACATTCCACTATCTCTTTTCACCCACTTTCCATTACATTTCGAATGGATTCGATGTTGAAGACAGGCTGACGAAATATCTGGATGGTACTGCTACTTTGCTCTCTGTTGTTGTTTTTCAATTGTTGATATAAACACAAGCTATCAGTCTAGTAGTCATTGCTTCTTGTTTTTGTGTGCTTTGCTATGCTTCGCACTTTAAACTCTTCTGTACTCACATCATTACCTCTCTCTCTCATACACACACACTTGATGCATTGAGAACATATTTATATACTATTACACAGATTCATGTCTACTTCATATTGAATAGATACACATGGTATAAATACAGTATAAAATAGAGTAGGCACCTAGGATTGAATAACTTCGTAGGAGTACAGTTTTGAAGGAATGATCACATATTGTGTGCCCAGATTTCTTGGTCATGTAGTTAGAATGGGAGGAAGATATGTTGATACACTTCCAAGGACTGAAGCTTTTGTATCAGGAAAGAATTCAAAGCTTGGAATTGCACTGATCTCACCACCACTCGAAATTAGAATCGGGTAGCTGAGAAGATGGCCGGGAATATCTTCCCCAAATGTCTCACTTGAATAAAATCTCCAATTCTGATCGGCAATTGCATTGACATTCCGAACACATTCTAGGCTCCCGGGATCAAGAAAAGTGTCGTCTTCGCGCAGAAGGTGCTCGCACCATAAGGCCATTCTCAAGCCGAATATCTCTCCCCTGGCAGGAGATAGATCTGTCGCCAGGTGATGAGGTTGGAATGCTCCCATTGCTATCTCACTGTCTCGACCCCCGTCCATCGATCTTTGGTTGATGTTGGCTGATCCCACAATTATGTATTCATCATCAACTGTTGAATGATAGACAACAAATTATTCAAGAAGTAGAATGAAGTTTGATAACAGAAGGATTAAAATTAGGTGTTTTGAATACCTATCATCATCTTTGAATGAACATAAATCATAAATCTCCTAGCTTGTTGGGCTTTGATGTAGTCGGTGTTGGGCTCAGGATGTTCTAGGGGAGTGTACTCCCCCGGGATCTTGACTTCCCTGTTGCCAAGGCAGAAGAAAGTCAAGTATTCCCTCGCATCCACATTGTGGATTCCTTTTGCTGATAAAACATTGTAAATGTCTGTATACATCATCTCCATCGTCCTTCTCTGCCAGTCGAGTATGGCCTGAACCGAGGCGCTCTCGGGTATGCCTTCCGGCCACATTGGGATCACAATGTAGACAGTGAATCTCTCTCCTGCTTGAATCTTGCTCACTATCTTGAGGGATAGTTCTTTAGGAATGAGATGCAATGCGTTTATGTCCTCAATTGTGATCTCTGGGCTTTTCTTCCAATCAAATGAGCTACCAATAAAGTATTGGTTCTCAATGTATATGAATCTTCTTGCTCTACGAATAGCCAAGATATATGCATCTTGGATGCTCTTCTCTATCACGTTGTCCTTCCCATTCAGAAGTCCAACTTCTGCCTGTTGCTCAGGTAACTTCGGAAAGTCGGCTGCAGCCCCACCATCAATCGACCTAAACAGCTGCACATTCCAAGTTTCAGGATCTTCTGGGGATGTGACCTCCATCGGGCGAATGAGGAACTTGTCTAGCTCGTTGATTGAGTATATGAGCTGGTTTCCAACCTGTTTCTTCCACCTCTGCTCGAAATTATAGAGCACGTCCCAAGCCACGGGGCCTTCCATGCGACAGTGGATGTCGTGCCATGGCTCCCTCGGGCCGCCTTTCTTGACAGAGACGCCCGGGAAGTTTGGCTGGTGGAAGTCATCTTGGTGAACTGTGTTCAATGTCCTAAAAAGGGAGTGGTCTCTCGTGTCATAACGTCCATCACAAAGATCAATTCCACCTACAAAACTAACCACCCTCCTCTTCTGGTTTTGATGGGATTCAGCGTCTACGACAACAGTCTTTTGATGGTGGGTGAACATTGTGGAGACCTCGAACCCCTGGACAATGCTCCTACCACCATCAGGATTTCGAGGGCACAACACGCAGTGCACGCTCGTGCCCTCGAAAAACTGTTTGGTTTCTTGATCATGAGTGGCCATTAGGCCATCCTTCTTGAAATCAGGCACAGAGGTCCTGTCATCCCACACCAGCAACAGAACACGAACTCCTTGCTCCGCCTTGCGCTTCAGCAGCTCTCCGAGGGTTACATCCCCGCCCGGCCTAGGCCTCCTCGGGTCCCTGATCAACGTGATGTTCGTATAGACTGACCACCCCGTGATGTATATCATGTGGCGAGCACCCTCAATCGCGTCGAATATGTCCTCCCAACACCTCTGAGGCCGGTAGTACCCGGCCGAGCGGAGGAAATCCGTGATGCTATCTTCAGGCACGTGAGCATCGGGGTACAAGGAAACCCTGCATCCCCGTCTCTGCCCGAAGAAAGTGTAGGGTACCCCTCCAAAACTTGGATTCTTGATCCCATTAGACCAATTGACATCTTTGGAAAGAGGAAAGTACTGCATTTTCACATGGATTCTTGAATCTTTATGGATGGGAATCTTGTGTTCATCCAAGATCTCGATCCATCTATCCACCATTTGCCCACTCAGCAGCTCCTCCGCAGCCAAATATGCTCTACCCACCAATGTTGCTCCCACAGGATTGTCTTCTTTCACCGTGAAGATGATGTTTGTGACAGTGTGCGCACAATAGATGCGAAAACTGTCCAACCATCGAGGATTAGAATGCTCGTCGAGCATTCTAGTCCTCGCCACCCTCGCCCTCTCCAAGTCGATAGCGGCGTACAGCTTCGCGCCAACAACCTGTTCACACGGAACAAAATCAAATCTTTATCCATTTTCTTGTAATAAAAAATAAACTTGCTCACCTCCGGCCGACAGAAAACAAATCTCTTGATTTGTCCTAGAAACCTCTTTGTTCTTTTATGAGGATTGTCACTCTTCAGATCACAAACAATAGCACAACATTAATTATATATGCACATTTCTTTTGATCAAGTATAACCTGCCGGAATAAAAACTGCACCTTTCCAAATAGATTATCAATGCTGAATCGGCCTTGCAATTTATCGGCTTCGAATATTGTTGCGTAGATCGTTCCATGAAGTAAATGGGGCACCATGCTTAATTTACGTGCTGCAATCGAAAAAAGATACTAGTAACATTTTTTTGCACTATACGAACAATATACCACATAAATCACTAGCTATAATTTTGGATTCGACCAAGTTACAAAGATCAAGCATTTATGTTTTCATAGTAGTTAATTTCATATGCTATAGTACAAATTCAAACTGTCTTATAGTATTATTCATGCATATAAAACACCAATTAAATTCAAACTCTTACTGTATAGTGATGAGGATGTTGAAGAGGTCTTACCGCAGAATGTTTAGAGAGAAAAAACTCTTGGGCCAATAGTAAGTTTACAAATGTACACACACACACATATATATATACGTGTGCATATGCATAAGAATCTATCTATCGACCTTTATATGAAGAAAGAAATCTCTTTTACTTTGAGTAGTTAAACTTGTATGCAAATTTTGATCAAACGCATGCACACAAAGATTCATATCCCTTTCTTGGAAGTGAATATCATAGAAGGAATCAAAATTTAATCATTCATCATCACCAATTAATAAACAGACTTTCTTGCAACATAGGACAAACTTCATGGTTTGTTAGTTTGTTTCATTTCCCATCATTTTATAATATACAAATAGATTGAATGAAGTTTACGAAAATTCATGGAAAAGATATCCTTTTCTTGGTCACAGCAAGGGAGAATTCTTTATGTGCAGTTGGACACAAGAATGATCCATTCCACTTGCGAGAAATCTTTCCTCTATATGGAGTAGTTTTTTAATTGATTATTTGACTCGTGTTGGTAAATGTTTTTTATGGAAGGATAGAATATAAAATAATAATGTTACATGAAAATATGACACATAATTGTATGAGAACAACGGTTCGAAGTATGCTCCAAATATAATTGAATTCGGCAACCAATAAACGAAAACTGGATTATGCTTCTGGAATATGTTCAAAGATGTATTAAAGTAAAAAATAAATAAATAATCCACCCAATATTAACAAGCATAAAAGATTGGTCTATACTGTATATATGTGTTGGACCACTTATTCCTTGAATTTCTTCTTTACCTTGTTTTAATATTCTATCTACCAATGGGTTCATTGGATGTAGCTAGGCATCCAAGCTACGTAATTAATCTATTCTATACGTATTTGTAATATTATTTGTTGCCAATTATCCATTAAAAATACACCCAATATTAAATGGTTGGAATGATGGTTTGCGAGCATCGAATAATTAAATTCTACAGTAATGGAGTAATAAATAACGTCCAAAGCTGATTTCAGTAATAAATAAATTAAATTTACGTTCGAAATCAAAATAATAACGAAAACTCGGGGTAATCGAGCAATTAAAAAGGAATATAGGGGCTTAAATGCAAGGGAATATTTAGCCGAGATAAAAAAAATATATTCCGTCAGATTATGCGCATATTCCCTGCTTCATACAAAACTACCGAATATTCCCTCTCCTTTTAGACGATTCCGCCTATACATACACTCGGTTATGTATATATATCCGCGCACTTCCACCACCCCCACCCCCTCCTCCTCCTTTTCCGGCGATCCACTCGAGATGAAGTTCTGGAAGATTCTGAGAAAGCTGCTGGACGAGATTTTTCCGGATTGGCAGGATAAGTTTATATCGTACAAGGATTTGAAGCAGCAGCTCGGCTCGATCTCTCCTCCGCAAAAACCCAAGGAAGATGCGGAGCATTCTATTAAGAGGCCGAGGCTGGGAGACGATCGGGTTGATGAAGAGGGGAGAGAGGTGACGAAGGAGATGAAGGATTTTCTGATGCTTTTGGAAGGGGAGATCAAAAAGTTTAATTGCTTCTTCATGGATAAAGAGGAGGAGTACATTATTACGTTCAAGGTGCCGATTTTATTCTATTGATTTTGATATCTATTTGCTGTGATTTTGGTTGTATGAAAGTGAAAGAGGAAGGGGAAATTTTCATTTTCAACCCTACTTGGATTTAGTAATATAATTGGACTGAGAATTACTCCGTAAATTGAGCTGCAAAACCACACCTGTGATCTTTTAAACCAAAGAAAATTACTATTCCTACATGGAGTCTGAGATGCTTTTGAATAAAAACATAGTACTCCACTTGGTTCCATTTTCAGGAGACCTTATCTGTAATTATAGCATACTACTTGCTATATACTTAAGCATTGGCCAACGAGAGAGTAGATATCTAGCGTGGGATTATATCTTGGATATGTATATTACTTTAAGTTCCAAACTTGCATTTATGGGTTGAGTTTCTCTCGTTCCTATACCATCTTATTCCATTTTGATAATTTGTTTGTACGCAGTTGCTGCAAGATGAGGTTGCTGAGGCTAAGGATTCAAAAGAAGAGCTTATGAAAGTCGGCCGAAAACTTGTAGATTTCCACGGAGAGATGATTTTGTTGGAAAACTACAGTGCTCTTAACTACACAGGTTTTTGTTTTTGGCCTCTTACTATTGAAACCTTCTTATGGTATATGGATCACTGGATCATCAGAAAAATGGCTTCATTTATTGTGATCAAGTTCCATTTTGTTCATGTTCACTTGCTTCCTATTACTTTTCTCGCATACCTATTACCTAGATATATTATTTTGTTTTTGATTGACTTGTCATTGCTATTTCTTTAACTTGATGGATCCTAGCTGAAAGGGTGGTTGTAAATAGTTAAACAGAATAAATTGTATGATTTCATAATTTCAGTTGGTAGCTCCTTCCGAGCTCCTGGGTGGATCACGGACCTGGGTTACTTGGTCAACCCAGCAGCAGATGCTTTGTCAAGAACATAGAAAAGGATTATGTTGACTGGCTGAATTTATGATGTTGATTTACTTTTTTGTAATGCTGATCATCACAATTAAATTAATACACGTCCAAAGCAGTTTTTATTCCCTAATGAAGTTGTAGGCAGCTAGAAAAGGCCCATTTTCATGCCATGCATCAACAATTGACCTGCCTCCTGCCTGCAACACTACAAAAAATCATCAAATAACGGCTGATTAGATAGAGAAAACAAGATTTAAAATGGTGATCATATTTTAAAGTTGGAAGCAGGGCTGAAAGGGCAGGATTGTAGCAAAAAAAGTAGGAGTAAAGGACAGCTATTTGTATGCTATCAGAAGCATGAACAATAGTTGAATTTTGGAGTGTTTCTGTCATTGTCCTTGTTTGTTGGGAATTAATCCCAATACATATTTTTGCAAGCCTTGACCATTTCCTTGCTTGGAACAGGCCTGCTGAAGATTTTGAAGAAGTATGATAAGAAGAGTGGTGATCTGATTCGATTGCCTTTCATACAAAAGGTTCTACATGAGCCATTCTTTAGGACTGACGTGATAAATAAGCTAGTGAAGGAGTGTGAGACAATGATCATTCGCATCTTTCAGCGGCACGAGAAATTGGCCCCTGCAGAAGATACCGATCTGCCAGAAGGCTGCAGTGACCAGTCAGCGGTTGATGAAGAGGCCGGAAAACTCAGAGTTCCTGAAGAACTTGCAGAAATCAAGTCTATGGAGAACATGTACTTGAAGCTCACTATATCAGCTTTGCGGACCATGAAGGAAATCAGAGGTGGAAGTTCCACCGTGAGCATGTTCTCATTGCCACCTATGCCGGAGACGGAGCTTGAAGAGTCTGGGAAGTGAAATTCAGCTTTAAAGCAAGAACAGACAATTACCTAATGTTGTGAATCACCATAAAATTTTGATTAGCTAGTGTCTGTACACGGATGATGTAATATAGAGTTGTAACTGCTTCAGCCATGCTTCTTTCTTGACAATTTGTAAACTGAACTTCTGTTGAGATGATTTGGAGCAGGTTTTGGTCCATACTAATACTCCATGTTGAGTGACCTGTTTCCATTGTTAGCTGTATGTATGTAGAAATATAAATATAATAAATTAAAAAACTAGCAGTTTTAGCTGCACTAAAACTCATGGAATATTGCTATTTTCATAAAAAAAATCCATTCAAGCTCAGCATTTGTAGCTACTGATTTGGTAGGAAGAGGAATAGATATAGAGAGGGTTAATATAGTTATTAACTATGATATGCCATATTCTGCGGACACTTATATCTCCACTGGGTATGATTTGCACCAAAGAAGGGGGCTGGCCATCGCGTTTGTTTCTTCTGCTTCTGATTCAGATGTGCACACTAGGATTTGTAGTCCTTATGTAGAAATTGCTCGTTAATACATGTCTCCTACTTTATGTTGCAGGTGCAAGAGAGGTTTGAAGTTGATATTAAAGAACTAGCTGAGCAGATTGATACTTGTACATATTGTAAGTTGAGAGATATTTCTGCTTTTTACTAATTCATTCAGCGCTTATTGCTCTTGTAAACACGCTTTTGTTTCCCACATATTGGATAGATGTTACTCCATAATTGCATTTGGGTTTCATTTTATAGAGCTAAAGTTTTACCAAGTTACTATTTTTTACTTGTTTGGTGATTCATTCACACAACACTGCTTGTTGAAACAATTTATTGATATGCTATTACACTAATATTTGCTTCTTGTGCAGTGCCGTCATAGAGTCATCCATGAACATGTACTGGAGAGTTATCAATGAGGCGAGGAGGCGTCTAGGGCAGTTGACCATCACATGTGATATTTAAAATTTTTAATGCTCATTTTGCAAAGTTTATAATATAATGCTGTTGTTTAATCAGATGAATTCTTGTTTATACTATTGTAGAATGATTATACTACTAGTTTATTTATGAGGACACAGAATTATTGATTTCATAGGAAGCCACGTCAGCACTGCTTGGTTTTGTAAATGGACAACTTTCTTTCCACAAACAATTAAATGCGTATTGTCATTGGCATCGCCGCTTTATTAACTACCCAATTGTTTTCAGACCAAATTCTTAACAGTTTGGAAAATGAAAAAACTCTTGAAATTTGTTTCCTCATGCCAACCCTCCAAATTTCATTCGAGGTTTTACTGCGATCGCCCACCTTCTTCTCTCTCCAACCATCCTGGTGCGTCTTGCTCTGGGTTATGCATGCCAATCATCTATATCGAGTCTTTTGATTGCGTCTTTTTATTTGTGTGAATTGGGTATGCCAAAATGAGAGGAAAATTTGGTCCAGTTGAAGAAAGACTACTGTTTGGCTATTTTGTGGTTTTTATAATTCCTTAATGTGATTGTGGTTATGAACAAAGTGCCCAAATTCGGATGTAATTATCACATCCCTAAGAATCTCCTTAGGTTTTTGTTTGATCTGCTTCTCAATTACCTCCAGGACCACTTGCTTATTATAAGAGTCTCGTTAATCAAGGGAAGTTGAAACATGATTCTTACCAGGAAAAGGTTGTGTTCCAACTCGAAAATCTACTCCAGAGGCTCCACCAGTATGAGAGAGATATGGAGGAATACCATGTGAGCTTATGTTTGAGATGATGCTCGTCTTTTTCTCCATGATTTACTGTCCTTTTGCAGGCAAACCTTGCTAAGTGGGAAGAGAATCGGGAAAATGAGAGGCGGAGACTATTGTTGGAGGAGGCCAAGACAAAACAGCAGGGTGGTGGATCATCAACCGTGAGCAGGAGACGGAGTTTTATGAACAAGTGGCTGTCACGGTGAGGCAAACCGTTCCATTCTCTCCATTGCTCGTATTGAGCTCTGCTTTACTGGTGTTTCTTTCCCGCATTCCTGTATTATTGGAGTTTGTCTTGATGTAGCACAAGTGCTGATAGTGTTGAGCCCGGCGTGGGAAAGTGGGTGTCATATCTGAACAGAGAAAAGAAACTAGATGTGATGGTTGGGCAGCGTCCTACCGCTCCTCCGGCCCCAAAAGGATTGTACATTTATGGAAATGTTGGAAGTGGTTTGCTACTTCATCTTACTTGATCTTTAATATGGTCGCTTGATTTTGTCTTATATCTAAGTTTACTTCATGATCTGTTTCCAAATTGTGAATTTTCATGGTGGAGTCTTTCTCATGCAGGGAAGACAATGCTAATGGACATGTTTTATAGTGCCACAGGGGGAATTGTTCAACATCGGAGACGGCTTCATTTTCATGAGGCAAGTGCTTGCTTTCATGTTTCACTAAACTGTAGTAGTATATATGGATGATCTGTTCTTGAGATAATAAAGTGGCACGGTTTAGTTTGTTTTATCAGAAATCCTGATCATCTAAGATTAAAATCGGCAGGCTATGCTTCAAATTCATGATCTCATGCATAAAGTGTGGAAGAGTCGAAAGATGGAGGAGTCTTTTCAATCTAGCATTTCCAACTGGGTTATGAATCTTCCATTTGATACAAAAGTTAAGGAATGGCTGGTTGAAGAAGAGAAATATAAGCAAGAGATGAATATGAAAAATATTCTTCCAGCTGTTGCCGACAAGTTTCTCACTGATGCACAAGGACATCGAAGAGGAGCCAGTATTCTATGCTTTGATGAAATACAGGTTTGACAACTGTGCCCGCCCCCTCCAAATTTATCTCATAAGCAACTCACCGAGTAATGTTTAAACCTTTGATGTAGTATATAGGACTTGCACAATTTTAATTGTGTCATTACACTATCTTTTCTCTGTTTGTGTCCTCTGAGCTGAGAAGCTCAACATCTTGGTTTGTTTTTCTTTCTACAGACAGTTGATGTATTTGCTATTGTGGCCTTATCTGGAATTGTGAGCAGACTATTAAGCACAGGAACTGTTCTTGTCGCTACAAGTAATCGCGCTCCCAGGGATCTGAATCAGGTTCGCCTCAGCTAAAATCTTCTAGATTATGGGCCCTCCTGTCACGGTTTCATTCTCTACAAATAAAAAAAATCTCTTCCCGTTCAGGATGGCATGCAGAAAGAGATATTTGAAGAACTTCTGGCTAAAATGGAGGATCACTGTGAAAATGTTCTGATTGGAAGCGAAATTGATTACCGGCGTCATATAGCATTGAGTTCATCTGATCAGGCAAGAACTTGTAACCTCCATTCTATACGATTGGTGTATAATTTTTTATTATGTGAAATATATGATCACATTGAGCAAATGAGTGAAACTCGAGCAAGTAGTTTAGGTTCAACCTTGAACTTGGTAGTTGAAGAGTGTAATTAGATAGACTTGCTTAAAATGTGTTTCACTGATATTGAGTCTTTTGGTGAGTGATCAGACTCATTACTATTGGCCTCTCGATAGTACCAAAACGAAGGAATACGAGAGTATATGGAACAAGATTGTCGGAGAGTCTGGAGAGAGGGTTACTTCTCAAACTCTTCCGGTGATGTTTGGAAGGTACCAAAGTGATAAGAACTAATCAATATATATCTGGCTTTTGATTTGATATACGTGATGAAATCATATTTTGGCAGAACATTGGAAGTGCCTCAGAGCTGCAACGGGGTGGCACGGTTCACATTTGAATATTTATGTGGCCAACCGGTATGCTCCAACGTTCGGGTCATATGTTTTGCAATATATTTATACCTTTTTCTAAATCAAGCCTAGATTACCTTACATTGTAAATTCTACTTGTTGAATCCAATTGAGGTGTGCTAAGGTTTTTCCCCTGTGTTAGTTATCTTATTTCCTTTCCTGTAATTAGTCTCACATAACGCTTGCAGATTGGGGCAGCTGATTATATTGCTATCGCCAAAACCTTCCATACAGTCTTCATTGCAGATATTCCTGTTATGAGTATGCGTATCCGAGATAAGGTAACTATTTCTCGTCTTATTACCTTCACAGAAATTAATTCTGAGCTAAGCTTTGATGAGCTAAACAATCATCCTTTTTAGGCCAGAAGGTTTATCACCCTCGTCGATGAACTGTACAATCACCATTGTTGCCTGTATTGCTCTGCTGCTGCTTCCATCGATGATCTATTCCAAGGAACTGATGAGGGTGTGCTGTTTGATTTAGAAAGGCAAGCATTCATGAATTGCTTCGTTTCACCCTTCATCGACACTTTAGCTACCCTCAACCTTCTTCACTCTGTAATGATTGTGTTTTCATTTTGCTTTGCAGCTTTCAATTTGAAACAGAAACAGAAAGCACGAAACTGAGACGAGATGTTTCCTCAGAAGGCAGTGTGAGTTCAGGAGGAACAGCCACTGCAATAGTTTCCCTTCTATCTGGTCAAGAGGAGATGTTTGCATTCAGAAGAGCTGTGAGTATATTTCCTTCTGCAGTTCCTTATACATCCAAGATGAGATTCTTTTCCTTTTATCCGGTTTCTAGTCGAGCAAATAAGCATGAATCACGTCCTTGTCTTCTTCTTGAGGAAGATATCCAAAACTCATCAATCCGGATAAACACCTAGCATGAACATGACGGTATATGTAGATATATATAAATATGTATACATTCTTGAAGACATATAAACACAAAATGCAGTGAATTGGAAATGTAGCTCTTATCTGCAAAAAGTTAACAGATGAGCAACCATTTTCTTGATTTCATGGATTCAAAATGCTACTCCCTATTTATTTGACTGGATTCTTGATCACTATGTGCTGCTAGAATCTAAAAGATGTTGAATTGTTGCAGGTTTCGCGTCTGATTGAAATGCAGTCGCCGTTATACCTTGAAGGCATACGCTATATTCATCCTTATTACCAAGGAAAGGAACAAGGTTCAGAGATGGGCATCCATAGATAATACCGTTCTTTCTTAAGATGTACTACTAATTCTTATTTATGGAACTACTGTCTGACCATTTTGGTCTATTAGTAGATACATTCATTAGTGTTTGGAGAATAAAAACTTTTTGATTCTTGAATACATGTATTTTTATGGTAGAATTGAAGGATCTTACTTCTTAGCATATGATTTGAGATTGTGTGTTCACTTTTGTGTGTGTGTGTGTGACAGATGCCTCTTATCAACAATGACTTATTTTCAAGTTTAGTTTTCCATAATCTGATTTTTAAATCTTTCAAAATAACTTGACAAAAAATTGAAAGGCCTAATACGAAACACCAAATGGCTTGCACTACAATTATACTAATACTAGTATTTATTACTGTAACAGTGACATTCATATTAATAAATTGTAAATATACTAACATAGTTTGAATCTCAACAAATGGTGACATTTCATTTTCAGTTCTAGTAATGGTAATATTAAAGTAGTAGTAGTAGTATGAGATAGTATCTTATTAATGCAACAAAATCAGACTCTGCAACTTGCAGATATTAACCACAGGAAAAATTCATCCCCTCATTTTATGTGAGTCTGTGAAGAGGGAAGAACAAAGTCCCACCTCACCTTTTTTTCTGTTCCTCACATAAAAGAACACTTCATTGATACCTCCGCATCCATCCATCAAACTTAGATTCTTACATTCATAGCATATCTAATTACTATATCCATATTATAATTATATGATTGCTGATGTACCATCTTACACTATTTCCCCTAGGTAGGCCTACTATCTCGATTTTTTAACGAAGATTTAGAATATTTTCCTATATGCTCACCTAACCAGTTGTTAACAATGGAGTTTCTGCCAACCCATTTGCCCAAAATCGAATCTTTTCCCTCGTTACCTTTATCATTCCTCCTCGAAACATGAAGTTTTGTGTTGAAATTATCACACGCACAGAGAAGCAAGGCAACTCTGTGTGATACAGTTTTTCTCTTTCTGCTTCTAGGTTTCTGGAGATATTGAATGATGGGTGGTAGAGGAGAAATGAAATCTCTATCGCTCAAGAAAGGTAGTAGGACTTTATCAGATTCTCATTTGGGCCTTCATTGGAGCAATCAAGATTGCAACTTTCATCCAGGTGGTGGGTTGTTTGCCTCTGTCCAAATGGGAAATGAAGGAAATGGGGGTCTGAAATTACCCTGTGCTGATTTTCTACTGAAATATGTTTCATTGCCAGAGGAAAATGGCTTGGGGAAAAAGAAGAAAAAAAGAGGGCTTAAGCTAAAGATTAAGATCCCTAATCCCTCATTAAGGAGGTTAGTTAGTGGTGGAATTGCTGGGGCGGTTTCTAGGACTGTTGTTGCTCCTTTGGAGACGATTAGGACTCACTTGATGGTGGGTAGCAGTGGGCATTCCACAACTGAGGTGTTCAACAACATTATGCAAACAGATGGATGGAAAGGATTGTTTAGAGGGAATTTTGTTAATGTGATTCGTGTTGCACCGAGCAAAGCCATAGAGGTAAGAGGAGTTATAGGACGTCGTCGATTGTCTCAACTTTGATTTCCAGTCTCTCTGTTTTTTAAGCTTTACATGGTTTGTTGTTAGCTGGTGTTCATTGTAAATACTGCTACTGCAGTGCATTCAGCAACGCTGTAGCTTGAAGTACTTAATTTGTAGAGATACGCTACTGAGTTTGGGCACTTAAATGGTTTATATAATGAGGTGTATAAATAGGTATCTTATCACTGTGGTATATGTATTGAATTGTAAATCTTGTATTTTGTGAAGGTTGGAAAAAATGAGATTTAAGAGGGTGAAGTTGCAACATCTTATGTACTTGAATCTGTCGATTACTGTGGCAGCTTAAAAATCTCTAGCAGTTTCACATTGACACGGTCACACGGTATACAAGTTACTCTCATGATGTAGATTTTAATTTTATTCTTGTTATTGTATTCCTCCCTGAGTTCTGTATGTTCTCTAGGAATCCCACAATCTTCCTACCCACATAGCACTCCAATTTTCTGTGTCAAGATCAAGTTCACAGTTTCTCTAGAGAGCAAGACCTATTACGCAACAATAAGTAGGTTTTCTCGAGATGAAAACTCTCTAAAGTGGAATATGTTGTTTCATGTCCGAGTAGAAACTACCTATATCCAGCTCCCAGCCCCTTGGTTATATATGCCTTGATTTTCAATCTAATTGCAAAATCATTCACAAACCAAATCATGTCACTTTATAACTTTGGACCTTGCTGATATTTCTGTTTCTATTTATATGATTTTTTAGTTGCTTTGTACTCCTTCCTAGCTCTGCTGAATTCGTTTTTTTTTCATGTCTAATTTTGACAAAAGATATGATCATCTCCCTCAATATGTCCTACTACTATTTAATTTATTTGCTTTCACCGATTGGAGATTTAAGCACTGTTTCCTGCTAAATATTGAGCACCATAAACACTTGTGCTGATGTGCATATGTTTGCTCTTACACATAACCTTGAATCATATGTTTGCTCTACCCTTTCTTGAAAACTACACTTTCTGTTGCAGTTATTTGTTTATGATACTGTCAACAAGAACTTGTCTTCAAAACCCGGTGAACAGCCCAAATTACCCATTCCTCCTTCTCTAGTCGCAGGCGCCTCAGCTGGGGTCACCTCGACACTGGTCACCTACCCCCTCGAGCTACTCAAAACTCGACTAACCATACAGGTATGTAACTAATATACTTCATATCTGAAGTTGTTTTCAATTTCCAGACCATTTATGCTACTCGCTCACAGACAGGAGTCTACAACGGTCTGCTGGATGCGTTTGTCAAAATACTGCAAGAGGGTGGTCCGGGAGAGCTCTACAGAGGCCTCGCCCCAAGCCTCATTGGAGTTATTCCTTATGCTGCCACCAACTACTGTGCGTACGACACTCTACGGAAAGCCTACAGGAAAGTCTTCAAAGAAGAAAAGATTGGCAATATAGAAACACTCTTGATCGGGTCAGCAGCCGGCGCTATTTCTAGCACTGCCACGTTCCCTCTTGAAGTTGCGCGTAAGCACATGCAGGTAGGGGCTGTGAGCGGGAGGCAGGTGTACAAGAACGTGCTGCACGCTCTCGCCTGCATCCTCGAACGAGATGGGATAGGAGGTTTGTACAAAGGGCTCGGCCCGAGTTGTCTGAAGCTGGTGCCTGCTGCTGGGATATCTTTCATGTGTTATGAAGCATGTAAGAAGATTTTGGTGGAGAAAGAAGAGGATGCATAGGGAAATCTGTTTTGCAGAATAAATTCCTCAGGGGTTTAAGTTTAACCATGTCAATTGACATTTTTACAGGTTTCTTTACAAATTTTGTTTTAGTGTAGGAATATTTGCTCGGAATTGTAGTATGTTTTTGAGATGAGAATCGATATGTTTTTTTTTTGTTTTTTTTTTTGTTCTCTGTTTGCTTGAACTTATTTTGTGTAAATGAGGTATTTTTGGGTCGACCTTGTTTTGTTACATTTAACCCTTTTGTTTTTTGTAATGTGATGGAGCTCAACCAATGGTTAATACCAATCAACTAGATGGATCCAATTCGAGCAAGTTTCCAAAACTCAAAAGCTTGAAAATAAGCCTAAAAAGGCTTGAATTTAGATAATGTTAACTAGATATTATACCAGAAAGCATAATCAAAACTAACATGGTTTCCAATTTCTACATAGTACTAAGTTATAGTTACTGATTATCATAAAGTCCAGAGCCTTTGTCCTAGCGGCAAGGAGCTTAGACATTATTGCATTAGGTGCCGAGTCCGAGCCCTTTTGTAATTTAGTTAATTTAAAAAAAAGTTACTGATTATCATAAAAGACATCACCGACAAGATTAGTCTATGTTTACCTAGATTTGACTTCATAAACATGTACTGTCATTCTACTCTTTGCCTCTGCCATCCTGTTCATTGAAATCCTCCGACTTTCCCAACAATATCTCAATCTACAAGAATGAAAAGAAAGTATTTTTGCAACAGAAGCTCTAATGCAAGGAAACTAAACAAATGAGCAGGAATCTCGTAGTGTTGTAGCCAGCCATCTTTGCCTTGGGAAAGGGCCTAGAGCCCGGCTCGTCCCTCATGTCTTCCATCAGTGTCCTGATCTCTTTGTGCATCACAAAATGTAAATATGTTTGTTTACCACATAAACAAACACATCATATGTATATAAGATACTATCTTAGGCATGTCTGCATCTTTTTCACATCTACAAACTCGAACGAGCAAGCATGTCATACATCAAGAGCTCTAATTTCTTGAATTTGGATGTTAAGGGGAAATGGCAACATACTATATTTCATTCCATGATCCATGGCAACCTCCTCTCTCTAGCAGCAACTTACATACAACAACTCAAGTTCTAGCAGCAGCTAATGCATTCTACAATAATCTAACTGCACACCATCATCAACCGGAGAAGAAGCTAGCTCGACAGAATCAACCCCTTCTCAACATGACAAGAGTGAATTAAGATCCAATGCAGCATTGCCTTGAAGGGAAACTCTTCATCACCCTCTCACTTGTATTCTTCACATCCAACATCTGAACATCACATTCCTACTTTCTTCCCTCTTGCGCTCCTGCAGTCGTGTTCTTCAGTATCTGCAAATTGTATCCGATTTAGGAGTAAGAACGCGTGACTGGGTGATGTATTCACAAGATGCTTTTCTCAAGCACAAAGAGCCGTTCACAATGAATGACTTCTTCATTCACAACATCTTCCAAACAATTTTAAACACTATGGCAAAAAGAATTTTGATTTCTAATAGAGACAATGAACGACATGACAAACGAGACACTATAGGCATAGGATCTAAGTTTTTTCAACTTCAAAAGACTAAAACATTTAGTCCACGGATAGAAGGCAATAGAATCGAGCTGCGTACAATGTCTATACTACATATTCCCATTCGATAAGCTATCTAACCTTTCATGTATCTTGAACAATGAATCACACAAGGTTATACTTTATCCAATGCCTTATTTCAAATCCCCATGGTTAGGCAAAAACATGAAGAGCAAGTCATTGTGACAACACATACACGAGCTCAAATTGTTCTACGAGTTTCTTGAAAACAAGGTATTCTTGAACAAAGTAGGAGTAATAGTACTAGCAAGCAGCAAAAATCAAACTTGTACCTGTCTAAGCATTTGGTTCTCATTTTGCAAAGTGGAGAGCCTCTCTTCAAGCTCAGCATTCTTAGTTTCTAACTCCTTAACTCGAGCCTCCAAATCGATCAAATACGCCTTCTTCCTCTCCCTCGCTTGCTGAGCTGAGACTCTATTCCTCAACAGCCTTACACCAAAAAAATAAAAATTGAGCGTAATTACCAAAATGCACTTGACATATAACCAACAGCACCAAGACAAAAACCTCTTAAGTCCCTAAACAGCCCAAATGCATGACTAGTCTGTTTTCAATACCCATCACAATAAGGCTAAGCTCATCCTAATTTTGAGGGGACCCAAAGAATATGTTCGGACAAGAGATGACATGGCTTGATATGATTGGATAAGGATACGCCTTAATTACTTAACATACCGTTTTAACCTCTTGTTTTCTTTGTCAGCAGGGCTCCTCCCTCTCCTCTTCGAGCCGGCAGCTGACGGCTGAGCGGGCCCCGCTAACAAACCTCCATCCCGGCCAGAGGTTGTCGTGCCGGCTGCCTCCGCACCCATCTCCGGCACTCTTCTGATCTCATCATCACTCTCCATTCCTTCACCAAGATTCAATTTTGAAATGAGGAGTACAAAGTATATTCTTTGATCCGTTATAATTCACCGAAATGCACCCGAATCCGAATAATACAATCTCACATACTTCCTAAAATTGATCAACATCGCTGACTCATTCTAAGCTACGATCTTTGATCTTACTACAACCTAAAAAAAAAGAGTTTTGATTTACAACAAGCAAACAGTGGTATTGTTTAAGAGCAAAGAAGAAGAGCTCTACTCTTCTTGAGAGAGAGAGAGAGATCAAACGGTGCTATTATCAGAGAGCAAAGACTGAAACTTTCTTTTTAATGAAAAGTGAAAACCAAAACCATTCAGAGATAGTAGAAACTAAAGTACACAGCATCATGTGAAGCCATCTCACTAATGCAGCACGTAGCAAAAAAACTTAAAAAGAATCCATTTTGGTAAGGAAAAATGAGTTTTGAGAAGCAAATCCAAATAATACCTTCTTTAACTTCAGCGTTAAGGGCAGAGCTAGAAGATCTCTCACTGCTAGAAGGCAGAGAGCTGGCGGCGATAGAACTCGTGGCTTGCTCTTGCATCTCTCCAACTAATAAAAAATTGCGGCAGGAGAGAGAAAATAAAAAATTTGTTTCAGAGAGAGAGAATGTAGGATGAGTGGTAATTCAGAGAGAAAAAGAGCGGGACGTAAATGTTGGAGAGACAAGAAAAGAGTGAAGCAAGGAGAAAAAAAAAACAGAAAAGAGTGAAGCTCTGAACTACAGTAACCGTTAGATAGATCTTAATCCGACGAGGCAGAAGCAACGATCGTGGCCGTGTTTGAGCCATAACGTGCTCGATTAATCAAAGGTCGATGAGGCGGTAACGTGATGATGTTTAATCCGTCCGATTATAATTGTGATCAGACAGTTGTGATTTGTTGGAGTAGGTGCATTGAATTGGGACCACAGTATACTCTATTTTTGGTCAGGAGAAATGTAATTTTTGCTTTGACCCCTCTGAATTTGAAATTTCACCCCGTTCCAAAGAATTTGTCTTATTTTTTCATTTCGGTTCATTCCACATCATTTGTCTCATTTCACTTTTACCATTTGTTTTATAGTGGAGCATATATTCCACTAACTCATTCCTACTCATATTTTATTATAAAACTAATATATAAAAATAAGACCCGCATTCCACTAACTTTTTCAACTCACTTTTCATTACATTTCTTAAAACTCATGTCTGGTCAAAGTGAGACGAATTATCCGTGACAGAGGTGTACTACTTGAGAATCTGAGATCATATTAATGCAAGGGTGATGAGATCATAGTAATGACGGAAGAGAAACTAATAACTAGATGATAAGTAATTTACAATTAGGAATGTCAACTTAATCCAATTCAATCAATTTCGGATCATGCACACTCGATTTCAAACTAAGCATTAGTACAATATTTAGTATTTACTTGAATTTATCTAAAATTAAGGACAAAATTCAAAAATAAATGAATGTTTTAAGTTATGGTCTATGTTTTGTCATGGGCGGATACACATACAAATGACTAATGACTAATGGCTTAAGCCCTAGAGCATCTCCTATGGCGCCCCTCCGGTAGGACGTCCGGTCGGACACCGGGAAGGGCGACGGGACGTCCGCCGTTGGGAGGTCGGAGGTCGGATACGGACGTCCCGTGAGGACGTCGGGTGTCCTCGGACGTCCCGGCGACGGGCGGGCGGACGTCCGCCACTGTGGCTTCAACTCGGACGTCCGGTCGGACGTCCCGTTTTTATTATTATTTTTTTTTGTTTTGAAACTCTATATATACGGCTCGTTGAATTTTATTTCATTCGCACCACTTGCGTTAATAACAAGTTTCTCTCTCTACATCTATAATTTCAAGTATATCTAGAATGTCTAGTGAAAGTGATAGCGAGAATGAGTTGGAGGTCGCTGTTTCAGGTGCTATACAGAGGCTGCTACAACAGAGGTTGCAGCGGCGGCAGCAGGCGGCGGTACCTCGGCCGATCCATCGTCGAACTCAAGTACCCCGTGACCACATTGCTGCACATATTCGGTTGTATGCTGACTACTTCGCTCCGCAACCGCGTTTTGGGGAAGCCTTATTCCGGCGACGCTTTAGGATGCATCGTCCGCTGTTTCTGCACATCGTGGGTGCTTTAGAGAGTAGATACCTGTTTTTTAGGATCAGAGAGGATGCAGCTGGCAAACCCGAACTCACGCCCTTGCAGAAGTGCACTGTCGCAATCAGACAACTGGCGTATGGAGGCGCGGCCGACATGTTCGACGAGTACCTCCACATTGGCGAGTCGACAGCAGTCGAGTGTCTGCAGAATTTTTGCGCGGGCGTGAGAGCGATATTCGGGGAGCCGTATCTTCGGAGTCCGAGCCCCGAAGACTGCCAGATGCTGATAGATATGCATGGGTCGGTGCACGGGTTCCCTGGGATGTTGGGCAGCATAGATTGTATGCACTGGGAGTGGAAGAACTGCCCCGCCGCCTGGAAGGGGATGTACACTACCGGCTTCAAAGCCAAGCATCCCACGATGATCCTTGAAGCTGTAGCTGACTACCGGTTGTGGATATGGCATGCTTATTTTGGAGTCGCCGGGTCCAACAACGACATCAACGTTCTCCAGTCGTCGCCCCTGTTCAACGATCAGTGCAATGGCGTTGGTCCCGCCATCAATTTCGTCGCCAACGGCAACCAGCATAATATGGGGTACTATTTGGCAGATGGGATATACCCAAACTGGCCCGTCTTTGTGAAGTCAATCAAGCATGCGATCGGACAAAAGAAGACATACTTTGCGAGCCGTCAGGAAGCAGCGCGCAAGGATGTGGAGCGGGCATTTGGTGTGCTCCAGAGTCGGTGGGCGGTAGTGAAGGGTCCTGCACGGCAGTGGTATATTCCCAACATCGGCGATGTCATGTACGCATGTATCATAATGCACAACATGATTGTCGAAAATGAAGCTGCGGAACTGACTCAGTGGACCAATGAAGATGATACGGGTGCAGGTCCAAGTCACGGCGTGGCCACCGCGAATGTGAATATGGGGGTACCTCATGGAGAGGTCGAGCGGCTGCGTGCATTTGCCGACATGCGGCAAACAGATGCCCATATTCGACTTCAGCAGGATATTATCGAAGAGGTTTGGACTCGGAGGGGTTGACGTGATAATGTATGAATTTTTTTTTATTAGTGTGTAATTTTTTTTTCGAATCATGTATGTTTTTTCCGATAAAGTTGTTAATTTTTCCCGTTCGTATTCTCGGTCAAATTTTATTTCCGTAAACGTAAATTGTTTTATTTGTGAATTTATGATTTTTTTTATTGCGGGATGTCCTAGTGGGAAGGGCGATGGGAAGGGCGGATATGCATGGGATGTCCTAGTGATGTGGCAGTGGGGTGGGATGTCCTAGTGACGTGGCAGGAGGTGTTTTTGGGATGTCCTAGTGGATGTCCGAGTGGGATGTCCGCCCACTGGAGATGCTCTAATAAACATGATTTTTTTTTCTTTGTATTTTTTTAAATTTATACCAATTTTATGTAAATTTTTTTACAAAAGCCCTTATCCATGAATAAGGACGGAACTAGAACTTTGAATAAGCCGATGCTAAAATTATAGTAAAAAATAATACTTCATTCGCACACGAAAAATGGCCTCAGTTTGCTATTTAAGGATGTCCAAATACAATTACATACTCCCTCCGTCCTATAAAAATATGTGCACTTTCCATTTTCGTTCGTCCCACAAAAATATGTTCATTCCATTTTTTAAAAGTTATATCAATTTAATAATGTAGGTCTCACTATTCACTTACACTACTTTAACTATCATTCTCCTCCTCTCTTAATTTACCATACCATTCTTCTCTCTCTCTTTTACTTTACCAATTTTGTCTTAATTCTCGTGCCATATCCATTGTCCATATTTTTATGAAACGGAGAGAGTACTATTTTATCTGACAGAAAGGGTACTATTCTTACCTCCTTTTGTGGGACAGAGGGAATACTATTCTTACATCCTTTATTTATTTTAAAAATTTATAAAATGATGAAAACACAATTACATATTGAATTTGAAATACAAAAATACAAAATTCATAATTTTATATTCTATTTTCAAATAAATTAACAAGATTTTGACTAACATTTTATACGTTAACATAGATACACATTAAGTGTGATATTTTGGAGATATGTAAAATAATTTGTTACGTATAAATTAACTCAATACAATATTATACTATAAATGCAAGGAAATTAGCATATAGAAGTATCATTCCAAAAATTAAAAAAAATGCAAATTATTTGATTATATCCACTGTTCCCAATCTCTCGAAACAAACTACAGTAGAAATTGTAGTAGTAGGACTCCAATAATGTCTTAAATAAACATGGTAAAATGCAAATCCATATAGGACCCACGCAGCTGTAAATTAATTGTTATAATTACTTTCTAATTCTGTCCCTCTTCTCTCTCCTTCCCCTTCATCCTTTCTTCTTTTTGTAAAATAATGTTTACAGCGCAGACACAGACAGCTATGGTGTGAGTATTGGAACCGGCCTAGGTCCGTCCCTGGCTAGCTAGGTAGATTTGTTTTTGTTTGACGTTGGATTGAATTTTGGAGTGATGTTTTGTTTAATGACTTTGTACAGAATGAACAAAAGAGATATCAAGGATAACTTAAGTGCAGCGGCATGGAATGGCAACTCAAGGGAGTTGCGCTCCCGAGCTTGCTTCTACACATGACCCCGGACAAAATTCGGCCCAAAGAAGGCCATCTTGGCATATGCAAAATGCTGGTATTAGAGTGGCCAGCGGTATGCAAAATTCACTCCCTGCATCTTGGTTCACTTGAAAGCACGCCAAATCATCTAATCATAAACAATAAGAAAAACAAGAAGCAGATGGTCAAAGATGAGATAAATGATTGCAGAAATTTCAGAAACAATTCTATCAGTTTACATCTGCACATTTAAACCAAAAAATGTAATAAGACCAAAACAACAAAAAAGAGGCCGATCAATGTATCTGATAACTACAAAAAACCATCCTGCTACGGTTCGGCCAACTACACAGTTATCTTACACACATCTGCTTTCCCCATCCATCCTTCCCTTTTTTTCTTTTTTTTTTACGTATTTTCTTTTTTATCTCTGCAAAATTATACAAGTAGTACCATTTTTTTCCCCATTTACAAATACAACAGATTTCCATTTTTTCTTTAGGATAGATTTTCTGAGTAATGCAGTGTCAAAAATATCCTATACCTCCCCCGTTTCAGTATATAACAACTCGGAGGAGTCCCGGCTGCGGCTCTGAATAATCGAGGCCCTCCTCCTCCAGCAAGTAGCGCTGAACCGCAGTCGGGAGTCTAGCAGGCGTGCGTGCCCCCCTTGTGTGGTGACCAGTTCCTACGCATATGTAGACAAGCAGTCTTTGATCCATCGATCTTGCTGCGTTCTTCATCACCGCCAGTTCACGCTTGAGGACATGAATAGCTTCACTCACGTGTAGACCATGCAGATCAATCATCTGTTCCCTCCCGTTGGTTTGAATGTCTGAATTCCTGCAAAAATAGTGAATCATGGATCATGCAACAATGGACAATAGATAGTACAAGAGTTTTCAACTAGGTAATAATACAGGAACAAGACAATAATATTTGGGTTTATAACATAGGGAAGCTTTCGTATGATCAAAGAACAACGAACCTCTGGCAAAAAATACTTTCTTGTGCTTTCCCATGAGCTGCTTTCATCTGCACATTGTGCAGCTGTCCCTTAATGCTCAACTCCTTGGCTAAGGCCTTGTTACCAACGAGGTACGCTTGCCGTGCCTAATCTCACATTGAATATGTCAGATATGATCAATGGAAGCACACTGTGGTTACTGATTCATATAGAGGATTCGAAAGTGATATATAAACTCCTCATCTACAAAAGCATTCCCGAAAAAGTTCCTAGTGTGCAGGAGAAGTTAAAGAAGCTGAGTAGTTATGGGTTCATATGAATTGAAATACACTCAATTCCATGACAGAGACAGGAGGCACAGCTACAGGTATAAATAGCCAGATCAAATTCATAACCCCCCACCCACCCACCCAAAGAGAAATGATGAACCTTGAAAAAAAAGACAACTGAAAACATAGTCAATTGCACAAGTTCCACAACTCGAGCTCCCATCTAGGGAAGCATACTGATACGGTCAGAGCTTGGAAGGTATACCACCGAGGAAATAGGGGAGTAGTTTGGCCAGGGGAGAAAAATGGGGAAGCAGGTGAAACAGAAGCAGAGGAGTAGTTCGAAAGGAAGTCTCGGTAGTTCCTATTTTAATTCCTATTTTCTTCTAATTCAATTATTCTACCGTCTATAAATATAGGGACGCTAGGGAGAATAGAGCATCTCTTGAGGTGATCACTTATTTGGACGACTGTTGTCGTAGGCCTCCGTAGTGAGGATTATTATTCTGTTCTCTGCATTCAAGCAGTAAAGTGTGTTTCTTTCCTCTGATATTTATAGTTGAGTGTGTGTGAGTGTGGGTTTATATATCTAAGAGAGTACATCTCGTGCTCCACCAAACCATTCAGCCTTTACTCCTTAACAACTGGTGCGGTGAACAATGGTCAACTCTCAGGGAGATTCACGCCTAGACTGTTTGGAGAAGGCTAATGAAGAACTCAACGTCCAATTCCAGCAGACAGACGAACGGGTCTTGGCGTTGGGGTCAAAACTCGACTCCATGATAGAGAAAATGCGTGCAGGTTTCGCGGCCCTCAACCACATGTCCAAAGCAACGCCGGAAGACGGTGCATCCTCTGAAAATCGGGAATCTAATTCGGTGTCAGCCGGCAACAAATCAACGTCGCCAATGCCAACTTTTGGCGGCATTGACGCCCTCGCGTGGCTAGCAAGGGCGGAGCAATATTTTTTGATCTCGGAGACGGCATCCGAGAATCGGATGGGCGTCGCCATAGTGGCCCTGGCGGGCGCAGCCCTTCCTTGGTACCGGCTGCTTCGGAAACGGGTTCCAGATCTCTCGTGGGCCCAGTTCGCACGGGAGTTAATGAAACGTTTCGGGGGGAATGGAACCTTGGACGAATATGAGGCTTTTGCAGTGCGACACACAGGTTCCCTCGCTGAATATGTGGCGGCTTTCGAAGCGCGTCCTGCGCAAGTACCGGATATATTATGCCACCAATATTTGGGGTTTTTTATGGCAGCCCTCCGCCCTGAAGTTCGTCTCCAGATGAAGGCCGCCAAGATCACTTCGTATGAGGACGCCGTCGAACTAGCCTTGGACATCGACATGCTGGCATCACATCAACCTCCACGGTCAGCACCTGCCCCATCCCACGGTTCACCGGCCGTTTACACAGGTCAGCAGAGACGCTCGTTCTCCACATGGTACTCGAACTCCCCCTCTCAGTTCTCTTCCAAAGGATCCTCCCGCCCAGTGTCCAAACGTTTCCGAAATATTTCCACGGAGTATAGGAAGCACATAGCGGCTGGCACTGCATCAAGTGCGGCCTTAAGTCTAGCCCGACTCACAAGTGCCCTCCCAAGGCTCTTAATGTCCTCATCTGCGAGGACAACGAGGCACCGATGGATGACTCCGAGTTCGAGGAGACAGCGGCGCTGGACAATTTGAGCAAACCAGAGCTCTCCGTTTTATCCTTAAATGGGCTGGATACGACTAACACTATGAAGCTGTTCGGACAGCTTGGCTCGCACCAGATCAAGATAATGGTGGACAGCGGTGCGAACTATTGCTTCATCTCCGAGCAATGTGCCCAGCAGCTGAAATTACCTATTACCCCCACATCGCCCTATTCAGTGGTGCTAGGTGATGGTTCCACGCGACGGGCGGCTGGAATCTGCAAGGGAGTCACTGTTACAATGGAGAACGAAGACTTCATGGTTTCTTGCTATGTCTTTCCCCTCCGGAACATCGATGTAATTTTGGAGGTCTCGTGGCTCGCTTCCCTCGGTGACGCCAAGGATCAACTACTACAGCTGATCGGGAAGTTTCCCTCCATCACGAGAGCCTCCGCCGGGTTGCCTCCCTGCCGCCGAACTGACCAACGCATACCACTTATGCCAGATACGGAGCCCGTCTCAGTTCGCCCCTATCGATATAATCATATGCAGAAAGACGAAATGGAGAAGCTTGTCGCTGAGATGTTGGTTTCCGGCGTGATCCAGCCAAGCACTAGCCAATTCTCCAGCCCAGTACTCCTCGTCTGCAAGAAAGATAGTTCTTGGAGGTTTTGCGTAGACTACCGAGAATTAAACAAGCGGACGGTTCCTGAAAAATACCCCATTCCGGTGATACAAGAATTGTTGGATGAACTACATGGGGCCAAGTGGTTTAGCAAGATTGATCTAAAGGCCCGTTATCACCAAATCTGGCAGCCGACGACGTCCCAAAGACCGCGTTTCGAACCCGTTCCGATCATTACGAATTCCTAGTGATGCCGTTTGGTCTCACAAACGCCCCAGCTACCTTCCAAAGCCTCATGAGCGACATTTTCAGACCGGCGCAGCGCAAGTTTGTCTTGGTATTCTTCGATGATATCCTAGTCTACATCACATCTTGGACCGATCATCTGAGCCACCTTAGCCAAGTTTTTGAGGTTTTGCACGCTCATTCCCTCATCGTCAACTCAAAGAAATGCCTTTTGGGTCGGGACAACGTAGAATATTTGGAACACATCATGTCTTTCGAGGGAGTTAAAATGGACCCGGCCAAGATATCAACGGTCCTCCAATGGCCTATTCCGTCCTCCTTGAAGGGCGTGCGCGGGTTCCTTGGCCTGACCGGATATTACCGCCGTTTCATCCGCGACTACAGCAAAATTGCAGCGCCCCTCACGGAACTCTTGAAGAAGCCGTTGTCTTCTCCTCCTAAACGAGCGTGGGTCTGGCCACCGGCAGCGGCTTCGGCATTCGAGACACTCAAGACGGCATTAACATCGGCTCCCCTCCTAAAAATGCCGGACTTTTCTAAAGAATTTGTGATTGAGTGAGATGCCTCAGGCCGGGGACTAGGGGCGGTACTAATGCAAGACCATCAACCGATTGCTTACTTTAGCAAGGCCCTAGCAGCTCGATGGTTGGCAAAATCTGCCTATGAAAAATAGCTCATGGCCCTCGTCCTCGCCATCCATCACTGGCGACCATACTTGCTAGGCCGCCGCTTTGTGGTCCATTCAGATCAACGCAGCTTGCGTCAGCTTTTAGCTCATCCTCTTGCAACCCCGGCACAACAGAATTGGGCATCAAAATTATTGGGCTACGACTTTACGATCATCTACAAGGCAAGCTAAATAAAGCAGCCGACGCCCTTTCCCGGCGAGATGAGGAGCCGATGGAGTTCTCTGCCATATCCCTCCCATCTTGGCCAGAATGGTCGTCCATTCAGGCAGATTTACCGTCGAACTCGGAACTGCTAAAAATCAAATCGGCCTTGGAGTCGGGGCAGCCGACCTCACCACATTACGAGCTGGTGCACAGCACTCTTTTCTACAAAGGGAGGATTGTAGTTCCTCCCCACTCCCCGTGGATACCTAAGCTACTCGCGGAGTTCCACGGCACACCGGCAGGGGGTCACTCCAGCGCATACCGCACCTATCGTCGACTGGCTTCCAATGTTTCCTGGCCCGGGATGATGCGGCGGGTCTCACATTTCGTCGCGGTTTGCGCGACGTGCCAGAAACACAAAGCCGACTCCAAGTCCCTAACCGGCCTTTTGCAACCGCTTCCGATTCCATCTCGGATTTGGGAGGATATTAGCATGGACTTCATTTCCGGTCTGCCAAGAGCCGGAGGATTCAACTGCATTTTCGTCATCGTTGATCGCCTATCTAAGTATGGGCTTTTCATCGGATTACGCCACCCCTTCACAGCCCGACAGGTGGCGGACCTGTTTACCAACGAGGTGGTTCGCCTCCACGGCATACCACGATCGATCGTGTCCGATCGCGACCCTATATTCCTGAGCTCGTTTTGGAAGGAGTTATTTCGTGCAACAGGAACTAAGTTGAAGATGAGCTCAGCTTATCATCCAGAAACAGATGGACAAACGGAGGTTTTAAACCGTTGCCTACATACGTACCTGCGCTGCTTCTCGTCGAACAGGCCAAAGCAATGGAATAAGTGGTTGGCTTGGGCCGAATACTGCTATAACACCAGCACCCACTCCGCCTCTGGAATGACCCCTTTCGAAGTGGTCTACGGTCGCCCCCCTCCTACTTTGCACACGTTTCTACCGGGAGAAATTAGAGCCCAAGCCGTCATTGACACGCTTCGCTCTCGTGATGACGCGCTGGAGTTGCTGCGTCACCATCTCCAGCGGGCGCAAGACCGGATGGCAGCCTAAGCTAACAAGAAGCGGCGGGATGTGGAGTTTGTGGTAGGAGACATGGTTTATGTGAAGTTTCGTCCCCATCGGCAGTCCACCCTTTTCACCTCCCGCAACAGAAAGATGGCCTCACGTTTTTTTCGGACCATTTCGGATCTAGGCTCGCATCGGCGCAACGGCTTATCGCCTGCAGCTTCCCGCCTCGGCCCACATTCACCCTGTGTTCCACGTTTCGCTCCTCAAACGGGGCCATAGGAGAGGCCACGCCGGAGGCCACTCTTCCCAACGAGCTCGTGGAAGCTGACCCTTCCTTTCTACCTGACAAGGTGCTGGCAACTCGAACTGATCAGCGGGAGGGCGAGGCGGTTGGCCAGGTTCTCATCAAGTGGCTCGGGATGAGCGATGATGAAGCCACGTGGATGGACGTGGCGGATGTTCAGGGACAGTTCCCTTTCTTCAGCCTTGCGGACAAGGCTGTTTTGACGGGTGGGGCAGTTGATACGGTCAGAGCTTGGAAGGTATACCACCGAGGAAATAGGGGAGTAGTTTGGCCAGGGGAGAAAAATGGGGAAGCAGGTGAAACAGAAGCAGAGGAGTAGTTCGAAAGGAAGTATCGGCAGTTCCTATTTTAATTCCTATTTTCTTGTAATTCAATTATTCTACAGTCTATAAATATAGGGACGCAATGGAGAATAGAGTATCTCTTGAGGTGATCACTTATTTGGACGACTGTTGTCGTAGGCCTCCGTAGTGAGGATTATTATTCTGTTCTCTGCATTCAAGCAATAAAGTGTGTTTCTTTCCACTGATATTTATAGTTGAGTGTGTGTGATTGTGGGTTTATATATCTAAGAGAGTACATCTCGTGCTCCACCAAACCATTCAGCCTTTACTCCTTAACACATACAGTCAGACAAAACCATTCATTGCACCCCTAGTCCGCACATAAACAAAGATAATAGTAGCATAGTTCTATCCATCAAGACACGTAACAAAAGGGTATCAATTTGTTTTTCATCTCTTCTTTCTTTGAATTCCAACTTTAAACATCCGCCGACAAGACATACCTGCTCAAAGTATACATTGCGCACGCGTGCATGATCCCGAGCTTCCCCCCGCATTTCAGAGTACATATTTGCTGCCAGCTCAACAAAGTTAAAGCATATATACTTGCAAAATACACACTCCTACAATTAAAAATATTAAAAAGAATGCAAAACTGGAAAAGCAACATTTCCTATGATCATTACCAACTGCATCTCCAGTTTCAAGCCAGACAGGAGATGAGCGGGCTGATCCTCGGCTTTGGAACCTATCACCATAGATGCCCCTCCCCTGACCACTGTTGTATGAGCTTGCTAGTACTTGGGAGTTTCGGCTTTGTCCAATGCTTGCATCTGAAGAGCCATTTTTCTCGTATTTCCACATGCTTGAATCTTGAGGTACCATTTTCCTGACAGCTGAAGCAAAATCGGTAGCACCCCTTGATGGAACAAAGGAATTGGATCTGAACAGCAAAGAGCCTTGCTTTTCTGGAGAGTAATAGGCACTGCCATTTTGGAGAATAACTAACTCGGTTTGACCATCTATCACAGAGAGTGCAGGAAAATCCATCGAATTAAGATTAGGTGCAGATACAGTTTTTGAAGTCATGGTCTGATTCAAGCCACCATCAACCTGAAGCTGCAAAACACAAAGCAATATACACTTAATTCTACAAAGAAATATGTTTATACATCAATTATAGATAAATATTTTTTAGTATTGAATAACTAATTGACACTTATAACCAATACATCAAGTTGGGACTGATGATAGTAAACTTCCATATCTAATGTTTGGGCTGAAATTGGTAGGCTAAGCATTCTAATTGTTTAAGCGTAGTGACATAATTTACAGAATGCATGCATAACATTGCATCCATACCTCAAGCTGAGTCAGCATCTCAATTGTTAGGTTTAGATCGCCTCCGTTTGCAAAATAAACCTCTGTGAGACTTTCAGCTGCAAAACCAGGGAAATGTGAAGCCAGGAACTCTAGAGGGCTCACATCCGAATTATCCAGCATTAATTGCTCACTTGACATGTCAGCTACAAGACCATGTCTTGGATTCCCAACATCAGTTCCTTCTCTTAGAACAAGTTGATCGTTGCCGACAATCTGTTGGTCCCAAGGCTTAGAGAGCGATGAATGATAGCTTGTAGGCGACAGGTATTTCCCATAGGAAGAGACTGGATATCTCAGTTGTTCAGCATGATTGTTTCCATTAACAGAGCGAAGAGATAACCCTTGTTGTTCCTTCAACATAAAACCACTACCTATTGAAGAAGAAAATCTTGAACTTTCGTTGGCATTAGTCAAAGATAGGCTTGAAAATGATAAGCTATTGGCCCCTTGATTATCATCGATACCCATGACCTTAAAGTCGGGAGTAATATCATCAGGGAGCTGATTGCACCAGTATTGCTGAGCTTCATCATCAGAGTCATTTGAGGCTGATGACTCTACTCTGTCTAATATTCCTTTCCCCGGGCCAGGAGCTGCGGAGGTAACAAATTTTGAGGATGCCTCAGCACCGTTAGAGCCAGCTACAGGCGACCTTAGAAAATATGGAACAAATTCTGTGGCGTTGGGGTTCAAAGTTAGTTTTGAAGAACCAAGATTTTTGTCGCCAGAAGAAGGTCCCTTTCCCGACAAGTACATTGTATTTTAGTTTCACTCTAGAGTTTCAGATAAACAGAAAATGGCTCTACCATCTACACTTAAAAGAGATAAGGAAAGAAATGTCTTGATTGAACAACTGAAGTCTAGCATTGAATGTGGATCACCCAAACCCTGCAAATGAATAAGTCACCCAAATTAGCAAGTTAGATGATGGACAAAATTGAAAATTCACACTTTCCTTCTTTTAGAAACCACAAAAGCACAAACAAACAATGATCATATAACATGTTCAACGACATGTGAATAACACGGATTCGTGATGCGACAGAGTCCACAATTCATTACAGTATATACCAGCATTTACTGGAAAAACAATTACAGAATCTTGAAATGAAAACACAGTTTTATACAATGAACTGTAATAAAAACACAAGCATCCAATGAACTTGAGTTATTTTTCCTCTTTTGAGAGGCAAGAACAACTATATTTAGAAAACCAGAGACGAAAACAAACAAACACACACACACATACAGAAGACTACATATAAAAAGGCACACACTATAACAGTAACCAAAAACTATCTTTATTACAGATATAATGAAAATATCAGTTACACAAAATTGAAAACCTTTTCATCTACAGACAGCTAACAAATTCATCATCAGTCATGGAGTAACACACTACAAACAGCACACCTTAAATATTGCTAAAATTCTAAATATTTCAGCAACCAAACAATAAAACAAGATCGATCAAAGAAAAGGCACAAATAGCTTTAAACTTCAATCAGAAAACTTGTCATCACAGATCTCTCAAAATCTGAGCCATACAAAAAAGGAGATGAAAAGGCACCTATCCGAACATTCTTCAGCGCATAAAACAAGATCTAGATTTCTATCTGAATATACCTTTGCGCAGCCCTGTGGTAAAGGAAACCATGTCGAATGCATCCATAACCACACAAAAAAGGAAAATGATGGGATTTTGTAAAGATTCAGAGCTTAAAATGAGTGAAATTTTAGAAAACAGTTAGTCCTCAAACATCACTATTGATTGGGAAAACAACTCGTCGATACCCCTTTTTACAAATTAATATTTTTTAACGATTCTTGAGGCTGTGAACTGAAGCAGAGGAGAAGAGGGGTGTGTCTACTACTCTACATCTTCTCTATCTTTCTATCTACTCCGTTTCATTTCTCTCTTCCTCCGCCCTATTCCTCCAATATTATTATTATTCCCTTTTTGCCCCTTTGCCTTTTCTTTTACTTTTTTCTTTAAATAGGCGATTTAATTGTCTTCTTCCGCTATTATAAATACAGTCATGCAGTTTAGGTCATCTGAAACGCGGTCTCTTATCCGTCCCTTAACCGTCCCTTAAATTAATATTTATAAATGTCATTGTATTTTTTACTCCATCTATTAACTAATGGACTGAACCTGTAACCCTCCATCTCTTATCCGTCCTTTAACCGTCTCTTAAATTACTATTCATTCAATTTCATTTTTTATTTTTATTTCCAACCAAATTCAATTAATAAAAACACACTTCACTAAATAAAATTAAATTACAACTTAAAATCCTAAAAAAATACATAATTAAATTCATGGCAAAATAAATATAAAAAAAAGACATAATTTAAAATATTAGAAATTAAAATGCAAATTATTGACCATAAAAATTCCACGGACAGAAAAAAATCTTAATCAAATCAAATTTATAATAGATGTGTATGAGAAAAAACAAACGTCATCGATCGCTGTTTGATGAAGTCCACGTCAGGTCATTCAACTTTGTATATTTTAATGCTTTAAATTCATTTTCATTTTTTATTTTTATTTCTAACAAATTCAATTAATAAAAACACATTTCATTAAATAAAATAAAATTACAACATTACATTCTTAAAACAATAAAACAAAATGTAATTAAAAATCCTAAAAAATGAAAAATACATAATTTAATTTATACCGGCAATGATGTGTGTCTACCGGTTGCCAAAGTTTATCCAAATGTGCTCAATTAGATCATCTTGGAGTTGGACGTGGGCGGTAGAGTCACGTGTCCTTGCCCGAATAGACAACCGTTCTTTATAGACGGATGCACTCCACTTCGAGGCAGACTACTTGCGGTTGAGCTTCCGGGGGCTTTAGGGTCGAACCAATTTCCCGCCTCGGGTCCGTCGTCTTGGACAATCATGTTGTGCAAGATTATGCACGTATACATGATGTTGATCATGCTATCCATGAACCACGTATAAGTCGGGGCTTTGACAAAGTTGAAGCGCGCTTGGAGAACCCTGAACGCCCGCTCCACATCCTTCCGAGCAGCCTCCTGCTTCTGGGCAAAAAGAGCCTGTTTTGCGTTCACAGGCCTGGTGCACGTCTTCACGAAGGTTGGACACTTCGGGTAGATGTCGTCGGCAAGATAGTACCTCATTTTATAGCGCCGGTTGTTAGCGTTGAAGTTGATGGCCGGCGCTTTACCATCCAAAACTTCGGCGAAGAGGTCGGATTGGTGGAGCACGTTTATGTCGTTGTTCGAGACGGGAACCCCGAAGTACGCATGCCAGATCCATAGCTGGTAGTCGGCAACGGCCTCGAGTATAACGGTGGGGTGGGTGCCTTTGTGGCCGCTCGTGTACGACCCCCTCCACGCCACCGGGCAATTCTTCCATTGCCAGTGCTTGCAATCGACGCTGCCAAGCATCCCGGGGAATCCGTGCACTTCTTCGTGAAGGCGGAGCAGAAACTGGCAATCTGTCGTGCTTGGCTTCCGGAGAAATTCATCGGTGGAGGCTGCCCGGACGCCTTTACAGAATTGGATCAAGCACATTCTCCCAGTGCTTTCTCCAATGTGGAGGTATTCATCGAACACATCCGCCGTTTGTCCAGTCGCAAGCTGATTGATTGCTGCAGTACAATTCTGCAGTGTCGTGTGGCTGGGACGGCCGACGGCGTCAAACCTTTCATGGAATAACTCTTCCTGGGCCACCAATGTATTTGCGATGTGGAGAAATAGCGGTCGCCGCATGCGGAAACGGCGACGGAAGTAGGTATCTCCCCATACCGGGTTATCGCAGAAGTAGTCGCGTACTAACCTTGCGGCGGCTTCCCCCGGTTACGATGGATATAACTCCGGGAGCGTCTTTGGGACGGCGCGGCTTCCTCCGCCTCTCGGCGTCGATCTTATTCAAGTGATTCTTCCATTATTCGACGCATTTGCTCAAATGGATCTGTTAGATCGATTAACTTTGAGAGAAGAATAAAAGAGATGATTTGAGATGAAAATTGGAGTGGAATGAGATATGATTTGAGAGGATTGGATGTGTGTTTGTATGTGAAATGAGGATGAAATAGGAGTATTTATAGAGTAACAAAAATAAAAAATAAATAAATAAAAGGGAAAGCGGTCGAAAACGGCAATATTACCGTTTTCGAATTTTATTTTAGTTTTTTTTATTAAATTCGATTTTTTTAATAAAATGATTTATTGCGTCAGCGTGACGAAACCCACTTGCGGGCCGGCGAGTAGGCGTCACGCATCGCCCCGGAGCGCGCCACGTCGCACAAGCGCGTGGCAAGACAGCTCGCGCGTTGTCTCGGCGGGATGGTGATGGGACGGGACGCTGCAACGCATCCCGTGCCCGTCTCATCACGGAGGGACGGGACTCGAGCCACCCGCGTAACGCGTTGCGGGTGTCCTTAGAGTTTTTATTTTATAAATATATTCAAACTATATTTGGTCCAAATAAGTTTATTGAATTTGAGTTTTAAATTGTTTAATTTATTGGTTGGCAAATTTATTTGATATACATTATTTAATTATTCTTTCCATATTCAGGAACCTGTTTTTTCCATCTTTATGGCCACCCGCAACGCGTCACGCTGGTTGCCCGTAATCTGTCACGTCGGGACGAGACGGCGGAGTGACGCGTTGCAGCGCCCCGTCTCATCCCCAGCCCGCCGAGCGTTCCGTCCCACCGAGACGGATGGCGAGACATCTCGCCACGCGCCAGCGCGACGTGGCGCGCTCCGGCGCCATGCGTGACGCCCACTCACCGGCCCGCGAGTGGGCATCGTCACGCTGACGCAATAAATCATTTTTTTTAAAAAAAATTAGAATTAAAAAATTTTAAAAAGAAAAACGGTAATATTACCATTAATATTACCGTTTTTTCTTTTTTTCTTTTTTTCTTTTTTTAATTTTTTTACTCCATAAATACTCTTAATTCATCTTCATTTCACACAAATACACATCTATTCTTCCCAAATCATCTCCATTTTCTCTCCAATTTTCATCTAACCTCTTATCACAAAATGTTCGGTGACATAAACTCTGGCGGTGGCGGCTCCGGCGGGTTCGACATCAACGCGTTCGGCGACTGGGCGGCATGTACAATGTCCTGGGTGGTGGTTCGTCGACGCCGGGCACCCAGGGTTCAGGGGGTACCAACCACCCCATTTTGATGTGGATGCATACTCATGTCTCTCCGCCCCGAGGTATTCGCAGGGATTATCCCAGATTCGGGAGGATTATTCTGTTGAACCCACTTCGAAAGAAGGCCGAGGCGGTGGAAGCTCCAGGGCGGAGGAGAAGGAGGAGGATCTAGGCCACCATCCGTACAGCCCCAAAGAAACGCTGGTGGTGTACAACGCCTGGATCAGCGTCTTGTACGATCCCATCGTCGGGAATCAACAATCCCGGAAGACTTCTGGGTAAAGGTCACTGAGGCCTACCACGAGATTAAGCCGAAGGGGTCCCGCCGCTGCAAACATAAGATGCTCCGCGCTCACTTTGACCAAGTCGACAGAGAGGTCAAAAAATTATGCGCCATCTACAAGAGTGAAGCGGCTCATTACCAAAGCGGAGCCACGGAAGCCGACATTTTGAGGTCGGCTTTGCGAGTCTACTTCGACGACACCGCCAAACAATTCAAACATGTCGATGTTTGGGAGGTCGTCAAAGATGAGGAAATGTGGGTCGGCGGTGTCCGGTCCAGCTCGGGCTCGGGCAGCGCCGCACAAGAGTTTGCCTCGCATGAGGTTGAGGGCACGGTAGATGATGCCGGGGGGTCCTCCCGTGGGCGCCGTCGGTCGCAAGGGAGAAATGCGGCGAAGGCGGCTAGAGGGAGGAGGGGCCGAGCCGAATCAAGCCAAGCGGGCTCGGCCTCCGGGGCACCCTCAAACTCCCTAATGTCCATGTACATGACCGCCACAATGGCAGACACTTCCCGCATGACGCCTCCCCAATACCAAGCCTATCTTGCCGCAATTGAGTTTATGGTAAGACAACTTGGTATTCCGCCTCCAGGTGGCTTCAGTGCACCTCCACCGCCTTCGGGGGATGATTCGCCGGCGGAGTAGTTTTTTTTTATTTTCTATAAAATTGTATTTTAAATTATGTAATTTTTATTTTTTTAGGATTTTAATTATGTGTTTTTTTATTTTTTGAATTTTATGTTGTATTTTTATTTTATGTTGTAATTTTATTTTATTTAATGAAGTGTGTTGTTATTAATTGAATTTGGTTGGAAATAAAAATAAAAAATGAAAATGAATGAATAGTAATTTAAGAGACGGTTAAGAGACGGGTAACAGATGGAGGGTTGCAGGTTCCGTCCCTTAGTTAAAAGATGGAGTAAAAAAGTACAGTGGGACCCATGATAGTAATTTAAGGGACGGGTAAGAGACAGCATTGCAGATGACCTAAGAATTACTATGAACCTAATTGCGCTTCTATCACTCTTGTATTATTAAAAACTTACTAGTACAACGAGTATAAATTTATAGATAAACTATCATGACATGTAAAGTGAGAAACTACATACATATGTATTCTCTACCTCCCATAAAAATAGAGTTGAAGACCGCATGAATTTTAATGTGAAATTAGTAAAGTAAGAGAAATATAGAAATAAAAAGTGATTGAAGTATTATTAATGAAAAATACCCATCATATAAGAGAGAAACTTAGGAAAAAACTTGTCAAAAATAGGACTATTTTTATGATATGGGTTTAAAAAACTATTTTTATGGGTGTGATATATATTAGTAAATGTGATAAGGTTTTCTTTGTTTCTCTCATTTATATTGGTCAATGTTATCGTACAAATTTACTATAAGAATAATTCGTGGACCAATTTTTAGATTGAGATGTGAAGTGGCCTTTTTATAATAATAATAAAATTATTATACTGATTTTCATAGTTTCTAAGAATCATATTATTGATTTTCACAATTTCAACAAATAAATATTGTGTGGGCTATAAAGTCATATCAAGCATCAACTCCTAATTTATCATATCGACATTTAGCAATAAGAATATTTTATGTTTGTTGAGGCCTGAGGGGATAAACATCCCACCTAATTCCCACGTAGTCAACTAGGTGAAACATATAAATTAGGAAATCATTAATTTCTAAAGCCGAAATATTCCCATTATATTAAAATGTTTTATTATTTGTGAATACATATATTAAAAAATTATACTCCATTTATAAAATAGTGGAATAATCTAAAAGAGAATATAAGTCGGTGATAAAACAAAAGAAAACACAAATAATATAAAAATACTTCCACTCGCTAACTCTACGATTGGTAATTATCAAAAATTTATACGTAGATTTGAAAAAATTATAAGGTTTATTTTGATGATGTTATTCCTAAAAGTTGTTGGAATAAATTTAATAGTGTTATGTGCTCTAAAAATAGGAAGATACAAGCTGATTAGCGGAGAGTGACACTTTGGCGGTTTTTGGAATAGTGGTGGCACCACACGTTGAAAGCATGTGGGCTTCCTTGGTTTGTTTTTTCGGTTCTGGGCCGTGGGCCCAATCACAGCTGGCACTGGCACTGACCGGTTTTCATCCTCTGCAACACCCGTCTAACTTATAATGCTGCGCCAAAAATTCGTAGTAGTAATTACATAGAGCGTATTGAAGCAAAATTGATTAAATAAGATTGAAGCAACTGGTAATATGGTACTCCCTCCATCCCTAAAGAATATATATTTTAGATTCAATACAAGTTTTAATGTAAAATTGATATCGTAAAAAAGAAATAGAGAGAAAAAATAATTAAAGTATTATTAGTGGAAAATCAGTCTTACCTCTGAGAGAAAATACTTTCCAAATTAGAAAATGCATATTATTGTGAGACAAACTAAAAAGGAAAGAATGCATATTTTTGTGGGACGGAAGGAGTATATTGTAGTAGGGACGTGATTAAAAATAAACCAATCTTAAAGCTACAATGTATTTTCAATCTCTTGTTGTCATGTGGCACGTAACATACAATATTGTAAATACCACAATGTAATATGCATTTGTAGAAGCTATACATGGATTTCGATATATTGGATGATATTTATAGGCATACTTCATTTCATATTAGTGAGTTTTGCATTATAGATATAGACTGTTTAGTTTACATTATATATATATACGAATTGCATTTATATATAGTGTATTTTTGCATTGTAGAAAATGTATGTTTATAATGCAAAACTCAACAATATAAAATGCAATCTGCCTATAATTATTATGCAATATGCGGAAATCTATCTATAACTTCCATAAATATATATTATATTGTAGTGTTTATGATGTTGCATGTTACAAGTTAAAAGTACATCGTGAGACTCTAGTTAATTATATGCCCTAATGCTCTCCTATTATAGGTTATGACAAATTTTAATGGATCGAATGGAATCCAAAACCACATAAAATGTGCCTTCAAGAACTAAGCTTTATTCATTGTTAAGTACTATTCGATGCATATTGTCAAATCATTTTCATATATAGCAATAATTAATACTCTCTCTGTCCCATAATAGGAGTCACTCTTATTGTGAGCACGAGTTTTAAGCAATGTAAAGAATAGGAGATTGGAAAAGTTAGTGGAATATGTGACTCATTTTTTTATATTGGTTTTATAAAATATGAGTGAAGTTAGTTAGTGGAATGTGAGACCTATTTACCATTTATTGTAAAAAAGAAGTGTGACGAACCAAAATGGAAGTGTGACTCTTATTGTGGGACGGAGGGAGTAGTACTTTTTTTACTGGTAATTTAGTCTCTCTTACTTTATCAACTTTCTACTATATTCTCTCTACTTTTTTCTCTCTTATTTTTTTATCTATCTACTTAACATACCAAATATCACTTTCTTAAACTTCGTGCCGAACTATGACGAAGGGAGTACTACATATTTACATCCACGTGAGTTTTAATCAGTTTCAACATAAATTATGTCGCATTAGAATAAATACAGCTATGGTTTTGCACACAAAAAAATCTCATCTTTTCTCCTCCTATAATCCTTCTTCTTTGATATAATTTCATATTTTTCAATTTCCTTTATTGCTAACTATCAGTCTCTTTGATTTAGTATCATATTTATTATTGTGCAATAATAAATATATGATGCAATAATAATATTATAAAAAATAATATAAAAACAAATATATAATGATAAGGTTGGATGGTCGTTGATAAACCATAAAAAAATGTGATTTGATTGGATACATATTAATGATATTCGCACCTTTCTTCTATTAAAATTAGTCTTATACTGCTAAATATTACTTTCGTCAGCGAATATAAGTCTCATTTCTTTTTGGCACGGGTTTTAGAAATGTTAAGAATAGGGGGTGGAAGAAAGCTAGTGGAATATGAGTCTAACTTGTATATATTAGTTTTAAATGATATGTGAGCGGAATGGGTTGGTTGAATGTGAGACCTTTTTACTATTTACTGTAATTATAAACCAAAACTCATATTTTTAGACAGACCAAAATGGAAAAACAGAACTCATATTCGCGAACAGAAGGAGTACATATTAATGATAGTCTCACCTTGTTTCCATTAAAATTAGTCTAATACTGCCAAATATAAAAAATAACTTGCAATTTACTATTACTCATTTTTAACTTTTGACTAAAGTCCCAATTTGATACTTAACATATTGCGTTTTTTAATTTTGGTCCAAAACATTATCTTTTGAATTATTCGGTCCCTCACATTTGAAATCGGATCACATTTGGTCCATTTTGGACGGTTCCGTCTAATTTTTGACGGTTTTAATTACCGGGTCACAAGTCCGTCACTAATCCGTCACTAACTGGGAGAAACTGATCTGTCACAAATCCGTCACTAATCCGTCACTAATTATCATTTTGGTCATTTACGTGTAAGTTACATAAATTAGGAGGAAATTGAGGCATGAAAGTAATATTATTAGAATAATGATAATTAATTAACTAACTAAAATATAGAATATTAAGTGGTATAAAAAAGTAGTACTTCTACATTTTATTGTTGAAAATCGACAAACACATATTTACATGTTTCTATATGTAGCCTAATAAAATTTGGCTCTTTTTCTATAAGTTCACAATTACATGCACTCTCATTTAATTATAAAGTCTAATAAAGTAAATACCTATATTTATATACGACTAAAGTCCCAAAATGGTCCTTAACATATTGCGTTTTTTTTTTGTCCAAAACATTATCTTTTGAATTATTCGGTCCCTCACATTTGAAATCGAATCACATTTGGTCCATTTTGGACGGTTCCGTCAAATTTTTTACGGTTAAAATTATCGGGTCACAAATCCGTCACAAACTGGGAGAAACTGATCCGTCACTAATTCGTCAATAAAGTCTTTTGGTAACGAATTTTTCGAAATTTAGCAACGAAAAAATAACTCAAATTGGGCTTCAAACTTTATATATAGCGAAAAGGCCAAAGTCGGTGATAAAAATAAAATCATCCATTCTCTCTTCTCCAACCATCAATTCCTGTAACAATTTAGAAGATAGAGATGGGCTGGTTTCTACGAGTGAAAAAGGGGATTAGCTGGAAATAGCAAGCCATAGCTTCCTTCGGGGCGCCGCCGCCGTCGCTGATGGCGTTCACGGCCGTGCTGCTGATGCTGGTTTACTAGGCGACGCACTCGGACTACAAGGAGAGGATGGAGAAGCGGAAGACAGGGTTTCGCTTCAGCCTCCTGCTGCTGCCTCTGCTCCTCATCGTCGTCCTCAACCTCGTCATGCTCCGCCACCGCCTCATGCGCTACAACTTCGGAGCGCACCACTATCACCACGCGGCTGCCGACGACGACGCGGGGTCGGCGTCCGAGCTGGTTCTGGTGCTTCTCCAGCTTTTTGTGTTGGTTCATTACCGGTCCTCGTTTCACTCTTCTTGGTTTAGATTAATTTGATTACTACATTTCTATTATTAGAAAGTTAGTTATGGTGTGGTAATAAAAATGGGATGGATTAGTGACAGATTAATGATGGATTAGTGACAGATTAGTGACGGATCAGTGACGGATCAGTTAGTGATGGATTAGTGACGAATTTGTGACCCGGTAATTAAACCAGTCAAATATTTAACGGAACCGTCCAAAATGGACCAAATGTGATTCGATTTCAAATGTGAGGGACCGAATAATTCAAAAGATAATGTTTTGGACCAAAATAAAAAAAACGCAATATGTTAAGGACCATTTTGGGACTTTAGTCTTTATATACTTTACAAATACTAATTTTATGCATGTGTACGGATTAGTGACGAATTTGTGACCCGGTGATTAAAACCGTCAAAAATTTGACGGAACCGTCCAAAATAGACCAAATGTGATCTGATTTCAAATGTGAGGGACCGAATGATTCGAAAGATAATGTTTTGGACCGAAATAAAAAAAAACGCAATATATTAAGGATCAAATTAGGGCTTTCGTCTTAACTTTTTTTTCTTTTTCATGTTATACATATTTTCTCTTTCTTTTTTCTATTTTACCATTTTATTCTCACACATTTTATAAATAGGAGTACTATTTGTGGTTAATAAAATCAAGATAGGGAGCATGCATGAGGTGGCGCTGTAGTAGATCCAGGCTCTTCTGAGACAGCAGTGACCAAAAGGCAGATTTTCACTGTTGCTAATCCAATCATTGACGATGGCAGCTTTTGTCCAAATTACCCACGTTATGCATTTCGTACTCCACAAAATATTTCCAACATTCCTTTCATATCTTCCATGGCAGAACGGGTGAAGGGATAAAAGCCGTATTTTTATTTTCTTTCAATTTTTGTATCAGCTAAAAGGAAGGAAGAGCCAAAAAGGGCTCCCTGAAATGTATGTGATTTCCAAGCGTCTGATTATCAGTGGAGAGATTGTTGTACAAGAGAGTGAGTGGGAAAAGGAGAGATAACTGATAAGTCAAGAAGCAAGAATTCAAGATTCAACCATATTCAGCAGCCACCTTAAATACAGGCAGGTAAAGAACATAAATCCTTGCAAATTTATTTATTTATTCATATATTTGAAGCAAAAAAAAGGAAAGAAAAAAGAATGAATTTTTTTGAAATCCCAGTTTCCGTTGAGCATTAATTCCGGTACATATGTACATACTATAATACAGGTGTTTACTTTTAAGTTTTATCCACCACCAGAAATCTTCAATGGAGAATTCCTCAAAGCCAAAAGCAGCAGCAGCAACTAGTGTGTTGAAAGCAACTGATCTTGCATATGCAAAATGCGAGTGTTGTGGCCTTACGGAGGAGTGCACAGGGGAATACATAAAGCGTGTTCGTGACCGGTTTTGGGGGCGTTGGATTTGTGGGCTGTGCTCGGAGGCAGTGAAGGATGAGGTGGTGAGATCAGAGAAAAGGATTGGGAATGAAGAAGCTCTGAATCAGCACATGAGTTTCTGTAAAAAATTTAAGAATCTAAGCCCCCCAAAAAGTCCAACTGATGATGAGCTCATCTCTGCTGTCAAGCAGCTGCTGTTCAAGAGCCTCGACTCGCCCGTCAAGAAGCAGAAGCAGCGCTGTTTGATTCTTGAGGGATAGAAATTGTTTTCTTCAACTGATATGTTAGTTGCTTGTAGTAGGTTGGAGAATGTTTCTGTTCCATTTGTTACAAGATAGCTGACAAGGATCTGAATGAGTTTAATTTGTAGCATTTGGATTCTAGGTTGCCAAAAAAGATGGTTGTGGGGTTAAGCTGGAGATTAAGACGACCTTGCTAGGACCATGATGCCTTTTCTCCATTAAACAATATCAAAGTCTTCAATGCAGAAACTAGTCATAAAAAAAATCAGCACAAGTCTATGTTTTTGGTTGCGATGATAAATTTGAATAAAACATTACGATGCCAGAATTGATGTTGGGATTAGTATAGAGCAAATACAGTTGGAAATACTATACTACTATTAGTTAGGGAATCCAACAGATCGCTATAATGAAATAAATTCAAGTTTAGACCATCAGCATGAGTATGGTTAGCAAAAAATCTAATGCCTCCGATATCCCAATTCAAATATTACTGTAATTCCCCTTTTGTCACATTTTCAAGTGGTCGACATTACTGCAATGGAATACGACATTGAAACACAATGGAGTATCAAATAGAGATATCAACTCACACAATTTAAACACCTCAATATTTATAAAAAAAAGACCAAAGATTCAAACATACTAAGTCACAATTCTAAAAAAATTCTTGATCACAATGCTTCCAGAAATATGAGCTGGTACAATTATCACAAGTTGTACATAACAATTCAGAAAACTAGTTCACCTGTGAGAGCTCAACGGTAGAGAATCCCTTTCACACGAAAGGCAGCACGACACGATGCAGCAATCATTCCTCGTCAATTATCTTTTGCAAAAGAATAGAATCTCCAATTCAAATATGTGCACGTAGTGGCAGTCAAGAACTGAACTGCTATCTCTGGCCCTCGGTTTTCAGTGGGAACTAATTCACTAACCTGCTGCTTGCCTCTCGGCCTGAAACTCCTCAGAAACAATCTTCTAAACCTGTCGGGTATTGCAGGATAAAAGATCAACTGAATTGATTATTTATCCAATTCAGTTAAGGATTTGAAAGGGGGTTGATTGAAAGATTTTGACAGTTAGACTTACAGATCGAATCTTTCATAAATGAGAAGAGTTGAGACCGTATGCTATCGAGTTGAAGAGGCCCTTAAATACAAGTATTAGGAGAAGACAATTCAATAGAGGAAGAAGAAGTAGAATCTCATAAGGAGTTATTACCATAAGTGCAGCCATGCCAACATCAAGAAAAGAAAGCCAAAAGATCTTATGACCTGGTTCAATGAAGTCGTGTATGCAGTTAATCGTGCCGAAGAACCATGATCCAATCAGGATGAGTGGATAATATCCCCATCGATTCAAGGGAATATGAGAACACTTTGCACTCTAGAATTAGTTTTTTTCTCTACAATTCACATTCAGCAAACACAGTATACAGCTGCTTTCTATAAATAGTTGGACTATCACGACAACATAAAAAATAACATACAAGAAATTATACTTTGAAGTAAGACATATAAAAACCAAGTATTATTAGATCATCTAAGGGAAATTAAGAATATTAACATCATTTACGATACTGAAATCTGGTATATATCCATGTGAACAATATAGTTGATTGCTAGGCGATGAGCATATTTTTTAACTAGCTTGTTCCCAGTTCTCTTCAACCAACCAATAAGGTTCATGGAAGAGAGTTTACCTTCATATCTGGCCGTGCATCTGATTGATTCCCACTGCCATCTGGAAACACAAATCATAGCATCAACATGGGTTTAATCAGCCAAATAGGGGACATGAAAGCCTCAGTCAAAACCCCACAAACATGTGGAGAAAGCACGGGAAAGCATACAGAAATCCAGGTCGCTACTACATACACGAGTGGCATTGTTTAACATGCGGTGAAGCCGTTGCAAAGAATCAATTTTACAAAATGAACTAAACAAAGCTTTCATCTAAAAACCACTTGCAATTTCTTGGTTTTTTAACTATCAATTTATAGCAGTACGGAGTAACGTTGCCATTTGCTAATAACTTCAAATATTCACTTTGTTGAATTTGAATAAGAGCCATTACCCAAGCAGAGGTGAGGCAACTCGATGGGATCCCGAGAGAGTCATGACCGAGAAGGTATTGTTGTACATGAGTCGTAATAAGATACAGCTCGACCAAGAATGCATTATTAAACACGAGCCACAACCGAGAGCAATGTATAGCTCAACTGAGATGTTGTCGTACAGGATGGAGGGCCATGAGGTGGACCCTATTTCACAAAATTAAACCCACAACTGCAACACCACTTCTGTCAAGATAAGAGGTCCACAACAATTGTTATGTACCCCCATCTGCCTAAGAGTGTGAGCCCAAAATCTCCAAAAAAGACTGGTCCCTTTAATACATACCCAAAAATACCACTACTACAGTACTATAATTGATACTATTTCCCACCAAATTTGAAATTCACATCTCAAATTGAATTAAGCAGACAGATAGATCTTAATTACAACTGCTGCGCTGCCACTAGAGTTTTTCTACATTAATTCTTGTTCACATGTTGTTCTGAGAAATCACCTGCCCAAATTCTAGGAATAGTTGGGCATCGGATGTGCTCATGGAAGGGCAGTTCATCAAGTGAGGAGTCTTCAGATTTGCATACTCGTCCTTATAGCCTTTCCCAGACGGGAGGAGAGACACCGGTGCTGTCGGTTTAGCGTCCGCAGGTGGGGGCACTAGGCTCCCCAGCACACGAACCACCTCATGCATCGTTGGCCTATCCGACGGCTGTCGCTTCGTGCACAACAGAGCCAGCTGAAACACCTTCTTCACATCCCCCAGATCCGAGCACGTCTCCGAGATCTCCGGGTCCACAGTTTCCATCACTGAGTTGTTTGCTGCCTTTTCCAGAATCTGATAACAAAAAATCATGAGTACTACGTAGTACTCCATTTTTTAACAAATGAAATCCTTTATTTCTAGTAAGCCTCAACAAAAACTCACCAGTTGGTGTAGATTGGACTCGTTGTCCACAGCCTTCCATCCGGTAAGCAGCTCAAGAAGCACAATTCCATAGCTGTACACATCAGACTTCTCTGTCAGACGGTTAGTCCGAGCATATTCAGGATCAATGTAACCAATAGTTCCCATTAAGAATGTCCAAGTGTGAGTCTTGGATGTGCATAGTCTCTTGGCAATGCCAAAATCCGTAAGATGAACTTCGTAGTCCTTGTCGAGTAAAATGTTGGACGACTTCACATCCCTGTGGATGATCCGAGGGCTACAGTCGTGGTGAAGATACGCTAGCCCCTGTGCAGTGCCTAATGCTATGCGAAGACGGGTGTTCCACCCAAGTTTCTTCTTCTTTGTAGTCCCTGCAAGATTGCATTTTTTCATCAAGATTTTACACGTCTAGACATAGATCATGATCCAATCCCACAGAGCATACCGTGAAGGACGTCCCAGAGGCTTCCGTTTTCCATGTAGTCATAGAACAGAAGGTATCCGGAAGGGGACAGCGAATATCCTTGAAGGCTAACGAGATTCCGATGCTTGATGCTCCCTACCGTGTTTAGCTCGGTTTCAAATTCTTTCAAACACTGGGGGTAGTGAGAGTAGAGTTTCTTCACAGCCACAGGCCTGCAGTTCTTGAGTACACACTTGTACACAGTGCTCGACGCACCATATCCAATAACATATTTCTCGCTTAAATTCTCCGTCATCCTCATTATGTCTTCGTACACGTGAAGAGCCATGTTCATGTGAAGGATAACAAGCTCTGGAGACGAGTAGTTAACTGTACACGAGACGAATCTATCTATGAGAATGAACCTATAGTCAAAGCAAGTATATGATGATATCAAAACACAATATGGCGAACCTGGCTTATCGAGAGGCCCAACTGTGAAAGTCTTCGGATGGTGGGGATGACAAGCTGCAATCAAGATCATCAAAAGAATCACCATGGCTCCAAGAGCTATTCCGAGAATAGCTGCTTTAGAAATCGAGACTGCAAAGCAAAATGCGATGATAATATTAGCCCATTAGTAAGCAACATAAGTCATCAGAACATGGCTTTCTTGGGATGTCATGCCCTCACCTCGCTCAGTGGGTCGAGGTGCACGGCAGTTTGAGCTGAGCCAATAGCCACAGAGTCCTGGATTGCCTACAAAACTGAAAACAGGAAAAGGTGAGGAGGAGTGTTTTAAAACCGAATTAGAGAACTAACTAACGACTATGAAGTAAACTAAAGAGGAATATCCAACCTCTCAGGTGGAAACCTGGAGAAGTTCTTTGCTGTCGGAATAAATCCAACAAGATTGTTGTATGAAATGTTCCTGTAACAATGAGAGTGTAAGGCACAGAAACTGCATTACACGTGTTATGAGTTAAACATGGCTTTGACTGTGAACCTACAGCACGGTAAGACTGAGGCAGTTGGCAAGAGACATTACATCACCCGATATATTGTTGTATTCCAGTTTCCTACGAACAATCCGTGATTAAAAAGGACATTTCTACAAATAATAATAATAAAGAAAGATGGCGCAAGCGCACACATGCACACACAGGTCTTACAGCATGAAGAGATTTTGAAGCTGGCTAAGCTCATCGGGAATTTGACCAGAAAGGTGATTATTTGAAAGATCTCTGCACAACAATTTGAAAAGAGAGATATATATGATACTCCATTAGTAAGTTTTGAAGTTATAAATTAGTAGTCCGCATTTCCTTACATCTCCATAATGCTTCTCAAATTGCCAAATTCAGCCGGTATGTAGCCCGTCAGAGCATTGTTGCTTAAATTTCTGCAAGAAGGCGAATAATATTTAAGCTGTGCAAGAAGCTGTGCACAGAGAAAATGAGAACTCACAGTTTCAAGAGATGTTCCAGGTCGCCAAGAGAGGAGGGCATATCGCCGCTGATGTTATTATTGGAGAGGTCTCTGTCCCAATCAATCAAAGAAATGAGATAAGGATCTTAACAGCTGAATGAGCAGTTGAATGAGCACTTACAGCGTGTCCAGATTGCCAATACGAGACAACTCAATGGGAATGGGGCCTCTGAGATTGTTGGAGGATAGGTTCCTAACCATCAAATTAAAGAGTGAATTTCAGAATTCATTTATGTACAAATGAACATCGAGATGATCAAGTCAAAGTAAGGAGTAAACTCACAAATAAGTCATGCTTTCAAGCTTTTGAAATGCCAATGGAACAGTTCCATTCAATTTGTTTCCATGCACGTTTCTGTCAGAATGTAAAACTTGAGACCTATGGATCTAATTCTAATGCAATGACCGAGATTTGTGATTAGATACTCACAGGTTGTTAAGGTTTGTGCAGGAGCTAAGATTATCTGGTATCGGCCCCTCCAAATGATTATTAGCTATATTTCTGCAAGTAGGAGGTCAAATTCTGCAAAGATTGGTGGTACAAGGTGGATGACTCTATGAGACAACAACTTACAGATCAAATAAGTCTGTAAGCTTCCCAAGTTCTGGCGGAATACGCCCTGTCAGCAGATTATCATTCAATTCCCTTAACAAAACAAACAAGAGTCAATGATTGCCAAACAGAGATCCTATCACTAGTGCTATTATTATGAGTAAAAAGACACATCCTTACAGATAGTGAAGCTTTGTCATATTTCCAAGCTCGGGGGGAATTGATCCACTTAACTTGTTTGCATGAAGATACCTGTTCCAGATGATCACAAAACATTACATAATTGTCTAGGGAGCTTACTTTCAAGATTTAAAAATTACTTACAGTTTCTCGGTGTAGGTTAAATTTCCAAGAATTGGAGGGATAATTCCACTCAGCATGTTAAAACTTAGGTCTCTGAAACATCAGATATATGTGTTATTCAATTTCAAATTCAAATTCAAATGTCAGGAAAAGCAAAGTAATGGGTGAAGCTACTTACAGCACTGCTAATGCCTGCATAAGACCAATAACTGATGGAATCTGCCCAGAGAAATGGTTATTCTGCAAGGACCTACAAACACAAGGATTTATTTGGTAGTATTAAATTAAAAGCAGTATAAATAAAAGCACCCACAAAACCTAACACTTACAAGGTAGCAACTTGAAGAAATCCAATATTGAATGGAATGTCCCCCGTTAAATTGTTATACGACAAGTCCCTAGCATCAAAAAAGATTTTTCGACTTAACCACAGCAAACTTGTACCATAAACCAAATATGCTGCCTCTCAGATACATACAAAACCTGGAACGAAGTGCAGTTGCCGATGTTTTCAGGAATCGGACCACTCAAGCTATTATTTCTAACATCACTGCCACATTACAGACACATAAACTGCTCAGAAAAAGTGTTCAAAACGTGCCAAGAGCTTTAAGCAAGGATAAACAACTTACAAATACCACAAGCCGGATAGCTGACACATATCTGGAGAGAGTGAACCTTGGAGGTTGTTACCCCTCAGCCCCCTTAACCAAAAACAAAAAAGGAAACAAAAAACGACTGAGTCTTCACCCGACCGGGAGCAACCAAAGCTAAATTTGAGAGAAATAAACTCACAGGTATTGAAGAACCTCATTCCAGTACAACAATCTAGGTATTTCTCCACTCAACCTATTCTGAGCCAAGTCCCTAGAGCATGAAATGAAGCACTTATCACAAATCTATCAGTATCATAGTCGAAATGAGTCAGGATATAAAATACCGACAAAATTTTCAAGTTAGGAATCTGTGAGAGTGTTGAAGGGATTGGACCAATAAGCTGGTTGTTTTTCAGAATCCTGTCATGTAAAACACATTATGAAGAATATAAATAACTTGAAGCAAATCAAATAATTGCAATTCAATTCGACTTACAAAGTCTCCAGTTGCTTCAGCTTTGAAATTGAGAAGGGAATATCACCAAAGAGCTCATTGAATGATAAGTCCCTGGCAGTAATACAATCAAGATCATTGAATACTTCAGATTTTTCATAGCAAGTTAACACATACTATATCTTAAATTACATAGATAAAAATATGAACTTACAAGCTCTGTAGAGCAGAGCAGTCCCCAATCTCATCCGGGATTTGACCAGAGAGCCGATTCCCCCTCAAGTCACTAGTTTGAGATGCAAAATCATAGAATTAGATTGCATGAAACTTATTCAAATTGGAAACAGAATACTACTGTAGTAAATTTACACTGAAACTAGGCTCTTTAGCTGCCCTATAGCAGGTGAAATTTCTCCATCAAGATTTAAGCCAGAAAGATTACTGCAATACATATATATGATGAGCTCATTAAAGGAGGAATAACTAATCAGTACAAGAAATTTCAAGAATGATAAAATTGAAATCTCAAAATATACAACAACAAATTGCCAAACAATGGAATTTAAATTTTAAAAACAAAAGAAAGAATATTTAGAAACTCACAGTGCAACCACATTGAAGGTGACATTATCACAGTCAATTCCTCTCCAGACGCAATGGTCTGAAGATGGAGTGTCAGTCCAGTCATACAGCACATTATCAACATCTCTGAATGACTTCTTTATCTCCAGCAAAACAATACCTTAATCACAAAGTTAAAAAATATTAATTAATTAAGCCACAAAATATAAAAGAGGGGAAAGAATGACACTGTGTGCTTCAACATTATAAATAAATAAAAAAGTAAAAAAAAAAGTGTCACACAGTTGAAGGTTAAATGATGTAACAGGAATTTGTGAAGTCATAAGTTAATAATGACAAAAAAAACACGAGGTTTAAGCTTTAGGGTGAGTGTATCACATTATTATTATTATTATAAAATAAGGGCGAACAATAACAATAACGAACTTTGTTACATAAAGTTAGACAGTAATTAAATGAATAAAATACTAAACCCCAATTCCACAGAAGTTCTCAAACACTCACCGTCAGCATCACAGTCCACAGAAGCAAAGCTCAGCAACACCACCACAAATCCGAGAAGAAATCGTTTGCAAGAAGTAGCCATAGCCCAGTTCTCATAGATAGAAGAATTACAGCCTATCTGAAACTCAAAGACGAGATTTTATTTGACAGAAAGTGACAAATGAGGAAGTTGGTATTATTCTTGAACATAAAGGGATAAGCTAGGAAGAAAGATGAAGTCTTGCATTCACCGACATGAATGATAGTGAGAGAGTAAAGGAGGAAGATGATGAACAGGATATAATTACTTTGAAAAATGTGCAATGGAAAGAAAGAGCAGGCTCTGGCTTTTGTAATGTTCTATCACATCCTATTGCCAGAGAGCCCTGCAGAGAGAGAGAGTGGTGTGAGAGAGAAAGATAAATAGTGCATGTAAGTAAATGAGGAGAGAGAAAGAGTGAGTGAAAGATGCGAATGGAAAGAGGAATCGTGAATTATTTTCAAGAGGGAAAAGGTTAAAAAACCTTCTGCCAAGTTTCTGGTACTAGACCTGCTGCATCAATTCTCTCACTTCACACTTCTTCTTCTCCTCTTCAATACACTCCCATCCATATCTCGCTCTCTCCTCTTCTCAATACAGTAGACATAATTAAATTTCATATACATACAAGCAAGTAGAATCTAACTCAGAATTAAATCTTTTCCAAAACATTTGAGCCTCAGCTTTCACTCCACCATAGTAAAATTACATACACCCTTTTCTCTCTCTATCTCTATAATAAAAATCGAATCTTTATTTATTTTTAAAATTTTCAAATTCATATCAAGTCCCTATCAATGCAGGGAGGAGAGCTGAAGCTGGCAAAGCTTTCTTCATTGCCTCAGTGACGATTAACTCTTTTTCTTCTCTTAAAACAATGCCATCCGAAACACCGTATTTTATCCGTCTCTTAACCGGCTCGTCTCTTAACTATTCACAGGTTGCATTGTACTTTTCATCTCATCTCTTAACTACCAGACAGCACCTGCAACCCTACATCTCTTAACAATCTCATCTCTTAAGTATTCATTCAATTTCATTTTTTATTTTTATTTTCAATAAATTTAATTAACAAAAATACACTTCATTAAATAAAATAAAATTACAATTTAAATTTAAAATCTCAAAACTCAAAGAAGCAGAAGAAAGATCATGTGTGTCTACCAGTTACCAAATTTTGCCCAAATGCGTTCCATTAAATCCACTTGGAGTTGGGCGTGGCCGTTAGAATCACGTGACCTTATCCGAACATACAACCGTTCTTGCAAAGACGGATGCACTCCACTACGAGGTTGACTACTTGCGGTAGAGCTTCCCGGGATTTCAGGGTCGAGCCAATTTCCCGCCTCAGGTCCTTCGTCGGCGACAATCATGTTGTGCAAGATTATGCACGTATACATGATGTCAACCATATTCTCCATAAACCACGTACGAGTCGGGGCTTTGATAATGTTGAAGCGCGCTTGGAGAATCCCGAACGCCCTCTCCACATCCGTGCGAGCAGCCTCTTGCTTCTGCGCAAAAAGAGCTTGTTTTTCGTTCACCGGCCTGTTGAACGTCTTCACGAAGGTTGGCCACTTCGGGTAGATACAGTCGGCAAGATAGTACCACATTTTATACTGCCGGTTGTTAGCGATGAAGTTGATGGCCGGCGCTTTACCATTCAAAACTTATATGAAGAAGTCGGATTGGTTGAGCACGTTGACGTCGTTGTTCTATCCGGGGACCCCGAAATACGCATGTCAAATCCATAGCCGGTAGTCAACAACGACCTCGAGTATAACGGTGGGTGGGTGCCTTTGTGGCCGCTCGTGTATGACCCCCTCCACGCCACAGGGCAATTCTTCCATTGCCAACGCATGCAATCGACGCTGCCAAGCATCCCGGGGAATCCGTGCACTTCTTCGTGAAGGTGGGGCAAAAACTGACAATCTGTCGTGCTAGGCTTCCGGAGAAATTCGTCGGTGAAGGCTGCCTGGACACCTTTGCAGAAGTTCATCAAGCACATTCTTCTAGTGCTTTCTCCAATGTGGAGGTATTCGTCGAACAAATCCGTCGTTTGTCCAGTAGCAAGCTAACAAATTGTTGCAGTACATTTCTGCAGCGTCGTGTAGCTGGGACGGCCGACGCCGTCGAACCCTTCTTGGAAGAACTCTTCCCGGACTGCCAATGTATTTGCGATTTGCAGAAATAGCGGTTTGCACATGCGGAAACGGCGACGAAAGTGGGTCTCTCCCCATACCGGGTTATCACAGAAGTAGTCGCGTACTAACCTTGCGGCGTCTTCCTCTCGGTTACGATGGATGTAAGTCCAGGATCGTCATTGGGGCGGCGCGACTTCCTCCGCCTCCCTACGTTGATCTTCTTCAAGGGATTCTTCCATTATTCGACGCATTTGCTCAAATGGATCCATGAATGTATTAAATTTGGAAGAAGAATAAAAAAGATGATTTGAGATGAAAATTGAAGAGGAAAGATAGATGATTTGAGAAGAATAGATGTGTGTTTGTGTGTGTGAAAGAGGCGTATTTATAGAATAAAAAAAATAAAAAAATTAATAAAATAACCGTTGAACGGTCATATTACTGTTTTTTAACTTTTAATTTTTAATTTTATTAAATTCGATTTAAAAAAAATGATTTATTGCGTTAGCGTGACGAATCCCACTCACGGGCCGGTGAGTGGGCGTCACGCCTAGCGCCAGCAGGCGCCACGTCGCGCGGGCGTGTGGCGAGCTGGCGCGCCAGCCGTCTCGCTGAGACGGACGTTTCGGCGAGACAGGTACGAGACGGGACATTGCAACGCGTCTCGCGTCCGTCTCGTCTCATCTCGGAGGGATGAGATAAGAGACACCCGCGGGATGCGTTTCGGGTTTCTATATGTGTGAAAAGTATACATCAATGCACATATAGCTAGGCATCTCCTAATAATTTCAGTCCTTTTACTTCTCCATTTTGTCCATTTCCTATATATAATTTCTTGGTAAAAGTTTTGAATGAGTGAATTTTGTTTGCTTTTCTTGTTATGTTTGTGCAATCTTTTTCACCTCATGCCCATTTTCTCATATTGTAACTGCAGTTTTTTGGTCAATTTGAATAAAACCCCATGCCTTGAATTTGGATGTTTCTATCTAATTTGAGTCCTTACTCGTTTCTCAAGAATATATTCTTCAATAATAATTTGTGATTTTATTTGCAATAAAATATACTATTGTATGTCCAAGAATAAAGTATAACAGTAGTAGTATAAAGATAATTATAAAATTTTCACTATTACGCTTCTTGATTATAATACGAATTCATTTCATATGGCCGTGGAATGTAATTAACCATAAAAAGAGTTAATTGCTTTGGAAAATTGTGTGTCACGTTTTCTGAACCTGAAAAATACTCATATTTATTTAAACCAACTGTAGCCCGAATTCAATAAATTAATCTCGAATGAATTGGTTCTATTTTTGCGAACAGTCTTGTTGAGTAAAAACAAATACTTCATCAAATTGGTCGTTGTTTTATTAGGCCTGTTCATTTTAATTGATATGGATTGCCTAGAATATTATCTTGACGAGATTAGTCACTATTTAACCATGTAATTTTTTGACAATTGTTGTTGTTTAACATTCAATAATTAGACAAGTAATAGATTTAGCAGCTTTATTTTATTATTTAATTAAAAGGCAATAAGGAGTGATCCGCCTAAAATGTCCTTACCCAAAAAAATTCACATCCCGCCACCTTGAAATTCACATGGCAAATATGGTATATGTCCCTCATTTATAGGCACAACTCTCAATGCAAGAATATAATACTACCAAAATGTCGAGAATTCAAATAATGATATTTGTGGCTCAAATAGTGCGGGCCCAAATCTATTTCTCGGGTTGACTTCAAAATCAACAAGAAACATGAACAAATGGTTAAGCCTAGAAATACACTCTTTTCTGCCCATATATAGCAACTTGAACAGCCCTAATGGAAAAATTTGGAAATAAGAATTGTAGTCAAGAATGTTGTTTTGAATAGAATCCTGCCATTGGCACTCTGAAAAATAACAGTGCTTTGGTATCGAAAATTCGAAATAAAATAATCTATGCACATATGAGTTTTAATGATTTGCAGTGACGTCCCTGGTGTGACGTCCCTGGTGTTTGATGCATTAGCAATATTTCCACTTAATTTTAATTTCAACAAAATTTGCCACTTTAGCTGTAATTTGTACCAACCCAATTCTACTGTTTTTCTACTTGAAAATATTAAATATTAAGATTATATGTTGAATATAATGGGAATGTGATTATGTGATAATAATTTATATAGTATATTATATATTGAGAGTAAGAGGTTATACTTTGTTAGTTTGCATGATCTCGATAAAAATATATGCATCATAACAAATTAAATACAAGACATATATGAATTGTACTTTTATAATCATGCTTTGTTATATTCTGATTAATACTTACATATTTAAAGATAGTGCTACTAGTAAGTATAAAAACATGAGTACTGGACATACAACAATTTAGGAAAAATATCGTAGTGCAATTATATGACTACGCCTGGATATTATATGGAATTTTAAAACTGGCCACATATTTGAAAAAAATAAATGACAGCATGTAAGTTTAGTAGTATTGTGAAAGTTTACTTAAATTTATAACTGGATATTATGAGCCTGAATTTTATGATACTCTTTTTTACAACATACAAACATGTTATTTGGAACTAGCTATACTATTTCATGGACGAATGATTTTTTTTCATGGACTAATGATTGTTCCCGATGTTTCACATTACTTGAAGTGTTTTTTTTTTCACAATTTTTTTTATTAAATGACAATAAATAGTTAAAGTGGATAAAAAGTAAGATAGAAAATAGAGTGAACTACATAAATGGTACCTGATCTTTTACTTTTCGCACATAAATAGTACATGATCTTTATTTTATATCGTTTTTTGTACCTATAAATCACATTTTTTTGTACCTAATGCAATTTTCACCCCAAAATACCCTCTAAACAAATTTATGTTTCCATTTGTGTCATAAATGATATTTTGGGCATTGACAAAACTAGTACCAAAAGTGATATTATAATATCTTCTCTCATTCTCCTCTCTCTTCATACTATTATTATTATTATTAATCAATATTAATATTATTATTTTGATGTTATAAATTAATAATTAAATTATTTTTTAATATCATTAAATATACTTAATCATAATTATAGTTATAATTATATTTAATTATTGTAATAATATTAGTGTTAGAATAGTAAAAACTAGTAGTAATTAATAAATAGTAATAAATATTATTTTATATAAAATTAATAACTAATCAATATAGTCTTAATCAAAATTTGAAATTGTGAATTGTATTCATAATGATAAAGAGTTGAATATTTTTAGTTAGGTGTTTCAACCCTAAAATGAGTATAAATAATTTGATTAAAAATATTTAATTGATTTAATTACTTTAAATATTTAATTTAATTAGGAGTTTTGTTATTGTTTATATTATGAATGCAATTAGATGTATGTATAAAACACTAAAAAGAAAGAAGAAAAAGAAGAGAAAAGAAAAACGAAAGAAGAAAGGAAGATAAAATATTAAAAAGAATGAAGAAAATGAAGAAAAAGGAAAGAAGAATAAACTAAAGAAAAAAAAAGAAATAAGAAAGGAAGAAAAAAATCACATATTTGGTTTTATTTAATTGAAATTTCCAAAAATACCATTCATAATTAAAAAAAAGCACATGTTTGGTACCTAGGGTTATTTTTGTCATGGGGTACCAAAAACGATATAAAATAAAGATCATATACGATTTATGTGCAAAAGTGAAAAATCAGGTATTATTGATGTAGGTTACTCTAGAAAATAATATAGGGAAAAATCCTCTCTATTATTAATTTATTATTCATTAAAGTGGGATATAGGGAAAAGTCTCCTCTATTATTAATTTACAAGTATTAACACCCGTGCTATGCACGAGACATAAAAATTTCAAATAATGAATACAAAATGTAATAAATACATAGAAAAATGAATTAAAGACAATGTGAAGATTTACAAAAACAAAAATGTACATATCTTGTCTCATTCTAAATGAAGAATTTACTACTCCCTAGTAAATGAAGAATTTACCGCTCTAAGATTTGAACTTTTTTCTATTGCATGCATATCAATTGGTGTTAACTTGGTGGTGTTTTCACAACATCTTGTTCTATTGAAATCTTCTATTGTAAGCCTTATATCAAGACATTCTAAAATTGAAAAATGTTTGTCTGCATGCAGCTGTAAAGGCTCTCTCCCCAAGTATTGGAAGTTGGTTCAGTGTCTTTATTAGCTCTCTTTTACAGGCTATCTTTTCTTATAAATTCTTTAACCAATAAATTTGTCCTTATAATTAACGTGGATCGAGAGGGATACTTGCAGTACATGCGATATAAATTGCAGGCTTGCACTTTGTTTAAGACACAATGCTCAATATGGACCTATATTAATTAGTTGTATTTCTCTGATTATGTCTTTAAGTAGTAGTTCAGGGTATTAGTAGTATTATCACTAATTTATATCTTAAATATATAATTTATTATTCAATAAATTACAAAGTTTGCAAATTAAAATACATTAAACATACTGATATGTATTATGCAATTTATTTAAGGTAAGCCTTAAATCCACTGTTCATAAAATTAAAATAAAAAAGCATTTTACCAAAATTACCTCATTAATCTCACTACCGCAACCCTAAATTACCAAATTGATTGCAATGCACGGGTGTATATCGTTTAGGGTTTAAATAAATGATGTACTACTATTGGTAAAAGAGTAAGAACCCTAAAAAATGTTTTATGCAAACGATGAGAAAGTGAGTAATAAGAATGCAAATAACACATCCTATTTATAGATAAAAAAACAAAGAAATATCTAGAAACTCACCAATTAGCAGCCATAAATTTACATTAAATTATTATTATGAAGAAGCAACCTTGAAACGTCTTGTGCCAAATTCTTTACAAAATGTTGTTTCAAAAGATTATTAATAATACATGGCAGTTACATATTAATAAATCAATTCTTAATAAGGCAACGGTTATAAATCTTAGTATACATTAAACATTCCATGGCTTAATTATAGAGGCCCTATGCCATTCATATTTAAATCTTGGTTGACAGAAAGAGGATAAATTCTAAGCTATTTCCATTAAATGGTTATTTAAAATATTTAATAGGAGCGTTTCTTTTTATTAAAAGTAGCTGACCGATTTAATTAGAATTCTATATAGGAATTGATTCACTTAAGTTCTAACGGTTAAATTAGAAATTACAATCGTACACTAATTTGATCAGATTTATAGGAAGATATAATTTATCAATCGTTTATGATGATTAATTAAATCAAAAATACCAAATTGATTGCAATATATATGGCCATTTTCCAGATTAGTCGACCAAATTTGAATGGCTAATTTAATTCTAATAAAAATATTATATACATACCCAATTTTCATATCAGTAATATACTATATTTGATATATTTGTCATACAATTAATTATTAATAGATGTTAATAGAGATAGAAATTATAAATTATCGAGCTTCATTTCATTGCAATATAGTGATCCTATACACTAAAAACACAAACCTCGAAACCTAAATCCTAAACCCTTAACTTTAAAATATATTCATCATGACCAACAAATGGCTCTCTATAATAAATTTCATTACATGTTTATTACAAGTTATTGATAAATTAAGGCAATTTGATTGACCCAAAATGGAAGGTAATCTAATTATTTTGCTACACTAATATGCTGTTACTATATTTATTGGCCATGAAATCTATAGTCACAATAAAAGAATTAGATGCAAAATTAAGATAATTTAATAATTTAATTAAGATAATTTTATAATTTGTTTACACCAAAAATTATGGTAATTTATTGGAAAACGTTTCTCCACATATTTTTTGGCAACAAAATCAATTGATAATATAATATGTAAAAAAGAATTATTATAAGCAAAAATTAAAAAAAAGCTAAAATATGAACTAACACAACTCAAAGCGCAGATCAATCTTCAAAATAGGATTTAAGTGCTATTTTCATTTCACCTTCTCTCACACGACTCTTTCCAAAGTCTCTAATTCGCTTCTTCCTCATTGTTGCCTTTCACTCTCTCTCACATGAGTAATCTACGCCGCCTCCTTGACTCCATCTTCACCGACTAAGTTATGCTAGGTTGTAGGTCTTCGAAGAAGATGAATTCCTTGGTTTCAATTTTCTTTTTCTAATAATAACAAAATATGAATAAAAAAATAATTAAACAAAAAGAGTGGATAAATAAATGATGTACTACTATTGTTGGTAAAAGAGTAAGAACCCTAAAAAATGTTTTATGCAAATGATGAGGAAGTAGAGTAATAAGAATGCAAATAACACATCCTATTTATAGATAAAAAATAAAGAAATAGCTAGAAACTCACCAATTAGCAGCCATAAATTTACATTAAATTATTATTATGAAGAAGCAACCTTGAAACGTCTTGTGCCAAATTCTTTACGTTAGCTATAACTTTTCCACTTCCACTCCCCTAAATTATTAATTTATTGTAACAACAATAAAAACAGCACACATTATAATTTCATTTAAATATTTATAATGGCAACAAAATCAATTGATAATATAATATGTAAAAAAAGAATTATTATAAACAAAAATTAAAAAAAGCTAAAATATGAACTAACACAACTCAAAGCGCAGATCAATCTTCAAAATAGGATTTAAGTGCTATTTTCATTTCACCTTCTCTCACACGACTCTTTCCAAAGTCTCCAATTCGCTTCTTCCTCATTGTTGCCTTTCACTCTCTTTCACATGAGTAATCTACGCCGCCTCCTTGACTCCATCTTCACCGACTAAGTTATGCTAGGTTGTAGGTCTTCGAAGAAGATGAATTCCTTGGTTTCAATTTTCTTTTTCTAATAATATCAAAATATGAATAAAAAATAATTAAACAAAAAGAGTGGATAAATAAATGATGTACTACTATTGTTGGTAAAAGAGTAAGAACCCTAAAAAATGTTCTCTCACATGAGTAATCTACGCCGCCTCCTTGACTCCATATTCACCGACTAAGTTATGCTAGGTTGTAGGTCTTCGAAGAAGATGAATTCCTTGGTTTCAATTTTCTTTTTCTAATAATATCAAAATATGATTAAAAAATAATTAAACAAAAAGAGTGGATAAATAAATGATGTACTACTATTGTTGGTAAAAGAGTAAGAACCCTAAAAAATGTTCTCTCACATGAGTAATCTACGCCGCCTCCTTGACTCCATCTTCACCGACTAAGTTATGCTAGGTTGTAGGTCTTCGAAGAAGATGAATTCCTTGGTTTCAATTTTCTTTTTCTAATAATATCAAAATATGAATAAAAAATAATTAAACAAAAAGAGTGGATAAATAAATGATGTACTACTATTGTTGGTAAAAGAGTAAGAACCCTAAAAAATGTTCTCTCACATGAGTAATCTACGCCGCCTCCTTGACTCCATCTTCACCGACTAAGTTATGCTAGGTTGTAGGTCTTCGAAGAAGATGAATTCCTTGGTTTCAATTTTCTTTTTCTAATAATATCAAAATATGAATAAAAAAATAATTAAACAAAAAGAGTGGATAAATAAATGATGTACTACTATTGTTGGTAAAAGAGTAAGAACCCTAAAAAATGTTTTATGCAAACGATGAGGAAGTAGAGTAATAAGAATGCAAATAACACATCCTATTTATAGATAAAAAATAAAGAAATAGCTAGAAACTCACCAATTAGCAGCCATAAATTTACATTAAATTATTATTATGAAGAAGCAACCTTGAAACGTCTTGTGCCAAATTCTTTACGTTAGCTATAACTTTTCCACTTCCACTCCCCTAAATTATTAATTTATTGTAACAACAATAAAAACAGCACACATTATAATTTCATTTAAATATTTATAATGGCACATTATAATTTCAAACCAAAATTTTTATTTCCCAAAATGCCCCCAAAACTCAACTTTTATATAGCTATAACTTTTCCACTTCCACTCCCCTAAATTATTAATTTATTGTAACAACAATAAAAACAGCACACATTATAATTTCATTTAAATATTTATAATGGCACATTATAATTTCAAACCAAAATTTTTATTTCCCAAAATGCCCCCAAAACTCAACTTTTATATATGTATAGATTATTCATTAAAGTGGGATGAATGGAGTGTATAAATGTGCCTGCATTAAATCTCATCTCATTTTATGAAATTTGACCATTCAACAACAGTTCACGTTTCTTTGTAAGCATTAAAATGGAGTAATGAGCAATGGTAAATTTTATTCATGATTAAATAATAAATGCATGTGTAATAATGAATTGCTCTTGTAAATTGAAACAAATTCCTTTTGATGTTCTATCATATATAGAAATGTACTTGCACCATTCATCAATTTATTCATCAATTATGTCTCCAAAGCTGTACATGTTTATTGAATATAGGGTTTAGTTTGATATATTGTTTCAATTGTTGGCATCCGAAATATCCTAGAGACCAGTCACCATTTCATATGCAATAAGAAACAAATTCTTAATTAATTCATTTTTATGATCCATCAAATATATAGATTAGTGGAAGTAAAATATAAAACGACCGCCAATATGATTTAGTATATTGCATTTGTATGCTATCATTTTTAATGAAAAGTAAAGATCAAAATTGGTCATAGACATATGATCAATATACGAATTTGGTTCAAAATATTTATTTTTTGAAAAACGGGTTCATAACAAATGAAATCGTCATCAATTTAGTCAATTTTTTACGATTTCGTCAAAAACTAACGGTCAACACCCGATTAATGTTATTTTTTTAAAATAAAAAACGCCCTTTGAGGGCGGGAGGTTTAGGCAGACCTCCAACCCATAAATAGTATCAAAATAAAATGTTCAAACAACATGATCTTAGCCCAAAAGTGACTAGGATCTAAACAAGAATAAGAAGAAGCCAAATAGAGGTCCCACAAGTCGAGATCCTCCGTACTATCAAGTGGAAATACGAGGGAGAAAAGAAAATTATCAAAACCAACCACCAAAGAAGCTGGATCAACCCACATCTCTACGTCGGAATCGGAAGTTAGGATATCCCAGCTGGTCCATCCTAACCAGTGTCTTCAGATACCGAGGCGCAGAGATTGGATCATAGTAAGTAAGGGCAGGGGTCTGAACCCCCCTACCTGCATGAAAGTCAGCAGCTCGGTTCCCTTCACTGTAGATGTGTGAGAACCGAACATGCCGCTAAGAAGTCATACTCCGGATCAAAGCCATGTGATGTCTGAAATCCGCAGCGTCAAGCTGTCCAGATGACAACAAGGTACATAATTAATTAAAAGATGGAACATCATTTTTGGTCCACGAACTTTGTCAAATTATCATTTAAGGTCCATGAACTTTGAAAATATCATTTTAGGTCCGTGAACTTTGAGTTAGTATCATTTGAGGTACTTTTTACTATTTTCAAGTTTTTTTGAACGAAAATACTATCAATACCTTAGAGTGTATATATTTTAAATAAATTTATCATATACTCATAATTTTTTATAAATATCTTTACAATATGTTTTTGACAAATTTTCTAAATATAATTTGACCTTAAATATTATCACTTAATTTTGTGACACGCAAGTAAAATTGGTTCTTCAATTTTTTATATTAGTTTTTTTTAAATTGAATAAAGAACTTTTCTTTAATAATAAAAAATTGAATAAAGATCTTTTCTTGTATGTCACAAAATTAAATGATAATATTGAAGGTCAAATTATATTTAGAAAATTTGTCAAAAATATATTGTAAAGATATTTATAAAAAGATCTTTATTTAATTTTTTATTATTAAAGAAAGTTCTTTATTCAATTTTTAAAAAATTTAATATACAAAACTGAAGAAGCAATTTTATTTGCATGTCACAAAATTAAGTGATAATATTTAAGGTCAAATTATATTTAGAAAATTTGTCAAAAATATATTGTAAAGATATTTATAAAAAAATATGATTATATGATAAATTTATTAAAAATATATACACTTTAAGGTACTGAGGGTATTTTCGTCCTAAAAATTTGAAAATAGTAAAAAGTACCTCAAATGATACTAACTCAAAGTTCACGGACCTAAAATGATACTATGACAATTTGGTATATCAAAAATGATGTTTTCTCTAATTAAAATAAAAAATAAAATAAAATAAGAATTGCAAAATAGACTCTCTCTTTCTATTCTTCTCTCGCATCTCTCCCCTCTCCCTCCTTTCCCCAAATTGGCACTATTTTCCTTAGCTCCGGCTGCACGGTGGTGGCGTGAGATCTGGGCGGTGGTTCCTTCTCGGAGTACCCACGGCTACTGCCGGCATTCTGGGAATATTCGATCGATCTGGTGGAGTGCGGGGGAAGATGTGGGTGGCTATGCTGTCGGAATTTTTGGAGACGGCGACCTGTGGGGGTGGGATGTGAAGCGGGGCGGTGCTGGAAGCAGTCAGACGTGAACTGCGTGGGGCGCGACGAGAAGGTGTTGGTGTGTGAGAGTTTTGGAGAGATTTATAGGTATGTGATGTGTGACAGTGGTGAGAATGTGTGGCCGGAGCTGCCACACTGCTCCTTCGAGAGCAAGCAGGTGATGCGACGGGGTGTCCAACGTTTGAAATTGAATGAAAAAAGCAGAGGAAGGAAGCGTTGGCGTCGTGACTATCCGACAGAAATTTGGGGACATCGATGGTTTTATCGCAGATAGAGGGACTCGACGGTGACTCTAACCACGACGGCGAACACCGAACATCTGGGGCCTACGATGGCCGAGGGATTGATCGGGCGAAGCTGTGGCTCACCATCGTCAATTCGACGGGCTGGAAACAAGCGGCTTTGCCGAGGATAGAAATTGGAGATAGAGAGATGCAAGCAGCGTGTTCAAAGGAGAGGGAGTATTTAGAAAATAGTTAGTGACTAATAATCCTAGATTAAGCCTAATTGGGTCAAAAATTCATTAATTGACAGTTGACTGTCAGAAGTTGACGGAACCATAAAAAAAGGACCGAATTGATAAGAATTTCATTTATTATGGACCCGTTTTTTAAAAAAGTGAATGTTTTGAACCAAATTCGTATTTTGGCGTTATGTTTAGGACTAAAATTAACATTTATTCTTTAATCAATAAAAGTTAATATTCATACACTATAAAAAATACAATGACACAAAAATTGAGACATAATTACTAGCATTGAAAAAAACCCAACAACAATTATAAAGTGTTTATAAATTAAAGATAAATTAACTTTATCTTTTATTTTTTTAGGATGTTTTTATTTGTGTCCTATGATTTTAGTTGAGACACTATTTTTAAAGTGTTGGTGGCATATTAAGAATAAAAAACGTCAACGATTTTCTTATTTTATTTTTTATTGTAGTGATACGTGAATGATGACTCACATATATCTAAAAAATAGTATCGACAATATGCATCAGACTCTATTATCTTTGATATGAAAACTTTAATTACAACATTGAAAATTATGGACTAGAACGCAACCTTAAATAGCATGCATCAAATATGGCATTAACTTGTATGTGTAGAAATGTCGTATTTTACACTTGGAATAATGAATATACATAGTTTGAGTCTGAGATTATGGTTTTACAAAATCAACAAATGAGAGAGTTATGGAAGATAATCGTATGAAATAGTTGTTGTGAAGGATTTGATGCCATCGTACTACAAATTAATTCCACACTAAATGTAAAGGATTTGATGCCATATAGTTATTTTTTGAAACCGTATGTAAGTAGTAAAAAGGATGAAATAATTGAGCCACCACAAAATTCAAAAGAACGGATAATTGAGGACTCGAATTCTTTAATGGAAAATGAATTTTGACATTATGGCATTACCATAATAGGATTTAAGTAGTACAGTAGTATATTTTAATTCTTGAAAATAATGTTGTTTCCAATATTCAATTCAGAAACCCACTGCAAATTAATGCATATAAAGTTAATGTATCGTCCATAAATATGCTCCATATATATTCATAACAGTCAAAATTAATACTCCCTCCGTCCCCGATTAAGAGTCACACTTTAACCGGACACGAGTTTTAAGAAATGTAAAGAAAAGTTGGTTGAAAAAGTTAGTAGAATGTGAGATCTATTTTTTTATACTGGTTTTATAATAAAATGAGATAGAGGTGAGTTAGTGGAATGTGAGACCTACTTACCATTTATGGTAAAAATGAAGTGTGACTCTTAATTGAGGACGGATGGAGTACTAATTATCTGAATAAAATCGTTCTTAATTATAAAGTTGTAGAAATTGTAGGGAGGGTCTCCAAGAATGGAGAAACCTCACTAAGGCCCCAAAAATTAAATATATTTTCGCCGTTAAAGCAAAAGCTACAAATGCATACCTCGGGAAGGCCACCTGTCCATTCATCACATCCCCCATTCTGACACCGTTAATAATTAATCCACAGTTTGTAGGGACTTCATCTCTAATAAAAGCTTGTCACTGTGACGGCCCTCTTGACGCCGTTAACTATTATTTAAATGCCCGCTATATCCCAAAAGTGTCATTTTTAAATGCTAACAAGGGATATCAATACAGCCCACGCCCCGCGACCTGACCCGAAAAGGGGAGAGGATCCCCTGCTGTGCACAAATTACAGCAGGGCCCTACTGCCCCTCACAAATAATTTTAAAATATTAAATTTTTATTTTTTTTTTATAAAAAAATAATAATATAAAATGGTGGTGTATGGGGCAGTAGGCCCTGCTGTGATTTGTGCACAGCAGGGGATCCTCTCCCCCCGAAAAGTCCGCTAAATTTATAGGATTAGGGTTGAAAATTTTTAGCCAGATAATATTACAATCCGATTAGCCATCATTCATTTAACCTGCAACCCGTTAGGGTCAGACTCGAAAACCCGACAAAATTTCTATTGTGCTATTTGTTTGACTCCTAATTCGACATTTCATTGATTATTTTATAATATAGATAACTAAAAAAATAAATTTTATATTAAATTTTTATTAATATAATAATACATAAATAAATTAGAAACTTTAAATTCTCTAAAATTATTTAAATTTTTAAACCATGCTTTAAAATTTCTCAAAATATATTACTGTTTTATTTTGCACAAATCACACGTATTAGTATTTGAACATGCTTATGTTTGAGTTATGCATATAGTATTTTAAATTTATCAAAATTAAATATTTTATATTTATAAATATAAATCATTTTCATAATTATTTATTGGATTGATCGCATGTTAATTTTGTCGGTAGCAACCCGATTAATCCGATGGGCTAGCCCAAAACCCGAACTTTTAGGGTTAGGGTCGAACTTTTATAATCCGAGAAAAACCACACCCGATTTTATAGCGGTGGTTGTTAGCGGCGAAGTTGATGGCCGACGCTTTACCATCCAAAACTTCGGCGAAGAGGTCAGATTGGTGGAGCACGTTTATGTCGTTGTTCGAGCCGGGGACCCCGAAGTACGCATGTCAGATCCATAGCCGGTAGTCGGCGACGGCCTCGAGTATAACGGTGGGGTGGGTGCCTTTGTGGCCGCTCGTGTACGACCCCCTCCACGCCACCGGACAATTCTTCTATTGCCAGTGCATGCAATCGACGCTGCCAAGCATCCCGGGGAATCCGTGCACTTCTTCGTGAAGGCGGAGCAGGAACTGGCAATCTGTCGTGCTTGGCTTCCGGAGAAATTCGTCGGCGAAGGCTACCCAGACGCCTTTGCAGAATTGTAGCAAGCACATTCTCTCAGTGCTGTCTCCAATGTGGAGGTATTCGTCGAACACATCCGCCGTTTGTCCAGTCGCAAGCTGACGGATTGTTGCAGTACATTTCTCCAGCATCGTGTGGTTGAGGCGGCCGACGGCGTCGAACCTTTCTTGGAAGAACTCTTCCAAGGCCGCCAATGTATTTGCGATGTGGAGAAATAGCGGTCGTCGCATGCGGAAACGGCGACGGAAGTAGGTATCTCCCCACACCGGGATATCGCAGAAGTAGTCGCGGACTAACCTTGCGGCGGCTTCCTCCCGATTACGATGGATGTAAGTTCGGGAGCGTCTTTGGGACTGCGCGGCTTCCTCCGCCTCCCGTCGTCGATCTTCTTCAAGTGATTCTTCCATTATTCGACACATTTGCTCATACGGATCCATGAGATCGATTAAATTTGGGAGAAGAATAAAATAGAGATGATTTGAGATGAAAATTGGAGAGGAAATGAAGATGATTTGGGAAGAATAGATGTGTAGTTGTGTGTGAAATGAGGATGAATTAGGAGTATTTATAGAGTAAAAAAATAAAAATAAGAAAACGGCTATAAAACGGTAATATTACCGTTTGCCAATTTTTATTTTTTAAAAAAATATATTTATTGCGTCAGCGTGACAAATCCTACTCGCGGGCCGGCGAATGGGCGTCACGCATGTCCTGGAAGCTCGCCACGTCGCGGGAGCGCGTGGCGAGACGTCTCGCAATGGGTCTCGGAGGGACGGGCGATCCGGCGGGTTGGTGACGGGATGAGACGCTGCAACGCGTCCCGCCACCGTTCCGTCATGGAGGAACGAAATACGGGCCACCCGCGTAACGCGTTGCGGGTGGCCTAATCATTTACAAAGTGTGATATTATAATTCATCAAATATTTTATTTTTATTATTGCTTCATACGGAGTAACAAATAAATATGTTATGGAGTAATGGAGAGTGATCAATTGTTAACTAATTAGCCATCACAAATGAAGACCAAATCTTAGCCATTATATGAGATCTAGTGGTTGAAATAATGTCACATGGATTATATTTTAAATTAAAAAAATATTAAATAAACTTAAAGGGTATAAATATCAATTCTCTTTCATCAAAATCATGTTAAAACTTTAGATTTACATAACTTTCTCGATTTAAATTATTTTTAGCAAAAAATATATAAAATTAAAGATAATTTTATAAGAATTCCAACGAGATCTCAATTGCATATGTTCCGACGATGTTCGCATGATGAAATTTGATAAATTTTTCGTACATGTTGATAAGCAGATTTTATCAATAAATAAAAAAATATCAATATAGTGTATGCAAAATTTCAATATAGTGTAGGTAAAATATCAATAAAACTGTATTGATATTTTCTTGTACTTGTGTTGATATTCTCATGTTATATTGTTGATATTTGTAATACACTATGTTGATATAAAAAAATACCCACAAAAATTATCATATAATAACATAATGACGATATTACTCTTTTGTTGATATTTTGTCTACTATTTATTGAAATTTGTGATCTTTAATCTCATCCACTCATTTCAAAATCCAAGGGTGTAGATTTAGTCTTAGTTTTGGATTATGGTATTATAAGCATTAGAAGAAGACGCATGGAGTAATTTAATAATTATGTCATGGAGTACTATAAATCTCCTACCTTAATTATGTCATCGAGTAATTTAATAATTATGTCATGTAGTAATGAACTTGTTCAATTTAGTTTGTTTTACTTGATTAGTACTAGTAATCTGAATTTTAATTTTTAATCACTACTACTACTCCTAGTTAATATCGGATAATAATTGAAATGTCAAATCGAAGGTCAATTTCAGCCATGTTTCCTTGCTCCAAGAAACACTCAAAATCTCGAAACACAGCACTTCCTCTTCATTTAAACTTGCTCAGATAAAGTGAGTGGACTTACCAATTCTATTTTTTTCCTTCATTTTTTATAAATTTTACTTTTTTATTTATATTTATATTAGTGAGTAGTATTAATGTTTTGATAATTGATTGATATTGAGAAAACGACATTTGTATGATACTGGGCTTTGGTAGAGCCCAATTTACTTAGCCTAATCCATAAATAGTCCATTTCCCAGTAGAGGCCCACCACGTTCCCAACTTTGGCATTACCAATTTTATTTAGACAAATGTGCTTAAATTCATGTTGTTAATACATACATATGATGAAATAAGTCATGTATCACACATATCATTACATGTATGGTATGAATGTGTAGTATCATGTACAAATAAATCATAAATTTTGAGCATCCTTCTTCATATGGTTGTCACATGCCTTCCAATTCATCGCTCGAGAATACAGATTAATGTTACAGTTCAAATTAGAAGTAATCTAAACATAAAATGTACTTAAGACTTAGTAAACTCTTATTAACATAATATTTTGGCCGCTTTATGTATCGGACACCATCTAAATTGTTTATGATCGAATTTATTATAATGATGCTTGAATTATGCATATCTTAATAGGTAGGAATGACTTATATTGGAATCGTGTTTGGTCAAATGATTTTTTACTAATAATAAATGTTACAAGACATTTAATTTTGTGAAATTAAATGCAATAACGTCGATCTACGTTCCGAGTAGATGACCGTAGTATATTCATTTTCTCAAATCCGATTCCCGGTGAGTGAGATATAATATATTAAAGTTGGTCACAATAAAGCTAGAAATGAGCTATGTGAAAAGACTTAGGGATTAATTAACTAGGTGTTAATTATCCCACATCGGGGATGATAAACTTCTTTGATGAAGTATTTAATCAGATGAATTATCATGTGTAATAATTTTCGTGGAATAAGACGGGTGACAGAGCCCACACGCACGCCGCCGCCGCCCGCCTGCGACCTGTGCACCGTGATCCGTGCACCGGGTGCCTGGTGCCTTGTGTTGTTCTTTGGAGCTGGTCGTTGAGCGTGGTTTGAGCCTCGCTTGTTCTTTTTAGACCACCCCAAACTCCACGCTATCCCCGACGGGTCCTAGTCCACGTCATGGTCCCGCTGGACCCAGACGCATGACGGGAGACAAAAGGTTCCCGATGGACCCCGACGGTCTATGGTGTATCCCGTCGTGTAGCATGTCCAGGTGCATCGTGTCTCTTCAGCTCCCACTGGCTAGTTCTCAAGTCAATAACCCCCGGCGGTTACAGTCAAACCATCATGGCACACATAATGGCTGTTGACTCCATCAATGCCCTGCAGGTGGACTTGGCCTATAAATAGGCATGCATCCATTGCATTCAACACAGAACATACACAAGCATCTTGCATACACGCTCTCCCCCTCTCTGCATAATCTTCCCCGTCGAAGCTATGCCCAGCCTCAGTGGCGGATCCAGGACCCGAAAATGGCGGAGGCGGAACTTATATTTAAAGATTAAATATTTAATTTAATATTATTTTTAACAATAAAATAAATAAATATTATATTAATATTTAAGTAGCACTAGCTTCATTAATAAAATATAAACATGCTTTAGCTTGGAAATATGTATTATTCATTTTAAAATAAACAAATTATATAAATATAAACATGCTTTAGCTTGCAAATATGTATTATTTATTTTAAAATATAAAATTATTGTAAATATATGTACATTTAAAATCACTGTAAATATTATATACAAAAGTGATATAAGTAGAGCACTAAATATTTATATTTCAAAAATATTTAAAATGTTTATTTTGGTACATAGAGAATAATTAAGATGCATGGATCAAATTATAAGTACTTTAGGATAAAAAAAGACTATAACACAAGGTTAAAAATGATTTTAACTAAAGAATAATTATAACAACATAATACATGCAACTTAGTAAAAGTTTAGATTACATAAAGTATTTAAAGGTATTATTTTGATAATAAGAAAGAAATATGAATTGATAAAATAAAAAATGAAAAATGAAAAAAATATGTTTTTGTTGAGGATTGAACCCTAGACATCTTAGTTAAAAATCCAACAACCAAACCATTGGACTACTACATTTTATATGACATTTAGTGAAAACAAAAATATTTCTACACTCTACGGAGGGGGCGGATATGTCATTTTCGGCTTGATTCAATGAAAAATTTAGGCTCTCCGGACGGTCGGGTAGGGGCGACCGCCCCCTCCTGGATCCGCCACTGCCCGGCCTTACTCCCGTTCGTCGGAGCTCTGTTGCTAGCAGTGCTGCTACTTCAGAGACGAAGCCGTTTTATCTTAGGAGACGACACGCCAATCCGAGAGCACTACCGGGGCGTATCTCGTCTTGCGGAAAGAGGACTCCTCGACTCGGCTTACCACTTTCCACAAGTTTTCCGTGTTTTTTGTTTTCAGTTATTTTCCGTGTAATTTCCTTGTTTTATTTTCCATTGTAATTTCGCCCGACAAGATTTATAGATCTCATTTCCACAGCAACTTATTAATTGATGAATTAGTACTATGTATACTATAATTGATGTTGTTATGTTACTATTTACTACTATATTCTTTTTATTTGTCATAAAATAGGGGAATGTCGATTTACGATGGGTCCATCACGTGCAGATCATTTTCAAGATGAAAATGGTTCCAACAATGTATGATCATAATCACGTGTTCATTTAATGAATGAATTAAATATTTTTCCCCAAATGTGTTTGCTTTATTACTTTTTCAATCAATGTACTAAACTGAGAAAAATTATTAAAGAATACACGATCAAGACAAAATATTAATTATGTTCCATAAAACGCCACAATGTCCATAGCATAGAATAATCATAATAACAACTTCATGGAAAAGATAAATGTAAAGCGACAATTATTCAAGATTTCCAAATTAGCTACAAAATACTCACTTTATCACAAGTTACTACTTGGATCGTTTCTTTTGGAGTAATAAAATTAATAAATAGTACTTACTACGTTGTCGATGTTTTAAAATGGAGAGAGAATAAATTAAGAGATATAATAAAAATTAAAAATAATTTTTTGCTAAAAATTAAATAACTCAATTACTTAAATAATAGAAGTAGGAGACAAAGCAAAATAAAATTTGAGTCAAGTATGTAAATACCCATTTGTTACGCATGTAAGCCACCGTTTTCATTTACTGAAATAATATGATATGACATAGCCCACGTTACAAGAATACATATATGAGATTGTAGCCCAGGTATATAGAGATTGTAATTCGTAAAATCGAAGAAGTTGAGGGGGTAATATGAAAACTATTTTTTTATACGAGTACTCAACTTATCCAATTCTAAGCCTTTCCTAAATTGTAAAGCCTACGTCAATGGAGGAAGAGCGGAATTTGGGCGCTCCAAATTTGCAGATATTTCCAATTTCTTCAACCCCTTTTGATTTTATTGGCAGACGACCCGCGCATCCGTTTTTGGTGAGAGGTTTTCGCGAAATACAGAAAACATTTGCTTCAAATTGCGTGAAAATGGTGGATGGTATGAGGTCCCAAAATGAGATTGTTGATAAAGTGTTATCATTTCCTGCTTATCTTCATAGCTGCTTCCAGCTCCAGGTTCTCTCTAATTTTACTATATATTCTGTAGAAATTGATGGTTTGAGGCTTAGGTATTTGAATTGATTTGTGATTTTGTGGTGCATAATCGTTTATGTTAGATTTGGAGTTTTGGAATTTGAAGTTAGTTTTGGAGAGTTAGTTTAGTCATTACTCATTAGCTGTAGTAGGAGATGAAATAGTACTCCGTATTGTTTCAAGTTATCCCATTGTATATATAAGTGACTGTGTTAGCAGCTCAATCTAGTAGGAGTAGTTTAAACGTAAACCATACTTATAATGAATAATAAGAATAACCAACCACACATATATGCTAATCCACTGATGCATTGCTACTGATTTCTTTCAAGAAGATTCAGCGCCGGAACTTGTCAATGCTGTCTTCTCATAAGTTTGCAGCAATTTTGCCCGGTGATTCTGTGGCAGGAGTGGTGGTTGCTAGTGGGCTTTCCAATTTCTTGAACATCTACAACACATTGCTCATTGTCAGATTGGTTTTGACTTGGTTTCCTAACGCTCCTCCCGCCGTTGTTAGCCCCCTCAGGTATGGATCATGGTCATGGATGATGTTTCAACACTTTCTAGGCTTATTACAATGGGAGTTTGTTTTTGCAGCACACTGTGTGACCCATATTTGAACATATTCCGAGGCTTAATTCCACCACTGGGAGGCTTGGATCTTTCACCAGTATTAGCATTTCTTGTACTAAATGCCTTCACAAGCACAGCTGCTGCATTGCCTGCTGAACTCCCACCTCCCACTTTCACCCGTCCTACGACCTTGCAGGAGAAATGGATGACAAGGCTTGCTGGAACTCGGCCTAAAATGTCCAACACTCATAAAAACTACTAGTAGTAGTAGTAGAATGTTTTCTACAGTATTTTCTGTTTCCTGTTGCACAGAATGAAGTTTTGAGTTCATGTAAGCATGTTTTTTATAAGTCTAAAATTTGCAGATTCACTGATTTCATTGTTATTTCATAGAATACTGCTGATCAAGATTAGAAATAAATTATTCTCTTATTTGACAGACTATGAAAAAGATTCCCCAGATAAAAATGCAAGAAAACATGGCTAATGCCAAATAGTACAAAAGTAGAGAGATTTTTAATGTCATGACGTGCAAGGTAGGCTGCTAAATATATGCTTCAAACTTGGGCGGCTAAGAGTGTCCACAATGGTGGCCCTCTGGGGCCACCAAAGTTGGCCCAGCCATCAAATGTAGCTCTCCATGGCCCTCCACAATGGTAATACCACCCAAAGACAACAAGGGCCACGAAATGTGGCACTCTCCAAAATAAAAATTAATTTGTTTGTTTTGTTTAATGATATTTTTTAATTTAACTACAATAAATTTAATTAGACTAATAATTTGGAAAATAAACATAATTTAATAAAAAAGTGAATTAGAGACAAATTTGGACTCCACATCTGATTTGGAGGGGGGGTTGGACTCGATCTCTACTGTTGGGAAGATGGGAAGTTGTCGTATCCCGAGTCTCTATATCCCGGGGAATCACCATCTCCACCTTGCATTTTTGATAGGATTAAAATTAGGGTTTTGAAGTGTAAAAATGGAGTGGAAAGAAATGAAAATGGAAGTGTAATATTTATAAAAGAATATTCGAAAAAAAAATATATCAAATTTTGCCGGCCGGGCCGCAAATCTCGGCTCTCTGCAGTGGTGGGCAGCGGCTCTCTCTCGGCCCTCGGCTCCCAGCCGCACTTCGTGGCTCTCTGCAGTGGGGGCCGAGCACCTGAGCCACCATCCGCGGCTCCCCCATTGTGGACACTCTAAATAACACAGCCCCATTTTAGTTCGTCTATACTGCACCTAGTGGCTGACTCTTCTTATAGTGAATGTTTCTTCCAGTACAGACAAGCCATATATTAGTATTACACAGCCCTTTTAAGATATATTGAGTTCAAAAATAGACCGACTGTATGACACAAAAGAACCAGATATTCACCGCTGGAAAAACATTAGTTAATTTTGCCTAAAAAAGCATGCGTTGCGTGCCGACATTCCGAATGTAATAATAGAACAGTTTAATTAATTATAATTGAAAATTTGATAATAGTAGATTAAATTTATAGATGGGTCAACGGTTTTATAAGAATGAGATTAAGTGTGATAATAAATTAATGCAAAATTCACATTTTAACCATGTAAATTTAATGTAGTAATAAAGTTGAGATTGTATAAAATTAAAGGTGTTGCATTTTATGGAGTGAAGGTGAAGCTAGCTATATATTGGGTTGTTTTCTTCCAACAATGGGTTCTCAAAAAAACTTCACCTAACTTGATTGTAGACCAAAGTCAGCAGGAAGAAGTGATGTATCAATATATGATGAGCTTAATTAAGTGGTCTTCAACTCGAATTTGGAGTAATTAGCATGAATAATTTATACGATAATGAATAAACCAAGTTTAGAGGAATTAATTATATGAATCCGATTTGTGGGAAGTTAGATGTATATACAGGAAGCATCTTACTAAGTAGGAGTTGTTTGGAAAGATGAAGCAAATTTTAATACTCAAGCATATAGATATCATTGTCTAACAATACTAGTAGATTTGAAGTAAGATGGTAAAAAAATACTAGTACTACTAGTAGTAGTAAAAAAGTAGAAAGGCTAGGTAGGTAAATGGAGGAGTAGTATGAAATTAGCTAGAAAGGTCCCCCCAAGGAAACGACTTCTTCAACTAAACTGATTTACAACCCGAAATTACCATATATGGAAAAATTGGTGCTTCTTGCTCTCCTCAAATTCAACCTTGCTGTATGACCTTCAATCTGACAGCAATCACATCATCATAATCTGATAAGAGCAGACTAAGTTCTTTCATCAGCATTTGTAGAACAAACTAAAAATTACTACTATATGCCATGGGAAGCTATGACATACTACTATTAAGGAGAGAGGAACCTTACTTAGAGAGGACACCTATTGGTTTCTTCAGTTCGACGGGAGCTCATTTGCTGGTTTCTGTTGGTGTTCTAGAATCGCTGAGAAGAACATCTTGAGGAAGGAGATCATATCTGATGTGCAGCTCTTCAAAAATCCTTTTCATTTCAAGAACAAGCTCGGTTCTGCGCCTGCTCTTCTCTGGAAAGTTTTGGAAGTTCATGGTGTGGTTGAAAAAGAGGGCCATCTTTATCTTGTTCACATTTTCAATCTCCTTAACGACGAGGTTGTGATTTTCATGCCACAGCTGAGGGTTTTTCTCCAAGTATCTGATGTTTCAAAGTAGGACATGAAACACAATCTTAAGTATCCAACTGAATTTGCTCTAAATAAAGAAACATCTTTTAAAACATAACTTACTTCTTGATTTTCTCTCTCAAAGAGCCTATTTTCTCCATTGATGTCTTGAAATCAATGCTGAACTCAAGCGAATCTCCCATATCTGGACTTCTGTAGAAATTGCTTATGGGTTTCATAGACAGAACAGAATTTGGGTAATACACTTTCTCATTATCTGCCTTCAGAAAGACAGTTGTAAAGATATTCATCTCTTCCACGATCATCTGCAGTTTTCCCCGGATGGAAGAATGAAAGAGAGCAGCATGATTAATGAACAGAACTCAGCAAATAGCAAAGCACGTGCAAATTTAGAAAAGTCACCTGAACACCATCAATAACACAGCGATCACCCACATCGAAGGGATGCATCACAAATACGAAGATAATTGCTTCAAATATAGTCTTGCAAGTATTTCCAAACATAAAAACAGCCACAACAAGCTGAGATGACATAACAACAAGCACTTTGGTGGTCGCTATCCCCGTCAAGAGAAGCCATATAATCACAATAATGATCATTAAAAGCGCTGTAATAAGCTTGTTCAGTTGCTTTACAGCAGTTTTTGTGTCTGTAAGAGCATGGGCAAGTGCTCTGCGATCTTGGTAAACCTTCAGCTGCATAAACATGAAAATGGATTAGCAGAGATTTTGTGTCTAGTCATTTGCAGTTAAACTACATCAGTTCAGAATTCAGATTGACATCATTGAACGACTTTGCAAAGAAGTCCATGATATTAAGGCATAGCCATATAATAAGTTTGGGGGGGGGGGGGGTGCTTCCCCAAAACAACGTACCAAAATAAACACTATACTATATACTGCCAAAATATGTATATATGTATACACATGCAGAGAGTGTGTTAAGATCTATATAGAAATAAAATAAGTCGTACGGTGGCATCAATATGTTAGATAAACTCATCTACCCTCATCAGTTTATTGCAATCGCAATTATGCTTTCTCAGATTTTGGTTTGCAATGAATTATGAATCTTAACCTCCGAATTCATTTTGTTTTAGTAGGTTACTGATTATAATAATGCAACACTCTCTTAAACATAATGAGAACATGGGACACACCACCCATTCGGTCAAAGCTTTTCTGTCAATCTTTCCAGTCTCGCCCACATCAATCATCGGAAATACAATGTCAACCTCTTCCTTAATCATAAATCTCCTCATATCATATTCGTCAATGTACCTGTATTATAATGAAAACGTGAAGATATATAAACACTAATGGTGCAGGAACAATTCTAAAACATGAGTTTCTTACGTGCAACCAGGCTGAGCAACATTTCTGAAAATGTGATACGCAGCAGCAATTGCCTCCTCCTCGTTTGTTATTTCCTTGTCGGTTTGTTCATTGCCCCCATTATAGATGCTTTCATCAAGAGTATTAGAAATTGTGGCGAGCCCTGAATTAGATATAACATCAACTAACATCTTCATGGTCCAGGCAGAGACCTTTTCCTGCTTCATCTGATGCAGCTTATTGATATCAATCACCTCTTTCTCCTTCTTTTCCCTGCCTTCCTTATCTTTCTTCATGACACGGAAACTAAAATGACTTACATTACTGCTTGCTCTCCCCAACATTTGTTCCGCCTCCATGACTGGCTTGCCAGAAAGTGAAAATAGTATGTACTGGTGAAAGATTGATTCCTGAATCCTGTCGAAGAATGTGTTCACATGGAACGAAGACGCCAAGATCTTTAGCAACAAATTCTTCAACAGCCACAAGAACGAACCAATAAGCAACGAAGCAATAGTCCAAGTTATAAGATCCAGAATCTTGGCAGTAGCATGTGACGACTTATCGACCCCTTCCCGGAACAGCAAAGCCCAAGTGATAAGCACCAAAGCCAACCATAGGCAAACTTGAACAATCTTCTTCAGGCCAAAAACGAAATACAATACCTTCTTTTTCAGCAAATAATTTAGCTCAATCAACAAAACAACAAAATTCATCAGCCATTCAGTAAACAGCAAGCCACTAAAGGTTACCATAACAAGCGCAAACCACTTCCAAAGACTTAATCCCCAGAGCATCATGTTTCGAAATCTATGAACAGTCAAACTTGTAATCAAACAGCCAAGAATAAAAAGAAATATCAACCACTCAACCAAAACCTTGGCTTTCACTTTCCTATACTTTAACTTCTTCTTGCTGCTAACCCTCTTATATATTTCCTCATCCTCGTCGAGTCCCCTAAAGGAATTCATAAGCGGGGTTTTGGGAGTTACTGGCACGGTCCTATCCCTTACGCTAGCACTACCAGCATCTGCCTTCACATGATTAGGCGAAGCACCCCGACTATGAACCACATTCACTTCTGGCCCACTCTCATTAAACATCTTACCATCAAGAGACACAGATTGCTCACCAAATCGAGCTTTTGGCTTAGAATAAAGAGACCTGGATAAAGATTTTCGCCTAGTGAGACCCTCAGCTGTGGGGATCTTGGGAGGCTTACTAGCACTAATCCTCACAGTTTCAGGTGAGGCGTAACTCATCGGTGGTGACTTTTGAGCACTAAGTGCCGAAGTATTGGGCTCTCTAAGAGGTGATGCTCCGGAAAAGTTAGGTTTTGCATCTTCAGAAACGTCAATTATCATATCACCCGTCCTATTCTGATTCCCAATCATGCTAATTTCTGCGGTACCTTTTCGAGCCCTATCATTTCCATTTCCATTTCCATCCATAGTTTAAAAACCTGCCAGTAAAAATGGGGGAAAACATACGACAGAGCAGAATGAGAATGAGAAGACAATAAGCCATTTTCCACTACTAAATTCTAGCTACCATAATACTTAGAAGAGAAACCCTACGTCTAAGCTGCCAAAACCTAATTAATTTAAAAACTAGAAAGCCTCAAATTTGCACTTCTGCTTTCAACATACTAAAAAGTAGCAGGAGCTGTTACCAGTCGGCGGCAGTATTTCGCAAACGAGATCAAGTAGTATCTGCTTCAGTTGGTGGAGTATTACATTAATTAACTGAATAAAAACCACCGCCCCATAAAAATTCGTAATCTTTAATATCGCAGCTGATTTTTTCAACTACAAATTTCAGCTTCACATGCCTCCGAGTATGTGTTTGCAGGAGAGAGAGAGTTCTATGCTAACGGAGAAGAAGAAAGAGGCAGAAAGAGAGAGCGAGCAGGTGAAGAAAGAGGCAGAAAGCTGACCGAGAAGAAGAAATATTTGAATAACAAATTCTATGCTAACATTGGAATTCAAATTCACTAGCTTACTTCGTCTATCAACACAATTGTTAACAAAAGTTCATATTTTTATGTAAAATATAATACTAATCTTTGTGATATTTTTATGTACACAAAAAAGTGAAGCTGACTACAGTATTATTCATCTTTTATTACAAAAGTGATAAAGTTACTTTTACTATTCAAGACAAAACATGAAGAAGCAATCATTATTCGTGTACAAAAGAATTTAATCAGTACTAACTTTAATTAAGATGGGCGTTGCACTTATTTAATACTAGGAGTAATCCTTACTCCATTTTAGTTGGAATTTAAATATTTTAGCAAGATTTTGACATCCTAACTTTTTTAGTGTGTGTGTGTTTTGATGGTGAGAATTTTGTTAATGGTACCCGATCTTTATTTTATATCGTTTTTGGTACATTTTAATCACATTTTTGGTACTTGATGCAATTTTCACTCTAAAATGTCCTCTAAATAAATATATTTTTTCATTTATGTCATAAATGATAATTTGGGCATACACAAAATTAGTACCAAAAGTGATATTATAATATCTTCTCTCATTCTCCCCACTATTTATACTATTATTATTAATCAATATTAATATTATTATTTTAATGTTAGAAATTAATAATTAACTTATTTTTTTAATATCATTCAAATATACTTAATTATAATTATAGTTAAATTATATTTAATTATTATATTAATATTATTGTTATAAATACTAAAAACTAGTAGTAATTAATAAATAATTATGGTATAATTACTTAAATTATGAATCATATAATATTATATAATAATAGTAATAGTAATAATAATAATAATAATAATTATTATTTTATATTAAATTATAATTAATGGATATAGTCCTAATAAAAATTTAAAATTGTGAATTGTATTCATAATGATATAAAGAGTTGAATAATTTTAGTCAGGTGTTTCAACCCTAAAATGAGTATAAAATAATTTAATAAAAAATATTCAGTTGATTTAATTAATTTATATAATTAGGTATTTTGTTCTTGATTTATATTATGATGCAATTAAATGTATGTATAAAATATTAAAAAGAAAGAAGAAAAAGAAGAGAAAAGAAAAAAGATGAAACATAAACTAAGGAGAAGAAAGAAAGAAGAAAGGAAGATAAAATACTAAAAAGGAAAAAGAAAATGAAGAAAAAAGAAAGTAGAAGAAACTAAAGAAGAAAAAAAGAAATAAGAGGAAGAAAAAAATCACATGTTTGGTACCTATTTAATTGAAATTTCTAAAAATATCTTCCATAATAAAAAAAATTACATATTTGGTACCTATAATTATTTTTATCATGGGATAAAAAAACGATATGAAATAAAGATCATGTAATATATCATGATAATTGGATCCGGTATTTCCAACTTGTTATGCATTATGCATATTAATACTGTTGTGAGTTGGCAACTACTGTATTAGATAAACTTTTAAGAGTAATTTAATTAATCAAATACTATACAAATTCTTGGCCGGCACTTTTGGAATTCCGCAAGAGATGATGATGTATGACTAATTGGCTATACTTTTTTATTTTATTTTATTTTATTTTATTTTTATTACACCATCTAATAAGCTTTTTTCCATACAAAGAGGCACATGTATGTGAGTATGTCTACCTCTCAACTTTTCAATATATATATATTTTTTCTGACCATCAATAATTAGTGAGCAAAAATACAGAGAAAAATCGATTGTAATAACGCCAATTTCTCATAAAGGAAGGCATTTCCATTATAAAGTGGGATATACCATCCACTATTCTATAAGGCAAAAAATAAAATTAAAAGTTGTTATGATTTGATATTGAGTTGGTATCAAGGATATTATATTTTAGAGGGATGAAAATAATATTTTTGTTTTTTCCTTTTTTGAACAAAATAAACCATTTTTTCAAATTTATTGTTCCTTTTTCTCTTGTTATTTATGTGGGCTTGATTCTATCGGATTTACTTAATAGACTTAAAGCCCAACAATGTTTTTCTTGATGGGCTAAAATCTGAGTATTGCAAATACGGAGTACTACTTATTTTGCTGAATAGTACTCCATACACTAATAATTCCACGAGAATTGGAGCAGTATATCAATAACTGTATAAAAGTAATTCCTTATCCCAATATTAATATTAATATTAATATTAATATTATACTTTCATTTGTTTTTATTTTTTTTACAAAATCAAACCGAACTAATCAAGTACTTCTTCGTAAGCAAATTAATTCATGTAATATACATTTATTTTTGTTGAGGAGATGCATTCCTCGTTATATAATGATGAAGCTCAATGAATTGATTAAAATTAATGATGCCCCAACTAATTATCATGTTATTAATTAATTCAGTTTGAAGGCAGGCAGAACCTTCACACAAATATTTTTAAATTCGCCAAACTGAATTAAATTAATCTCTTTGGCCATCCACGTACATGGAGACAGGATCAGTTACAAATCCACCACTAACAATCAATAATAAGTACATTGCATTGATAATTTATTTTGCTAATCATTTGATCATGTCTTCTTTTTTACTAAAAAGATTCCTTTTTCCCTGCTTACCCTTTCAAAGTAGTAGTATTAATTAAATATATCTCCTTCTAACTTGCATGTTCTCGTGTACTATAACTCTGTACTAAATTATATTATTACTAGTATTTTTCTAAATTATAGTAGTAAGCAGTGTACTATTATATTCAAGCTATTCATAAATCATCACGAACATTTTTGAGATTCATATAATTACACCTTAAAAGTGGGTTTACCGATGGTACCACAAAGATATTTAATTCATTTTATAATTTAATGTCTCAATCTTTTTTTAGTTACGAAATAAATATTTTATTTTTTGTATGTCATGGTCCTCATTACAGCATCTATGTTTGTACTTTCACATTTATTCAATTAGGTATAGCAATTACATCCGTTGTAATTGTTCGGACTTTAATTTATATTGATTTTCATTCTCACCCATGTTTCTGATTCTGGCTAGTCTCATTCAATGAAATTGTGTTACTACTACTACTAGTATTATTTATGGATATCCTTTTTTTGAGTTGATGGATATCTAATATTTTTGATGCTAGTCCATATTTCAAAAAATAAATTAAGTTTTTGTAGTAGAACTTGATTTTGTAGTAGAACTATCTAGATATGATAAATATCTAGATATTATCAAGAATTCTCTAGAATAGATATTATGTAGAATTCTCTAGAATTAGTAGGCATTAAAATAATCTAGATATTTTAGGAGAAAATTCTAGATATTTAGAATATAAAAAGAATTAAGTAGAGAATTCTAGAATGAGTTGTGATGCCTATAAATAGGGGTGAGTTGTAACATTTTGTATAAGTTGATAAGTTGAGAAGTCGAAAGAGTTGAGAACTTGAGAGAGTTTGAGGAATAAAGAGTGTCTTAGTTTTCCCCACACCAACATCTCCTAAATCACTTCCCAAATATTCCACCCATTGTCCTCTCAAATATTTCCTCCAAACCAAATTAATCCTCCAATATATTTCCTATATTTCCAACAAAGTGGTACCAGAGCCATAAGTTCCTACCTATAGTATGGCTAACTTGCCGTCGTTCCAAGTCCCCATGCTCAATAAGAGCAGTTTCGATAATTGGAGTATTAAGATGAAAGCGTTATTGGGAGCCCATGACGTTTGGGAGATCGTGGAGAGTGGCTATGAGGAGCCACAAGATGAGACCGCTCTATCCCAACAACAAAGGGATAGATTGCGAGATGCGAGAAAGAGAGACAAGAAAGCTCTCTATCTCATCTATCAAGCTCTAGGGGATGACGATTTCGAGAAGATCTCAAGTGCAAGCACCGCCAAAGAAGCGTGGAAGAAGCTCCAAATCTCGTGTATTGGTGCGGAGCGAGTAAAGAAGGTACGTCTCCAAACTTTAAGAGGAGAATTTGAGTCTTTACATATGAAAGAGTCCGAATCTATTTCGGATTATTTTTCAAGAGTCTTGGCGGTGTCAAATCAAATGAAAAGAAATGGTGAAAAACTGGAGGATGTTAGAATTATGGAAAAAATATTGCGTTCTCTAACTCCCAATTTTGAGCATATAGTAGTTACAATTGAGGAAACAAAAAATTTAGAGGAAATTAGTATCGATCACCTATTGGGATCGCTACAAGCATATGAGGAGAAACAAAAGAAGAAACAGGAAATTGTGGAGCAACTTTTAAAGTTGCAAGTGAGCCCAAAGGAGAAAGAAGAAAGTTCGGGCAATGGTGGTGGTCGACAAGGAAGAGGTCGCGGACAAAGACAAGATCGTGGTCGTGGCCGGGGATATGCTCGTGGACGTGGCCGAGGATATTTTCCGAACAATGAAGAAAGAAAGGAGTTCCCAAATAGGGGACGAGGAAGGAGTTCCCCACAGTCGAGGTACGATAAATCTTCAATAAAGTGTTACAATTGTCATAGATATGGGCACTATGCTTCCGAGTGCAGAGACACAAAATCAAAAGTTGAAGAGAAGGCCAATTACGTGGAGAATACGAATGAAGAAAATGGATGTGTTCTTCTAGCTTATAAAGGAGAAGCTGGAAGAAAAGATGATATGTGGTACCTCGACACAGGAGCGAGCAACCATATGTGCGGGAATAGGAGCATGTTCGTGGAGCTTGATGAATCAGTAAGTGGCAATGTCTCCTTTGGTGATGAATCTAAAATTCCAGTCAAAGGAAAAGGCAAGATTCTAATTCGTCTGAAGAATGGAGCTCATGATTTTATTTCTAACGTATATTACGTGCCCAATATGAAAAATAATATTTTGAGTCTTGGACAACTCTTAGAGAAAGGTTATAATATTCATATGAAAGATTATAGCCTTTCAATAAGAGATGGCAAAAATAATTTGATCGCCAAAGTGCCAATGTCCAAGAATAGAATGTTTTTATTAAATGTGCAAAATGATGTGGTGAAGTGTCTTCAAGCATGCTACAAAGATAAGTCTTGGTTATGGCATCTTCGATTTGGGCACCTGAATTTTGGTAGCTTAAAATTGCTATCAAATAAAGAAATGGTACGAGGATTACCGCCCATCAAGCATCCCGATCAACTCTGTGAAGGATGCTTACTTGGGAAGCACTTCAGAAAGGAGTCGAGTTCGAGAGCTCAGAAACCATTGGAGTTAATCCAAGCAGACGTGTGTGGACCAGTCAAGCCAAGCTCCCTCGGTAAAAATAATTATTTCCTACTTTTCATTGATGATTTTTCAAAGAAAACGTGGGTATACTTCTTGAAGCAGAAATCAGAAGCATTTGACGCCTTCAAGAGGTTCAAGGCTGCCGTAGAAAAGGAAAACGGTCTAGAGATCAAAGCATTGAGGACCGATCGAGGTGGAGAATTCACATCTGGGGAGTTTCTAGAATTTTGCAAAGAAAGCGGAATTCGGCGGCTACTAACAGTTCCGAGATCCCCCCAGCAGAATGGAGTGGCTGAACGAAAGAACAGGACCATCGTTGAGATGACTCGAAGCATGCTAAAGACGAAGAATTTGCCAAAAGAGCTTTGGGCAGAAGCAGTGGCGTGCGCAGTGTATCTGTCTAACAGGTCCCCAACAAAAAGTGTGTGGGGAATGACTCCTCAAGAAGCCTGGAGCGGGAGAAAACCAGGAATCGCCCACTTGAGAGTATTCGGGAGCAAAGTCTATGCACATGTACCAGATCAGACGAGGAGTAAACTCGGCGACAAAAGCATGCCATTCATCTTCATCGGGTACGACTCTAACACTAAAGGCTATAAGTTATATGATCCAACTTCGCAGAAAACCATGATTAGCCGAGACGTGGAGTTCGATGAAGAAGGAGCATGGGATTTCGGCACAGACAATGACTCCACCTTCATACCTCCACTTGGAGATCAAGGAACAATGGAGCAGGTGACAGACGTGCAACAAGAACAAACAACTCCACCTACATCTCCTACATCATCTGTCAGAAGCTCACCACCATCTTTCTTGAATGAAAGAGCCACAGAACGCACACGAAGTTTGGATGGAGTGTGTGAAGACACCGAAAGGTTAGAAGATCTCACCTTGTTTTGCCTATTTGCTGATTGTGAACCAGTTAGCTTTGAAGAAGCTACAACAAGTGAAAATTGGCGAGTCGCGATGGATGAAGAGATCAAAGCCATAGAGAAGAATGACACGTGGGAGCTGGTGACACTACCAAAAGGACACAAGGCAATTGGAGTCAAATGGGTGTATAAAATCAAGAAGAATTCCAACGGTGAAGTTGAAAGATATAAAGCTAGACTCGTCGCCAAAGGATATAGCCAAAGAGCTGGAATCGACTATGACGAGGTATTTGCTCCCGTTGCTCGCCTAGAAACTATTAGACTAATACTCTCTCTTGCAGCTCAAAATAGATGGAAGATCTATCAAATGGATGTAAAGTCGACTTTCTTGAATGGATTCCTTGATAAAGAAGTCTACATCAAGCAACCTGATGGCTACGTGGTGAATGGCCAAGAAGATAAAGTTCTAAAGTTGAAGAAAGCCTTGTACGGGCTAAAGCAAGCACCAAGGGCATGGAATAGCAGGATCGACAAGTATCTTGAAGATAACGGCTTCACCAAATGCCCACATGAACATGCACTCTATGTGAAAAGTAAAGGAAACGATGTCTTAATAGTGTGCTTGTATGTGGATGATCTCATTTTCACAGGAAACAATCCAAGCATGTTAAAGGAATTCAAGAAGGCCATGACTGACGAATTCGAGATGACGGACATTGGGCTGATGGCATACTACCTCGGTGTGGAAGTGAAGCAACTTGAAGATGGAGTATTCATCACACAAGAACACTATGCAAAGGAGATTTTGAAGACATTCAAAATGGAGGATTGCAAGCCAATCAACACGCCGGTGGAGTGCGGGGTCAAGCTATCTAAGAACGACAAAGGAGAAAAGGTGGATCCGACACTATACAAAAGCTTGGTTGGAAGCCTACGGTACTTAACTTGCACAAGGCCAGATATATTGTACGCTACTGGGCTCGTAAGTCGCTACATGGAGAATCCAACCACTACCCACTTCAAGGCAGCGAAGAGAATACTCCGATATATCAAAGGTACGATCGACTATGGCCTATTATATTCAGCTACTAATGATTATAGACTTGTTGGCTACAGTGATAGTGATTGGGCTGGAGACACTGATGACCGAAAGAGTACAAGTGGATATGTGTTCTATATGGGAGACACTGCCTTCACTTGGATGTCTAAAAAGCAGCCCATTGTCACATTATCAACCTGCGAAGCCGAATATGTGGCTGCCACCTTCAGTGTTTGTCATGCAATTTGGCTCAGAAGTTTACTATCGGAGCTCGGGTGGCCACAAAAGGAGCCAACAACTATTTGTGTGGATAACAAGTCGGCCATTGCGCTCTCCAAGAATCCAGTATTCCACAACCGAAGCAAGCACATCGACACCCGCTACCACTACATCAAAGAATGCATTGCAAATCAAGAGATTCAAGTCGAGTATGTGAAATCGCAGGATCAAGTTGCCGATATTTTCACAAAGCCACTAAATCATGAAGACTTTATCAAGATCAGGACATTGCTCGGAATGACAAATCAAGTTTAAGGGGGGGTGTTGGAATAAAATAATTAAACTTGATTTTGTAGTAGAACTATCTAGATATGATAAATATCTAGATATTACCAAGAATTCTCTAGAATAGATATTATGTAGAATTCTCTAGAATTAGTAGGCATTAAAATAATCTAGATATTTTAGGAGAAAATTCTAGATATTTAGAATATAAAAAGAATTAAGTAGAGAATTCTAGAATGAGTTGTGATGCCTATAAATAGGGGTGAGTTGTAACATTTTGTATAAGTTGATAAGTTGAGAAGTTGAAAGAGTTGAGAACTTGAGAGAGTTTGAGGAATAAAGAGTGTCTTAGTTTTCCCCACACCAACATCTCCTAAATCACTTCCCAAATATTCCACCCATTGTCCTCTCAAATATTTCCTCCAAACCAAATTAATCCTCCAATATATTTCCTATATTTCCAACAACTACTACTACTACTAGTATTATTTATGGATATCCTTTTTTTGAGTTGACGGATATCTAATATTTTTGATGCTAGTCCATATTTCGAAAAAATTGTTAGTGTTTGAGCTCATCAAGATCGGATTGAGCTGGTGGAAGAATCAAGTCAGGAAATAGCCGTTGGGAACCGAAACAGAAACTAGCCGTTGGAAACGGTTATAACCGTTTTCGGCAAAAGGAAGCTGTTCGCCAAAAGGTGTTCGCCAGAAGGTGTTCGGCAAAAGGTGTTCGCCAGAAGGTGTTCGGCAAAAGGTGTTCGCCAGAAGGTGTTCGCCAAAAGGTGTTCGCCAAAAGGTGTTCGCCAAAAGGTGTTCGGCAAAAGGTGTTCGCCAAAAGGTGTTCGCCAAAAGGTGTTCGGCAAAGGAAGCTGTTCGGCAAAGGAAGCTGTTCGGAAAAAGAAGCTGTTCGGCAAAGGAAACTGTTCGGCGGTTTTTCTTGATCGGTACTACTTAAGGAAGTTGCGATTCATTCCAGAACTAACAACAACAGAAATCAAAAGTGATAGAGAGAGAATTCAAGAGAGGAAGTGTTATCTTTCAGCTGTGCGTTTTTAGCTCTCGAAGCAAGAAGTTTTCGGGCGAGTTGAGGGTTTTCCATCTTGTAAATTCTTGAGAGTTTTGAGTGCTCTTGTGTTTGTAATCTCTCGAGTGATCAATAAAGAAACACACCAGATTCTGCCCGTGGATGTAGGCTTACGCCGAACCACGTAATTCGCTTGTGTTCTTCCTTGCATCTTGTCATTTCATTAATTTCCTTTTCGATCATCACAACCATAGGTTCGTTCTTCACAACGTGGCGCCGTCTGTGGGAACTTCACCCACTGAATTGATCGAGAAGGCACAAAGTTTTGGGAGTTCTTTCTTTGTCCTCAAGAAGGCGCTCAACCTGTTTGAATAATGGCTGCAGCAAGGTTTGATGTTGAAAAGTTCACAGGCCGAAATGATTTTGGTCTATGGAGGCTGAAGATGAAAGCAATCTTGATGCAACAGGGTTTATGGGAAACCCTAAATGGTGGAGGCAGTAATGAGGGGGAGAAGCCCGAGCCTGATGAAAAGGAGAAGGCAAAGGCTCAAGACAGAGAGTACAAGGCATATAGTACCTTGATACTCAACCTCAATGACAGAGTCCTCAGAGAAGTTTCAAAGGAGGAGACAGCGGCTGGAGTTTGGTCCAAGTTGGAGTCATTATACATGGCCAAATCTTTGGCAAATCGGCTGCACCTGAAGCAGAAACTTCTCACTTTCAAGATTGCTGATGGAAAAGGTGTGTTGGAACAGCTCGAAGAATTTGGGAAGTGCATCGATGATCTTGAGAACATTGATGAAGAGATTAAAGATGAGGACAAGGCTCTGATGTTGTTGAATTCCTTGCCACCAAGTTATGAGCATTTCAAGGATGCTATACTTCTTGGTAGAGAGTCCAAGATTGGATATGAAGAGGTGTACTCTGCTCTAAAGCTCAAGGAAATCCAGAAATCTAATCCAAAGTCCACTGAAATGGTGTCTGAGAGTCTGAGTGTTACTGATCACAAGAAGAATGTGAAAAGAAAGTCACAGAAGAAGCCATGGAAAAACAAGACAGCTGACTGGAAAGAGACCAGATCATGCCATCACTGCAAGAAACCAGGCCACATAAAGAAGAATTGTTGGGTTTGGAAGAAGAAGCAGGCCGAGGAAGAGAATGGCAAGAACAATGCTGATATTGCAGAAGAGTTGGTGGTCCCGGAGGCTCTGTGTGTGACTGAGGACATGGAAGAACTTCCATGGATCATGGATTCTGGATGTAGCTTCCACATGTGTCCAACTAGAAGTCATTTTGAGGAAATCAAGAATGCAGCTGGATCAGTTTTGTTAGGAAATGACCAGATATGCAGAATCAGAGGAGTTGGGTCCATCAGGCTTAGACTTCATGATGGCTCCATCAGGTTACTCACTGGTGTGAGGTTTATTCCAGAGATTAAGAGGAATTTGATCTCTATTGGAGTGTTGGATGCAGCAGGATATAATTGCATATTGTCTGATGGGATTATGAACATCGTCAAGAATGGTGATGTTGTTATGATGGCTGAGAGAAAGAGAAGCCTATACTATCTAAAGGCAAGTGTGGTTACTGGATCTGTGAATCTGGTATTAGACTTAAGAATGTGGCATCTCAGACTCGGACACTTGGGAGAAAATGGAATCAAAGAATTGGCCAAGAAGGAGCTGATTAAGCTGGAAAATCCCAATGAGCAGTTGGGTTTGTGTGAGCAATGTGTGCTCGGAAAGAGTAAGAAACTGCCCTATGGGAGAGGAATTCACAGCTCAAGGTCACCACTAGACTATGCCCACAGTGACTTGTGGGGCCCAGCTACACCAGCTTCATTGGGTGGAGGTAGATACTTTCTATCCATTATTGATGATTTTTCTAGAAAATTATGGGTGTTTATCTTGAAGGAAAAGTCAGAGACATTCATGAAATTCAAGGAGTGGTGTAGGGAAGTGGAGGTGGAGAAAGGGTGTTCTTTGAAGTGTTTAAGAACTGATAATGGGCTGGAGTTTCTGAGTGGGGAGTTTGATTCTTTCTGCAAGCAGAAAGGTATGAAGAGGCATAGGACATCTCCATCTAATCCCCAACAGAATGGAGTCGCTGAGCGCATGAATAGAACCATCCTAGAGCGAGTTAGATGTATGCTCTTTGGCTCTGGAATGGCTAAGAGATTCTGGGGTGAGGCTGTGAGTATGGCAGCAGTTCTCATCAATAGAAGTCCTTCTTCAGCTATAGCTTTTGACACTCCTGATCAGAGATGGTATGGAAAGGCCATGGATTATTCGAATATGAAGATTTTTGGTTGTATGGCTTATGCACACATCAGGCAAAGTAAGTTGGAGCCAAGGGCCTTGAGATGTGTGATGATTGGATACCAAAGGGGAGTGAAGGGCTACAGGCTGTGGTGCATAGAGCCAGGAAATCAGAAAGTTATTATCTCTAGAGATGTGCAATTTGAAGAAAGTAGGATGCCATTTCTGGAAAAGGCTCAAGAGAGCCAGAGGCCATCTCATTCTGAGAAAGAACCAGAGCCTGAGAGGATGGTGGAGATGGGTGTTCCAGAACCTGAGGAGGCTGAGGAATCAGTTCAGGTGGAGGTTTCTGGAGCAGATAGAACTGCTGAGCCTGAACAGCAGATGGGAAATCATAGTGAACAAGAAGAAGCAGGTGCTGATGTGTTGAACCCTGAGCAGCAGGATTTGGGTGACTATGTTCTAGCCAGAGATAGGGTCAGAAGAATCCCTAAACCATCTACAAGATACAGTGAAGAAGAATACTTGGTATATGCACTATGTGTTGCAGAAAACATAGAGTATGCAGAGCCTTCAAGCTTCAAGGAAGCTATGAGTTCTAAGGAGAGCAAGCAGTGGATGGAGGCTATGATAGATGAAATACAGTCCCTGATCAAAAACAAGACATGGGTACTTGTGAAGAGACCTTCCACACAAAAACCAGTGAGTTGTAAGTGGATATACAAGAAAAAATTGGAGGTTGGGAACAAGATTAGGTTCAAGGCTAGGCTTGTAGCTCGGGGGTTCACACAAGAGGAGGGAATAGACTATAATGAAGTATTTTCTCCAGTGGTAAAGCATGCCTCAATCAGAATTTTGCTAGCTATAGTTACTCAAAGAAGTTGGTTTTTGGACCAACTTGATGTGAAGACAGCCTTTCTTCATGGAGAGCTTGAGGAAACTATATACATGAATCAGCCAGAGGGATTTGTGATACATGGGAGTGAAGATAAGGTTTGTCTACTAAAGAAAAGTCTATACGGTTTGAAGCAAGCAAGTAGACAATGGCATATCAAGTTTGATGAACATATGCAGAGTATGGGATTTATAAATTCCAGATATGATAGTTGTGTCTACTTCAAATCAAAGTCTGAGGGACCTGCTGTGTATTTGCTATTATATGTAGACGACATCTTGCTTGCTGGACCAGATAGACAGGAGCTAGATAGGGTGAAAGCCTTATTAAAAAGGGGATTTGAAATCAAGGATCTGGGGAGTGCTAGCAAGATTTTGGGAATGGATATATTCAGAAGTGCAGATAAGAGGGTGTTGTGGTTGTCCCAAGAAGGCTACATTCAGAAAGTACTGCACAAATATCAGATTGACAAGAGTAGAACAACCTCAGTTCCACTATCACAACAGACTAAGCTGTCCAAATCACAATGTCCCAGAAATCAGCAAGAAGAAAGAGAGATGAGCCAGATACCTTATTCCAACATAGTTGGGAGTGTGATGTATATGATGATATGCACAAGGCCTGATATTTCTCATGCGGTAAGCGTGGTGAGCAGATACATGTCCTGTCCGGGAAGAGAGCACTGGTTGGCTTTGAAAGGGATTCTCAAGTATCTTAAAGGAAGTAGTGATCTGGGAATAATGTTCAAATCAGAGAATGAAGGAGATAAGGATAGCATTATTGGGTTTTGCGATTCAGATTATGCAGCTAACCTTGATAATAGGCGCTCACAATCTGGGTACATATTTACCTTGTTCGGCTCCGCGGTGAGCTGGAAGTCTAATCTCCAATCCGTGGTGGCTCTATCGACGACGGAGGCAGAGTATATAGCTCTTGCTGAGGCAGTAAAGGAAAGCTTCTGGCTTAGGGGTATAGTTGGTGATTTTGGGGTGAAGCAAGAGAATGTTGTGATCAAGTGCGACAGCAATAGCGCGATTTGTCTTTCGAAACATCAGACATATCATGAACGCAGCAAACATATAGACGTGAGGCTGCATTTCATTCGAGATGAGGTTGAGAAGGGTGCGGTGAAGATTGAGAAGGTCAGCACCGAGCACAATGCGGCTGATGCACTTACTAAAGCCCTACCGAGATCCAAGTTCCGACATTGCTTGGATTTGGTTGGGGTGGTCCGAAATTTGTAAGTATGGGAAGGAAGGTGGAACTGGTGGTGATGGATCTTAGATTGCTCAAAGGTGGAGGATTTGTTAGTGTTTGAGCTCATCAAGATCGGATTGAGCTGGTGGAAGAATCAAGTCAGGAAATAGCCGTTGGGAACCGAAACAGAAACTAGCCGTTGGAAACGGTTATAACCGTTTTCGGCAAAAGGAAGCTGTTCGCCAAAAGGTGTTCGCCAGAAGGTGTTCGGCAAAAGGTGTTCGCCAGAAGGTGTTCGGCAAAAGGTGTTCGCCAGAAGGTGTTCGGCAAAAGGTGTTCGCCAAAAGGTGTTCGCCAAAAGGTGTTCGGCAAAAGGTGTTCGCCAAAAGGTGTTCGCCAAAAGGTGTTCGGCAAAGGAAGCTGTTCGGCAAAGGAAGCTGTTCGGAAAAAGAAGCTGTTCGGCAAAGGAAACTGTTCGGCGGTTTTTCTTGATCGGTACTACTTAAGGAAGTTGCGATTCATTCCAGAACTAACAACAACAGAAATCAAAAGTGATAGAGAGAGAATTCAAGAGAGGAAGTGTTATCTTTCAGCTGTGCGTTTTTAGCTCTCGAAGCAAGAAGTTTTCGGGCGAGTTGAGGGTTTTCCATCTTGTAAATTCTTGAGAGTTTTGAGTGCTCTTGTGTTTGTAATCTCTCGAGTGATCAATAAAGAAACACACCAGATTCTGCCCGTGGATGTAGGCTTACGCCGAACCACGTAATTCGCTTGTGTTCTTCCTTGCATCTTGTCATTTCATTAATTTCCTTTTCGATCATCACAACCATAGGTTCGTTCTTCACAAAAATAAATTAAGTTTTTTGTATTTATTGTAATAATTGAGACAATATAAGTGATCGATGAACAATTCGTACATTAAACTGAATCTTTTGCAATATCTGAATAAGTGAATATACTACTACATTTCACTTTAGTTTAAAATTTTGAAATAGAACCTTGGAAATTGTAAACATAATTATTTATTTAATGCAAATCACGACCCAAAAAAAAGAACATTTCTTCCATATATGATTAAAAATCATGAATTTGAGTTTTGCAGAAAAAATTGAAGTCTAACTTTAATGGTGATATGAATTATGAGCTACATATTTCAGTAATTCAATCATGAATTTGCACAAACTGAAAAGCTACAAAAAGAAGCGATTAAAAAGCACTACAAATATAAAAGCTAGTACATTAATTACGCAATATATTCATATACTACACTACATATATCCAACGCAAGAAAAACCAAACAAAATATGGTTAAATAGACATAAAATCGAATTGCATTATCGAAATAGTGGGCGATTTTGATGGAAAAAGGTAGTTTCATACACCGGTAGCTCTTCACGAAACCTATCCCTAATTCCAAACAAAGACGAGTGGTCGAGCTCGAACAAATCCGAGCTCGACTCACTAATGGCATCACCGTCACTCTCCTCTTCGTCTCTCTCGTAACGCGATTCATGAAAAGTATACTTCCTACGAGCTCCATTTTGAAATGCATTTGGCGGCAACGGGGGCCTCCGGTCGCTCGCACGTGTAAGGTCATTATTTATTTGAATCCCAGCGGCAAACTTCGTGTTCACCGGCGATTCCAGCGGCGGCGCTGCGGGATGGCTCCGATCGCCTCTTTTGGACTTGTTCCGATTAAAGATGGAGCTGAGGAAGGTGGTGATGCGCGCTCCGGGAGAGATAGGCTGCTTCATCTTCTTCAAATTCGCGTAGATTCTCATCGCCCTGGATTTGGATTTGACCAGATTCTCTGTGGATGCTATGTTCCTCTCCTCGTGGAAGAGATAGCGATCGGTGCGGATCGGTCTAGGGCAGTTGGCGGCGGTGAAGATGGAGGGGTCAGTGTCGGGGAAGACGGTATTGTCGCATCGGGGGCGGCGGCGGAATAGTGTTCTGTCGTTTTCGATCCATTTCTCGACTCTAGAAAGCGATGCCGTTTGGGGGTCTGGTTTGTGGTCGATGGAGCGGCAGATTTCGTCGAGGAGAGAGGAGGAGAATGAAGGAGTGTTGCGATGGGATTTCTGCATTTCTTGTTTCTCTCTTGAATAAATTTTGATTTTGTCGTCGGAAATAAATAACTGTCTACTATATATAGAGAGAGAGAGGATGCGATTGAAATGATATAAATTTAAGCCAAAACTAAATGTATAAAATTGAAGCCAACATTAATTTTGTTGAGGACATAATGTCTGATTAATCATTCAAATTTATTTATTGTTCGGTTACATTTCCCAATTTTTGTGATATGGAAAACACATTTCAAATACTAATACATTTAGATTGATTTTAAGTTTAATCATGGATGAATATTTTAATTATTTTAGCTCGAGTATTATGCAAATAAAATTGAGACTCAAATGTACTAAATCAAAAATTTTAATATTAAAACATTTCAAAAATTGGCTTTAATTTGCTATCATACCTGAAGCCTGGGATTTAAATTGGGTCAAAATATAATGAACTTTCTTTAGTGAAACTAGAAACACTTAAATAATCTTTTTATAATAATAATAATAATTATTATTATTAAGTCAAGCATTAAATAAGAAACTTGACGTTTTATTGGCCTTTAACTAGATTATGGTTTTGGAAGTAGAATTTTTAGTGGCAGGCAATTACGGCTTAATAATTGTTTTCAGCTAATGTTAAATATTTATTTTGAAACTTATTAATAACAATATAGGAAACCAAGAAATGAAATAACTAATTACTATTAAAATAAAATAATTAAATAGTATTTGAGTATTAATCAAAATTCTTAATTATTAATTTATGTGTATCTATTAATTTTTTTTATGCGCAATGATAATGTGACTGCAAACTTTTAATAATGCTTAAATTAATATGTTTTGAAACACTCAATATTTAATGGCATGTGAAACGAATGTACGTGTTGTAGTCGGTTCCTCAGAATTTTAATAATTCAATGTTTGGTGAATCAAATAATAAAGTTTTTTATCTAAAAATTAATGTATTATTTGAATTCTTCAAATTTGAGTAATAATTTATTTTAACGTTGAATTGTTCACCGCCAAACTAAGAGCTGCGCACATGCATGTAACCACCACATCAAACTAAATAATAAGACCATCCGCAACGCTGTCTCTTATCTGTCTCATCTCTTAACTATTTATGGGCCCCACTGTACTTTTCACTCTATCTCTTAACTAAGAGACAACACCTGCAACCCTCCATCTCTTATCCGTCTCTTAACCATCTCATCCATTAAGGTCATCCACTACGTTGTCTCTATACCGTCCCTTAAACTACTATTTGAGGGTCCCACTGTACTTTTTTACTCCATCCCTTAACTAAGGGACGGAACCTGCAACGCTCCGTCCCTTGACCGTCTCTTAACCGTCCCTTAAATTACTATTCATTCAATTTCATATTTTTATTTTTTTTGCAGCGCCGCAAGCTGACGGATTGCTGCAGTACATTTCTGCAGCGTCGTGTGGCTGGGACGGCCGACCCCGTCGAACCCTTCTCGGAAGAACTCTTCCCGGGCCGCCAAAGTATTCGCGATGTGGAGAAATAGCGGTTTCCTCATGCGGAAACGGCGACGGAAGTAGGTATCTCCCCAATTCGGGGTTATCGCAGAAATAGTCGCATACTAACCTTGCGGCGACTTCCTCCCGGTTACGGTGGATGTACGTCCGGGAGCGTCGTGGGGGCGGCGCGGCTTCCTCCGCCTCCCGACGTCGATCTTCTTCAAGTGATTGTTCCATTATTTGATGCATTTGCTCAAAAGGATTCATTAGTTTGAGTTGATTTGAGATGGAAATTGGAGTGGATATAGAGAGGATTTGAGAGGAATAGATGTGTGTTTGTGTGTGAAATGAGTATGAAATAGGAGTATTTATAGAGTAAAGAAATAAAAAAATAAAAAAAACTGAAAAACGGCAAAAAAAAAACGGTAACATTACCGTTTGAATTTTTTTTATTATTAAAATTCGAATTTAAAAAAAATTGAATTATTGCGTCATCGTGACGACGCCCACTCGCGGGCCAGCGAGTGGGCGTCACGCATGCATCGGGAGCTCGCCACGTCGCCTGGGCGCGTGGCGCGACGTCGCGTGGTCGCGGGCTACGGGACGACATGTAGACGCGCTAGGGACGGAACGCGTCGCTGCAACGCGTCCCGCGGCGGTTCTGTCCCTCCGGAACGAAACACGCGCCCGTCGCGGGACGCGTAGTCGATGCTCCAACTATTCATTCAATTTCATTTTTTATTTTTATTTCCAACAAATTCAATTAATAAAAACACAATTCATTAAATAAAATAAAATAAAATTACAACTTCAAATTCTAAAAAAATTTAAAAAACACATAATTAAAATCCTAAAAAAATATTAAAAATACATAATTTAATTTCTTCCGCGCACTCTACTGGTTGCCAAAGTTTGCCCAAATGTGCTCCATTAGATCATCTTGGAGTTGGGCGTGGGCGATAGAATCACGTGTCCTTGCCCGAATAGACAACCGATCTTGCATAGACAGATGCACTCCACTGGGACGGCCAACGGCGTCGAACCCTTCTTGGAAGAACTCTTCCCGGGCTGCCAATGTATTTGCGATGTGCAGAAATAGTTGTTTCCGCATGCGGAAACAGCGACGGAAGTAGGTCTCTCCCCATACCGGGTTATCACAGAAGTAGTCGCGTACTAACCTTGCGGCGGCTTCCTCCCGGTTACGATGGATGTAAGTCCGGGATCGTCGTTGGGGCGGCGCGACTTCCTCCACTTCCTTACGTCGATCATCTTCAAGCGATTCTTCCATTATTCGACGCATTTGCTCAAATGGATCCATGAATGGATTGAATTTGGGAGAAGAATAAAAGAAATGATTTGAGATGAAAATTGGAGAGGAAAGAGAGATGATTTGAGAAGAATAGATGTGTGTTTGTGTGTGTGAAAGATGAGTATTTATAGAATAAAAAAAAGAAACAAAAAATATTTTTTAAAATGACCGTTGAACGGTCATACTACCGTTTTTTAATTTTTAATATTTTTATTAAATTTGAATTTTAAAAAAAATAATTTATTGCTTCAGCGTGGCGAAGTCCACTCGCGGGCCGGTGAGTGGGCGTCACGCGTGGCGAGTTGGCGCGCTAGCCGTCTGGGTGAGCTAAATTATTATTAAAAAAATTATTTAATTTGGAAAAATTGTTTCTTTACTTGTATGAGCTAAAAAGGCCTAATCCTAAGATAAATTAATGTCTAGAAGCTAAATGTCGCAGAAACTTATCTTTCGAGCTGATCAGACGCACAAGAACCTAATTTTAACACGAAAGTAAAGAATAAATGAACTAATTTAAATGAGATACAAGTATAAATGCATATTAATTTGAGACGAGAACCTAATTTTAACACAATTAAAAGCACAATTGTAGAAGCCAAAATATTTATTTGTTTTGAACATCTCCAACCGTGTATGTTTTCATTTTCATTTTGTTTTTCCTCGTCACCTTTTTCAACTATATATAAACAAACATATTTTGCTTTTTAACAGTTACAATTTTAACTAAAAAAATAAGGTTTGACTTAATCCAAGTACAATAAGTATATTCAAATAAAAGCTAATAATCAGATAAATTCAATAAACGAGAGTGATACGTTTAAGCCTAGCATTATTGCAGAAAGAAGTTTGATTGAAGAAATTAGTTAATTAGGTAACGAATATAACACTCAAATCGTTAAGCTGATTCTCTTTATCCATAAGCCTCGAGTTTCGACGATTTCAATTTCATGACACTCGAAATCTTCCTCGACAGCATTGGCCCATCAAACACAAGAAACAGGCAACATAGCATTTATCACACACAACAAAACTGCTACAGCATTTCAACACCTCACTCTCACTCATTCATCTTCTTTATTTCTGAACAATCCGTCTCTCTCATTTCATCCCAACCTCCCGACATCCACCAGCTGGTAGAGGTCGCCCCGTCTTTGCTTCTCAAGCGGTAGGTTCGTTCTGGACAGTTAAAATCACACGTAAAAACTAATGCAGATGGTTGGTGTTATAAGAGAATGCTTGTCTCACCTCCGAAGATCAACTTGAGAATAATCGATTTCTGAGATGATTATCGCCTCATCATGTTCCGTTGTGGCCAGAACTTCACCAAACTGTCGAAACCAGACAAACAAATCTAAATAAGAACCAAAAAATGGTGGAGACTTGTTCTGTATAATAAGACAGACATATATCTCCTGAGTTGTAACCAAATATTTTCTTGCCATTACTGTCTCTCCACCCATAAACTTACCGGCCCGATCAGTGTAGAATGGCCCCACGCAATGTACCCAGCAGCAGCATCTCGAGCAGGTGAACAAGTTGCTATGTATAACTATCAAATTTTGTCGTTAGTAAACAATAGAGATTTACTTGATAACATAAAAAAGATACTAATGTATTTGTATTTTTCAGCAGCCCTTCTATTATTGCACATCCAACCATCACTAGATGATTTTTTGTCTTTGGTTCAACCATACTAATTAATTATTATTCGGAAGCATTGAAGGGAGACTCGTCTGATTAGAGTAATGATCCGTAGGGTCAGCGGCCATAATATACATGAATACAAGACATTTAAAAAACAATGACACTAACCTTGTCTTAATGTACAACGACCAAAACATATTCAAGATGTGAAGTGGTCATGGGGTTGGTCCCTACAGTGTCTGACAGTACTAGGATTAAATAAATCACTTTCAGTTCATGTAAGACATCATAGAACCGTCTTGTAGCATTCAATCCCCATACACGCACACAAAAACGAGAATACAATCATGCTGATAAAGGAAAAGGAGAGAGGAGTGATTGGGGTTGTTGGGATTACCTGGTTGTCGACAGCCCTGCACAGGAGTAACGCGATAGTGAGTAGTAACATCAAGAACTAATTCCAATAAATATGTGGTTGGCTGCAGATTTGCATTATTATTCGATATTTTTCAATCATAGAGCAAAATTATTTTCATCAATCTCACCTTGCCCTTTGCAATAGCTCCCAATGCAGGGGACCCGTGGTCATGTTGAATGCTCCCGGATAGCAAATCAATTGAGCACCTACACGATAAGAATATGATCGTCATAAGCAATAGTCAAGAATGAATAGCCCATGTATATAGTCAGAATCGTAGAAAGATATTACGAGATACTGAAGAAATTAGAAGAGGAGAGTTAATAGACCTCTTGCAGAATAGAGCATTGCTAGTTCTTGAAATCTAATGTCGTAGCAGATACCAATTCCGATTCGACCAACCTCTGCACATCGCAGGTACCATAACTAGTTAGTAAAGGAGTGTGAACAGAAAATAATGGAAATGAGCAATAAACGACCACTTCAAAAGCACCTCAACCAACAATACTTACATTTGTATGACTTAAAAGTTTTGGTGTTTGAAACATAGGACAATTAAATACTTGTCAACAACTACATGTGCACAACTGGCCTCGGTCTTTCATTATCAGAAACCAGCGTAAGCTTTGGTCTCAAATCTTTCTACTTAATGTACATCCAAACTCGGTCAAACCAGTTTATGATGAAAAATGTGGTTTCATCCATTAACTTACTCATTCTTGATTTTAGAATCTAGATGGAATAAAAGCCACTTTTTTTGTGACCAAAACAAATATACATCCACTAGTTACATGCTTGACTCCTATACAAATCGAGATGGCAAGACTCATAAAAGCAGTAGTTACAAATATCAAGTCAATCAGTAATGTATACCCGTGTCCACTACGGTGGGAGTCTCCCCAGCAGTAAGAGTGTTCGATTCCTTGAAGGTAATCTTTCCAGGAATGTCAATATCGAAAAGGTGTATCTGTCATCAAATGTAGTACATTGGAGAACTAGTTAAGAGAAATTAGTTTGATGTCTTATTTCAATTTATTACAATTTACTAGTACTACAAAACATGATATATATTGCGAAATGGCATGACATCCTGATACAATTGATACTTGGATTATGGATGAACGTTTATAATTTCTACAAAAACAATAGCAACAAAGTAAGCCTTTATCCGACCAATCCGAGAAATCACCTTACGGTGCTTAGCTTTCAGCTTTCCGTCAGGGCCATAGACACAACAGGTGTTGTACAACTTATCTCCGCACCGTTCAGGTATTGAACCTCCAATTAGCGTGATGTTAAGACGGCGAGCAATTTCAGATAACATTGCTGTTGATGGAGATGCATCAAAGCCAGCATCAATATCCTCAGCATACACTGGAAAGCTATCATTTGAATATGGGCTGTTCCATATTTCCTGATGAAAGAATGCACATATTAAACCTTATGCTGTAGTGCAGGAAATAAAACACTCAACACAAATGAACGACATTCACTATGGTGGCCTACACTCTAAACCCGCAACTTAGAAATTAGGAAGCCACATTATAGTCAGTATATGCCCTCTCCTTTGTCATACTCATCATTGCACATTTGTTTCTACGAGCAACCTACTGAAAACTCAGTACGTTTCCTTCATATATCTGTTGCAAGCACTCAAATGCACCCCTCACCATCCCCCCTCCCCTCCAACAAAAGAAACAAGAATACCCCCAAAACAAGAATAAAGGCACCAAATGTTTAGATTATCGCTGATATTCTTTTCAGCTATCAACTTCTGCAAAGCAAGACAAAAAATAACATTTCAATCACAAACCTCCCAATCCACCAAGTAAGCTACCGTAAAGGGCCATCATGATCATGATTTGCAGTAGCAATTTCAAATGCACCAAATGAGTAAAACGACATTACCAAACAAAGCAACCTGAGTTACGAAAGAAATGGGCTTACGGGCAACAGAACAAGCTTTGCCCCCTTTTCAGCAGCCTCCTCTATTGCAGTCCGCGCATGCAGAATGTTTCTCTCTTTATCAGCAGTCACACTTAACTGACATATACCAATCTTAAACTGCACCCACGACAATCAGAAATTCACAAAAATCACACAAAATCATCTACTTTAAACTCACTAAACAATACCAAATCCCCACTTCCCCAGTTAATTTAGAAAAGATCATCTAATTTTCCTACCAATTAAGCTATCTAAAATCCCCACCTCCCAAAAACCTACCAATTCAACAATAACAAATTCCCAGTTTCCCAACCAATTGAGAAAAAGATTTAATTTTTATCACCAAGTAATATATCCACCATAAAACCCACACATTAATCACAAATAGAAGAAAAACCCAGCACACAAAACCTCAGAAACCTATCAACTATAAATTCACTCAACAATAAAAACACCACTTTCCCAATTAATTTATAAAAAGATTCAATTTTTACTACCAATTAAGCACTCTACAAGAATATCCTCACACAAACTACAAGGAGAAGAAAATCCCCCAAAGAGGGAGTAGTACCTTGGTGATGGGAGGAGTGGGCGCCAGCAGAGCTGGGGGCACTCTAGCCTTCTCTGGGTAGAAAGAGGCGGCCATGGATGAGATTGAGACCGACGATGTGACTGTTGTGCGAGTTGGACTTGCGCTTTGAGTAGGAGTACGGTAAAATCGACGATGGAGAAGATGGGAGGTCGCAGTGCGTACAGAGGATTGACGAGTGAGAAAAGTGAGACTTGATGACAAACCCAATACTCCTCTCATTTTTCTCTGTCGTTTTTTCTTTTTCCAATGTACTAACTGAGTAATTACTTCAGATAAATTCAGTTGAATTCAATTTGCTTGAAATGATTTTCAATTTCAAATTCAGATATGTATCTAAGTAGACATAAAAATTTTAATTGAATAATGGAAATTTAATTGAATTCGATTTGCTTGAAATGATTTTCAATCAAAGTTTTCAGTTTCAAATTCAGATATGTATCTAATTATACATAAAATTTACAATTGAATAATGGACTACTACTACTTTATATACCAAATTTTATGGAATATATTATAAATATTGAAATTGTAAATATTCCCTTAATTTTTTAGAATTGGGATACAAACGAAAATATAATACTACCATAATGGAAGATTTGAGTATTTATAAGAAAAAGGAATATTTTATTATAGAGGAAAAATGGGCCACATAATTTATACTTGCTGAAAAATATAAGTAATCTATTTTATAATTTAAAAACACAACATGGAAGTATAAACCAACCATCTTTTATAGTACTACTCTACTAATCTAAGCAATAAATTTCATAACCATGTACTTGAGACTTAACATGTCCCATAAAATCTCAAACTTTAAATCTAATTTTGTTCATAGGTGTCTTCGTATGCATATCCACATGTGGCACTCTGTGAACTGAATAATTATAAGCCCTAAAAAACCATTAACAAATAGGTTTAAGCCATTCTTATTTTAAACTCAAAGTATGACATTTAAACTTACTTTGTCTTTAATCGCACGTCAGGCAGCAATAATTAGAGCATCTTCTTATTAAAAAACTGCCTCCACAGTTATCAATTAAGCCCACTAATGACTTTATATTAATTAATTAATGAACTAATCAACCTTAGTTTATCTCTTTTCAATAGACAATAGGTGAATGCCAGTCATTATTTACCCGGTTTGATCTGGCAACAGCAGTGAATCCACATTTATACAAGTAATGGAAAACATTTCAATTTATCCTCAATAAAAAAAGATTAAATAAGGGAAAAACATAAATTTCAGTTAGGATATGAAATCGGGAAAAGATGATCCATGTGCCACAGAGTGTGGATGTCAACTAATTTTCAAAATATAATATGGAGGCAACTTTTGTATTAAAACAAAAAGTTTGTAGCTTTAGGCATATGATCTGTCCCAAAAGAAATAGTTTAATGACAATAATAGGAGTCGGAATCTTATTAAATATAAAGATTGCCCATTTCAAGAATCTTAAGAGTGGAAAAAGAATGTGATGAGGTGTTGCATATGTCGAATAAACAAACTTAAAAAATGAATCTTTTTTCGGGGGAGTTAAAGATTGAATCTTGAAAGGTGGTTGATTTTTTTTTTTGTGGGCTACTATTTGAAATAATCAGTGGGGTTATTTTTTGTGTATATTTTTTCAGTTTGTTTGCATCAGAACTAAATATGGGCTTTTGTCAATGACAAACGAGGATGTTTGTATGTTCTCCGCGACTGTGAGACGTGTGTACAAAGGGGCAGTTTTTTTAATTTTGTTTTTTCTTATATGTATGTATGTGTGCGTTGCTTTCCTTCTATTTTCTTTGTTTCTTTCATTGTAGTTGTAAAGGATCAATTGCCTAGTTTTGGGAAATATGCTTTTGTTTTGGTAGAGTTGAGGTTTCTACCTTCTACGTCTGGCCTTAGTATGTTTGTGTAAAGTTCTGACTTTTTTCCATGAAGTTGAAGTTGAAGTTGAAGTTTTGTTAAGAAGCAATGAGATTTTTTCCTATTTCATGGTGAATTTTCTTGAGTTTTGACTTTTGAGCTGCTGAAATTCAAATTTTTTTGGATTTCTCGAGTTGATTAAGTGCTAAACGAGTAAATACTGTCAAATAAACTGAAATCTCAAGCCCTTCTGTATAAAATCTACCTCAAATTTGTGAAATTAGCCTAAATTTTATCAAGGTTTGTTTCGGAGCTACAAAAGTTGTTGAACAACAGTTAGTTAAGAACTAAATTACACTTCGAAACCTGTTTATTGACAGTGTGTTTTCTCTAGAATTCTGTGTTTTTGAGCCAATCCTATTAGGAATTACCTTGAATTTCTATATTTCTATTTCATACCTGCTGATAAAATTAATGGCTTCTTCTCTTCAAAACAGGTACTAGTAAAAGATTTAACCAGTGTGTATAGTTGTTGATCTTGTCTCCAACTTGGCATAAAAAAAGGAGCATAAAAGGTTTGTAGGATGCAAACCTTATCCATCAGAGACACCACTGCTGACTCGCTCCCAACGTTGTTCGCTACCCGAACACCTATGTGGTTCTCCAACAAACAGCCCGTCTCCAAGAGCGTAGAAACCACAAAAGACTGCAGTTATTACCATCTGAAGCTGTCCGAGCCACAGTGCCAAGACCAGGATTCTTCCTCAACTCTGTCCACGGATCAGTCTCATCATGAAGGGTCTACTTCAGCTGGAAGTGACGTGCAGATGTCATCTCAGCTCGGTAACAATTGCTTGATATCCATTGGTGTTGTTGATAATTGCAACAATGTGTGAACTTCAAAGTGCATTTCTATTCATTTTATAGCCTAAATAAGTTGCTGTCTTCCTTGCCTATGAGATCGAGTGTGGAAAACATAGCTTACCAGTTGTTACACAGTCTCTTTGCGATGTAACCTCTCCATAACAAGCAAATGACTACTCGGGGGCTACTCATAACAACCAGCTTTGGCAGATCTCCACGTGCCCTTCTTCTGCTGCAATGTGAAGAGGAGGGGATGATGATTTTTGAGAGTCTTGAGCACCTCTTCAACAATGGATGCATAGCTGCAATGTGTAGAAGATTTCTTGAAAATGGAAACGAGACACCATGAACATCAGCATATCGTAGAGTTTCAGTTTCTTTTCTACTACTTCCACTCACCATTCTTTCCCAATTGCTTCTCCTTTTCTTATCATCTTATGATCCATGTACACACACACACACACTCATCTTAATTATAAGTCAGTATAGATATCCCAAACCCTCTGTACAACCTGCCCGAACAATCTTCCTAAACGCCTCTATCCCACCGCTATACTTGTTACAATCACTAACACCTCCCTGCACCATTAACCTCTGGCTCACCACATCAATTGGAGTCCAAACCAACTGAGCACCCATGGTCCAGCAGCAGCATTCGCTATGCCCGAAGCTGACGCCTCGGATAACCCTAGACGGACGCTAGCAACATTGCCTACATTACTCTTGGTAACCTCAAGAGCACCCATCTTAAGAGAACGTGAAGTCCCCAAACCGCGGTAGAAACCTCTCCACCCCTCGCTCCTCAAGATCGAGGCCGCCATTTTGAAGCATGGGCAAATGGGAGAAAGGGACACGTGTCGGTTATTGTTTCCAGAATAGAGAGCAAATTCAATTGTTTATAAAATTAAGAGATTTCATTTTCTTAACTAATAGGATAGGAGTACTATAATCAGATTAATTAAACATTTAATTTATAGATTTTTAGTTCTTTATGTGGATGGTAGATAGCACACAATAGGAAAAATTATTTTGAACATCTGAATTAAATTAGTCATTTATTGAACAAAATCAGTATTCCCTCCGTCCCGGACTACTTGCACTTATTTCCTTTCTGGGCGTCCCAAGTTATTTGCACTCTTTCCATTTTTAGTAAAAATTATCACCTACAGCCGCAATTGTTGACTTTGTTATACACTCATTCCTTAATCTCCGTGCCGAAAAGGAAATGTGCGAGTAGTCCGGGACGGAGGGAGTATATCGCTATAGATTGGGCCAATCAAAATTGGGTTAATCTTATTAATTAGGCCTTGTCGTCTAATCCATAATCCATAATCCATATGTTGAATTAAACATTGTTACACATATATGGAAGATTGAGAATAAAAAAGTTGAACGATTGGTCTGAAACACAAATTAGAAGACAATGTCAATCCATACAGATTTAATTCATCCGCAACAAAATTTGATACAACGTCTCAGAAATCGATTCAAAACTTAAGTTTTTGATAATTGCAACATTAAATTTGAAGAGCGATCTCATTTGTCATTTGTGTTTTATCACAGCGATCCCTCGGTTGATCTCCTCCTCAAGGATGAACGCAATCCATTGATAGAAAGGTAGAGCAGTAACAACATAACAAAGAAGAAGAAAACAGAGACGACCGAGGCAACAATATACCCAAGCGACTGCTCTTCATTGGGCGTGGTCATGATCAGGGACGCCCCGTACCCCACCCCAAGCGACGTCAGCGACAGCCACATCGCCGTCGTCGCCACCACCAGGAAAAAGAACTGCTCCAGCGGCAGCCCTGTCGTGATCAGCATGATCGTCACCAGAGCCGACACGAAAGCCGTGGTGTTGGCATTCACAAAGTGCCTATACATTTTGGGATGAGTAGATGCCATCACAGCTTGCCCCGCTCTGTGGGATGACGTGTTGTCCTGCCACACCCCACCCGGGGGGCTGATCGCCGCCTGGAAGGCCATGGTGGCGATCAGGACCACCACCACCATTGTGATGTCGGTCATCTTTGGGAGGATTCCCAGCAGTGTTGAGTGATCTGATAAACTGCTCAAGCTTCTTTTCATTTCTCCATAGGTGATGTCATCTCTAGGGCTCTCTTTCAAGATATCCAATGCTGTTTTGCCCATTGCATTTGTTGTCTCCTTGTCTAGTTTAGTGGTTCGCACCAAGTATCTTATCATCTGACATTTTTCCATACAACTACTTGTCAACATACCAAAATTTGACCATGTGCCCTACCTGAAATATTATGTATAGCATGCAATTATCTTCTTTATTTACTTAGAAGACCAAGTCAAAACATCTAACCAATTTAAACTGTATGTGCTTTCAACAAACATACTGTATATTAAAACCAATTATAAAATTATCAAAAGATGGACTATGTTATTAAAATTAACAAGCACATGCTAATATTTAGACTTGGACTAAAAAGATGAGACAAGTTGTTCTTTTTTAAAAACATATGGCCCACGGATACTTATTCAGAGCATACAATATTGCAACTTGTTATCTAACCAATGAGTCAAAGTGAAGAAAAGATAAAAAAAATGGTTGGTGCATAATTACCTCAAGCTGATTGCACCTAACACCCAAATGCAGAAGTGTCTCTCCATCATCATCCTTGGCACACACAAGCTCCCCCAGCCTCTCCACCAACACCTTCAACGCACTAAGCTGACCGTGCTTCACACACAAATGCAGCACGGTCTGCCCGCGACGCAGCCTCTCCAAACCCGGAGACGGATCCACTTGGATCAGCTCATCCAAGATCTCCACACGCCCAGCCATGGCCGCAGCATGAATCGGGTTCATATCATGACTGTCTCGCCACCAGCACGTCTCGGGCGCCACCAACACCAATCTCTTTACAATCTCCACATTCCCTTCCTCTACCGCGATGTGGAGAGGCGACAGTTTTTGGGAGTCTAGGATTCGAGCTAGCCTCGGATTGATCTCAAGCACCTCATCAACTATGGTGATGTGCCCATGAGTGATGGCTATGTGTAACAGAGTTCTTGAAAATGGGAATGAAGTTGCTTCCACGAGATATGGATCCTGTTGGAACACTTGTCTTAGTGATGCTAAATCGCCCTTTGTTGTAGCATCGTGTACTCTTCTTTCTGAAGCCATATTCTTTGCACTTCAATACCAAGAATCAAGTATTACTAGTATTAATTAATTAAGGTTACATCTAGGCGTTAGGACAAACAAATGAGATGGGGATTGGTAAGACAAGCTGGCATTGTTTGAAAATTAGGTTGATCTAGAACAAGATTCATATACTTCTACTATATTTTATTCAATTATCAAAACTTCTTCACAGGAACGGGTCCATTCCGGAGGTGGTTTCTTTATTCAAATAAAAATGTAAGGAGAAAAATAAGAAAAAAAAAACTACTTAGCGTACCTGATACGAGGGTACTCGTATCGGTCCCGGCAGCGCGAGGTTGCCGGAGAAGGGTTAGGTTCGTTCGCGGGATCCTCCCGTCGAGCAGCCTAGGGTTCTCGGTCAATTAAGGTTTGACGAGATGAACTTGCGGAAAAATAAAGTACGAAAAGATAAAAGAACGATAAAAGATAAATTGATTTGATATTTCTCCGATGATTCAAATGAATAACAATGTCCATTATTTATAATAGTGGATACCCTAACTTAACGAACAAGAAAATAATCCTAATAAATATGAAAAGATATGGTAAATCAATAACTAACTAAATAATATAGATATAGGGATAATCCTTAGAAATATGCTCGTATCAACCCCCCACGGTTAAAATTCACCTTGCCCTCAAGGTGGAAACCAAGAAGCAACAACGAGCATCGCGTATCCCCTCCTGGATCAAATGCAAAAGATTGCTCTGTCCAATTATAATAGCCACTTGTCACTGTCTTAGCATGAATGCATATATTATGACGGATATCATCAGCAAGTACAACATCAGTGACCACGATACCGGGGCAGCACGACAGAGAGATCGCGGCTGGTGGGACTGGGTCGTCGTCTAACACTTTCCCCTCTTCTGCAATCTTGAATTTCTTATATATCTCTGCATCGTGCATCTCCTTCTTCAGCCCGCGACTCACGCTCATAGATGAGATGACCATAGCGATGTCGAGAACTTTCAAGGAGACGTGCCCAACGCCATCTTTGTCCAACAAACGTTGTCCTCCCATAATTTGGTTATGGGGAAACACTTGCAGAGCAGATCTCGGGAGTACCATGTTGTCCCTCAACATCTCATGTGCCTCGTCTTGAGATCCTTCACTCTGTTCAATTTCATCGCTCACATCCACCCCGACAGCAGTGTTGATGGCAACATCGGTGATGCTGTTGGGAACATCGTGAATGTCTTTGAGAACATCCACACTCAATACCATCGTGAAAGTGTTATCAATCTCCTCAGTTATATTTTCATCATCAGTGTTCTCCTCAAACCAAGCGGTCATACGGGCGAGCAGGGCGGCTTGGTCCAATCTATACACACGTAACTTCTCGTTGTAATCGTTTAATGCGGCTAGTTGAGCAGGGGAGAACGATCGAGCCATGAGGTCAGGATTATTGGGGTCAGAACCCTGGTATGTCGCTTCACCATAGGTACGGGCCGTGAGGCGGGGACTGATCATAGGTCGAAGAACTTTGTTGCATGCGCCCCCATGGCGGGTCCCAGCAAGTGGGCTGTCGGGTCTGGTAGGGTTGATATTGTGCGTGGAGGTGCCTATCATGTGGATAGGATTGTTGCAGATCTAACGATCCAATCGGATGGTGTGGTGGCTGATATATGGGCTGCGATGGGTGGTGGTGTGGTGGCTGATATATGGGCTGCGATGGGTGGTGGGCGAATTGCGGCTGACGGTAGTCGAATTGGTGATGGTAATAGGCAGCATAGGTAGATGATGACATGATGGAGGTAATTCGGAGGAAGAGATCAGATGAAAGCACCAGATGATACGAGGGTACTCGTATCGGTCCCGGCAACGCGAGGTTGCCGGAGAAGGGTTAGGTTCGTTCGCGGGATCCTCTCGTCGAGCAGCCTAGGGTTCTCGGTCAATTAAGGTTTGACGAGATAAACTTGCGGAAAATAAAGTATGAAAAGATAAAAGAACGATAAAAGATAAATTGATTTGATATTTCTCCGATGATTCAAATGAATAACAATGTCCACTATTTATAATAGTGGATACCCTAACTTAACGAACAAGAAAATAATCCTAATAAATATGAAAAGATATGGTAAATCAATAACTAACTAAATAATATAGATATGAGGATAATCTCTAGAAATATGCTCGTATCAGTACCTTATAAAGATGTAAAATCATATGAATTGTTCTTGGTAATTACTCCCTCCATCTCGATTAATTATCTTATTTTTGACGCAGTATAGAGTAAAATCATATGAATTGTTCTTGATTAGCGTTCCCGGCTAATCTCTTTCGTGTATTTTTATAGAAAGTAAAATTTTTTACATCTTATTAAAAGTTCAAGGAATTGTTTGTGACTTTAAATATGTGTTATACAGCCGATCAACTGATAGTCTGTGAATGTGCGGGTTACACTGTGTGATGGTTCTCTATAACTGCTTGTCTATTTTCTAGAACCATACATATCGTTTACATCTCATTTTTGAATGAAAGTAATTTATGTACATTTGACTGTATATTTTAATTAAATTTAATAAGTATTCACCAGTGTTTAATTTAAGCTTATTATTTTTCATTAAAGTTTATAAAATAGTGTATAATACTAAGATTTTAACTAGAACGGATGCACTATGCTTCTCAATATTTGGGAGTGCTCCTCTTTATATACTCCATCTGTACGTCATTAGGAGTCTTATTTATAAGCGGCACGAGTTGTAAGAAATGTTAAAAAAAGTTGGTAGAAAAAATTAGTGGAATAGGGGACCCACTTGTATATATTAATTTTAAATGAAGTGTGAATGAAATGAGTTAATGGAAGGTGAGACCCTATTATAATTTATGGTAAAAGTGAACCGGGACTCCTATTCACGGACGGACTAAAATGGAAAAACGGGACTCCTATTCGCGGACAGAGAGAGTATTTATTTTCATAACACAAATTCTTATGTGTTTCTATTTTTGCTTCATCCACCAATTCATATGTGTTTCTATTTTTCTTCTTCTAATAAAATACTAGAATTTTAGGCATTTTATTAGTTTGAACATCTTTTAAGTCCTTCTAAACCGTACGAGATACAGGGCGTGTTTGCGATGAGTTTGTGAGTTCCTTGTATGTTCTCTAATTACTCTAGACTATATTGATCAGTATGTTGCATTTAAAACCATGCCATAATATATTACTCTTATTATGCTAGCTGCAATTTGATTGACTAATATTATTGTAGACATAAGTCGTCATAATAGATGATAATTAAATATAAATGGTTATGTAGCCATAAACAACGAGCATAACTATGTCTAGTGTTTATAGAGTATTTAAAACTAGCAAGGTCATCTTCATACACAATACATCAAACTCACATGAGAAACACAGCATATTACGCACCTCAAGTTGATGCACCTATATAACAACCAATTACACTAGCTAGTGTCTCCCCATAATTATATATCCTTGGCAGTCGGCACACAACCTCGATCTCCCATGGCTCACACAGCAATGCAGCCTCTCCTATATAGCTCAACGATTGCGTCTCAGACATCCACAGCCCTCCAAACATCGGAAAATCCGATAGAGGACACGTTGGCCCCAAGCACCGGATGTAAGACCTTCCTTACGCTGTGGCTTTGCCTTCCAGTAGAAGTACAACCTTTTTACCTTGGTACACGGAATTATGACTGCACACATGACACAAATAAACACCATGTATATTGTGGCATCAGTAGTGTCAAGTGGTTTTCCTTCGGTGTTGGGAGTGATCGCCATTTTTGATGCTCCATAGCTCCATGCAATAGAACTCATTGACAACGCCCCAGCAAACATGGCGATAACATAGAAAGAGTTGTACACCAATGGCAACCCAGTGACCATCAGGAAAATAGTGATGAGGGATGCAATGAATGCTATGGTGTTAGATGTCATCAAATAATTGAATATTGTGGGATGAGTATGCGCCATTATGGCATCTCCGGCCTTGTGTGGTAACATGTCATCCTGATACACGCCGCCAGGTGGGTTGACCGTGGTTTGGAATGCCACCGTTGCTATCAGGACTGCCACCACCATTATGGCGTCGGTCAACTGGGGATACACACTATTCGAACTTGATGGATCTTTTACACTTGACAAAATTCTTCTGATTTCCGAATACCTACTACTTGTGCTTGGAGGGTTCTCATCCAAGATTTCAAGTGGTGTTTTGCTCATTGAATTCTTTGTTAGCCTCTTTATTTTCTTGCTTTCCACTAAATATTTTATAGTCTGAAATTTTGATAAATCATCAATTAATTAGACATTAAACTAATTAAAATGAATAAGACAAAAAAAGAAGAAGATGCTACCTCAAGTTGATTAGACCTTACAGCCAAATGCAATATCGTCTCTCCATTCTCATCAACTGCATCCACAAGCTCTCCCAGCCTCTCCACCAAAACCTTCAACACCACAAGCTGACCGTGTTTCACGCACAGGTGCAACATAGTCCCTCCGCAACGCAGTCTCTCCATAGCAGGCAAAGGACTCTCTTGAAGGAGAAATTCTATAATCTCAACATGACCTTTCATGGCTGCAATATGAAGCGGGTTCATATCATGACCGTCTCTCCACCAGCAAGCCTCGGGGGCTACTGATAACAACTTTTGGCAGATGTTGATGTGCCCTTCCTCTGCTGCAATGTGAAGAGGCGATGTTTTTTGGGTGTCTGAAATCCGCGCTAGCCTCGGATTAAGCTTCAACACTTGTTCAACAATCGGTGTTTGTCCGTGAATCGTTGCTATGGGTAGAATATTTCTTGAACATGGATATGGGACTCCATGAACAAGATATGGATCTTCTTCAACTAGTTTTACAAGTGTGGTGACATCCCCTTTTGATGCAGCATCATAGAGTTTCTTTTCTACTGCTTCACTCACCATTCTTTCCCACTAATGATTGATGCTTTCTTTCTTTCTTCTTGTTACTATTACACAATTGATCGATGTACATATATATTTATTACACACAAGATATTTTAATATAAGAGATGTTATTCTTCACGTAATTTCAAGGTTATCCACAAATGTTCGTTGTATATTTATTCGCAGAGGACCACTTATGATAAGGTTGAGTCCGAAGAAAATTCTACAGAGCTAATTTCCTCACAACTTCACCAATGTGAACAAAAATACCTTATGGTATTAACGTCGACTCATAAGAAAAGTCTACTTGTGAGGGAGGTGTAGCACCGTGCAAACAAATAGTTACTGTTTCATTTCTCTAGTATAAGTTGACACTTTCTATTTAGCAAATAGTATAGTTATACATGGCACTTTTCTTTATGATAATTGATATTTGAGGATGCTCACACATTCATAAAAAAGAGTTTCAATAAAACATTTGAAATAATAAAATTATAGTAATGATATAATTCTAAAACATATACATATTGAAGTAACCGGTAACCAGTAACTAGTATTTGGATGTTGATGTGGGGAGAGAGAGAGAGAGATTAGTATTTAGCATTTAAAATTATGGCATAATTAATTGACTTATTTTGCAATATAATATACATAATTTGTTCTAGATCATAATTAAATGACAAGAGTCGGAAAAGGAAATTATGCAAAAATTTTCAGAAGACCTAAACAGAAGTAATTGGAATCTTTATGTATAAAGAAATGGTCAACATTTTTAGGTGTCAAAGTAGCTATTATCCGTGGATGGAGAGGTAGAAAGAGAAGTAAGAAACACATTGTATTAAGATAGAGCAAAAATAGTTGATTATATTAAAAAAGAGGATTACATGCTATCTTACATAAACCCTATTAATTTGTTTGGATTTGTAGTTTTGTCTTCCGATTTGAACTTTGTTTTCTTCCACTTAAGGCCATATATCCCCAAGTTCTCCAAACGTCATAGGGAAATCCAATATTTGATGCGTTCTAGTAGAGGACTGATTTTCCAGCCGACGTGGTTTTCTCTTCCAGACCGAGAACCACTCTAATACATTGCATAATAAAATTATGACTAATTAATCCGGTTAAAGACATCCAAAAACATGCTATATATCAAAGTAGTGGATCGTCATTCTTGATGCTAAGCAACTTACCGTGATATCGAAAATGGAAAGACGGTAAATCGATGGCCATCCAGACATGATGAACAAAATTGAGACGAGGGATGAAATGAATGGGTATGGTGTTGAAATCTATCAACCTTTTGAAAATATTTGGAATGCGACCACCATCATCATGTCGGTCATTGGAGGTAAGACAAAATGGAAGAATGATGGCCCAGGCATTCTTAACAAGATTCTCCGGAGTTCCAAATGACTCGACCGGTGCATCGCCCATGGAATTCCGTATTGTCTTCCTTATTTTGTAGTCTGAGATTTTGATAACATAATTAATACCATCACCCATTGTATTACCTCCGTCCACTACAATGCAAAATTGATAAAGTAATATATAGAGAAAGAAAACAAGACTATTTTTTTATGAATGGTGGTAGAAATCGAAGAAATGTTACCTCAAGTTGATTGCGCCAAATGCAACATTGTCTCCCCGTTTTCATCAGTTTCCTCCGCAAGCTCTCCACCAGAACCTTTAATGTGCTAAGTTGATCGTGTTTCACGCAAGGGGCTCTCTCTAAGGAAATATTCCACGAAAGACCAAGAACATCCGACGAGAGGCCGACGAAGAGAGAGAGAGAGAGAGAGCAAATCCGACTCAGGCAAGGAAAGACAGACCGCGAAGGAACGCTTCTCGGCCCTTGAATTTCAAGGATTTCACGTCATATTAGGATTAGATTTTATCATCTTTTATTTATTTGTTTTTCGTTATTTTTGGAACAATTACATAGTTTAGTTTATTAAATCTTTTCGGCTTTTCTTCTTGATTCTTTCCCGAATCGTAAGAGTCAAATCAAGCAGGGTCCGAACTCTATATAAAGAGTTCATTAGAGAGTAAAAAAAAACCATTCAAGAATAAAGAAATAAAAATCTTTTCTTGAAATCTTCAATTTTCGAAACCCTAGTTGATACAACTAGGTTTTCTCTGTCGTGTTCTTCGTTTTCGCTTGCTCTAATCTTTTCGATAGGATTCAAGTCCTATCACTGCTCCCCCTCTCCATCTTCTCTCGTCGATGGAAAAATGATCAAGATTAAATTTTTTCTAATCTTTCTTTTGGGAAGAAATGATGATGATGATGGTGACGACAATTTTGGGCTTTTGATTTAGTATAATTTATTTTTATTATTTATAGATTGTAGAATTAATAGTTTCCAAGTGTTGATTGCTTCTTTATTTTGAGAATTTGAGAATTGTTTATTAATACATGCCGGTTCCATAAGATATAATTATACTAGTATGATTTAGCTAGATAATTAATTAATAGTACGTTTTATTTCTTTAACTAGTTAATTAATTAATACTGACTCATAGTTTATAAAAAAATTTATTACTATTTGATTTGATTATATAATTAATCATTATATATTTAATTATTCAATTAGTAAATTAATTCATAATTCATTATATCAAATTAATCTAAACTAATATTCCTAATTTTGTTATTAATTTTACTAACTAAAATTATCTTTTATATAAAATTATCAGTTGCAAGATCGTGCTGCACCCACTTCTTCCTCTTCCACGACAGATGCAACTTCCTCACAACAACGTACGCCGACAACACACCAAACACGTTCGTGGCCACCGTCCCGACTGTCACAGCCACGAGATTCCCCTTGCTGTCCGAAGTGATCGCCAACAGCGCCACCCTGTAGCTGATGGAGATAGCCGTGACGGCTACCCACATGGCGTACATGGCGGACGCCATGAAAAAGAAGTGCTTGGTTGGGAGCCCCGTGGTGACGAGGAGGATGGTGATGATGGAAGACACAAAGGCCGTGGTGTTGGCGTGCACCATGCGTCTGTATTTCGCGGGATGGGTGGATGCCAGCACTGCCTCGCCTGCCCTGTGGGACGGCGTGTCTTCTAGCCACACACCTCCCGGGGGGCTGAGCCCGCCCTGGAAGGCCATGGTGGCGATCAGGACCACCACTACCATTGTCACATCCGTCATCTTCGGAAGGACTTCGAAGAATGACTCGTTCATCAAATTTGTTAATTGATTTCTCATCGTTGAGTATGTGGCGGCGGTGGTAGTTCTTGGAGGACTCTCGTTCAAGATTTGGAGGGCTGTTTTGCCCATCGAGTTTCGTGTTTGCTACTCTACGCTTTTGTTGTCCACCAAGTATTTTATAGTCTGAAACGGAATAATCTTAACCTTCAATATTTCGATTGAATTTGAAATTGAGATTTTTAACGGTCAATATTCGATTAGGGTTTTGTGATAAAAGAGTTGGTGTATGATTACCTCAAGGTGATTGCACCTAACAACCAAATGCAATATTGTCTCCCCATCATCATTGTCACGACTGCCCTTTAGGGTTAATAAATACGGACGGTCGTGATTAAAAGAACTTAATAAACACGCGTAGAAAACTAGGGTTTCAATAAAGAGTTTGACCAATAATTAATATTTTTAAAAAAACGACCACAGGTTCGGCATTATTCAAAAGATATCAAGTTTTCAAATATCCAAATAATTAGGTTCAAAGCTAAATAAATGATGAGAAAAAAACAATGTCTCAACGGAAGCGTTCAAGAGAAAGAGTGCCGTCATTTGTGGAGACACAACGACACTCGTAGTTCAAAGATAACCAAATAATACTTCAATTTTAATTGCTCAACACCACCAATTGCTCGTCGCCGCTCAACCTGCACATAAGGAAAACACATGCAGAGTTGAGTACTATAAAAATACTCAGTGGACTTATGCCGAAAACATGTTATCAAAATAGTATTTATCATGCCATCCATAAGTATCCATCGGGGTTTAGCTTTAGAAAGGCCCGAGGCACTCAAAATCATTTCCATTGTAAAAAGTCGACCGATCAGTCATTTTCCCATAGACGTTAACCACATCTGCACATACATGACATGAAATGTGGCCACAAACCAAGTCACTAGACCGGCCAACCCATACGCTAGCACACGGTCTACCATAGGTGTACACTAATCCAAATTCGATTTAAATAATAATAGCAAAAACCACATCAGATAGGCACGTTAAAATCAAATCAAGGCATGATAAACATAGTTTCATTCCCATCGATAAAATATTTTGGACATTGTCCTTATTTAAAAGAAAGTCCACCTCGAGTACTTAATTCGCAAATATATTCTTTCCCTTGCGATCACGATTCACTTGCGAAGAATCACCTTTAGAATTTACATAACATATAAATCAACACACTTTCCAAATAAATAAATAAGATGCATGCATCCTATGTCTCCAATTATCTTCCTCGTTCAAGACTACCAATTTCTCACGATTAGGGGCTTGGGTATTTTTGATTAATTCTGGCCTCACGCCCCAATCAAATAAATTCATTCAGCCAATTTTAATTTAAAACAAAAGCCCAATAGTTAAATAAAAAGTGAAGCTCCTGACTTCAATGAAAGACAAGAAAAAGAGTACACTTCTATTTTTTATTTATTTTTTTTTAAAAAAAATACACGTACACATACTCTCTTCCCAAAGTAATACTGTCATTTTCCACCTCTTCTTTAAACTAGTAACACAATTCAAGTAAAAACAATTTAATAAGAATTCAAAAACTCCCATTTGTTTACACGTACCCTCACATCCCGTTTTCTTTTAAAGAAACTACGAACTAAAAATACTTATAAAGAAATCAGTACAAATAAACAATGAAGAACAAAACTCCCCATTCCATACCGTCGGCTTTCTCTCAAATTCACAACAAAAAATTGAACAGCAAATTAGAGCTTCGACGCCCTCACCCACAGCCGTCGCTCGGCGCCGCAGCAGCCGCTGCGTCGCCACTCCGGCGGCCCCGAAGATAAGTTCTTAATTTGGTTTCACGAATTAAAGTTCGGTTCTTTGTTTTATATTGTTCGAATTATTGATTTGCTTCGGTTACTGGTTTCATGAGATGCACAAGTATGGAATTGGATTTGGATGGGGAAAGTGTATACCTTCAATTTGCTGACAGATTGTGAAAGAATAGATGATGACACTTTCCCTGATTTTAGTTCTCGGTTCCTGTCAGAGAAGGGGATTTGTACGTCATTGTGTGAAAAATATTTGTGAGGGAGGAGATGGTAGATTTCTGAAATTATCAAGCGAAAGGATTGAATCGTGTGTGGCTTGAACAAAAGCTTGTCTAACTCTCTGCTTCCTCTCTGTTAAAAGATATTCCATGAGTTTGATTTGAATATGGTGGCATTAGTGAGATAGAACAAAGATGGATGGATACCTCGGTGGAATTAGGATTGAGAGGGGGAGAATGATGAACTCTCTCTTCTCTGCTGCCTTGAGAAATTTTTGTGATTCAAAGTGAATTGAGGGTGACTGCAGAATTGGTGTTAGGCGGAGAGATAGGGTATGGAGATTTATACTGCATAACGTGGGAGTATAATTGGGAGTTAGTTGTGGTGTAGATTTCGAAGAGATTTACGGAGTGGGATACGTTTTTTTTAACGTGGGAAAGGGGGTGGAATATGGATAATTAATTTCATAGAAATTAATTAGGATTGACTACTTTTATTTCTTTGGAATTTTATTTGCAGATCACGGAGGGGGAGAGGAAAAATCTCTGCAGAATATTTATTTAAAATTTGAACTAAGAAAAGTCTTGGTGACCAAGTCAAGGAGGAAAAGATTTAATTAAATTAGTTTGATTCACGGTCCTTTGTATTTTATTTAAATTGTGCAGCCCACAATTTATTTTCCACAAGACTGGACTTTTGTATTATTTATTCAATTTATCAGATCCCACACGAAATTGAGTCCAATAAATGTTCCTCACGGAAAGGAATTATTTAAATTCTTCACAAATTTCTAGCTCTCATAACAAATTATCAATTATTCAAAAACAATTAAATTCACCTCACATCAATTATTCAAAGCAGTCACGTCACATATTCAACAAAGTTGTCTCAGTCAAAATTCCAACTAAAAATTAGGTCACGAAAAGTATCCAACAACAATTCCACTCGACAATTAATCCACAGACTTCGCAACATTAAAAGCATTAAATGCAAGTACGTTAGGGTTCGAAAATTAGGTTCAAAAAGTGGGGCGTTACAATCATCCTTTCCACACACAAGCTCTCCCAACTTCTCCACCAAAACGTCCAAAACCTTAAGCTGACCATGCTTCACACACAAATGCAGGACAGTCTGTCCGCGATCCAGTCTCTCCATCGAGGGCAAACAACTCTCGTGAAGGAGATGTTGTACAATCTCAACATGCCAGTTCATGGTTGCAAGATGAACTGGGTTCATGGCTGCAAGATGAACTGGGTTCAATGACCAAGGCATTGTTGCGATGACCAAGGCATGAACCCAGCTCATCTTGCAGCCATGAACGGGCATGTTGAGATTGTACAACATCTCCTTCACGAGAGTTGTTTGCCCGCGATGGAGAGACTGGATCGCGGACAGACTGTGCTGCATTTGTGTGTGAAGCATGGCCAGCTTAAGGTTTTGGACGTTTTGGTGGAGAAGTTGGGAGAGCTTGTGTGTGCAAAGGAGGATTGTAACGCCCCACTTTTTGAACCCTAATTTTCGAACCCTAACGTACTTGCATTTAATGCTTTTAATGTTGCGAAGTCCGTGGATTAATTGTCGAGTGGAATTGTTGTTGGATACTTTTCGTGACCTAATTTTGAGTTGAAATTTTGACTGAGACAACTTTGTTGAATATGTGACGTGGCTGCTTTGAATAATTGATGTGAGATGAATTTAATTGTTTTTGAATAATTGATAATTTGTTATGAGAGCTAGAAATTTGTGAAGTAAATCACAATGTGAATTTAAATAATTCCTTTCCGTGAGGAACATTTATTGGACTCAATTTCGTGTGGGATCTGATAAATTGAATAAATAATACAAAAGTCCAGTTTTGTGGAAAATAAATTATGGGCTGCACAATTTAAATAAAATACAAAGGACCGTCAATCAAACTAATTTAATTAAATCTTTTCCTCCTTGCAAAACCCAATTAGATAAAAAAAACTACTCCATAATATACTACTCCATATATTTCGAAGTCTATCTATAAACTAAAGAAACACAATCAAGTTGGCTAGTGCAATATTGCAACTTGCATGCTACTATTAACTGCATGGCGGCTGTCCACACCACAATAAGGAGTAACAAAAAACCAAGAATCAATAAAAACAATTGGAAAATTTATTTGTCGAGGTAGTGTTTAATTTGAACTTCTTTTAAAAGAGTTAGAAACAAACATCAATAACTAACTCATACGGCTAGATTTAAAATACTAGTAGAACATTTGGAATAATAGAACATCAATGATCGCGGTTGAGATGAGTCCACTAGCTTCGTCGGAGGCATGCTCGGTTTTCCCGATACAACGAGAAACTAAAGATTAATTAATTGTAGTTTATAGTCAGAATTTTAGTCGATTTATTGCATCAATTCAATTTATTTCAAAAAGGTATCTGTACTTTGAAAATAGTTAATTAGGGCATACGTGTTGTTATAAATAGAAAAAACATTTTTAGGTAAACTAATTAAGTGGGTCCAAATATTAGTAGGAATTCTTAATGTAATGGGTCGGCCTAACCTGCATTCTGCTTTTATGAAGTCAAGGCCCGAATATAAGCCCAGACCACAAGATAATCACTTAATACTTTGTTAGAAAAATATTTTATCGTTACTTTTACTGCATAATCTTGAAGTTATATATACCAGGTAGCATACGTGAAATTGCCCGAATTAAAACTGTTTTGGGCGAAGTATATATCAATATTGAAATGTCAAGTAATTCCTATCTTCCAAACAAGGAAAAGAATTTAAAGCTGCATGCATCTACACTTATAATTGAAGCATTTGTTGTGCCAGAACAAAAAAAGAAAAGAAAACAGTAGCTACTATCCAAAGAAGTGAACTTATTACTCTCTTTGTCCCGTTTCAAAATATTGAGCCAACGCGTCTAATATTAACTTAGAATATGCATGATTCATTAAAAAAACTAAGAATACTATTATTTTAAAGTTTGTAACGTACACAGACGCAGCTTACACTGAAAAGGAGAAAAAGAAAAGAAAATAGGAGAGAAATAAAGAAAGAAAAGTATATTTAATTATTCCCAACATGTGTAAAACAACAAGCTTTAGTTAATTAGTTCCATACAAACTGCAGAGCTGAAAACCTTACGTAGTAGTACTATAGCAATGCATGAAGCAAATTTCCTTTTTTTTTTAAGTTTGTCCCACAAGGCCACAAAAGATGCTACATTTTCTTTTTTGAAGAAAATTCTCTTTCATATTAATATAAAGTATTGTTTTCTCTTTCCACTTTAACACATAAAATAAAAACATATCATAAAATCTCGTGCCGTTATCCAAGTGTGACATCTATTATGGTATGGAGGGAGTACTAATTAACATTATTCCCGCAAAAAAACCCGTTTGAATTGATTTTAAATTTTAATGTGCCTAACGTACACAAACGAAGCTGTACACAAACGAAGCTCATGTCAAAGTAGAAAAAAGAAATTAAAGATAAGCATATCTTAACAAATAAAGAAAGAAAAGCATATTTAATTATTCCCAACATGCATGTGTAAAACAGCAGGCTTTAGTTCCATGTAAATTCTTATATTCTATATATATATATATATGTGTGTGTGTGTGTGTGTAAATGTGATGATATAGTAGTATAGTTCATAGCCAATTGAGATGAAGCATCACTCCTTCTAAGCCGTCAGTATAATAAAGGTATGTTTTGCATCGACGCCACTGGTCAATTATTTTTATTTGCTAGTAGTATAATTCTTGTAATATAGAATAGGAGTATTTGTTTATTTAAAAATACTAACCAAAACTCTTTTTTATTTAATCCATCGTTCATCTACATATTCTCCACATGGAAAGGTTAGTAGTAATTTTTATATTGCATATATATACTTTGACACTATGTATTCATTACTCATATATATGTTCTAGTTTCTACATGTTTTGTTTTATTTTATTTCTACTTAATTGTAAAATATAAATTATCCAAAATGCTTCTTATAATTCATTATTTGTTCATTGAGGAAAAGGTTTATGATGCTGCTGCCTCAAAAAGGGATGCAACCAGATTTCGGCAACTGCTTCAACAAGATCCATATCTGATTTATACGGTTTCGTTTCCATGTTCAAGAAATCTTCTGCACGTAGCAACGCTACTGAGGCAAGTAGCCATCGTTGAAGAGGTGCTCAACCTTAATCCGCAGCTAGCTCAGATTTCCGACTCCCAAAAATTACGACTAATATCTAAGAGACAAGGCCAAATCCATATATCTTCTAGAAACAGTACTGTCAGAGAAGAGAGAGCAGACAATGATGGTGATGACCCTGATCGCGACCATGGCCATAGTGAGGCCGTCATGGCAAATACTCACCCCAAGATATACAGGCAGCTTTCATCTCATCTGTCATCACAATATTCTTGGTGTTAGAAGATATTGAAAGATATCGGAGAATATCACGGGAAATCAAGAAAAGATACGGGAGTATATTTAGCCTAAAATAGAGGAAGCAATCAATGTAAATTAGGTTTTCCTTTTTTGTAAATATTGTGTAGTCTATATAATATGTAATCCCTATCATCTAATTACATTGAATAAGAATGATATCGATTACCCAACCTTTCGTCTAATATGGCCTCAGAGCAGATCGATCCTTGGCTCAGAAACGATTCATCATAGCCAAAATATACCTTTCCCGACCTGTTTCCAGCCAAAAACCAACCGAGAAACCATAATCCTGCATCAAAATGTCAGAGGCAGAAGACACAAAACCGACCGAACAGATTACAAGCCTAAGGAATAGCAAAGGCATTACTGTTGCATTCAAATTGAATGGAAGAAATTACCCCCTTTGGTCACGATTGATCAAGGTGAAAATTGGAGGCCGAGGAGCCTACTCATACATCCAGAACGAGCCGCCGAACCCAGGGAGTAAAGGGTTCGACGAATGGGAGGAGAACGACTTGGTAGTGTTCTCGTGGATCGTTGACAATATCGAAGACGATATCATCCCCGATTTCGCACACCACCAAACATCCAAAGCGCTGTGGGACAGCCTTGCGGTGACATTCGAGAACAAAGCAGATCAATATCTCATCTACAACCTGGAAGAACAAGCAATATACATCAAACAAGGCAACATGGACGTGGAGACATACTACCGGAAAATCCACGGACTATGGATTAACATCGATCGATGCCAGAAACAGCCGATCAGTTGCTGCGATAAAGGAATCGACCAATTCCGAGTGCATTCAACCGAGAAACGGTTAATCAAGTTCCTAACGGGGACTGAATCAGGAGTACGACTCCATTAGGCGAGAGATCCTGAAGGAAGACCCTACCCCATCAGTCGAGGCTGCCTACGGCATGGTGAAGAAGGAGGCGGCTCGATTAAACATCATGCCACCGGCGTCCTCTCCACCAACCGGAGGAGCACCTGGATTGGCCGATTCATCATTTGGGGGGGAGATCGGACAAGGGCTCGCCGCCCAGAGTCAGCGTCCCACGAACCGGAACGGGCCTCCACCGCCGCGCACTGTCGCTCCAACCGCTCCAACCGACCGGACACCTCAAAATTATGGTGTTCACACTGTGGAAAGCATAAACACACATGGGAGACATGCTTCAAGCGATTGGGATATCCAGAGTGGTGGGAGGAACGGCAAAAGGCGAGAGCGACGACGGCCCAGGCGAAAATGGCCGTCGGAATAGGCGGTGAAGGAATCCCACGAAAAAGAGAAGGGGAAAACACTGGACAGGGTGCCGGAGTCCGATTGGAGGGTCAATCAGCCAGCGGCAACATTCGAGGCGCCGGGAATTTCGCGGAACGGACGGAATCGAGGAGCGGCGCCGAGGGTGGAGGTAAAGAGTTTGGATTAAAACCAAACCCTAACTCATGTTTTGCTAAATATCAGTTTGTCCCCCCTGAAAAACAAAAATATCAGAAAAGACCCCGCCTTATTTCATGTTGGCCCCCAGACTATGATAAATTCGAAATTAAGTCCAGAACTTTCCTAATTTCCGAAAACACCCCAAATTTTGTGTCTAAAAATCAGTTTGCCCCCTTAATTTCCGCTGCATTCCATGTTCACCATGTATCTGATAGAAAATCGAAGGGTTGAATTTTTGACTGTGGAGCAACTGATACCATGACACCCGAAAAAGATGATTTTGTTAGCTTTAGTGAAGTGACAAAAACCTACATAAGAACAGCTAATGGGGAATTGATTACTGTTGTCGGGGCGGGCACAATTCAGATATCCCCCACTCTAAGACTCACGAACTGCTTATATGTTCCTACATTGTCCCAACGGCTGATGTCTATTAGTCATGTGACTAAGGAATTAAATTGTACTCTTCTGATGCATCTCGACTTTTGTATTTTACAAGATATTCAGACGAGGAGGATACTTGGGCGTGGCACTGAGAAAGATGGGCTCTATTACGTGGACGAGATAGCTCAACATGGCAGTGCGATGCTGGCTCACGGGTCCACAAAACAGGAAACTTGGCTCTGGCACCGAAGACTAGGACACCCCTCTCCGGGTTACTTTAAATTACTTTATCTGAACCTTTCTATTCCATCTGATTTTGCTTGTGAGACTTGTGTTTTGGCCAAGAGCCACAGACAATCATTTAAACCAACAAACACTCGTATGAAATCTATGTTTTCTTTGGTGCATTCTGATGTGTGGGGGCCGGCACCGGTCATTGGGGAGAACGGTTTTCGTTATTTTGTGCTTTTTATTGATGACTGCACTATAATGATGTGGATCTATTTCTTGAAACATAAATATGAAGTATTTGATAGATTTACCGTTTTCTTTAAACTTGTCCAAACACAATTTCATACCACTATCAAAACCCTTAGGTCAGATAATGGAGGGAATTTGTAAACGGCACCATGAACTAATTTTGCAGAGATAACGGTATAATCCACCAAACTTCCTGTGCATATACACCAGAACAAAATGGGGTAGCGGAGAGGAAAAATAGAACCATTCTAGAAATGACCCGGGCCCTCATGATTGAATCTAAGGTCCCCAAACTTTTTTGGCCAGAAGCAGTCGCCGCCTCAGTCTACCTCATTAACCGCCTACCCACTAAAATCCTTCACATGAAAACATGTTATCCAAACAAGCCAACATTCCCGAACACTTGAACCTCCAACCCAGAATCTTTGGCTGTACTGTCTACACCCATATTCCTAGACATGAGCGAACCAAACTTTCACCATGTGCAACTAAATGTGTGTTCGTAGGATACGGGATGAACCAGAAGGGGTTATCGTTGCTTTGACCCACTTACCAAGAAAATCACCACGACCATGAACTGCAATTTTTTGGAAACCGAGTTTTTCTACCATACCCACCTTAGTAGTCAGGGGGAGAGTGATCCAGGTAATACAACAGACTACCTAAGTTGGGTTGTGCCAGTTCCAAGCTCCTCGATTGAGGATCTAACAGAACCAGAGATAGTCACTGCCGCCGAGCACGTCTCACCACAAGAGTCATCTCATCCAAGCCCAGGCAATCCCTCTCCGATGATATCCGAGGTAACTTCTGAACCCAGCTTTGTCGAGAATACGGTTACCACTGATCATGTTGATACAGAACCTGCAAACGAGGACAACACAGTTGATGGTGACACGGGGCAGTATGTGCTTCCCAATAGGACTACGAGGGGAGTCCCTCCCAAACGATACTCTCCCGAGAAAATTGGGAAGAAAAGTCGCTATGGAGTAGCGAATTTTGTACAAGGGTATCTGACTAAAATGGCGCGCGCATTTGAGGCGGCACTATATGAAGAGGAGGAAATCCCACAGTCAGCTGAAGAGGCAATGAAACATAAGAAGTGGAAGGAAGCAATGCTTACCGAAATGAAGGCACTGATGAAGAACAACACATGGGAAAAAGGGAGATTACCAGAAGGTGCAAGGACTGTTGGATGCAGATGGGTATTCACAATCAAGAGAAGACCAGATGGCACAGTTGAACGATATAAAGCACGGCTAGTGGCAAAGGGGTACACCCAGACATATGGGGTTGACTACGCAGAGACCTTCTCACCAGTGGCGAAGATCAACACGGTGAGAGTATTATTTTCAGTCGCGGCAAACAAAGATTGGCCACTACACCAGTTCGATGTGACGAACGCCTTTTTGCATGGGGAACTGCCGAAACCTGTTTACATGGAACCCCCACCTGGGTTCGCTAGTGAGTTTGGTACATGGGAGGTATGCAAGCTTAAGAAGACACTGTATGGGCTGAAGCAGTCTCCGAGAGGGTGGTTTGGAAGATTTACCGAGGTGATGAAGAAGTATGATTATACCCAGAGTAATTCCGACCACACTCTTTTTATTAAGAAGAGGAACTGGAAGATCACGTGCCTAATTATCTATGTAGACGATATGATCATTACAGGAGATGACGAAGATGAGATAGCTGAATTGAGGAAGAATCTTTTCTAGGAGTTTGAGATGAAGGATCTAGGTCTTCTTAAATATTTCTTGGGAATAGAGGTACTCAGGTCGAAGAAGGGAATCTTCATAAATCAGAGGAAGTATATACTGGACTTATTGGCAGATATTGGGATGATTGATTGTAAGCCGACAGACACTCCTATGGTTCAAAACCATGGATTGCAGATGAAGGAAGGTGCGAAGCAGACAGACAGGGGGAGATACCAACGATTGGTTGGAAAACTGATCTACCTTTCTCATACCAGACCAGATATCGCCTACTCAGTCGGGGTGGTAAGTCAATTTATGCATGCGCCGCAGGAAGAGCACTGGGAGGCAGTCATAAGGATTGTTCGATACTTGAAAGGAACCGCAGAACACGGGCTTATGTTCGAGAAACATGGACACATGGAGATACACAGTTTTACTGATGCAGACTGGGCAAGTAACCCAAACGACCGAAAGTCAACTGCTGGGTACTTTACTTTTGTAGGAGGAAACCTTGTGTCGTGGAGAAGCAAGAAACAAAAGGTGGTAGCCCTTTCAAGTGCCGAGGCAGAATTCAGAGGAATTAAAAGTGGATTGACAGAGATATTATGGCTAAGGAGAGTGATGACAGAACTAGGCCTACGGCCAACCCATCTGTGCAGACTCTTTTGTGACAATAAGGCGGCCATTAGTATCTCAGAGAATCCAGTCCAACATGACAGAACCAAGCATGTGGAGGTAGACCGACACTTTATAAAGGAGAACCTTGAGGCAAAAGTGGTGGAAATGCCTTATGTCAAGTCCGAAGATCAACTGGCTGATATATTGACGAAGGCAGTGAACTCAAAGTCATTCCAGGATGTATTGTGCAAGCTAAGTATCGGCAACCCCGTTACATAGCTTGAGGGGGAGTGTTAGAAGATATTGAAAGATATCGGAGAATATCACGGGAAATCAAGAGAAGATACGGGAGTATATTTAGCCTAAAATAGAGCAAGCAATCAATGTAAATTAGGTTTTCCTTTTTTGTAAATATTGTGTAGTCTATATAATATGTAATCCCTATCATCTAATTACATTGAATAAGAATGATATCGATTACCCAACCTGTCGTCTAATACTTGGCAATAAATCAAATTTATATTGGTCTTCTCCTCGTACGCTGTCTGCATACGCGAACCCAATCGCTTCCTCATTATTGTGTCATTCAGCTTCTTCTAACTTACCGTCTTACTGCATAAAGGCCTTATTTATCCAAATAAATTTATGTACATGTGTCAATCTTTAAAATTCAAGATTGTATGTATTTCTCTTATATATGGCCTCAATTTGATTTATTTTTTAACTAAGCTAATCTATATTCTAACTCATAGTTTAGTAAACTAAAAGGGTCCAAATATTAGTCCAAATTCTAACCCAAAAAATGTTTTTAAGTACATATACTTACAAGTTCCTTCAAAGAGATTGAAATTATATTTTTTTTTAATAAAAAATATATCTAGCTTGCAAGTTCCTTCAAAGAGATTGACATTTTTATAAGTAATGGAAATATCTAGATATTATACAAATTAATTTTGTTATTAGCTATATGCTATGGCAATAAAAAGGAAAAGATGTGAATAATTTTTGACAAATTTTTACATTATTTTGAGCTTGATTCAAAATAATTATACAATATTTAGTAAAAAAAATTCTTAAATATATTTAGATTTAATTAATTTTTATAAATTGATTTTTAATGTAAAATCTTGAAAATTATAATTATATAAGTATAATTTACGTAGTTTATCACTTCCCTTAATTTATTTCCAATTTTTGGAAGAAAAAAAAGTTAAGAAACATACCAATTTGACCAAACATTGACTTATTGACTAGACTTTTGATTTAATATCATCATTTCTGACCAAGACCAAAAAAAACACTCTAGAACTAAGAAAATTAAATGGTTTCATATCTTATCATAAATATATCTACTATCTACCATCAAATTTGGGCATGCCATTGCATTATTAATTTTTAGTGACCCAACTTTTTTATTGACTGAATTTATTTTTCATGACGTGCAATTTTGGATTTGGAGTCAAAGTGTCAAACCACTTATCCAAGAGTACAGTCTCATTGTTTATTATTGAATTAAATTGCCAAATTTAAATATAGCTATTGACTTTGCCGACCAAGAGTCCAAGACCAGACAAGTCTTTATAAAGAATAGGCCTCTTCTTTAAATTTTGATGAATTTAAATTATTTATTTATTTCCAGATTGTCTATAAGAACAAGTTAAATTTTGTGATATTATCTAATTATGCTTCTATAAATTAATTAATATTTAAATCATATTTGATTAATTGATTAATTGCTTCTCATATTATAGAAAAATTGAAAAGTCCATATATAAGTATGCAGTATACCAACGTTCCTGCAAAATCAATGGAGGCGAAATTAATAAGAAAACAATACTCTAATATTTTAAGGCTAAAAAGGATTAAATAATGTGTGTCAATTGTGAAACACGTACGTCTTATAATGAATTCCAAACATAGATATTCTTACACGAATAAGCATCGCATTCTCAATCTTCCCTGTTAAGATATTATGATTACCATGATTTTTATTTTTTAAAGTAGTTACATGTTTATTATTTTATCTTGCTTTTTCATTGTTTAGAGATCTACTTTGCTGCGCTTTATCCAAATGTGAACTGATTTATTTGTTCTTTAATTAATTTAGCATGAATCATGGATGCCCTTCTCGTAGCATAAAATCACGTATTGCGTCATATTTATGACGTAAGTAGACTTAACCTAAAAATAATACTACTATATAAATTTAGGTCACATGATTTTATAATGTGGCCGAAAGTGTGGGATATGATAAGATAAAATTAAAGCACTAAAAAGAAATGGCATCCAATAAATATTTGTCGACCATTTTGATATTCTACCTTCAAATTTAATTCCAAATTATGTGTAATTGGTAGACTAACTAACAAAATTGATATAAATAAATTAAGACACAACTAATTGAAAGAATAATATAAAAAACCTTTTGATTTCAACAATCTTATGACTGTTGTGGACTTGTAATAGGCAAAACACAAAGAATAGTAAAAGTCTACTCCCAAGTCTTCCATGCCATGCCCCACCCCTTCTTGTCCTTCCTCCTTAATTTGATTTCTTAGAAATTTCCGATCATTATATTCGGTGTGCACTTAATAAAATTACATTTCTACATATTTTCGGTGTGCACTCAATAAAAATTACGTTTCTACATAATATCACTCAAACCACATAAGATCAACATACAATCACGCCTACAATAAAAAAAAATTAGTTGATATAGACCTCTAAGTTCTATAACTCTCATATTTCACGATCTTATAATTTTGAGTCTTGAAATAACTAGACACGAATACGCCTCATGAAGTTTGCCACAACGGCGCCGTGTGGGAAACGGGGGGTCGCTATCGACTTGTCAGTTTGAATCAAGAAGCTATGATGGTTAGGCCTATGTTGGGCCCAAAACAAAATTCCTTAGCCACCACTTAATAAGCAGCAGCCATGAAGCTTCTCTCCATACAATAGGAAGCTTACCAAGTAAACCCCCTCCCACTGAGCTCTCACAATCACACACACTTATATATCAAACATCCATGGATGCTCAATCGGTGATCATGGATGAGGATCGCAGTGACCCGAACAACACAATCAGGCCCGGTTCGTCTCTCCACGAACCGGGCTTTGAGGTTTCTGATTTCTTTGAGTTCAACGACTGGATTGAGGAGGTCCCGCAGTTCTCTTCCCCTCTCTCGGCTGCTTGTTACGATCCTCAGAATATGAGCTATTCGAGCGCCATCAGCAGCAGCAGCAGCAGCAGCAGCAGTAGTTTTCTTGAAGGGGCTATCAATAGTAAGGCTATATATATCAGACTTTAGTTGTGGTGTAGGATAAGAGAGATATCTAACACATTGTTTTTCATTGTTATCAGGAGACAGTGGGAGAGAGGAGAAGAGAGAGAAAGTTGCTTTCAAGACCAAATCTGAAGTTGAAGTTCTTGATGATGGTTTCAAGTGGAGAAAGTATGGGAAGAAGATGGTGAAAAACAGCCCTAATCCAAGGTATGCATGCTAATCAATCTATCTATATACACACTTTCTTGGAAGAACCTATGCATATATGTAATATTTCATGTAATAAACAGGAACTACTATAGATGTTCAGTAGAAGGATGCCCAGTGAAGAAGAGAGTCGAACGAGACAAAGAGGACCCGCTCTACGTTGTGACAACGTACGAAGGAATTCACAACCATCAAGGTCCTTATCAACTGTAGTTTAGAGTTTACCTGAGTTTGCAGATGATGGCGATGCGCTCTGACGATGTATGATCGACAAACATCAATATTTAGGCTGCTACAAGAAGTTCATTGTTTGCAATGAACATATTAAGGATTTTTCTTGCATGTGGTATGAATAAACTCCAATCAGTAGAGAGAGAGGGAGAGAGAAGCAATGCTAGTCAGTAGAAAAAACAGAATGGATTGGTAATTTATGAAGAATTTTGTACAGTGATGCTATGTGCAGCAAATCTTGTTACATTTTTCAACAGAATTTCAAGCTTCAAAACCTATGTATTAGTAATAAATTAAAGAAGCTATGTTTTGCTCCTTTTTCATCACTAGGCAGATTCTATGGGAAAATAATATCAGGATCTCTTACATGAACATTTAAGGCAGTACTTTCATCCCATGTAGCTGCTTGGCCTTCAATAGGAACCGAAATGTTCCACAAAACATCTCGCCTTCCTCACTAATCCCGATGATGATCTCACAACTATGTTAGAGTTTGAGACAGTACTCTTCTTGGACATTGCCATACCACTCGAGAGCAACCAACGCGATCCAGATTGGTGTTGCCTGCTACTTCCCCAAACCTGCATTGAATCCAGCAAGATGGACTTCTGAGACTTTGAACATTGGTTGATAGATATTCTTTTTATCATGTTCAGAATCAGCTTCTTCATCTTCTCGTTTGATCACTTCTGGTTGTGGTGACGAATAAGCCCGATTAACTTGAACCCAGCGGGTCTCTAAGCTGCACTTTTAAGCACATTCTGATGTTTTCACCACCGCTTCATCATTCATTTCCAGCTCTATTTTCATGACCTGCTTCTTTAATATGAAGATGACCAGAATCCAACCTCAGCCATTCCTCCAATGACAAAGAACACTTGATTAATTCAAGAATTGACAAGTCAGAAGCTCTTTCGTAACCATAGTTACTAGAAGGTTCTGAAGCCTTTGTTGAGGGTCAAGGCGGTTCCTGATTGGGCATGCCAGCCTGAAACTAAAAGGCCTTCAATGTTTGTTATAGCCATGGGAACAAGATCTTCTATAAACACATCTTTTCAACTCCTGCACATGCCCAACATTTTAGTATTTCCATTGCTTGGATGAGGGTAGCACAACTGGAGCACAGATTTGCACGATTAATCTAGCACCATTATTTGCCACTTTCTCATAGCCAGAAGGAGTGAAGCTACATGAATCCTCCTCTGCCATCAAATCAGCATTCAGAACGGAGCCTCTCCACACAGTGCAAGGAGATCTCTTGGCGAGTCATGGCCACTACATGCTCAACATGTTGAGAAAATCATTTTCTATAGATTCTGCAAGCACAAAGCCATCCAAGCTATGTGATCTCCTCAATCTTTGAGCTCTGTTTCTAGACTCGGATCTCATGCACATCCGAAGCTCATTGTATGTGCTGAATCTAAGTCCGATGGTTTAGACATTAGCAGGTCAAAGAAATCTGAATCAAGTTCTTCAAAGGCTGGTTCACTAATATATGCAGTGTGTCCAGGATCATCATGATTATCCACATCAAGCTTCGAGTTCCATTCAGTATACTCAAGAAAACTGGCCTGGCCTGGCCTGGCCTGAAAATTTCAGCAACATCAATTGTTTCAATTACAGAAGAGTCAAACCTCTGACTACTGCTACTACTTTCTGGTCTTATTTGATCCCTCAACGATACATATGCTCAAATTCAGTGACATCAAACTCGTGTCCACATACTCAGGCTCAGGTGAGGGGTGGTTACAGTCAATGTGACTGTAGAACTCAAACTCCTTGGGATCACCCATCTTTTTCTCATCAGGTTTCTGATGCAACAAAGAGACGGATTCCAGCTGATTTACTAGCACCTAAATATTCCTTCATTATTTTCTTAGGCATAATTCACCAACTCCTACTGTGAAACGATCCATATGCTAGTTTTTTACCTAAATTGAACTGGAGATTACAAAATTCTATTTACTAGCACCAAAATAGGACAAATGTAAACGCAGTAGAAAATTGGCTAGCCAATTAGGTACTCCTATAATATTTGATCATGTAACATAGTAGTAGTATTTAAATTTACTTTTAAATTGTTTGCATTTTTGTAGTATGATTTTGTTTCAAAAGTCTTAGTATACATGTACTTGTGTTTCAATCTCATATATACACACGTCTAATTTAATCTCTTAGTTAATTGAAAGGATTCAACATAATGATAAATTGGGTCATTTAAGAAAATAAATAGTACTCCAGTTAATTTCCTTATTCCAATGTGTAAGCACAAAATACATTCCTAAAATCAAGATGGAAAGTTATGCTTGTGTTTCGATCTCATACACATGCATGAGGGGTTCGATCTTTTCTCGTAGAGAGTTCCAACATAAGGGTCAATTGGGTTGTATTCATGATATAAGGAGTTAATTTCGTCTACTGCACACTTCGCCTAAAAAAACTTAATACTAATTCAAAAAGAAATGTAAAAACTTAATACTAACTCAATATTCACTAACACGAGTTAGCTAATATATTTCTTACAATACAAACACTTGATCTTGACACTCTATTATGATATAGACTTAATTAATTCACCATATATAAAACTAAATCTTCTTCATCACTAAAGTGGGTATGGTATAACGATAGTATTCATAATAATTTAATAGTTGTAGTCCTATATTGATATTTTCAACATCCAAGAATTTCGTTAATCATGAAAAGGTTATTTTATTCAATTACAACAAAAAGTTGAAAAATCCCACACACCCGTTTAGGTAGAAGGTAACATACACTTTCAAAGTAGTACATCTACAATGCTATGTTGTAACCAAGTCTGTGAGCTCCTATCGTGACCACCACTGATAAATGCGATCGACCATCGTTGGCGGGAGCCGACAATGCTAAGGTCTGCTCCTACCCTTTCGTTGGCGTTTCAAGTCCAAGACAACGACAGAGATGTTATCCCGGCTCCCTTTCTGAAAAGCTCGTTGCGTGACAGCCTCAGCTGCTGCCTGTGATGCGGGATCCACGCTCTTGCCCCTCTCCGATGGAGGTGGGGCCGCGTTATTCCTGTACCACAACTGCAAAACCCTACGAGCACCGTCACAAGCCTCCTCGTTTGACATCTCATCCCATAAACCATCACTGGCTAGAATCAGACACTCGTCATCTCTAGTCCGTGGGACAACCATCACCTCGGGATCAGGGATCACGAGAGACTTCAAATATCGATCTCCTACAAGGACATTAATGCGTTCAGATTCAAACACAAACAAAATTGCAAATACGCCATTGTAAGTGTACATGGAGGCTATGAAGAACATACCAATAGACCTAGACATGGCAAGAACTCCCGAGACACGGCATCCGTCCCAGTTGAATACCCTACCTCCAGCTGCTTCGATTCTGGCATACTCGTCCTCCCTATCGGGCTTAAGAGACAGAGAACAATAATGTTAGTAAAAAAAATCTCAACTCAAGGCGACATGCTTGCTTACCTTGTGATCCACAGATAGGGCAACAGCTTCCCTCCTACGGCAGAGAACAGCCCTTGAATCACCGCAGTTAGCCACTATTATATGCGACGTGCAAACTATGGCAACAATGGCAGTCGAGCCAACAGTCTCCCGAGCAATGGGTGCACGACCGCCTTCCCCTCCAACCTCATCATCCACCTTGTGGAAACATCTAGTGAACACCCTCGTCCACAGCTCTTCACGAGGTCCCCTTCTATCTCCTTCATCACTTAACTCTGTAGAGATTATTTCAATCTCTTCGGCCAAAGCAGAATGAATACGATCTCTACAATAATCCGCAACCTGAAAACAAAGTCTTTATAATCAAGAGTGTTCCTACAGCATTTATTATGTGAGGATACTGGGAAAACGAAGAGATACATACCTTAGCGCCTCCATGGCCGTCAAAGACTCCAAAGAAATGCCCAGTCAAATGAGTCACACGGGAAGTCAGTCCATCAGGAGGGCGATCAACGAGCATCTGGAGAGGGATTTCCACGAAATTTGGTACGATTGACACTGCATCTTCCATATCCGTTCTCCTACCAGGAACGGATGTAAAACCCCAAAGTGGCACATAGCTCACCTCAAAAATACTACGGCTTGCTCTCCCATTCGATCCAAAATCCAATGGCACAACATCCAAAGATGGTCTCGAGCTGGAACAATCTACAATCTCCTCTCCATTATCAACTGCTACAGATAGAGATTCACTGGTGTTGGAAATAAGTTCAACAGCACTTCTACTGCTCTCAACGACCGCAAAGGGCGCCCCAGTTTCAGGTTTCACTTCTAAACCACATAAACTACTAGCATCACTCACCATAGACAGGCCATCAAGATTAGGATCGCCAACTTCGCTCAGTTGCCTTCCATCAGTACTATGCAGCCAGTTTTCGTCCTCATAAGTCGCAGCCATAATAAACGACACCCCACTCCTACTCTCTTCAGAATCAGAATCCAAGAAAATAACAGAAGTTATCTCACTTCCCAAATCACCCAAGGCAGAATCCTCATTCTCATCATCTACACTAGTTAGTGCTTCGATCTCAGAACGCAAAAGCAAGCTATCCATCAGCTCGAAGCTCATAACAATCGAGCAATCTCCAAACCTCAGTATTGCAAAACTTAGAATCACAATAACCTAATCTAAAGGGCACCATCACAACCTATAACTAAATAGCAAGAGCTACTTAAAACTGAAGCCCTATCATTGTCGCATTAATTCATAGTCATTTCTAGAAAGAACCTCGAAAAAACTAGAGATTAAAGCTCACATGCCAATCACCATCACACAGTAGTACATGGCAAACGGATGAACACTCAAAATGCAGAGTCGAATCACAGCGTCTCCAATAAATTGGTCGAATCTGATTGATGAAAACAAAACACCAACTAGAATCCGTGAAAAAGGGGCATCAAACTATAAATCACCAAATACAGAAATGTGAAAGTAAGGATTCTACAATATATAAAAAAGAGATGTGAAAATACAAAAAAGTTCAGACATTCAATTAGGTCACATAACACTATTTTGAAATTCCAACACACACAAGAGTTTCAAGAATCACATGAAATCTTAAAAAAGACAATCTTTCTTCTCTGCAAGAAAGATTTTACCACGATCTGAGGCAACGTAATCGTGACCCTTTACCTAGTCTAGTCCCTCTTTCAACAAATAATCACATTAATAATTCAATTTATGTATAATCTGAAGGGAGAAAGTGATCAGCTGAACAAAAGCTACTGCTGAATTCTTACTTTCTTTTGCTTGTTTTGAAGCAGGTACCGCCAATTCTACTTTCTTGAATCTAACAGAAGAAAATTGTTGAGGGAAAACCCACGAATCCAACCGAAAATTGTTTGTGGGTCGATTTTGCAGCTGGTAGTTCTGTGTTGGTTGAATGAACAAGAGCATAAAATTACCGAAAGAGGGGCTCTTTTTTCACTTAATTTTGCAGTTAAGCATTAAATAATTAAAAAGATATCGTAGTAACTAAAAGGCTAGTACAATATTTTTTTGTAATCATGCTCAAACAAATAGGAGTATTGGAGTATTTACTTAGAGCACCCACAACCGTGCTCTTGCCAACGAGTACGGTTGTGGGCCCGGCGCCACTATTCCTATCTGCTCTTAGGCAAGAGAACAACACCAACAGTTGTGCTCTTCCGCAAGGACGAGCACAATCATTTTAAATAAAAACATTTCCATAACATTAAAATTTATTAAAAAACCGAAATAATATTACAAATTACAAATAAAATAAAAAAGACATAATTAAAATCCTAAAAAATAAAAATTACATAATTAAAATCCTAAAAATTAAAAATTACATAATTAAATTCATAAAATTAAAAAAAAACACTACGCGTTGCCGAATTTCGCCCACATGTGTTTGATTAGGTCTTCTTGTAGCTCAACGTGGGTTCGGGTATCGCGCATTGTGTGCCTTGTTTCGATCCTCTCACCCACCGTCGTATGCACACCTCGGCGTGGGGGATACATCGCGCTTGAGCTTTCAGCTTCATCCTCGTCGTAGAAGTTAGCCGCCCTCGGTCCTTCGTCGGCTATAATCATGTTGTGTAAGTTAATACACGTGTATATGATGTCGGCGATATTGTTCAAGTACCACAGTCGAGCCGGGGCCTTCACAATGTTGAATCGGACTTGAAGGACCCCAAAGGCTCTTTCGACGTCTTTCCGCGCGGACTCTTGAAGCTGCTCAAAAAGAACCCGTCTCGGGTCTTGCGAGTTGCTGAGCGTCTTCACGAAAGTCGACCACCTTGGGTACATACCATCGGCGAGATAGTAACCCATGTGGTATGTATTTCCGTTGAAGGTGAAGTTGATCGCCGGTGCTACACCATTCAACACATCATTGAAGATGGGTGAATAATAGAGCACGTTCAAGTCGTTGTTGGATCCGGCAACACCGAAATATGCATGCCAAATCCATAGGCGGTAGTCGGCGACCGCCTCAAGGATAAGTGTTGGGCCGCCGCCTTTGTGGCCGCTTAAGTGTTGCCCCCTCCAAGCAGTCGGACAATTCTTCCACCTCCAATGCATGCACTCAATGCTGCCAAGCATTCCGGGAAAGCCATGGACTGATTCGTGAAGACGAAGCAACCGTTGGCAATCATCGGTGGTAGGTGCCCGAAGGAATTCATCACCGAAAGTTGTACGAACGCCCTCGCAAAAATTTTTAAGACAAATGATTCCAGTGGACTCACCGACATGCAAATACTCATCGAAGAGGTCGGCCGTTTGCCCTGTAGCGAGTTGTCGGATGGCACACGTACACTTCTGCAAAGACGTGATACTTTGCCGGCCGGCTGCATCTGGACCTGTTTGGAAGAATTCAACACGGACGGACAATGTGTTGACAATACGCATAAACAGGCGCTTTGACATGCGAAAACGGCGCCTGAAGTAATCCGCCGGAAACCGCGGCGGGTCGGCAAAATAGTCGGCAACGAGCCTTTCGTGGGCTCCCTCCCGGTCACGATGGATGTAGCGGCTAGTTGATCTAGTTGGTTGAGGAGGAGGGGCGGGGGTATTCGCTGCGACATATGCATCATAAGCGGCACGATGTTGTTCGTAGTATTCTTGTTCTTCGCGCTCCGCTTCCGCAATAAGATGGGTGAAATTCATTTGAGGTTTTGAGTGAGAGATGAATGTGTAGATAAGTTGTATGAAAAATATAAATGATAGATGATTTGATGTGGAAAATGGAAGATGAATGTGTGTATTTATAGATGATTTTGGGGGGAAAATCTAAAAAATACAGAAAAGGGGCAAAAAACGGCCATTTTTGGGGATTGGGAAATTTTTTTTTTTTATCTTTAATCGGTTTTTAAGTTTTTATAATTAAAAACCGATTTTTTGAAAAAAATATAAAAATATTCAAATGCAACGGCATAGCCGTTGCCCAATCGCAGCACGACACGTCACCTGCTCGCTGGCACGGACGTGCTCGATGCATCGAGCAACGTTCCATGATAGATGTTACACTTTCCTTTTTAGTTTGTCCCACAAAAGATGTCACATTTCCTTTTTTGGGAAAAAACTATCTCTCATATTAATATAAATATATTATTTTTTTCTTGCCACTTAACATATAAAACAATATCTTCTAAAATCTCGTAGCATTTTCCAAGTATGTCATCTATTATGGGAAAGAGGGGAGTACTTGATAATAGATGTTTATATGTTTTGCTGAAAATTGATATTTTATTGACTGTAAATATAGTCCTATCCACAATGACTGTGCAAGAGCATCAAGGGAATGATAAGTCATGTGTGTGGGGCATGCTGCTGATTTCTCCGATGGAGAGCTCAAGGATATTGGACAGGGGTGCATTACCCTCAGCATCATAAAATTGAAATAATGCATTATTTCAATTTTTTCTTATGGTTTTTTACTTGCGTAAATGCTATCGGAAACAATAGAATAAATGTCTTGTTTTCAGCAATTAATAGATTGAAAGCTATAATAAACGTAGGAAAAAGAAACCTTGAGTTTATTATCCACTGCGAAAACATGATTTGTAAAGTCCGAATAATTAGAGATGCAATAAATCGTCGTCTAAAACCAGAAGCTGCCACAAGAGGAAGCAGGTCCCCCTACCAACCTGGGCAGCCAGGCGACCAAGGTTCCCAACAATACTGTACAACCACTCCGCAGAGCATTAACCACCGGATACGGGTGATAATGACGACAAACCTACAAATACTGATAATGATGACGAACCTCTACAAATATACAGGCCTCGCAATGTCTCCATTCTTGTATATGTAGGCAACTATGGAGACATTACGTCATCCATTGATGAGTTCATCCGCACATCTCTTCCCTCTGTCATCTCCTTCAATTCACCTAACATATAAAATACAGTGCTCGAGTCACAAACCCAAGTACGAGGGCAAAATGCATCATCTTGAAATGTAGCATACCATATCTTGAATCAACTGATGTCGGGGATGTACTCCTCGTGTCTTCTGCAGTGCCTGCAATTACCAATGAAAATTTACTTCAAGATTCAGTAACATGAATCAAAAGATGTTGATATGGAATATCTTAATACCTGATTTATTACGCAGCGCCTCCTTGATAGCATCGAAGTTCTTGTAAGTATAGCCCACGAAACTCAAATCTTCTGGAGTAAGGTGCATCTGTTTGAAGAAAATTATATCAAGATGAGAACTACATTTTGGCAAATTCTGAAGAATTGTCAGTGCAATATACAGACCTTTCTTGAGGGTCCTGAGCCAGCCTTTGATGATGTTGGAGGATCCAGCTGTTCAAATAACAGCATAATTGCATTATTATATAGTCTTATCCAAAGAAGCGACATCAAAGGCAACCATAAATGAAAAACGTCAGACACTAGAAGATGAGAGTCGTTCAAGAACACGAGGAACGAGTACAATGAAACTGTAATAGACAACTTTAGGATATATTATCATGAAAACTTAAGAAAACGTCACGGCATTTAATGTCTTGCCATGAGATTGGTCAAGTGTATCACAGAGATTGGCGCAATAAAACAGTATGCAACTAATGACTATCTGTGGAGTAGAGAAGAAGGCGTGAAACGTAATAAAAGCAAAGAGAGGCTTTTACTTCATCAAACTTCATGAAATTCCGGGTGTCCAGCTCCCCAGTGACCTCTGGTTTAAATGCTGCTTCCATATCATATAATTTATCCCAGTCAACACCGACAAACCAAGGGTGGGCCTGTATTAACTCACGTGTGAATGGAGAGAGAAAGAACACAAGAATCTCATGTTGACCAAGTAATACCTTTATCTGTGCTGCACCTCCTGTTCCAAGTCTATGCTCTACATCACAGAGTAACCTACATATTAGATCTTTTGCCTCAGCGCTGATTTTGGTATCTTCGGGAAATCTCAGGTGATTTTTCCAATGAACAATCTAGCGAACATAAGAAAACTCCATCACGAAACAGAACAGTAAATAGATGGACGAATAAAAGGTAACAACTATAAATGAACAACACATGCACAGAATTGCCTGGATAGTGCAGAGGTATGCAAAGAATGAAAGCTATTGAAATGGGGGAGTGACATATGTATGTTGCTCTCTGTTTCACAAAGATAACGCAGTTGACTGGATGGCGGGCCAGAGCACAATAACCCCAAGAGATTTTTATTTTTATGGTGCTATGAAGGGTGCCGATAGGACAATGTAAACTATTGAATGCATGTACGCCAATAATCTTCTCTTTACCCTTTAAGTCAACAAAAAATGAAAGAAGAAAGTAAATCTATAGACATGTACCTTCCTACAAGTGGTCATAGGATCATCCGCATAAAATGGAGGATAGCCAACAAGCATCTCGTACATGATTGCACCCAGTGACCACCTGCAAGTATATGTGGTAATTCAGTCGAAAAGCCTTGTATCATGACATTTGAGCTTCGAAAATGACACACCACGATATCAACATAAACAACTTTCACGAATGATGAAGTGTAACAATAAAGGGAATAGAAGACGGGGTGGGTGTTACTGGGGGAAATTGGACTGACCAGTCACACTCCATGCTATATCCTTTCTTCAACAGCACCTCCGGAGCAATATAATCAGGTGTACCAACAGTAGAAAATGCCTTCAAAAGACAAAGTGAAGATGAGAAATTAAATAGAGAAGTTAAAATCTGATGCCGGTATTTTGCTGCTTTTTGCAATAATTCACCATCCCCCCAAAGAGCAAGTTTCTGGAGAAGGAAAAAACATGCATCGCATCTCATTGCTTACCAACTTTCTCCTGTTCATCTGCCAGTGCTGAAGTTGTTCACGGGGACTTCTCCAACTACTAGCATTGGCAGCATCAGGAAAACGGCCGTCAATGTCCATTGGTTCCCTTATGTTTTCATCATCCAATTCTTCGTTTTCATTCACCGTGGACAAAGTCCTACAGTCAAGTGGCTTGCATAAACCAAAATCTGAGAGCTTCATGTGACCGTTCTTATCAAGAAGAAGATTGTCTGGTTTGATATCCCTGATGAGAAAAACAAAGGGGATCAGAAGGCTAAGTCTTAAAATAAAATAATTGCATCAATGTAACAATCGTTTGTAGGATATATACATCAAATCACACAAACCTGTGAATATAATTATGCTTGTGAATAGATTCAATAGCCAGCACACTCTGAGCAATGTAAAATTTAGCCACATTTTCAGACAATGTGTCTTCTCTCATCAACAGAGTCATCATGTCACCTCCAGGGAGATATTCCATGATAAGATATAAATACTCGGGATCTTGAAAAGAGTAGTACAGTTTAACTATACAATGGCTTCCCACTTCTGCCAATAGGTTCCTTTCTGCTCTTACATGCTCCACCTGAGGAACATATAACATTTTCACGGACATTAGGACATCTCGACTAATGGACAAGTTTTTCCTAAAATTTCATAATAAGTGGATTAATAAACTGATTCAAAATGGTAAGATATTCAAATTATGCTTTATCAATGTTTTTACCTGTCCCCTTGAGACCATTTCTGATTTCTTCAACTTCTTCATGGCATAAATATTTCCAGATTTTTTCTCCCGGCATAGTCGGACCTAAAATGTCAAAGATAGAGCAATTACAAATAGTCACATTTACAAACTCATCAGATTTCAGGAACAAATTAAAATATGGCATGCAAAATAAAATTTATATCCGAGAGTGACACCAACCTCACCAAAGGCTCCGCGTCCAATAATAGTAAGAAGCTCAAAATCATCTACACATATCTTGTTTCTCCTCAGTCTCATGAACTCCGTTTCTTTCCTTTCCAAATCTTTGATCAAATTTATCTGTTCGTCTTTGGGCACATCTGAAGAGGCCAACTTCCTTTCGAGTACCCACCTCCTAGAGCCATACATGCATATATATATATAATATATATATATATATATATATATATATAGGAAAATGATCAATACAAAACTTGATCTCAATACAAAATCCAAACCAAATCCTGACCATGAGATTTGACAATCCAATGGTCAATAATTAAACAAAAACACGGAGGGTCATTGTAAAGCAGTTTTAGGTCATATTATAAACTTTGGGTTTGAGGTCATGTTAAGATCATTTCATGTCATCCTTACTATAATGACGTAAAAATAAGCTTACAATGACCTAAAAATGACTTTTGTATGCTTGGTTCTGCATTTTTGTATTAAGAATGGTTTTGCATGGATCAAAACCCTATATATATATTAGCATCAAAACTAGTGTCGCCAATAACACTAAAGAGTAAAGAGCAATCTAAACTTTCCAAACTGGCTTGAAATATCTTTATAGGGAAGATACATCAGAACTTTTTAGATGAGTCTCGCTATAATCACATAGAGGCAGACATGTCTTTTGATATTTGATAAAAGAGAAGTTTCTTTTCCAGGTCAAAAATTACGAATGTTATATTCACGCGGAACTGGAAGACTGGAACTGCCGATCACTTGAGTTTCTTCTTCCTATAAAAGGCGTCTAACTACCACTAAAATCTACTAATATTAAAAGAATATGGAAGCATATATTGTTCCAAGAGTAAACGAATCACAGTTAACCTCCGCCTCCGGCATCACACTTTTTAGTATTTAAATTAAGTACCGGAAAGTAAACCGCCTTTCAATCCACAGAAACACTCCAATGATTCCAACAAACGGCATCAATCGCATTGCTTGGCTAATTTATCAGTAGGGATTCACACAACTTTGGGTTGAATATAAAAACAGATCATGAAAGATTTTCCAGCCTCCCTCTCTAGTAGGCAAAATGTTTGCCATACATATGCATACAACAGCAAACATAACTTGGAAACTAAACCGATTTTCCTAATTTGAACATAATTCACTTACAAATCCATAGAGTTCAGTCTCTGAAACACTAAAATCGAAACCATTCGTATCTTAATTAACTGTTGAAAACCTAAATTTGCAGAGCAATTAGACCACAAAAACGACAGAAATATCAAAGCAGACACTAGATCTCGAAAACCACGCATTTCATCGCAGCTCGAAACAATCAATTCTCGCCACTGAGCTGCATTTTCGAAGCACAGAATATGCAAAACAGTAAAACCAAACGATTTCGCCATTTCGAAGCATACCTCTCTTTCCGCTCCTGTATGCTTTTCATCTGATTTTTGTAGTGGTTCTCGATGTACTTTTTCGCTGCTGCCACTTTTTCCATAGTCAAACTCGAACCTAGAATTTCTTCTTCGCCGCTCTTGTCGTTGCTCTTTTCCTCCTCCATTCAATCTGAATCTCTCTCTCACTCTCTCTCTAGATTTCCAATTAGTCACTGTACCTTCTCTTCTCTCCTCTCCTCTCCTTGATACCTTGTCTACTTCAATATATATATATATATACGTACAAGCTACAGCAAACTGAGTCTTTATGTTTTACTGTACGGCGTCGTTTCAGCTCAATTTTCCGGACAGGATTTTCTACTTTTCCCCAACGCACATTCTATTCAAGTCCGTGCGAATGCGATTCATTGTCGTCCAAATTTTTACTGGATTTATTTACACCATTTATATACGTTACATTTTTAATTATGTTCATAAAATTATTTCTAATCATAATTATAATCTTATCAAACGCCCAACAAATCATGTAATAAAACAATATTGAAACTAAAATTTACGGTATTGATTTTTCAGTAATTTTGAACGACTCAATAAATAATTTTATGAATATGGTTTGTTGATCGATTTGCGGGTTTCAATAGAAAAAGGTACTACTAACATTTATAAATTACAGTAATAGATCTATCATATTTTTAAAATAGGAAAAGGTAACGATGATAAATTAATTATGGGCCAAATGACAAGATCTTACTATTTGGCAGCTGGAGTAGATACTCCTACTATATTAATTAAATTATTATTCGTCGGTGGAACAATGTTTCTTATTTTATGTTTACATTTTAGTAATCTAATATTCTGACACTTTGCTCATTTGATAATTAGATGAGTTTTTTGCACTCCAAATTTTATAATAACATTATTGGTGGAAAATTACTTTCATATTTAATCACAAGTCAATCGTTTGCTATCTAGTGATCCATCATCCCTTCATAATTGATTATATTTTGCTTTCACTTTGTGCATAAGGTGGAGTATTAGGTCATCCGCAACGCTGTCTCTTATCCGTCTGTCTCATCTCTTAACTATTTATGGGCTCCACTGGACTTTTCACTCCATCTCTTAACTAAGAGATAGCACATGCAACCCACCATCTCCTATCCGTCTCTTAACCATCTAATCCCTTAACTATTCATTCAATTTCATTTTTTATTTTTATTTCCAACAATTTCAATTAATAAAAACACACTTCATTAAATAAAATAAAATTACAACTTAAAATCCTAAAAAAAATACATAGTTAAATTCGTGGCAAAATAAATAAAAAAAGACATAATTTAAAATACAAATTTATAGAAATTATAAAAACTACTCCGCCGGCGAATCATCCCCCGAAGGCGGTGGCGGTGCACCGAATGGAGGCGGAATACCAAGTTGTCCCGCCTGATACACAATGTCGGCATGATGAGCTTGATATTGGGGGTACGTCATCCGGGAAGTGTCTGTCATCGTGGCGGTGAAGTACATGGACATTAGGGAGGAGGGCTGCCCTTGGGAACCCGCCTGGCTTGATTCATCTCGGCCCCTCCTCCCTCTAGCCGCCGTCACCGCCTTGGTCCCTTCCGGCCGACGTCGCACACGGGAGGACCCCTGCATCGTCTGTCATGCCCTCAACCTCCTGCGAGGCAACCTCTTGTGCGGCGCTGCCTGAACCGCCCCACTAGACGAGTATTGGCCACCCGCGCGTGTGCTTCGTGCGTTTCGAGATCGAGCCCGTGCTGTACTGGACACCGCCAGTCCACCTTTCGACGTCTTTGACGGCCTCCCAAACATCGACATGTTTGAATTCTTTGCCGTTGTCGTCGAAATAGACTCGCAAAGCCGATCTCAGATTGTCGGCTCTAGTGGCTCGCTTTGGTAATGAGCCGCTTCATTCTTGTAGATGCCGCATAATTTTTTGACCTCTTTGTCGACTCGGTCAAAACGACTTCGAAGCATCTTCAATGTGCGGCGACGGGACCCCTTCGGCTTAATCTCGTTGTAGGCATAGGTGACCTTTTCCCAAAAGCACTTCCGGGATTGTTAATTCCCGACGAAGGGATCGTACGAGACGCTGATCCAGGCGTTGTACAGAGCCATCGTGTCCTTGCGGCTGTACGGATGACGGCCTACATCCTCCTCCTCCTAGGCCTCCTCCTCCTCTTCCTCCACGGCGTCGAATGCCCTGGAGCTTCCACCGCCTCGTCCTCCTTCCGGATTGGGTTCATCCAGATAATCCTCCATAATTTGGGATAATCCCTGAGAATACCTCGGGGCAGAGGGAAGAGCGTATGCATCCACATCAAAATAAGGTGGTTGGTACCCCGCCGACGTCAACGAGCCTTGGATGCCAGGCGTCGACGAACCGAAACCGGAACCACCCAAGGCATTGTACATGCCCCTAGTCGCCAAACGCGTTGATGTCAAACCCGCCGGAGCCGCCAGAGTTTCCGTCGCCGGACATTTTGTGATGAAAATTGGAAATGTTAGATGAAAATTGGAGAGGAAATGGAGGTGATTTGGGAAGAATAGATGTGTGTTTGTGTGTATAATGGGGATGAAATATGAGTATTTATAAAGTAAAAAAACGGTCGAAAACGGTAACATTACCGTTTGAATTTTTAATTTTTTTATTAAATTCAAATATTTAAAAAAAAATAATTTATTGCGTCAGCGTGACGATGCCCACTCGCGGGCTGGCGAGTGGGCGTCACTCCTAGCGCCAGCGCGTGGCGAGCTGGCGCGCCAGCCGTCTCGGTGGGACGAGCGTCTCGGCGAGACCGAGGAGAGACGGGACGCTGCAACGTGTCTCGCTGTCGTCTCGTCTCGGAGGGACGAGATACGAGACACCCGCGCGACGCGTGTGCTCTTAGTAACTAACAAAAAAAATACTAGTACAAAAAATTGAAGGGTAAAAGTGAAAACGTAGTATATTAATAGTACAAATAAGAGGTAGTAGTATTATTTTTTCGCAGTGACAAAATATTAAAAAAAAAAATTGAAATTCATGTATTTATATATCTAAATACGTAATAAAACCCTACCCATAAAACATAAAAAAGTATACTCCATACTTTAATTCATCAAAAATCTATCCTTCAAATGGGGGATCCTTATTGGCGATACGCTACCGGCGACGGCGCTGGCGGTCGTCCGTCGTCCTCGGAGGTAGGTATGTATGCCTGCCTTTCTTGCAGATATCTGAAATATCTAACTTTGAATTCAGTAATTGGCTTAAATGCAGCTAGTATATATATGTACGAACATTTGCACAATTCTGTAGCCCTATGCTGTTACACGGTAGCTAAATTGAGTGTAGGATTGTTCGAGCTCTTGTGAGTCCTTATTTAGGGTTGAAGATTGTTTGTTCCATTACTGGTACTGGTACCTGCCACTAGAGTTCAGATTGCTATGGTGTTTTTTTAATGGATTTGGGGGGAATGAATATGGATTACGAATTTGTGTTTTGTTTCAGCTAAATATTTGATGATAGTGAGGTGTGTGTGGTTCTGCTCAGTAGATTGATTATAGAGTGACATAAAAGAGTAGGTTTCAGTATGAATGTCAATTACAGGTTCTCCGTTCAAATATTTTTCCCATTGCTTCTCATGATTTGTTGTGATTTCCAAATTCCAATATCTATATGAATATCTTTTATTCAGAAAGTGGTGGAGTTGAGGACAATCTGCTTGGTTCTCACGGTTTTCGTTGTTTAACGTCCACAAGTATATTCTTGAGATCATTTTCACTCTTGACAATTTTTCGATTACAAAACTAGTACTCAGTCAAGGCTCTCTTTTTTCTGCAATCATCTCGCTCCAGGCTCTCAAAGTCACTTAGTAAAATGTATGGAAAATGTTTAGAGTGCTACCTTATAAAGTTTTCTGCTCTCAGTTTTACTTTCCTTATGTGTTTTAGTTATATCCAGAGGTCTCATAGTTATATAGTTTGCTGCAACAGGACACATATCTCAGGCAACTTTTCCAGGTTATTTGTCATCTGAACCCACTCTAACTTTTCCAGGATACTTGTCGTCTGAACCTAAGGCGACTTTTCCAGGCTACTTGTCACCTGAAACATCAACTCTAGCCAATATAAATGCATATAGCTCTGTTAATCCACGGACTGCTTCCGCAGATTTTTTACGTAAAGATGTGAGTTTTATCTCTTATACATTTGTGTAGCATTGATCCACATGTTAAACAAGTGGTGTCTTAATTATTTTTAATTTGGATTTAGATCTTACCATCCCGCCCCGGAACGTATGCCGTAGATGACATTCCTAGTATCCGTGCTGATCCCAGTATCAGTGGATTGATTGCTGGAGCTAGATATAAAGGCTATCCATCATCTTTTGAGGATCCTAATCTGTCGGTGCACCACAGAGATGTTGCGTCAGGGATCAGCACTGTAATCCCTGATGTTGTTGGCTATGACCAGCCCAGGACGGATGGCAATCCTGTTCCAACAGCAGAGTCAAACATTCTTTTTGTTGATGGGCTTCCAACTGACTGTACAAGAAGAGAAATAGGACGTATCCTTTTTGGAGTTGCTCCTTTTTCTAGTTTCAGTTGCTATCTGTCACTGCCAAATATTGGCTTCCTTATGGCTCTCACTCTTTTTTTTTGTTTATTTATTCTTGTGGGGCTAAAAGGACTGTTATCATGTCTGTATGTCACAAATTTCCACCCTCGTGAAGTATGACCAACAAATAATTTCCAGTGTCATGTGTATAAAGTTGGTAATTAATTCAATTTTACATGTAGATATAACAAGAAAGAGATAAGGATTAAGAAACCTGTATGCATTAATGCTATATAGGTGATCATGTTATCTTCTTGGCTTTATAAACTGTTACATTCTGAATTTCATTCCTTGACTTCCAATTAGATCTATTTCGGCCATTTATTGGATTCAGGGAAATCAGACTGGTTCATAAGGAGCCTAGACGTGTAAGTATATTCTTTTCTTGAATTAAATTAATACTCTTTTTCTGTATCAGTCATTCTTATGCTACACCTGATAATAAGCATCAATTATTGTTGGAAAATTTCAAATTTGGGGTCAATTTGGAAATAAGGTTTCTTAGAGGGCAACTTTTTATGCATTCTGTAAATTGGAAAAACGCCAATGTCATTGGCGTGTTTAAACACGCCAATGGTATTGCCGTCTTTTGGATATATATTTCCTTGTGCCAGTAATAAAACAATTAGGTTGCAACTCAGTGGCAGGGCGTTACTAATTCTCAGTGGAGACCCGGGTTCAAATCTCGCGGATATCCATGCTCGAATCTCTATTTAATGGGAGTATAACTAGTACTCCTACTACTGTAAACTAATAAATAATTAATATTGTATACTATTGATCAAGTAAAAGCAGTTTATATAATACTATGAGTTTATAAATAAATACTAATATAATGTGTGAACAATTGAAAATAACCTAATTGTTTAATATAACTAAGCTAATAAATACTAATGAATATGTGGCTACAACTTTCGAACCTTGGACTCTCCTCTGATCTATATGCTCCGCCCCCAGTGAGCTACAAGTTCTTTTGGTATTTAGACCAGTGAGCTACTCCCTCCGTTCTACAGTAGTTGAGTCATTTCATCTTCTCTACATTATTCTTTCTTTTACTTTACTTTCTTTCCACTTTAACTATTTATTAGTATCATTTTTCTAAAATGAGTGCAGAAAATGAAATGACTCAACTACCGTGGAACGGTGGGAGTATATATGAATCCAAAAAATGCCAATGTCATTGACGTGTTTAAACAGGCCAATGACATTGCCATTTTTTCCCCTTTATAGAATGTGAAAAAAAGGTTTCCTTTCATGGAATATTTTTTCCAAACTCACCCTAAATTTGAATTTTTAGTCATTATTGTGCCTGTATTAAAACTGGCAACATCATGATTCATGTTAGATTCACAGAATGCACCAAGAATAGTTTACAATATGTGAATGCTAGAATGCAATATGGAATTTTGAATAAAATATGTAAAATGAGATGCTAATATTATGTTACGTATGATATTTGCATACATTCTTGTGCCATCCTGATCGAAAAATCTTGTAGTAGAAATGTTGTGCTTGTGGCAAGGTTTAGCAGAACTTTGTACTACGAGTTAGTGGCTATCATAAGCAAAGCTATTGTTGAATTCATTGTCTTTTCCTGAGATGCAACAATATTAGTTTCCTTGTTTTATTGTTTTGGTCTTTCATGCCTGAACCAAAAACCTTCTATGTGCAGCGTGGTGACAAGGCAATGGTTCTATGTTTTGTAGAGTTCACTGATGCGAAGTGTGCTGTTACTGCTATGGATGCCCTACAAGGTTGATCACCATTTCTCTCTCTTTTTTCGCTACAAACGTATCCCCATTTTCAGATAAATTACCTGTTGCAGCCAGCCAACCCAAAATCGATTTTCAGTCTCATGTTTGTATGTAATGCCTATTCCAATCAAGCCTCCAACATGCAGGTTACAAGTTCGATGACAAGAAACCAGAGGCCCCTCTACTGAGGATTAATTTTGCTCATTTTCCTTTCCGTCTACCGAACCAGAGTTCTGCAGGGACAATCGAGACGGAGCCCCATCCAATGACAAACAGGTCAAGTACCAAAAAGCCATTGTGAATCCACCACTTGTCTGTTCAAATGCCAATGGCTATAATTGGCTTAGCTTGCTCTAGAAAATGAGATAGTGGAGTATATAACCAACTATTCCTTTCTATGCATTGCTGTATCAAGAAAGTTCTCTGCCTAAGATTCCCAACAGTATTTGGATAAATATTTGTAACACTTGGTCATTTTTGCCAAGGAAATTTTTCCCTTGTTACCTTTGTCATTAAATATTTAATGACATCAATGGGACATATGGGACAGAGCCAACTTTGTTTCGACCTATTCTGTAGGGACCAGAGAATTGGGATTGCCGAAAGCACCAAATTGGGTGAAAATTACATCAAATCTGCCCTATATTTTAACCTGAAAAGCAGGTAGCCAATTTGAGTATTTGACATGCTATCAGCATCGAAGTGACATTTTATAACAAATCTTGATATGCCACTTTATGTGAACACAAATAATGTTGTACCATCAAACGACACAATATAGCAATTGACACTAAAAAACTTACTACTCCATATGTAACTATGATTTACACACAACATTTCAAATGTCTGCAGTGTATAGCAATGCAATCAAAGAATCATTCCTGAACTACATTAGTCTTTTTTCTGTGTATATGACTCATTTCTACAAGCCAAACAAATCACCAATCCTGCACAAGGGCAAAACCAAAAGCACCCTTGACTCAAATCAAGACTACATATGTATAAACAACACAAATGTAATAAACTTAACACCACCACCTTCACGAGAGGAAGGAGGTGCCAGCGTGGTTGTGATGCAGCAGGTTATGCGCAATTGTGTCCCTTGCCTTCATCGCGTTGGCCGACCTCAGCCCTATCTCCGGCACCATCTCATCATCGAAGATCTCAAACTTGTCCAGCGGCTTCAATCCCTCCTCCCTCATCTCGCAGATGTTGTGCAGCACGCAGCATGCCCCAAGCACGATGGGCAAGTCCTGCAGCTTCACCTCAGTCCGCTTCTGCAGGCACCCCCACCTCGTCTTCAGCCTCGCGAAAGAGTCCTTGGCAGCACGCTGCACCTCCGCGATCTTCTCGTTGAAGGCGTGCTGTGTCCAAGTCAAATGCTGGTGCGTGTAGGGCACCAACACCCAATCCATCAACGGGTAGCCGGATCCGCCCACGATCCACACCCCATTGTAAAACCCCGCGTTCGCCCTCTGGAAGAGGGTCGACTTCTCCAGCACCTGATCGTCGGGCATTGAGCCCGGGTAGCCGATGCAGACATCCGTGAAGACGCCTCTCGGGTCTACCACACCCTGCACCGTGATAGAGTAGGAGGTCTTCTGGTTCCTCTCCGTGTGCCTCCTGTTGAAATACGCGGCCACGCTGTTTTTGGGCGCGATGATCGGAATGTGGGTGGTGTACATTGAGCCGACGACGTTTGGTATCCCGGAGATTGCCTCAAATTCGGCCTTGAACCGGCTCAACCCTTCGTCGTCCGGCCACCGGAGGAATTTCGGCATCAGCACATTCCTAATTGCAGAGCAGACCTCTAGCACTAGCTTATGGCAGGTCGAAATCCCTAATCCGAATTTCTTCGAGACAAGCCGCAGCGGCTCTCCAGTGGCGAGCCTCCACACGCAGACGGCGACACGCTGCCGGACGGGAACGGCGTCGCGCAACATAGTGTTCTCCTTAGCTACAACGGAGCTCAGCTCATTGCAAATGAAATCAAACGTTCCCTTCCCCATTCTAAACGCCTTCTTAAATTCCTCATCGGGAAATTCCGGACTGTTGCATTGCTCCCACCAATCCTTGGACCGATTCCTCACCCACAGCCGCCGTTGCGGCCCCGCTGATTTATCGCTCGTCACAGCGGTTTTATCCTCACCGGCGGCGGCGACTGAATTCGCCATCGATTTCCGGCGCCGCGCGCCATCGGCTCGCTCGGCGTCGCGGTGCAAACCCTCGGATTTAGCGGAGTAATCCAAAATCTCACGCTTTCTCTCTCTATGATTCTCCTCATAGCTAACCATCTCACCTCTATTGGATTCCTCCAAATCATCCTTCTCCTGATCCTGCAACGAAGTAATGATCTCGTTGAGCCCCTTGACTTTGACTTGCTTCTCATCGCTATTTCCGGCATCCGAAATCTCCCTCCTCCTCCTCTTACGCTGCTGATTCTGCTGCTGGGTTTCGTCCATCTGGATACGAGTGTGCGGGAAGAGGTCCAAGATGCGGTGGAGAGAAGTGGAGCAATCGGGATCTTGGTTAGCGGAAAGAAGCTTCATATACATATGCAGTCCATTCGCCCGACGAAATGCGTGTGTGAACGCAGCGGAAAATGTCAACACCAATTAAAAAAAATTGCGGATTCTGGGTCAGAAAAGAGGAGGGATTGGGGTGTGAACGCAGTTTCCAGATTTCGAGGAAGTTTCGAGGCTGAGATGCGAAAGAGCAAGAGTGGTTTGGTCAAAGACGGTGCAGAGAGTTGAGAAATGTGCCTACGCGTCGTCCCCATTCATCATTTATCTCTCTCTTTTATTTCCTCCTTTCTTTTCTGGATATGATTTATTTTATACAATTTTGGTTTTTATTTGTGAAATACACAGTACTTCAAAGTCTTAAACTACTCCTTTTTTGATACGTACAATTAATTTCTGATGCCTTATTTTATCATTTTTACAAGTCCGAATTTACATCTATTTCACTTTATTTATGAAATATGTTGCTTTGCAAAAATTATGAGGTGTATGTTACATTTCACTTCCACGAGAGATATCATTTTATTCATATTTTATTATAAAATAAAAACATAAAGTAGAGTTGGTTGATCGATATTGTGCTAATTTTTTCGATTCACATTCATTTACATTTATTAAAACTTTCATAGAGTAAATGGGACCCTATTTTGTGGAGAATGAAGCAGTGGTAGTAGGAGTATTATATTAGTACTTGTGTTTTGATTTGGTGGTTTTTGAGTTGGGTTCTAGGAGTAATTGTTTTTGGTATATATTTTAAAATTGCTGGTTACATATGGAAAATGTGGTGGAAATATGATTAGAATGTGGCTTCTGAATTTGGGTTCTAACTGTTTTGTAACATGACTTTGATATTTTAAAATTGCTTGGTTGCATATGTAAAATGCGGTTGAATTATGATTAGAATCATAGAATGTGCTACTATTTATGGTTCGCTTTTCATTTTTTAATGATTATTTTGCAGGAAAAAATTAAAGAAGAAGAAAAAGACCAAACAGATATTCCAACTTTGTTTCTCTTCTTTCTTTTACCTTTAATATAATTTACTTCTGGATTAAGTCTTATTAGGTGCAATGTTTTTATTTTTAAAAAGAGTAAAGACACGTGTATTGTATATAATCCTAACAAACTAGTAGTACTCATCTTTTTACAAAAATCAGCATTAAATCGAAGAATACGAATGATGGATCCGCGAATTTTTGATGTTAGCAAATGCTGGTAGAGAATGAAAATACAGACACAAAGAATTTACGTGGTTCGATTTACTGAAGTAAATCTACGTCCACGGGAAAAAGGGAGGGCAAGATTGTATTGCTTGATCTGTTTTCTACAGCTTACAAATACAAACTTGCTATTTGCTATATGGTGTTTTATCTCTAGAGAGCTTAACCCCCTCATATCAGATCTAAGTTCCATTTATATCTTGGACTAAGATCGTGGCTTGCATCACCACCCTAAGTCGTGGATGTCGTGTAGGTCATGGCCTAAGATCGTGGATGTAGCGTAGGTCATGGCCTACGATCGTGGCCTGAGTTGACACCACGTGGTAGTGGGTGTGTTGGACATCCTGTATGGGTCCACTAACTCCTTGTTCGGTCGAATACTGAGACCGAACTGCTTTGGTTGCCGATCTGAGAGTAGAGCTTGATGCCGACCTGAGAGCAGAGCTTGATAGGTTGGCTTTTACCGAGCTGTAGGCTGAGGCCGAACTCTTTGGTAATGCCGAACTCATACTCTTCCTTGGGCTTTGGGCTGATGGGCCGTCATTGCTGTTGGGCTTGTTTAGTACGCACCCCATCACTACCCCCCCCGAAAAGCGAAGTGAATCACTTCGGCGAAGCGAGTCACTTCGGCATTCTGGAATACGGGGGGAGGCTGAAGTCGGGGGACGTGCCCTGCGCGTGACTGCATTAAATGCGGCATTAAATGCGACAGTAAAATCTGGCCGTCGAATCCTGAAAAGGTGGGATATGAAACGGTGCGATGATTTGAAATCTTTTCCAAATCTGATAAATACCGCCTTTCTTCATCATTTGAACACCTTTGCTATTGGCTTCTTCTGCACTCTCTATCTTTTGCGTGAAAAATTTCCTTCCGCTTTCAAAAATTTCCTCAGGATTTCTTCAAACTTTCAAAGAGTAAGAACCATGTCTGCTTCTTCTTCGTCTGAGTCTGGTAGCGGTAGAAAAGGGGGTAAGGGGTCTTCTAGCCGGAAAGAATCCGGGGAGAAGACCGTAGAGTATTTTCACAGTATCTTGAGTAAGGATACTGTGATATCCCTTTACGAAAAATACTCTTTTCCTGGGGGGAAGGCGGTGGTTCCCGACGATGATCATAGGGCTAACGATCCGCCGGAGGGTTATGCCACCGTTTACGAAGCCTGCTTAGAATGCGGGCTTCGTTTCCCTCTTCCCCCACCTTTTGTAGAGTTTCTTGATTTTTTTCAACTCCCTTTAGGTCAGGTGACTCCGAATTCTTGGAGGCACTTGTCGGCTTTTGCTGCCGAACTCCGTAGGTTAGATAAGGATCTGTCTCTGCGGGCAATCCTTAATTTTTTCCAATTTAAAAGGAAGGGATCTTGGTTTTACTTGATCCCCTTACAGCCTTTTAGGGCATTCTGCAAAACCAAGTGGCCGAAATGGCAAAACCGCTTCTTTTTTTATAATAGGACAGCGGCTCCGGGCTTCCCCTGGAGAGGGCCGAAGTCCGTGATTCCTCACCCTCGGTTAGAACCATTGGCCGAGCTCGATGACGAGCTCAACAAGATTCCCATAGTTAGGAAACAATACACGGAGTCTGAGCTCGTCAAGGGCGACGTCGTGTTCGACATCTCGTCTTCGGACGAAGAGGCCGAGGGTGAGGATTTCTCTTTACCTTTATGTTCTACTGCTTTAACGAAGAAAACTAACCTTGCTTTCTTGCTTTTTGGCAGTGTACATGCTGAACAAGGCTACCCGAAAATCTTCGGAGTCCAAGGAGCCGGAGAGGCCGAAAACCGCCAGCTCGGCGTCTGATGCCGAGAGGACTCCGAAAAGGCAAAAAACCTCTTCGGATCCGAAGAAGCCGGAGTCAACTTCGGCAAAGGGGAGGGGGAAGGCCCAGAAGCCCCCGAGAGCGCCAGAGAAAGACGTGGTCTTGGCGCCTCCTTCGGAACATATCTGTGAGCCGTTTTTATGGCCCACGGACTTCGCCGAGGTGAATTCTCTTCTTGATTTTCTGGCCTTGCTTTTTTTTTTCTGTATTTTTTGTGGTCCCTTTGTTGACTTTTTTCTTTATTCATTTTCAGAGGAACGATATGCTCTCCAAGCTCGTCGCCGTCGAACTCTCCAAAGCGTCCAATGACTATGCCGAGATGCAGAGGAAGTTGGCAGCTGCTTGTCATCGGGCCGAACAGGCTGAGGCTAACTTTGAGAAGGCCAGAGCTGCTAGGATTTCGGCCCAGGATGAAGCTCAGTTTGCCAAAAACCAGCTCGTCATCCAGCGAGAGCAGGCGAAGCGGAGCGATGCTGCTGCCGTGGTTGCCCAAGGGGAGGCTCTCCGTGTTTACACGGAGAAACTCTTTTTGAGCAGCCAGTTCTCGGCCTTTGTCGGTAGCCTGATAAGGCTAATTGCCGATAAGGGCGAGCAGGGGGCCGACGTCGTGCTGCCTCTGTACAGCCGAGAGATAGCAGCTCGGCTTCAGAATCTGCCGCTCCTTGAGGAGCTCGCTTCATCTTCGGTCCTGCTTTCTGCAGACCGAGTCCGGAGTTGTCGAGCTGATCGGGACGAGAACCTGGAGGCTATCTTTGCCTCCGTGGGACCCGTTTCACCCGCTTCGACTTACAACGGAGAGGGTGAGGCCGAGCCGCTGGAGCGGGAGGCCGAAGTCGATCAGGCCGGGCATCCGGAGAAGGAGGCCGATCAGGAGGCGGAGGCGAGGCCGGCAGGAGGCGAGGCCGAGGCTGAGGTAGCCCAGGAGAAGGAAGCTGTACCAGACCGAGGAGCCGGAGACGAAGCAGGCGGAGTATGATTTCGTCTCCCTTCTCTTAGTCTAGTTTCTTCCTTGTAAAATGGCCTTGAAGCCCTAGTGTAAAAAATTTTCCTTGTGAATGAAAAATTCTCTACATTTGTCTTCGTATAGCTTTTCGTACTCGCCTTTATTCCTGTTGTATTTTACTATCTGCTCGGTATAGCTGCCGAACTAATATAGCTGCTTTGTACCCAAGGAGATGGAGATACTTCACTGGAAACGGCTGTACTCTTCGGCTTTGGACGAAGCTGAGAGAAGAGCTATAGCCGATCAGACGAAGAATGACGAGCTTCTGGCTCGTTTAGTGAAGCTGGAGGCCGATATCAAGGACTTAGAGTCCGATAAGAAAGATCTGGAGGCCGAGCTGAATACGGCCATTGCTGAGAGGACTGCGTATGAGGATTACATCCGTGTGCGCGGGGGAATGACCATATCAGAAGTTCAGGAACGAGTTGACGAACTGTGGGAGGAGTATAATGTACTCCGGAGGAACAATGCGCTGGAGAGCTCGGCTTGCCAACAAGTCGTGAAATCATTGCGGCGCTGGGCTTCTCGGTACGACATTGTTCTTGCCCGGCGTCCCTCAATTGAGAGATTCCTCCGGCATATCGCGCCAACAGATGCTCGCACTCCAGATCAAACCTCTGGTTCCCTTGTTCAAAATCCTACTCCCAGCCAACAACGAACTCCGGAACAGCCGGAAACGTCAAGACGAGAACGGGCTCAGGAGCAACCGGAATCGTCAAGACGGGGACGGACTGAAATTCGCCGAGGAGTTGTGACTATGAGCGAGCAAGATCAGCAGATGCTTATTGCAGAGACTCTTCATCGCCGAGGTGTTAGGACTTCTCGGGCTCGGGGAAGAGGCGTTGGGTCGAGGATAGCATCTCGTCGACCTGCTTATTCTTCATCTGCTCGGAACAACCGAACTCGGCTTCCAGAGGATTTTGCAGATAGGTGGCTTAACTTCAGCAACCCTGGACAGTAGAATAGTCCTTTGTAATAGCGTAACGCCATTTTGTAGGGTAGCGGAGTTGTATGCTGAACAAGATTTGATAAATGAAATTTTGTTTTCGCTTCTAACACTGTATTTACAGCTTAGCGAAAAAATTTCATCGTACTTGTCCTCGGTCTTATGAAGTAAATTTCTTTGACCGGACTTGGTCCTTGGTCTGATGAAATAAACATCTTTGACCGGACTCGTCTTTGGTCTGATGAAATAAACATCTTCGACCGGACTCGTCTTTGGTCTGATGAAATAAACATCTTTGACCGGACTTGGTTTGTGTTCTAATTTGGCGATTTTTGTCGCCGGGATCGAACTTTCCCTTGTCCTAATTCGGCGAGTTTTATCGCGTGGATCGGACTTTCCCAGTTAACCGAAGTGGTCTTATGCAGTAAACCTCTTTGACTAGACATGGTCGTCCCCGGTCTTATGAGGTAAACTTCTTTGACCGAACTTGGTCGTCCTAATTCGGCGAGGTTTATCGCGTGGATCGGACTTTCCCTAATTGCAGTTCGTTTCAGACGAAGTGCTTATTAAGCTGAATTGCGGTCTTGTATCCTCCTTGGAAGCTTGGACTCACAATCGTTGGCTTATTGCAGTTCGTTTCAGACGGACTGCTTGTTAAGCTGAATTGTGGTCTTATATCCTCCTTAGAAGCTTGGACTCACAATAGTCTTTAATAATCGATCTAAAAAGGGGATCAGTCTTTAAAGAACGATATACCTTGGTACCATTTGTAAGAGACGACAAGCACATAGAGACAAAACACATAGGGAAAAAATGAAAAAGACGAAGGAAAAAAACTTTAAACCTTTTTTTTTAAAACGACAAGTAAAAGGTACAAGTAAAAAACAAACAAATAAAAACACATACCCCTATGACCGAACTAGACACGAGACGGACTGACCGGACTTTGTCTCTTACAAGTGGAACTTCTTGAGGTTGGAGACGTGCCATGTTCGGGGTACTTGTTCTCCTGACATGTGAGTCAATTTATAAGACCCTTTGCCGAGGACTTCGGACACCCGATATGGACCCTCCCATGTGGGTTCGAGTTTGCCCAGCTTTTCTGCTCGGCTTACTTCGTTGTTTCTCAAGACGAGATCTCCCACTTGAAATTGAAGCTTTTTCACCCTTTGGTTATAATACCGGGCTACTTGCTCCTTATACTTGGAGGCTTTTATGCACGCCAATTCTCTTCTTTCTTCGGCGAGATCTAGTTCTGCTCTCAGTCCGTCGTCATTCATTTCTGAGGAGAAATTTAGGGTTCGGGGACTGGGTACGCCGATCTCCACCGGAATTACGGCTTCAGTGCCGTACACCAGGCTATACGGAGTTTCACCGTTGGAGGTTTTGGGTGTAGTTCGGTAGGACCATAGGACTTGAGGGAGATTTTCTACCCATTGTCCTTTGGCTTGTTCTAACCGAGCTTTTAACCCTTTCACCAGAATCCGGTTCGTTACTTCCGTTTGTCCGTTTGCTTGGGGATGGGAGACCGAAGTGAACCGCTGTTGAATGTTCAGCTCTTGGCACCAATTCTTGAACGTCTTGTCGGTGAACTGAGTCCCATTATCCGAGATGAGGATGTGGGGTATGCCAAATCGGCACACTATGTTCTTCCAGACGAAGTCCAATGCCTTTGAGCTCGTTATCGTAGCTAATGGTTCAGCCTCCACCCACTTCGTGAAGTAGTCCACGGCAACGATAAGGAATTTCATTTGCCGAGGAGCTTGAGGAAGTGGTCCCACTATGTCTATGCCCCATTGCATGAAAGGCCAAGGGCTTTGCATAGTGTATAGATCGGTCTGCGGCATCCTTGGGACATTTGCATGAATTTGGCACTTCGTACACTTCTTGACGAGCTGCACTGCCTCTTGTACCATGGTTGGCCAATAATATCCCCATCTCAGAACTTTTTTAGCTAAAGCTCTGGCTCCGATGTGGCTACCGCACGATCCTTCATGAACTTCTCTGAGGATGTAGTCCGTCTCTTCTGGTCCTACGCACCGCAATAACGGCTGGAGGTAAGACTTTCTAAAGAGGACTCCTTCATGAAGTTCGTACCGAAGAGCTCGGCACGTGATCTTCCGAGCTTCTCTCTTATCCTCGGGCAATTGTCCTTGATCCAGATACTGCAAGATCGGCGTCATCCAGTTCGGCGAGCTGGATACAGAATGTACCTCGGCTTCATCAATGCTTCGATGCATTAATTCTTCCGCCTTTGAGCTCGGATCTGAGGCCAACTTACTTAAGGTATCTGCTCGGCTATTTTCCGCTCTGGGAATGCGGATTATCCGAAAATAGGAGAAACTTCGGCTGATGCTTTGCGCTTTGTCCAAATACTTCTTCATTCTCTCGTCACGGGCTTCACTTGTACCCAACATGTGATTTACTATGACTTGTGAATCACAATGGACTTTGAGAGATTTGACGAGTAGACTTTGCGCTAACTGGAGTCCGGCCAGGAGGGCTTCGTACTCGGCTTCATTATTAGTAGTGGGGAATAGGAAACGAAGTGAGTAGGTTACCTCGTGTCCGTCGGGAGCGACAAGTAAAATACCAGCTCCACTTCCCATCTTGTTTGAAGCTCCATCTACGAATCCGCTCCAGCAGTCCGGCGGCTCTACTTCGGATTCCAAGGGCTGTGCTAGTTCGGCATTGGCAGAATTCTTCTGTTCGGCAATAATAGGAATTGCTTGATCGAACTTCGCTTCTGCAAGAAAATCTGCCAAGGCTTGTCCCTTGATGGCTTTCCGAGGTAGATATTCAATTGTGTGCTCTCCCAACTCTATAGCCCACTTGGCGATTCTGCCCGATGCTTCTGGCTTGGTCAAAACTTGCCGAAGAGGTAGATCGGTTAAGACGCATACCTTGTGAGCATAGAAGTATGGCCGCAGTCTCCTTGCTGCATTTACTAACGCCAGAGCAATTTTTTCCAGAGGTTGATACCTTGTTTCTGGACCTCTTAATGCTCGGCTTGTAAAGTAGATGGGAAACTGCTTTAGGCCTTCTTCTCGTACAAGCACCGCGCTGATGGTTTGATCCGATGCCGCTAAGTATAAGAATAGTACTTCGGCTTCGGCTGGAGCAGAGAGAATAGGAAGCTCGGCTAGATAACTTTTGAGCTCGTCAAAGGCCTTTTTCTGCTCGGCTCCCCACTCGAACTTTGGTGCCTTTTTCAACACCTTGAAGAACGGCAGTTGCTTTTCGGCTGCTTGGGAAAGGAATCGACTCAGTGCGGCTAGACATCCGGTTAGCCTTTGCACGTCATGTATGGACTTCGGCATTGCCATGTTCTGAACGACTTGAACTTTTGAGGGGTTTGCCTTGAGTCCGTCTTTTGAAACCCAACAACCCAGAAACTTTCCCGAATCTACCAAAAAGGTACACTTTTGGGGATTAAGTTTGAGGTTGGCTTTCTTGAGCACGTTGAGAGTGGACTTGAGGTTGTGCTCGTACTCCGAGGTGCTTTTGCTCTTGACGACTATATCGTCAACATATACTTCGACTTCCTTTCCAATCAGGTGCCGAAAAAGCTTGTCTACCATCCTTTGATAAGTGGCTCCGGCATTCTTTAAACCGAATGGCATCTTTTTATAAGCGAAAATGCCGAAATCAGTAATGAAGGCCGTTTTTGAAGCGTCAATCTCATCCATTAAAACCTGATGGTATCCTTTGTATAGATCAAGAAAACAAAAAATTTCAAAGCCTATCAGAGCTTCTACTTTTTTATCTATGTTCGGAAGGGGATAGCAATCTTTGGGACAGTGCTTATTTAGATCGGTGAAATCTATGCACATCCGCCATCCTCCTTCCTTTTTCTTGATCATGACAGGATTGGCCACCCACGAAGGATACTTCACTTCGAATAACACATCCGCCTTCAATAATTGACGGACTTCGTCATGGATGACTTGACTTCGTTCTGCCGCAAAGAGTCTTTGCTTCTGTTTTATCGGCCGGACCGAAGGATCAATATTTAAACGATGAGTGATTACCTCGGGGGGCACTCCGGTCATGTCCAACGGAGACCATGCAAAGACGTCTTTGTACTCCTTGAGGAGCTGGATGGTTTTTTTCCCGAAGTAGAGGCGTTCCCGCGAAGCCGATCTTAACCGTTCTGGATGGATCGTCTTCGTACAGCTGAACTGTCATCGAGTTCGGCTCCGGTATGACTTCGGTCATCGCCTCTGACTCCGGCTGCTGTGATTGCTATGCTTGGTGGTGCCGATCTGACTGCTCGGCACTTCTAAGCGCAATTTGCAGGCATTCCTTTGCTCTTTTTTGGTCACCTCGGATGACCGCTATCCCTCCTTTAGTAGGGATCTTGATGGTGAGGTGATAGGTGGAGCAAACGGCCCGAACTGTGTTGAGCCAGTCTCTTCCCAGGATGACGTTGTACGGGGACCGAGCTTTTACCACGAAAAACTCAATCATCGTACTGGAGCTAGTAGGCGCTTTCCCCACCGTGATCGGAAGGCTGATAATACCTTCAGGGCGGGTGTCCTCCTGGGCGAAGCTCTTCAGGGGAAGCGGAGCCGGGCTGAGCCGAGCTGGGTCCACTTCTAGTTTGTCGAAGCACTCTTTAAAAAGAATGCTGACTGACGCTCCTGTATCCACAAACACCCTGTGGATCAGTTTGTTTGCCACTCCGGCTTGGATGACAATGGCGTCTTGGTGAGGAGAGATGGCCGGGACGGGATCAGCATCCGAGAACGTAATCACTTCGTCCTGCTTCAGCCTTTTATGCGTTGGCTCCTCTCGATTGGAGCCCCTGCGCTCTGACTTCAGGGACGACTTGGTCTTCCCGGCAGGGAGAGCGTCAATAGTCAGGATTACTCCATCATATTGCGGCTCGTCATCGTCTTCGGGATCCGGCTGCCTTTTCGGATCCTGAGGAGCGCAGTTCGCACCTCTCTGCTTCTTATTCTTCTTTGACTGCTTGCTTTGGTATTTTTTCAATGTCCCTGCCCTCACAAGAACATCGATACCTGCAGCCAAGTTTCTGCACTCCTCGGTATCGTGACCGTGGTCTTGATGGTAGGAGCAGTAGTTATCCTGGGGTCGGCGCGCGGCAGATTTCGTCATCCGCTTTGGCTTTTCGAACAGGTCGGAGTGTAGTTCGAAAATTTCCGCTCTCGGCTTGTTCAGCGGCACGAACTGAGCGGGCGGCTTCTCGGGATTGAGACGGGGTCCCAATCTGTCTTGCACCGGAGTCCTTTGAATCCTTTCAAAAGGAGTTCGGCGAGGATGTCCCTGATCGCCAAAAGGAGTTCGGCGAGGATGTCCCTGATCGCTATGATCGGGCTTCCTCCTGTCTCCTCGGGACGATGAGCTGTCTAACGACCGTTTGCGACGGTCTGCCTCATCGGCCCGGGAGTACTGGTCCGCAATGTCCCACATTTCCTGAGCTGTCTGCGGACCGCACTCAACGAGCTTCCTGTAGAGAGCTCCGGGCAGGATTCCATTTTGGAATGCCGAGATGACAAGCAGATCGTTGAGATCGTCTACTTGCAGGCATTCCTTGTGGAATCTTGTCATAAAGTCGCTGATTTTTTCGTCGCGACCTTGACGAATGGAAAGCAGCTGAGCCGAAGTGATTCGGGCTTCCGCTTTCTGAAAGAACCTCCTGTGGAAGGCATCCATTAGATCTCGGTAAGATCTGATGCTGCCCTGGGGGAGGCTATCGAACCACCTTCTCGCGTTCCCGATGAGCAGCTCGGGAAACAGCTTGCACATGTGGACCTCGTTGAGACCCTGGTTCGCCATGTTATACTGATAGCGCCCCAAGAAATCGTGAGGGTCCACGAGCCCGTCGTAAGTCATCGACGGAGTTCGGTAGTTCTGCGGTAGGGGAGTTCGGGTGATGTCGTCCGAGAACGGAGTCTTCAGTGCTCCGTACACGGCGAATCCGATATCTCGTCGGTATGGAGGAGATTGAGTTCTCCTGTGATTCCGGTACCGAGGAAGAGCAGGAATATGTCGGGGTTGAGGATTCTTCTTCCTGGAAGACACGGCACTACTGCGGTAGTGACTTTCATGTCTGGATGAGGAAGGAGAATCCTCCGCTTTCGTCTTCGGCTCTTGGCTCTTTTGCAGGAAGGCTAAGAACTCATCCTGCTTCTCAGCCAAGAACAGCTTGACAGCCTCATTCAAATCAGGCTGCTGGGAAGACTCAGTGGGACGATTTTTGGAGCGGCCTGTTCCTTCGCCATGAGAACTGGTGGTGGATTTATCCCTAGGCTGTTTTCCAGACCTATGGGATGGATTGGCTTCCTCCTGGTTCTCACGGGCAGGAATACGGGTACTCTGCGATCTGGTATGCATTTTTTGGGTGGAAAAAAATGGATCAAAAATTCGCTTTATCACAAATTTTGTTCTCTGCTTCCCACAGACGGCGCCAGTGATGGATCCGCGAATTTTTGATGTTAGCAAATGCTGGTAGAGAATGAAAATACAGACACAAAGAATTTACGTGGTTCGATTTACTGAAGTAAATCTACGTCCACGGGAAAAAGGGAGGGCAAGATTGTATTGCTTGATCTGTTTTCTACAGCTTACAAATACAAACTTGCTATTTGCTATATGGTGTTTTATCTCTAGAGAGCTTAACCCCCTCATATCAGATCTAAGTTCCATTTATATCTTGGACTAAGATCGTGGCTTGCATCACCACCCTAAGTCGTGGATGTCGTGTAGGTCATGGCCTAAGATCGTGGATGTAGCGTAGGTCATGGCCTACGATCGTGGCCTGAGTTGACACCACGTGGTAGTGGGTGTGTTGGACATCCTGTATGGGTCCACTAACTCCTTGTTCGGTCGAATACTGAGACCGAACTGCTTTGGTTGCCGATCTGAGAGTAGAGCTTGATGCCGACCTGAGAGCAGAGCTTGATTGGTTGGCTTTTACCGAGCTGTAGGCTGAGGCCGAACTCTTTGGTAATGCCGAACTCATACTCCTGCTTTGGTTGCCGATCTGAGAGTAGAGCTTGATGCCGACCTGAGAGCAGAGCTTGATAGGTTGGCTTTTACCGAGCTGTAGGCTGAGGCCGAACTCTTTGGTAATGCCGAACTCATACTCTTCCTTGGGCTTTGGGCTGATGGGCCGTCATTGCTGTTGGGCTTGTTTAGTACGCACCCCATCAACGAATAAGAAAAGGTATACAACAAAATCAAATGCCTTTCAAACGAATATTAAATAAAATTGTCATTTTCTTCTTAATACTCGGTTGAATAAAAGATTAGGCTGTATTTAATACATAGTCGAAAACATTGATTTTTTTCGGTTTTAACGCGAATCACGCTACGGATCACAAAATTCTGGCAAAAATTCAAAGCTGGATAATGACCAACTCAAATTTCAACAGTTGAGAGCAAATTAAATTAAATTAAATTAAATGCACTTGTATTTCTCATTTAAAATAGTCATGTTCTATTTCTATTTGAATCCTCTAGTTTTCGAGCATTGTTTCGTTAATCATAATATTCCTAAGAATTATATTTATTATTATATTTTTAGGAAATATAGCCAACTCAAGCTGCAGATGCACCTGAATAAGTTGTAGCCAAACTTAATTTGAATATAATGCATTTTCTGTAGCTTCAGTTTTTGATAATTTGCTTGATTTTCCAGTTGAATTTAGGCAATCATTTATTTTATTTTATTCAGTTTTAATTACTCCATATTTATACGTGTGTCTATAGGCCCAAGAAAAATCAATATAACCAGACCGGAAATAAAGTGGCCCAATAAGCTCAAGCCACAGATATATAGGAAACCTTTTGATTGCAATAGTCACCATAACTTTCAAAAATCATCAAATTAAAAATATTGTTCTTATGTAAAGATATAGAGTAAGTATAGTATATAATTCCCACGACTGTATAATCCATTATTTAGGACTTTATTTCGGATTATATGTCATAAGTAGAAGAAAAATAGGATGGTGACGAAATTCCTTACTTGCGATTCTAAACAAAATATACAAAGTCCTCTTTAGGAAGAATGGTACAATATTTCAAAGGCTGCAAATGGAATATTAAATTTATTTTCATGCAAAAAATTACTTAAAACACCTATATATAAGATATATTTATGTGGAGTAAGTTTAATATCTATCCAATAATAAGTTTAACATATTCAATACATTGAAAGGAGAGGGAAATCCCAATGGAATTAAGGCTTAATTTTTTTCAAATAGGCATAAAATGGAAAAAAACCCCCAAAATTTCATCATTCAAATTAGACCATTTATAGCAGGGATTCAAGTCAAAAAAGCAAGAAATGTGATTGATGATTTTGTTTCTTGAGTGGACTTTAATATGCATCCTTTTGCAGAGCAGACCACGAGAAATAATTATTTGAATTTTGACGAATGTATTGATTTTTCTTTAAATTATGTAAAATCTCTCTACATGGTTCATATACTTATTTCCTAAAAAACATTTTTAATTTCTCAAAGGAACATCAAATAGTGGAACAAATACGGAGTTATTAAGCACTAGCCTTGCCTTATTATTTATTCATTGAATTTTTTAATATTCCCAATATTAATTAATGGGTCGAAGCCACTCATTAAAACACACACACTACTAACAAGCACAATAATAACTGGATCTGTGTTTACACTAGTTGCAAGTTTTCAATTCCATACGTAGTAGTTAAGTATATATTACTACCTCCGCCACCCCCAAGCCTTCCACCAACAACAACTCCAAAACTTCCACCGCACCACCAATACTCGGCGCCGCCGCCACCTTCGTACGTTACATGGAGCGGAGCCACTCCGCCGGCGCCGGCGCAAGTTTATGTGTATAGTCCCGGTGGAAACACGGCGCCACCGCGCAACTACCCTTACCCTTACTATTATTTCTATTCTACTAATGCTGCTACCGGAATTGCTTTTACATATTTTCATGGGACCTTTGTCTTTATTACTATGTTTGTATTTGTTTTCAATATGAATTTTAGGTGTAGTATGTAATTAGTTTGCATTATTTTATAAAAATACTGTATTAGAGAATTGGGTAAGTTATCCTAAGCTGAGATGGAAAATATAAAAGTCACGTCTCCTAAATTCGTAGTAGTAATCAATTTGTGTAAAAGGAAAAGGGAAAAGTGACCATTTTTACTGCTCTGAATCTTATAATTTGTGTACATTTGAATTGAAGGCTTTTGTGACCTCAACTGGAAATGTTTGAAGAAAAGTAATCCTTAAGATAAGCGAAGTCGTTGTCGAGTTTTCTTGACCAGTGCCTGCCTTATGATGATTCAAGTCAAGTAACAGTCCACAAATTAAACTAGACATGTCGTATTTGATTGATGATATATATACATATATATGTTCCCAGAGTTTTATGGTGAAGATGACATAGCGTAATTGACTATCTGGAACAGAGGATGTATACCCAAATTGAAGCCTTCTGTGCGCAATAGTTATATGGCTTCTTGTTGCAATATCGATACCATTTAACAAAGTTTTACTTTTGTTAATAAATGATTACATATTATTACTAAATATAATATGATGTGTACGTAGAGACAGACATATTGGACATTTTTGGGCATAGAGTGAGTTTCCCAGGGTACACTAGCTATAAAAGATCAACATTTTGTGTACGTGTAACCTTTTCTACCCTTTTTATCGTGGTCTTAAAAGGACCCTCGTTTGTGCAACTGAAAATTTTTCGACCTTGTTTCTTTTGTCGATGGAAGAATTTTACTTTTTGAGCTAAACAATTATTCTTTCCTAGCCCAATTTGAAACCCAATTGTTATGAGCCCAAAATACATTTTATTTCTTTCTTTTGAGCCCAATTTTGGAGAAGCCCAATCAAGATTTTAAAAACATGAGATTTTCTTCTACTCAAATCTGATACAAAGAAATCGGTCAGGATCTGCATCGCTGAAAAATAGGAACAAATCTCCTTATCAAACCCGTCACCAAACAATTTCCCCATATCTCTACTGCCTAACCAAATCTCCACAAAATTTATTATATATTTCTTCCCACGATCTTCTCCATTAATTCCGAATTTGAGAAGAGAAGCACAGCGAAAATCGTGAGTGCTTCCAGAAACTTCCTGTAATTGCAAATTATCCTATCCAATTGAAGGTATATCCTCTGTTATTTATGAAATCTTCCATGGCATATACATTCAGTAGTCCACCAATTGAATTTCTGCAATTTATTGAATGACACTCTTCTCCCAAAGTTTCGATCTTTAATGCGTCAGAAACTGCCTTTTGTTTGCTCTTCAATCCAATTCTTGGAAATACTTCTGCCTGCCCATTAATAACTGATCAAACAATAAGAAAACTTAATAAAGGGTTTAGAATGGGAGAGAGACGTACCTGTTTGTGCTTGGCGGCGGCAGCTGGTGAACGGAGACAGCAGAGTATGAGTAAGAAGAGAGGGATTGGAAAGTTGAGCCAGAGAGAGAGAGCGCGAATTACAATAGAGAGAGGGGAAATAGCCGAAGTTTGGAGAAGAGAGTCTATACTTTCCATCCCCTTTATTAAATTGTGTTTGTTTTATTTAGTGGAATGGCTGTGTACGTATAGGAAAGGTATGAAATGGGAGTAACAGTTTATTTGTTTAATTTTTAATGTTTGACTAAAAGTAGAAGGGGTGTACGTGTTTTAAAATAGAAGTATACGTACATGTTTTCTTTTGTTTTCAGTTGGGCCAACTCTTTATTTGTTGTGGGTCTTTAGTTATGTGGATGTGCGTTGGGTTTAGATGTTGGGCTGACTAATTATTTTGAGCGCCGGTTAGTAAGTTTCGGACACAACAATTCTAGATTTATGTTTTCTCTACCAAGGAACCAAATATAATTTGACCACATGCATGCATCGTTTTAAAATTAAATTATTTTGCAAAGTCTAATTTTGCATATCTTGATATTTCAAAAGGGTGAACTTGGGCACATTGTTTGCGGTTGGAACAAGAAAATGATTGAGGAGTTGGGCGCACGATCTCCATAGCTCGAAACACGGTTCATTTTTGAGTTGTTGATTGTTGAGATACTCTGATTTTATTCGAGTTATTCCCATTTGTTTCGAGCTATGGTCGGGTTGTGTTGTTTTTCTCTTTCTTCCTTTCTTCTTTAATCATCCCCTAGTCGCGATAAACCGTGTTTTCTATCCTTAGAAAATGCGGGCGTGATAGTATGACAGTTTTATACGCTGTGCAAATGTGTATAATCCCAGCTATTTCAGAAACACCTTTATTGTGGGGTTAGGAATGGAAAGATTATGTGCTTATAATTTATACGAAAATAATAACAAGTGCAGAGTAGCAAAAGAGAGTGAAAAGGTGCAAGTTTGCATAGAGAGTGCCAAGCAATGCAGAAGAAAGAGATAACTGTTCACCCGTGCTGGTTGGGTAGCAGCTATGATGTTCGTTATGCTTGCTGCTCCTATCTAAACACAAAGGAGAAGCCAATAGATGCCAAATGAGAGACTAATGTTGGTTCTCCTCAATCTCTATGATTCAACTAGCTACCTACTTATCTTGAGCTCTAATGCACAAGAATCTTATCTTCATTGTTAGCCTTTACCTGCTTTCCTCCAGTTTCTCAACTCAAACACACACACACACACACACACTCAATTAACTCCATATAAAAAACTTGAAGAAACACAAACACTAGAACAAAACTCTGATGGTTGGCAGACTTTGGAGGGATACACCTGCTAAAACTAGAAACTAGTTGGCAGCTATTTCTACAGACGCAATTAGTCATAGTAAAGAAAACTACTGAGGAACATGGCACTATTATTTATTAAAATCCTTCTTTATTAAAACACACACACACCAAAAGGTGCTGCCTATACATCCCTTCATATTGTGTGATAGATATTCTGTAACCATATAACATGTGAGTGTAGGAAGGATATATGAAAATAGTTAACTAGTTAATGCAACACAATACTAAGGGCTTGTTTTTGTTTAACGGGTAGCTAGAGTGTATGAAGATAGGAAACACACAAGCACATGTGAGTAGACCTAAATGAGCTCATTTGTATACGAGTATATAATACTCCAACAATCAATTTGCAATTTTCAAGCTACCATACTTGAATATGTATGCACTACACCAGCATTCACAACACAAATTAGGAAGAGAGAGAGGGAGGAGGGCAAAGCTAAACAACACATCATATAGTATCTATTACATATACTACATACCAACATCTTCTACACATACAGTCTTAGTGGTCAACAAAGCCAAATTCATACTCCATTTGTCCCATTCAAGATGTCCACTTTCCAATTTTAGAAATAATCTCATTCAAGATGTCCACTTTCCAATTTTAAAAAATATTCAATTACCTTTTTCCTCTCTACTTTATTCCACCTAACAACACTTCTTTAAATCCAGTGCCACTCAAGAATATGGCCATCTTGAGTGAGACGAAGGGAGTATATATAAAGAGAGAGGCAGATTAAAGTAACAGACTACATTTATCTATCTGTGTAATCTGTGACACCTACACCTGCATTCAACAGACACCACAAAATTAGAAAGAAAATGAAAGGGGGACAAAGCAATAAACCAAATGACTATAACAAATACATCAACATCGACTACACTGACAGTAGAGCAAAGGGAGATAGTGGACTAGAAAGGCAAACAATAATGCAGCAACATATACTTAAATGAATTGCATGAATACACATTGAATAGAGAACTGCATAATTCATCAAAATAAAATAAAACAAAACAAAAGGGATTCCACATTTCAGAAACACAATGATAACTACCCACTAGTCCACTTGTTATAGAAAAAACTAAGTCAACCTTACAAGTCTGCTGCAAGAAAATTGCACAAACACTATTGGAAATTGTTGTGAGATGGTGACTAACATACAAGTAGTAGTATATGGTTAAGTGGAGCACTCATCACTACAAACACACACATCTATATGTAACAATTATCAAGAAATTGAGCATAATTAAGAGAATTAAAAATTGAATTTACAACTACAAACAATGCATTGTTTCAAATTGCAAAAAATTGTTTTAATCTGCCTCAATTTAGTGATACAGATTCAATTGTCTATAGTTGTGAATAAAAGTTCATTTTTTGGAAACAAACAAACCCAAAAGGCAAGGGTAGTTCACAGAAATACTTATAGGGATAATGCTAAAAACAAAACTGCACAAAACAAATTGCAATTATATTGTGTGTGTGTGAAAGAGAGAGAGAGAGAAAGAGAGGAGTGGTGGGGTGACAGACAGAGGGTGAGCACACATAGCTTCAAGCATGTTACTTCATGCAAGAAAACACCATGTGTGCTCACTCTCTTCTGTCACCTCCCTTACCATTATAATCATAATCCAATCGATTCATTCATCAACAAATCTCAATCGTGTATGTTATTTGTGTGTGAAGAAGAAGAGAAAGGGAGTTTTAGGAAGAGGGGAAGAAAAATAAACATAAAAAAAACCCTAAATCTGGAAACCCTTAAAAAGAGAGAGAGAGAGAGGCAGTGGTGGGAACTGTTCCATTAGAAAGGAAGAGTGCTTTAGATTTGGTGTGGAGAAATGGGGTGGGATTGTCCCTTTATATAGGGATGAGAAAATTGCCCAAATTGATGCTTTTTAACGGTAGGAATAAATGTGTGGATTTATCTTTTTATGGGCCGCTTGCTCACACTTATATGGGGTATTTTTATTTTATTTTATTTTGCAGCTCCCAACACAATAATACACATTTTAAAAATATACACACACTCTGTGTGTTATCTTCTTGATTCTTGATTGATAATGTCACGCCGAAAGATAAATTATTTTTCCTTATATACGCCCACTGTATCTGTGTTTCTTATCTTCTTGATTCTTGATAATGTCAATATTTATGATCCAGCATAGAAAGCATGAAACAGATTAAAATTTGTTACAGTTGAATTCAGGAAAACTTAATAATGGAGCATTTATTATTTTTATATAGTTTTGAAAATGGTAAAGTCTCAAATCTTGAATATTGGATGATATTATTTATTTATCACTAATGTCGATTCTAAATTCATATTCCTAATTATACTAAAAGTGACATGTATACAACAGATTTTTTAACTGTAATCTATATATATATATATATATACACTGGTTTTAAGGGTTATTAATATTATCTCATCAGTCCACATTATTAAGTCACTTGTATTTGCTTTAAGCAATATCACAGTGATATTGTTTGAAGGTTTTAAAACACAGAACATTGGGGAATTAGAAGAAGGTAGGGTTTGTCTTGAGCGTCATAAATTGAAGTACACCTACCAATGCATAGTAATTATAAATCTTTTACTAGCCAGTAGTTATTTTCTAGTATTTTTTTTTATTTATTTCTTTTTCTGGAATCACCTGTTCTGACACTCTGGTCAACTTATATGTATTTACGTGGGCGTGATAATTTTTTAAAAATTTGTCTAGCCCTAGCAAGTATTATTATTAACTATAAATTCAACAAATGAAATCAAGTTTGCAATTTCGAAATTACTAACAGTTTTCAAACACAAGTTTATAATATTACCATTCTATTCTATACTATCAATATTTATTTTAACTGAATTGTATCAAGTGTAAAACAAGTCAAATTCGAATAGTTCAATTTTCTACTACTATGTTTTATTATTTGTCATAATAATTTAAGTCCAATATCAGACCCTATAAAATGCAGAAAATATAATTATAATTAATTTGTTGACAAAATTAGTTATCTAATAAAATCCAAACGAGTATTACATTTTCTTTTAAGACATACATATGATATGGGCTTTAAAATATTCGAAAGCTCGTGATTTATTTAATTTACAGCCACTCATTATTGCGGGCTAACATTATCGGTTATCCAACTTTTATACATGTGCGATGTGTGTGGTATTTCTAATGAGATTTGGTGTTCCAATCAAACACCTAGCCACTAGTTATAGCAAGAATAATGAAAATGACGATTCAAAGATAGTGCAATATAAACACATACACCCACTTGTAATAAAGATATATATTGTTCTATTAAGATGGATTGCGCTAGACGTGTTTGAATTAGGGAAACAAAAAAAAAGAAAAAAAAGATAAACGTACTTATTATTTTAGTCCAACTTACCAAATCTATATACCGTTGTAAACATCTCTCAAATGTGTCAATTCATTATACTATATGGGGTGTTCGGTTGACAAGATTAAATCTCATTATTAAATATGTATCATGTTTGGTTCATAAGATTGAACCCTTCAACTTAATACTAAATGGATAGTCTCATGATAATTAGTCATAGCCTCTCCCTTCAACTAAAATAATCCCACAACTTAATCCTAGATGGATAGTCTCATGATATTAGTCATGGCAACTGAACGCCACCTATATATATATATATGAGCATGACTGCATGTTGCAATCAATTGTTTAATTGAGAACTTTAAAAATCAAATTGGAATGAAATCGGGTACTGAATTTGGACGAAACTTAATTATGATTTGATATATGGTTATCTTAAGATGCATGTATTAGAGAAGTCAAATCATATTTGAAAAAGTTGGTGCTAGAAGTATTTATGCAAAACTGCACTCTCCACTGCGGAGTACTAATATTTTTTGTACAATTATTGTGAAAATTGATTTCTAATATTGTCAAATGGAACACAATTACTGTTAGTAATGTAATCGAGAATCGAAAATTGGACTTTTAAGTTTTTCACACAAATAACACAGTAGAGTTTTGTTAAAAAAAAGCATCCATGTTTATACATTTTTTATTATGTTGGATGAGATCAAAATTTATGAGCATTTAATTAATACAATACAACCCATATTATATTATTGAAATACTACTACTTCGAATCTAAGCAAATCAAATATACTCCATTAAACTTAAAGGTATGCATATTACCACGAATAATCCAACATCATTTTGCTTGAGCAATATTTGTGATTGGGAAAGGATATGGTCACTCACCCCCCACCCCACCCCACCCCACCCCAAAAAAAAAGGCAAAGTGAAATACTACAATAATATCAATCATGAATGGGATAATAAATATAATACAGATTCTTTTTATATTCCGCTTGACTTTGGACGTACATCGAACCTTTCCAGAAAATGGCATTTCACTTTTTTAAGTAAAATATAAATAAATACAAAAGTGATTCGCAATTTCATTTCGTGGCCGACTGAGCTCTTCTTTCTATACACTATCACATTAATAATTAATGGGACGACAGTTCTTGCAACAACAAAAGGAAAAAGAAGAGATATCATACTATATACTCCTAATTTGCTGACTTCAGCATTTGTTTTTGCTCTGAGTAATGTCGTGCCTATTTTTATTATGCTGCTAATCATTATTAATTAATTAATAATATTTGTATAATTCAAAATATATGTTACACTTGTCGAAATAAAGGCAGCCTCCTTTATGGAGTGCATAATTATTCAAATATTATTTCTTAAAATTTCACCACTTTCTTGTTAGTCATGATTCTTGACATATCAATTAATAATAGCAACGAAAATTAAAATAAAACAATACTCCATATGATTTAGATTCGTAAGTCGTAACTATTTAATTAATTATTGTTTATCCTACTGAAAAAAAATCTACACCTAAAATTTAACCGTCAATTCCGAATTCAAAAGATTACCCGAAAGTTATTCGATGTTTCCCCCAATTTTTATTTTATGTTGGAGAAGGATATTGATCCAAAGAATTAAATAAAAAGTCGTATTCATAAATAAATATCTAGTTGATAATTACAAAGGGCCATTTCTTTAGAAAAAAGATAAATTTTAGAATGAGGCAACCAATAGATTTGCATAGAAGAGTGAGTGGCACAAACCCACGCGTGACGACGCCTTGATCATATTATACGGCCCCTAAACCACTTTAAAATAGTGAAATAGTGTTTTTATAAGGTAATATACTTTATTTTTAATTCGTTCATAATTAATAGAGTAGTTATATTATTCTATTAAATTAATTCTTTGATATTGTTAACGTTTAGTATTTAATGTTGTTTTTTATCAACTATCATAAGATTCAAAATTATGGGTAGTGAACAAATAGAATATGACGAGCCCGTGAATTTTATTCCTTATTATTCAACGAACGTTTAATATTAAATTTATTAGTAATAATTTACTGAATTTCAGACAATAGAAGACCATAATTTGCGAGTTCAATAAATTATGCAATAGGTTTTTATAACTATATATGTTGCAATAATAAAAATAAGTTTCACGAACTCAACATAAGAAGCTAACCATAATAATCTACTCCATATTTATATAAATAAATAAATATAATAAAGGTGAGAATCACTAAGAACATAAATATAATAAATATAATAAATGTTCGAAACAATTGGTGCAAAAGCGTAATTTGCGTAAGTGGAGAAATTCTTTTTCACATGCACATACAAATTTATGCAAAAGCGTAGTTTGCGTGAGTGTAGAAATTCTTTTCCACATGCACATACAAATTTCTCAATATTCTCATTCTCATCTAGTTATCTAAACTAATGCTATAACTCAAATGCGGAAATGCCATGTTCCACTTTCAACCATGTGGTAGATTATTCAATATATTTTATTTTAAAGTAGAAGCGAAACATAATTAAATTTTCATTTGTTAATACTTGGTAATAAACTACTGGTAGGGTTGCAATATCGAGTATTCATTTGAACTTTGAAGTGCATCACTGTTGTATAAGTAGGTGGACATTGATATTTGATAGAACCACTATTCTCAATAAGACTTAATTAGTTCTTTATTTCATTAATTTGTGAATCGTGGTTTTCATTTTGGGAGCTCACTTCAATTGACAATTGAACCTTAATTTACTAGGAGTATTTTAGCATAGTGATGTTATTCGGTCATATTATGACTAACCATCGTCTATATTCAATTAAAATTGTATTTTGTTTATGTTGATTTAACTAAATAAAATTTTATTTAGTATTTACTAAAATATCATTTTATGATAAATCTAATGAGCATAAACCGAATGAAACCATTATCTTCACATTAAAGATGGACATATATATATATTAACACGATTTACAATAAATTAATTATTCAACTATCATTAATTAATTCTCACTACGTCCTAAGTTAATTGAGTTGTATTCATTTTTATTTTTATTTTTTATTTTTAAATTAACTTCATATATTTATATCATATATATGAAGGAAGAAATTACAAATCAACTCCTATAACAAGGAGGAAAGACAAATTACGCCACCCAGGGTTCGAACTCGAGACCTCCAGGATGGACGCGGTATCCAGCACCCTTTACCGCTAGGCCAAGGGGCTTGGATTTGTATTCATTTTTATATTGTTCTAAGGTAGTTGAGTAATTTTATTCTTTGGCAAAAAATTTATCATTTCTTCGTACTTTACTCTTTCTTCCTCTCTCTTGCTTTACTATCTCAACTTCAACATTTAACAACCATTTCCTAGTTTGGAAATGCAATTTTCGGCCCTTCCTCAAACCCAAGGTTCTCAAGTTCCGGGTAGCTACCGGCCTTACCCGGTGGACGACCAAGATGCCCCCGATGGGCGATACGGGTGGGCACCCGAACCCAGATCGGGAGAGAGCGGCGGCTCTCAAACTCCTTATCTTCCTACTCCTACTCCTCGTGGTGTCCGCACCCCGTACACTCCGGCGGAGATGGATCAATTATTCAAAGCCTATTTGATTATCTCCGGAGATCCGGAGATTGGCACGAACCAAAGCGTGGATAGGTTTTGGTGGCGCGTCTCTCGCCGATACAATGAAAATCGCCCGACTGGAACCATCGAGCGCAATGAGAGAATGGTGCGCAATGCCATATTAAGAGCCAACGAAGAAATCCAAAATGTTCCAGGGGTATTACCTCCAGGAAGAGCGGTCGGCAGGGAGCGGCAGGAGCGAGCTCGACATCATCAGTGCCGCGTTGGCGACCTACCAATCCCAACATTACAAACCGTTCAAGTACCTCAGCGCTTGGCAGGAGGTGCGTGTGCATCCGAAGTATATGGGAGACGTATCATCCTCCTCCAGCTCCTCCAGCAAACGGAAGAGGTCGGTATCCCTATCCGACACCGGCGATGATGAGGTGGCTAGCCAGCTCGCCGGAGCTAACTTGGGTAGCCCCGACGCCGGCCCGAGCAGTTCCCAACGTCGGCCGCAAGGAAGGAAGAAGGAACCGTCGTCGCGCCGCGACTCCATCCGCCCCCGCCCTCGCTCTCTTTGTGCCACCTCAACCCCCACTAACTCGTTGTGGACCCTTTTGTCCCAACTCAATTTGGCCGATAGGTCAAATATGACCCCCGAGCAACTTGATTCACATTTGGCAATGATACGGGGTCTCCGAAGAACATTGGGGATAGTGCCAGAGGAATAGTCTTCCACCGGGGTATTTTTTTAGCCTCTAATTATGTAATTTTTAATTTACAGGATTTTAATTATGTAATTTTTATTTTTTAGGAGTTTAATTTTGTAATTTTTGATTTTTAGGATTTTAATTATGTAATTTTTAATTTTTTTGTAATTTGTAATAGTATACCGGGTATTTTTAATGCATTTTAATATTGTGGAAATATTTTTATTTAAATTGAATAATAGAATGGTGGGACCCTTTGAGCATGTCCTTGCGGAAGAGCATGGATGTGGGTGTTATGCTCTTACCTAAAAGCAGAGAGTAAAAAAATATTAAAAGTGGATACGGGCTCACATCTTTGGCAAGAGCACGGATGAGGATACTGTAAAGACTAAAGTTGTAAACACATGTGGTCTTGTTGTAATTAGCGTATAATCAAACATAATTAATTAAACTAATTAAAACTGGTTAGTGCGTCTAAGTGTACTTTTATTTCCACGGGTTAGTTGGTTGATTTCATCCAATGATGTCATGGATGTGTGTGGGTACAACAAAAGTAAACTTTCCCTTAATGGAAGTCGCCACTTGTTCCACGTGGCAAGGTGGGTCCCGCCACTTTCCTCTTCTAGTAGTAGCCTCTAGCCTGTACGATGACTACTACTCCCTCTTATTATTGATTTTAATTTGGTCAATTTTGCAAAAGTATTTTTGTATATACAAAAATGATTAAATCTTAGTAGTTTTTTTTTAATTTTTGATACGTTTATAAATTATTGCAATAATAATAAATTGTACAGATACTCGAAAGTGTACTCGCTCACCTGTCATTCACGAAACTAAGTTATATGAATATTGAAGCTGGAATAAATTTTAAAAATGAGGGAATATTGCTTAATCATGTGAATTAATTTTGAGATTTGACATAAAAATATATCCAATCTACAGTTATTTGTTATAATCTCATAATTCTCGAATTATACTAAAAAAATATAAATATATTTATATAGAGATATACATTCCACTTAAAAACTGATACTAGATGATTATCCAAACACTATCGAGAGACAAAAATCTTGAAAATATGTGAGAGAAGCAAATTTGGGCGGCTGCGAACGATTGCTCAACCACTTGCTTTCATGATTAATCAGAAATCTAATTTTGAAGATATAGATCCATAAAAACAAAGATATGGATCAATATTATTTCCATGATAAATGAAGATATTAGCAAAAATTAAATACTACTCCACATTTTATCGTATATTTTCTCCACATCTAAATCTTTAGTTTCTTTGGGCGATATGATTGTTTTCCCAACACCCAAATTATTCACCATCTCATAATGTTGAATTGTTGAGTCGTTATAAAGATACAATCCTTTATTTTAAAATTTTAAATTAAATAATATTACTGTCCATCTTAAACTTAAATTAGATCTTTAATAAATTTAAGAATCTGAACTCAAATAAGGGAAACAATCTAATAAAGTACTCCAATTTAAATAATTTTAATATACCTGAACACATATTTTTATTGGACCATAAGGCCCAAAACCAATAATAGCTTACAGCAAACATCCTTCTATTTAGCCCAATATAGCTAGCTTTGTATCTCAGATTAATATTTCCCAGTTCGCCATATTATTTTTATTCCTTTTGCGACTATAATCAGAATATCATTCTACTAGGCATCTATACTTAATTAAAATGAAAAAGTAGAGGTAAATAAATGAAACGAGTCAATGATAGTATATTTTTCCTTTATAAATCACTGTAGTTCTTTTCGAATGATCGCTCAATTAAAATAAGCAATCTTATACTGATATTAATGTAAAACAACTATCATTTTCTTTATTCAAAATTTAATGACCAACCTCACAATATGCAGCAAAAGAGAATATGTGTATGATTCTAAAAAATATGAAAATTAATGTAAAATTTTCATATTCTTTATTCAAAATTTAAAGACCAACCTTGCAATATGCACAAGCAAATTCAATTTTCGGATCACTTCTATAGGCCCAACATGAAGGCCCAATAAATCACTCCCTAGGGATATTCATTTGTCAGAAAACTCGTCGGTTTTGTGAGGGGCATAACCGTCAATAGGCGAAGGAGAATAATAGGCTCAATCCAAACCCCTAAAAAATTCAGCGAGTTTGCAGCGTCAAAACTCTTTCTCTCTCTCTTACTCACACCACACTCTATCTCTCTCTCCTCTACTCCGCGGCGTAGATCCGAGGAGTTTTGGCTCTTCGTCGCCGCAAAAATCAACACCGTCTCTATCTTCAGATCTCTCTTTTGATTCAGGTAACCTCATCATCACTGAATTTGTTTTCTCGCCTTAAATGTTCGTGCGTTTTTCGTATTTCTGTATTCGTCGGATTAGGTTGATTTGTGTCTGCCTCGATTGTTTCGATCGGAATGGATTGGTTTTTTTTTACTGTTTACGTTTCGTTTTCCTCTTTTGCAGCCTTGATCTGAATCATGTGTATTTATTTGGAAGATCTACTTGTTCTTTCTGCTTATTTTGTTGCGTGATTGAAGATTTTCATTTCATTTTTCTGAGCTAGTAGTTACTATCTTCTTGACCGTGGAGTGAGAACTGACCTACTTTCTTTTTTTAGTGTTAGAACCAGAAATAGTGTTTTAACAGTTTTCGTTATCTAGGATTAGGTTTCGCTATATTCACTTTAGTAGCTGCTGCTATGGATAGGAGGAGTTTTGATTTGTATTAAGTTGTGTTTTTTTCTAATTGAACTATGCACTTTAGTTTGCATTACTGATATTATTTTCTCATACTGATAGCGATAACTCTTTTGTTTATCTATGTTTTTCTTCTCTTTCAGTCATGGCTGGATTAGCACCCGAAGGCTCTCAATTTGATGCTCGCCAGTTTGATACGAAGATGAATGAGTTGTTAGTTTTTTATTCATATGCTTCCATCTTGTCTCTTATGTTCCATAGAGAAGTATTTAGTACATGTGTTTGCTCCTTGTATTAGCTAACCATTCGAATAAATGATTACAGACTTGGAGCTGAGGGTGGCGAGGAATTCTTTACGAGCTATGATGAGGTCTATGACAGTTTTGATGCCATGGGCTTACAGGAAAATCTTCTGAGAGGCATCTATGCCTACGGTACTCAGAACAAAAACCTTCAAATAAACTTAGTAGATTGCTTATCGATGTGGATATAATGTTTATGCATGATGAAACTAAAGTGTTCAGATCAATCTCATTTTCTGTTTCTTGGCTATAAGAAATGCAATACGGCATCCACTCTCTATAGTGTTCTTACTATAACATTCTCTGAAGGTTTTGAGAAGCCGTCTGCAATTCAGCAGAGAGGTATTGTTCCCTTCTGCAAGGGGCTTGATGTGATTCAACAAGCCCAATCTGGAACTGGGAAAACTGCCACCTTCTGCTCTGGTATCCTTCAGCAGCTAGACTATACCATTGTTGAATGCCAGGCTCTTGTTCTGGCACCTACCCGTGAACTTGCCCAGCAAATTGAAAAGGTGATGAGAGCTTTGGGTGACTATCTTGGTGTCAAAGTTCATGCTTGCGTGGGAGGTACCAGTGTGCGTGAAGATCAGCGCATTCTGTCCAGTGGAGTTCATGTTGTGGTTGGTACTCCCGGGCGTGTGTTTGACATGTTGAGAAGGCAATCTCTGCGCCCGGATTACATCAAAATGTTTGTGTTGGACGAGGCTGATGAAATGCTTTCCAGAGGGTTCAAGGATCAGGTTTTCATTTAGCCCTTTCTAACCCACATTCTCATTTGCTTTTTTTGCTCTAATCTAGTCGCTGCTCTCACAAAATTAGTTGTTGTTCGTCACTAGTTGTCAGATGACATTACATCAGATACTCACAGCTTCCACTTATTTTGGAGTTTTGCTTTTTATGCTACTAGTTTATATCTAACACCTCTGATTTGTTATATTAGATCTATGACATCTTCCAGTTGCTGCCTCCCAAGATTCAAGTTGGTGTGTTCTCTGCTACCATGCCTCCAGAGGCTCTTGAGATCACAAGGAAATTCATGAACAAGCCGGTTCGTATCCTCGTGAAGCGTGATGAGCTAACTCTAGAGGGTATCAAGCAGTTCTACGTTAATGTGGACAAGGAAGACTGGAAGCTTGAGACCCTCTGCGATCTCTATGAGACCCTGGCCATCACCCAAAGTGTCATCTTCGTCAACACCAGGCGCAAGGTCGACTGGCTGACCGACAAGATGCGCAGCCGTGACCACACCGTCTCTGCCACCCACGGTGACATGGACCAGAACACAAGAGACATCATCATGCGGGAGTTCAGATCCGGCTCCTCCCGTGTCCTCATCACCACTGATCTACTGGCCCGTGGTATCGATGTGCAGCAGGTCTCCCTCGTCATCAACTATGACCTGCCGACACAGCCAGAGAACTACCTCCACCGTATCGGACGAAGTGGGCGGTTCGGGAGGAAGGGTGTTGCCATAAACTTCGTGACCAAGGATGACGAGCGCATGCTCTTCGACATTCAAAAGTTCTACAATGTGACGGTGGAGGAGCTCCCAGCCAACGTTGCTGACCTCCTCTAGAGAGAGAGAGGATTGAGACGCTGAGGTTAATTTTCCTTTGCCCCCTTATTTCCCTAGGTTAGTTTTAACGTGTGGAAGGGAGATTTTAAGTGCCATTATTTGGAGGGGACTTCTCCCAAAACAACTACAAAATTTTTGGTTTTTGTCTGTGTTGTAATTGTCAAAAGAATTTGGATCATATTTGGATTTCATATTTGGATATTTTAAGTTAAATCTTATTCGCTTTGTTTTTTTTGTTTGTGTGATATTCTCTTCCAATAATTTAGAAATTTTTAGTATTTGATTGCTGTTGATATTTCACTCTCAGTGGTGTGACAGTGAATTTATTTAAATTTTGAATGGGTCCATTATGTCTTCTTTTAACACCCAAATAATAATAGTCAATGAGTATTATCATTTATGGACTTATTATCCCTTGAAAGCAATTGAAGTTTTATCATTTATAAAATTAGTAGAGATGAAGAAAAAGAGACTACGTATTGTCTACGTGAACTAGGAGAGAGAGAAAATCATAGAATTAATTATTCGCTTATCATCATATATTGATACTTACACCTACGCTGTTTCCTAGAGACATCAATTCCTTTATTTTTAAGACAACCAATTCTCTTTCTGCCTTTGCCATTTTTTGATGCTGTCTCTATCTCGTCTCGAAGAGACGAGACCGCATTGAGACAGCGATGCGGGCTCCGTCTCATCCCCAGCCCGTCCCCTATCTCGCCGTGGAGAGGCGCCCCGCGAGATAGCTTGCCACGCGCGTTGGCCATGTGGCGAGCTCGTCCGTGACGCCCACTCGCCGGCCCGCGAGTGGGCGTCGTTTATTTCCGTTGAAAATGTATTTTTTTTTGTTTTTTTCTTAAAAATTCGAAAAATAAAAGAATCTCAAAATTATACTAGCCGTTTATAGCCATTTTTACAAATTTTTAATTTTTTTTGTATTTTTTAAGTCCCTAATCACTTCTATAAATATCAAATCATTACTACAAATTAATCCACCATAAAAAAAACTCTTTATTCTCACTCAAACACTCTACATTCTTCATCTCAAAATATTATTTCTCAAAATATTATTGTTCTCCCAAATTTAATCCATTCATGGATCCATTTGAGCAAATGCGTCGAATAATGGAAGAATCACTAGAAGAAGATCTACGTAGGGAGGAGGAGAAAGCCGCCGCGCCTCAAAGGCGATCCCGGATTTACATCCATCGTAACCGGGAGGAAGTCGCCGCAAGGTTGGTACGCGATTACTTATGTGAGAACCCGGTATGGGGAGAGACCTACTTCCGTCGCCGTTTCCGCATGCGAAAACCGCTATTTATGCATATCGCAAATACATTGGCAGCTCGGGTAGAGTACTTCCAATAAGGGTTCGACGCCGTTGGCCGTCCCAGTCACACGACGCTCCAGAAATGTACTGCAGCAATCCGTCAGCTTGCTACTGGACAAACGACGGATTTGTTCGAAGAATACCTGCACATTGGGGAAAGCACTGGGAGACTGTGTTTGATGAACTTTTGCAAAGGTGTCCGGGCAACCTTCACCGATGAATTTATCCGGAAGCCAAGCACCGCAGATTGTCAGTTTCTGCTCCGACTTCACGAACAAGTGCACGGATTCCCCGGGATGCTTGACAGCGTCGATTGCATGCATTGGCAATGGAAGAATTGCCATGTGGCGTGGAGGGGGTCATACACGAGCGGCCACAAAAGGTACCCACCCCATCGTTATACTCGAGGCCGTTGCCGACTACCGGCTATGGATTTGGCATGCATATTTTGGGGTCCCCGGATCGAACAACGACGCCAACGTGCTCAACCATTCCGACCTCTTCAGCGAAGTTTTGAATGGTAAAGCGCCGACCATCAACTTCATCGCTAACAACCGCCGGTATAAAATGTAGTACTATCTTGCCGACGGCATCTATCCGAAGTGGCCAACATTCGTGAAGACGTTCAACAAGCCGATTAACGAAAAACAGGCTCTTTTTGCGCAGAAGCAAGAGGCTGCTCGCAAGGATGTGGAAAGACCGTTCGAGGTTCTCCAAGCTCGATTCAACATTATCAAAGCACCGGCTCGTACGTGGTTTATGGAGAATATGGTCAACATCATGTATACGTGCATAATCTTGCACAACATGATTGTCGCCGACGAAGGACCTGAGGCGGGAAATTGGTTCGACCCTGAAACCCCGGGAAGCTCTACCGCAAGTAGTCCGCCTCGCAGTGGAGTGCATCCGTCTTTGCAAGAGCGACTGTCTGTTCGGGCAAGGACACTTGATTCTACCGCCCACACCCAACTCCAGGAGGATCTAATGGAGCACAATTGGGCAAAATTTGGCAACCAGTAGACGCACATGATCGTCATTAGACAACTCTTTCTTCAGCTTCTTTGAGTTATGGGATTTTGAATTTAGAGAGAGTGAGCGGAAGAAATTAAATTATGTATTTTTAATTTTTTTAGGATTTTAATTATGTTTTTTTTTTTTTTAATTTTTTTAGAATTTTAAGTTGTAATTTTATTTTATTTAATGAAGTGTGTTTTTATTAATTGAATTTGTTGGAAATAAAAATTAAAAATGAAATTGAATGAATAGTTAAGGGATGAGATGGTTAAGAGACGATTAAAAGATGGAGGGATGCATGTGCTGTCTCTTAGTTAAGAGATGGGACGATCAAGAGACGGATAAGAGACAGCTTTGCGGATAGCCTTAGCTGCTTTCACGAGGAGTAAGTCATTATGCTACCAAATTATTAATTGTTTTTAGAAAATGATGCTACTAAATTATTACACTATTGGGGTGTTCGATTGGCAAGATTAAATCTCATGATTAAATATGTATCATGTTTGGTTCATAAGATTGAACTCTTCAACTTAATCCTAGATGGATAGTCTCATGATAATTAGTCATAGCTTCCCCCTTCAACTAAAATAATCCCACAACTTAATCTTAGATGGATAGTCTCATGATATTAGTCATGGCAACCGAACGCTATCTATATATAGATGTAGTAAGCCATTTTTTGAATTCAAAACGAAATATAGACTAATGTGAAAGCTTTTTTCTTGGTTATAATTATCTATGAATCTACACGTAGAAATTTTTAGTGGAGGCTTCTAGAAACCAACTCAAGCCACATGTTTTAATCTCATAGTTTCATCGCAAATTGAATATCAAGATATTTTGTTAGTTGTTTGAATTTTTTTTATACTAGTTATTATGTTTTGGAACAAAAACACAATATATACATAGTCGAATTTGAAGTCATAGTAACCGAATCCAAAGCTGCCTAAACAGCTGTCTTAGTAAAACACTAATCCAACACCAGGCATATGTATGAATATGAAATGGAAAATCGTGTTTGACTGGTCATAACCACAATTTCCTCTTTAAAAACCCAAAAAAACAAAACAATCTCCACCCACATTTTTCCCACTTTGTTTCATATAGTTCCATTCCATGGCGGATTACAGCAGATCAAACATGTACAGCGATTCAAACATGCAAATAGAGGCTTATTACGGGCCCACACCCGATTTCCGGTCATACAGCTCCTCCGGTGCCTACTACCAAACGGCGGAGGCGCCGCGGAAGCTGAAGAAGGGGAAGAGCACCGGCGGGTCGATATCCAAGTCTTGGAGCTTTAGCGATCCGGAGGTGCAGAGGAAGAAGAGGGTTGCCAGCTATAAGGCTTACACGGTTGAAGGCAAAGTCAAAGGCTCTTTTAGGAGGAGTTTTCGATGGATTAAGGATAGATGCACTCTTCTCATTCATGGCTTCTGGTAATCAATCTATCAATCACCTCCTTTTTTTATGTTTTCTTCTTTCCCTTTTCATGTTTTTCTTTTTCTTGTGCTCTTGCAGAGAAGTTGACTGAGAGATTGATTATGGGATTTCAAGATATGTTGATTTGGTGCATTTTGATTGTAATCAAGAAGAATTCTTGAGGTTATATACAATTGCAAGACATTAGTTTGATAAAAACCAAAAAAAAAAAAAAAAGTTGAGTTGAGTGCTGACTTATTGGTTGGTTATAAAAATAAGTTGCGCGATGTTAATTACCATTTCTGTGTTTTTATGTTTTTTCATCTTACTTACCAAGTTTGATAGTAGCAGTTGAATTTTTTGGCAAAATGTAGAGTGAATTATAGGATTCACTTGTATTGGAGGAGGTGAAGATATGATGAGCTTTTAGTCATAAAGTGATCACTTCAAAAGTTGAAATACAATTAGAAATTCTTGGAAGGAGTAGGCAGAAGTTGATAAATTTTTATGTTATTAGTTTGAAGACGCATATACGTATTCTAGAACCCCTGGCCTTCTGACTGACTTTTGCATTTCTCGAGACTACACCACCAGACTTCTGAAGCTTCACTACATCTACATTAGCCTTTGCCTTTCAAAACATCCCTAAGCATGCTCCACAGCTTTTCCTGAACAATCGTTCAAGTGCCGAAAAGAAGCAAGAAGAAATTATATCACAAGTAAGACATTGATGTACAAGGCAAGGAACATTTTCAGACAGCCCAAAAAAGAACACGTTCAAGAGGCACACTCAGACCAGCAAAAAACAGATACCTGACCCAAAACCAGAACAACTGTGGCGTTGAATGCATCAATTGCATGCAGCAGCAACTGCCAAGGGGAGAAAAGGGTTATAAAATGACCATGCTTGCAGCTCTAGATTATAATTGAAAAATTATTAAATCAAATCAGAAGCATTCTTGACAATGTACTCTTTCCAGCATCTGTAGGTCCTACCACAAGATTACTATTCCCTTGGGAATTAACACATTAAACAAATGGCATAAGAGCAGAACATCTGGTGTTTTCTTCTTCAAATATCCTAACTTTACTGTTGGACATCAACGCGACAAACCAGAATTTGTTTCATTTTATCATGAAAAACCATTCCTTTACAGAATTAAATTGAAATGCTGCAAAGAGCAGAGCATTGTGAAGTAGTGGCAAACCCTTTCATCTTCCATGCAATCATATACTCATCTCAACTCAACAAAACTCTTCATATCCTCCATACAAAAGTTCAAATTCTTCTCTATTATACAAGTATTAGCAGAACACTCACAATTCTTCGATATAGCTGATCATGGGCGTCTGTGTACACACAGAAAAGCAGTTAAACCATACAATGTAGCTAATGTGTACAAACATTCCACGGTTTAAGCATGATAAACTATCATTACCTCATCAGCCGTATAATCAGTTTCAGTAGTACCATCAATTTCATGTAAAAACCTGATTCGTTCAATAACGGAAATGCATACAATAATCTATAAATCCCCTTTTCAGCTCCACATCGTAATGCGAATGGTTTTCAAATTGGACTAATTTTCCTCAAGAGTTAGGTTAAAAATTGCGAAATCAAAGACAAAAATTGAACATAAAAAAAAACGACTTTTCGCAATTATGGAAGTAAAATGATCAAAACTATTACTACTACATACACCAAATTTGTGCCCTGGCGGAATCTCCGTTCCAAATATCTCGGTAGTGCCGCTGAGCAACCGCAGGCGAAGAAGAAAATTGGGACCGACTTCGACTCTCAACTCACACTCTTTGTCAAGTTTTACCTGTCTTACTGTTTCCGAGCTACCCAGTTTCGGTGCATCTGTTAAAGAAGTATTTTGTCTCATTTAAAAGAACTACTACTACTACGACTCAAAATTTTCAAATTATAGGCCTATAATCTACACTAAATATTGTTGTATGAGTAGAGTATTAATTTAAAAGTAAATACAAAATAAATAATTATTAAATCAGATAATAATAAATTATCTATTAAATTGATAGTTTTACCAAGCTTTATCATTAGTATTAGGACAATTAATTTAGCATTTTCATAAATTATTGCCTTATTTTATATATTTTATATAATAATGTTATATAATTGCATTTTTTAAAGTTAATTATCAATTAATATATATGAATATTTGGTTATTAGAAGATTAACATTTATAAACAAAATATCATTAAAAATTTGACATATTATTTCTCATTGAACTCAACACTAAAGCCACGATCGGCTTGCCAACACCTCGTCGACCAAAAGTGAAAAGATATACGCATTCTAGTCTCACAAAAATCATTTTCGCTCCGTTTAGCCTTAATCATTCTCGGATCACAATTGGTCCTACACTAACAATTCCGTCAATTTTTGAACGGTTTTAACCTGATTTTGACCGATTTAACAGTCTCATTCGGGTTAAACAATTTATCTTTATGATTCTCATAGTTATTCATTAGCCACTAATTAATTTATTTATACATTTCTTTATTTTCTCACTCTTGTAATTTTATGTAAATATTGCTATTATAAGATTATAAAGAATGTATCTTTAATTTATATTGCTTATTCTTAAATTATTTATCTCTCATCATCCATCTCCACCTCAAAGCTTTATAATGTTCTTGTCGGACTGTTTATAACGTTGTTGACACTAAAAGTATACAACAATTGTTAATACTCCTCCATCGGTGAAAAATATTCTCATTAATTGATGACACGAGTTTTAATTCGTAACAGATAAAGTATATAAATTAGGAATGACTTTCCATTTTTAGTATGAGACTAATTTTGGTAGACAAGTGAAAATAGAAAGATGAAACTATTTTTTTTGGATGAAAGAAGATTTGGACCCCAAGTATCAAAATCCTGTGTGCGCCACTGCCTAAATGTGTGTGATTAAAAGGGCAAAAAACATGATGTAAAGAGAAAAAAAGGTAATAATTCTATAACCAATCATCATATATGTGTTAGCTAAATGAGATGAACAACACAACGCATCACTATATCTTAATGGCAATTTGTCGGAAGAATCATTAAATTTGGTTAAATACTGGTAAATCAATAATATACTCTTTCTTTACTGGTAACACGAACACGACATGAAATTTTCGTGTTTTTAAGGTTGACCCGATAAGAAAGCGAACCCAATAAATTTTGATCAAAACTCATTAATTTCGTGCGAATTCATGTCAGATTATCATGTTGCGCTGAAGCCCTAATTAAAATAGAAAGTGTTGTGTACCAACAGCCAGTGCAATGCTGTATTATTGTTGTATAAAAGTCTAGTGGTCCCAAAATTATTTTTTGTAGAGAAAAGTTATACTTAGGAGTTTGCAACATCAAAAATAGTATCTTTTCAAAATCTTGTGGAAATTTCTGGCATATTGCTGATAAATTTTAAATTTTAACTATTTAAATTGAATGTGTATGAATATGTATGTATGAAATGCGAAAGAAATACTATATGTTCAAAATATACAAATATAGTAGTGGGGTAGTGATAAAATGCAAACTCTTAATATTGTATAGACTCCAAATTATAATCTGGACAAAACAACAATAACAAAAAATATTAACATAACATCAACCATTAATATTGTATTAATATTTTTTGTTGTTGATATTATCTGTTGACATTTTATAACGGTTCATAGTTTATTTTTTTATTTCATTCCACCGATACATGTGGTGGAGATGTTTTATAAAATAAATTTCAGTGTAGCATGCACGACCTTTCAATTTGTAGTGATATAAATAAAAGTAAGATGGTGTGAAAAAATTGTATGACGTCACTAGAGGTGAGTAGAATATTCATAGTCGAATAACCAAATAGAATCAAATAATGAATTGTAAAACATATGAAGTGATAGTACCTATTTTAAATAGGTATTCGCAACGGGAAGAATATATTTGTCCATGCATATAATGTTGGGATAATTGACTGAACAATTACATAAAGCTCTCTATTATGATTAACCAAGAACGACGGAGAAGGAACATAAACTGTAGAGCGGAAGCATATCTTGATCCATAACGAATTAAAAGGCGGAATTGCTTTGCAGCGGCTATGGATCTTCTAAACGATCAGAGACGTCCTTCACAATAGTCTGCCGAGAGAATACAGAGATATTGAACGTTTGGGGACCATAACCCTAGTTTATATTTATATTAAATATAAGACCCTTTATTTTCTATTCGTGCCCTTATCAAATAGAAAATCTCATATGGTATCTACACTTATTTCCATAGTAAATAAATACACTTTAGCCCAAACTTTAATCCTTAATAGATCACTTTAATTGGGCAACTGAAAGATAGTCATACACATTAAATTAGTTATGTGAAAGCCCAAAAATTCTAACATATAAAGGTAAAAAACAATAGAAGAAATTTAGTTTTACAAATAGCTATGTCCATGATAGTACCTATTGGCGATGTAGTCCATGAGAGCATCGTTGGTGAGGTCAACCAATTGTCCCTGACTACGATCCACTGCGCAGCGGCACATAGCATTGTACTCTTTATTGAAAAGCCCCTGCCTAGGGTTGGAGAAATTGGACGGGATCCTTGGAAACCTTCAACCATGTAGTACACACTGCCTCTTGTTAGAATATTAGAGGTTACATCTCCAGGCAATTCAAGGGGGCTGAGGATGGTTCAACAATTTTGTTAGACAAACCGGAACAACTTTGAAGCTTGGCCTTCCATGCATAGCTCCACTAAGAGCATCTCCAATGGCGGACGTCCGGTCAGACATCCGGTAGGACGTCGCGACGGGCGACCCGGACGTCCGCCACTGTGGCGTTTAGGGTCGGATACGGACGTCCCGTGAGGACGTCGGGTGTCCTCGGACGTCCGCCACTGTGGCAAGGGTCGGACGTCCCGCTCGGACGTCCGATTTTTTTTATTTTTTTTAGCCCCTATATATACGGGATGTCCTAGTGGGAAGGGAGGACATAGGAGGGGATGTCCTAGTGACGTGGCAGTGGGATGGAAAGTCCTAGTGACGTGGCAGAAGGTGTTTTTGGGATGTCGTAGTGGATGTCCTAGTGGGATGTCCGCCCACTGGAGATGCTCTAAGCGCCTTCGCTTTTCGGGGTCAGCGGGGTTGTTGCCATCGAATTTACGAGCATGAAGGCAGTGTTAGAAAATACAATGCGGAAAATAAAAGACTATTGCAAAAAGTAAAAGACGGGGAGAACTTCAAAGACTACATTGTTAATGACTTGAATTGATTATCTCAATGGTTACACAACCTTTTATAAGCTCTAATTCCATCTTTGGAGCCATCATCTCTTGCTGTGTGCTTCTCTCCCCTCGGCTGGACAATTGACTAACTCCATCTATGGAGCCATCATCTCTTGCTTGCTGCCTCCTCCTGATTGACGCTCCCCACCGGCGGCCAATCGACCCTTGGTTGCTGGTTCTATGGGCTCCATTGCCGCTAGAATAGAACAGGTGGTCATATCGCTGTGTGTCAGGGTCTCCGTTGCTTGCGGTCTGCACCGTCGTCCGTACCTGCTGCTTGGTGTCCGGCGCAGCTGTCTGAGGAAACGAAGCTACGCCCTCTCTCCTTGATGAAAGTTTGATTGAGGCTTCTTAACATGATTTTTTGCAAAGCAGCTCCTTTCATTCTCTCCTTACTCTCTTGCTCTCGGCTTTGAATGTGAAAAAGGGAGTATGTGGTAGTGTAAAATTGATTTCTTCACCAGCAGAATAGCGTGATGATAATTGGTGCAACCTTTTTGGAGATTTCGGGGTTCAAGGATGAATACCAATGATAACTTCTTTTTTTGTGTTTTTTTTTGTTTTGAACAAACTAGCGAATGATCATTAGCTGCTCTGATACCATGTTAGAAAATACAATGAGAAAAATAAAAGACTATTGCAAAAAGTAAAAGACGGGGAGAACTTCAAAGTCTACATTGTGAATGACTTGAATTGATTATCTCAATGGTTACACAACCTTTTATAGGCTTTAATTCTAGCTATACATGGAAAATATATTCTAATTATACTAATATCTTTGTATTTGATTTTCCATAATCTTTAATTGATTTTCTTCTTTATTCTTGCCATAACTTCATCATTTGCCTTGTTGTTCTCCAATGAATTGATTTCCTTATTCCAACAGGTGGATTGCGAGGGAAGGAACCCACCCCGTGGATGGATATGAGAGTTATTCTCCGGGAAAGGAGTGATATAGAGACAATAGCTGATCAAATCGCTCCGTAGTGGACATGGCCGAACGGAACGGAACGGAACTGAATAATATAAGGAAATGATATTCAAGGAAAACTAAGTTTCAAATCCATGGAAGATGTGTTATATATTTTACAATATCTTTATTCTGCTTTCTAAACATAATTGATGGAGTATTTTCTTTTAGATTTATCATTATCTTCGGTCTTTATTAGTTGCAATTTTGGTGCATTTTTCAATTTTGTGTTCAATGAAATCTCAGCTGAAATTTTGGAACCTCTTAAAGGATTTGAGTGCTCCTAAATGAACCTCTCTTTCATATTGATTGATGTTTGGTATAACAAGTTACAAATAAGGAATTGAATTGAATTGAATTGAATTGAATTGAATTAAATTAAATTAAGATTGTCAAAAGTATCTTCATTAATTTAACTTATTAATCACTAAACTATCTTCATTTTTCTTACAAATCTAACCGTTGCTTCCCCAGATTCTCTCAATGCAATTCTTGCTTCTAAGCACTTTAATTTAATTTTATGCTTCCACCTCACAAAGAATCTGGTGAGTTTCCTCTAAACAAGTATGGTAACATATTTTATTTGTTGAACTTGTTGATTTATTGCTCCCCTAAAATCACAATCTGTTAGGTTTTTTATTGAATAATTTAAATTTTTATCATCAATATTGATATTTAAATTCATATTTAATATTTATAAATATTATGAAATTATTTTGATCCATGTTATCAATTTATTTTGTAACGCAAAATATTATGATTACTTTTGAGAGAGACAATGAGTTGATATGGGTAGAGTCGTAGGGAAGAATTAATGGGACCTTAATTAGGACCCATCAATATATTTTTATAATATTTTATTGATTCCAAATTTTCCAATATTGGAGACAACAATCTTAACTTCACTTCCCAAATCCATGAATCTATTGTGCAACCCTATCTTGTCCAGAAAAACAGAGAATGGCTGACGTGGCCTAAATATGAGATCCATTAAAAACACAATCTAGTGAAAAAAACATATACGATAAAATTCTCTTTAGTCACATAAAAGGTCACATTAACCACTAATTTTTAAAGAGTTAAAATTGTTTTTTGCCTCCCAAGAAGCGAGAAATCAATTCGATTAGTCATCTATAATTTTTTAAAAAGGCATTTTTTAGATGAAAAATACCTCATTCATGTAATTTAAATTTATAACATGCACTACTTGTGTAAAATTAAACATTAAAGGTTGTTTGTCTAAATACTACAACATAAAACTATTGTAGCTGTGTTAGAACTTTCATGTGCTACTGTTATTTTTATTAATAATCTTTCATAAAATTTATCCGATTCTAGGCAGACCAATTCAAATATATGATCGCAGCAATTTTTAAAAACATATATTATAAGATAATATAGGAAGAAGGTTCAACTATAATGTATCGATGTTGGTCGAAGATTGGATTCTTGATGCATTCAAATCTTATTTAAAATTTTATACACGATTAATAAATATGATGAGTATAAATCTCACACGCAATTTGGACTGGTTTAAATTTCAGATGCCGACATATATAGAGTATGTGGGCTACCCACTGTTTTCTTTAATCATTAATAAACCAGTTTTTGCAAAAAAAAATATGGGAAAAAAATTAATAAACACACACACACACACACACACGTCTGATGAACCTTTTTTTGATTTGTTGGGCTTCTTTATTCAGTAAAATCAAGAAATACCCAGATTGTCTTTTTTCTTTTCCTTCTCCATTTTCTCCGATTCTTTATTACTTTTAGGCTTGTTTTGTCTATTTCATTTGTATTGAGATATGGGCTTAGTATCTTGTGTATATTTATAGGAGTGAGTGAGAGAGATACTCCATAAGAGAAGGGTCATTTTCTTTTGTTATCTTTTAGCTCTCACATTATTAAAGATTGGATTTTGTGGTATTGTGAAAGCACTTGAATTGGAATGGAACTCAATTCAAGAAACGTCAACAAGTTGAAGAAAATATGTGTCTTCTGTGGGAGTAATCCAGGCCACAGACAAGTCTTCAGTGATGCAGCTATTGACTTGGGAAATGAACTGGTATGTCTGTGTGTGTGTTTCTGTTTGTTCTTACCTGTTTTTATTGCAATTATAAAGTCAATCTTGGATTGAAACCTTAATCATGGTTGACAAAAAGTATTGACTTTGAGTGTTTTTTTAAGGATTGAGCTGTGTGTGGGTTCATGAATCATGATGTTACATGTGAACAGTTCTTGATTATGTTATTTTGTTGTTGTTTATATATGGGATTTTGATTATGCAAAATATGGATTATTGTGTGTAAAAATGTGATTGTGAATGCAGGTGAAGAGGAAAATAAACTTGGTTTATGGAGGTGGGAGTGTAGGGCTAATGGGACTATTGTCACAGAGAGTTTATGATGGTGGTTGCCATGTTCTTGGGTAAGGGTTTTAGATGAATGATTTTCTTGGCCCGAAATCCGGGTTTACAGGCTTATTACTTAGCCTAATTTGACTGCATTTGTTGCTTGAATGTGCAGAGTTATCCCTAAAGCGCTTGTTCCTGTTGAGGTATGTGTTCAAGATTTTGCAGCTTCTATTCACCATCTTTGAGTTTCATCTGCATTCGTAGCTACTCGTATTACTAAATGAATCGACACATTTGTCCCTTAATCGCCTTGATGAAGTTGATGTCTTCTCGAGTTGGGCCTCAAGTCTTGGTTGAGTTTTGTCTGCATTTGTAGTTAGTTGTATTACTAAGTGCCTTGAGGAAGTTGGTGTCCTCTTGAATTGGGACGATGTTTGAATCTCTATCTTGGTTTCGTATCTGTGGTTAGCTCAAATTTAGTTGGATTTTGGTGCCATCTTTGATAATGCTGGTGAAGTAGTTATAATCTCAAATAAGTCTGGCACTCGACAGATATCAGGAGAGACTGTTGGGGAAGTGAGGATCGTTTCTGACATGCACGAAAGGAAGGCTGATATGGCTCGTGAGGCTGAAGCGTTTATCGCTCTTCCTGGTATAAAACTGAAGCTTTGTTTCGTTTTGATTCTTAGTTTTGTACTTGCTGAGCAGCGTATTCTGTTTGCTTGAACTTCTTAGGAGGATATGGAACGATGGAGGAGTTACTCGAGATGATAACTTGGGCACAGCTTGGGATCCATAAAAAGCCGGTGATGCATCTTTTTCCTCGTCTTGTGGGACTATATACATGTTTCCAGTTATTTACTTTTGATACGGACTACAGGTTGGCTTGCTCAACGTTGATGGCTACTACGACCCTTTGCTTGCGTTATTCGATAAAGGTGTTGAAGAAGGCTTCATAAAACAAGCTGCAAGGCACATAGTTCTTTCAGCTCCTACTGCTGAAGAGCTGCTAACAAAAATGGAGGTAATGTCTCACGAGCGACTGTAGCTTGTGAATAACCCGTGTAAGGCAGTAAATGGATCTCGTATTTGTGTTCAAATTGTAGCAAGTAACAGGATAGACTAATATCATCACCACAGACAGATTGTTCTTGAATAGTAGTACTTAGTAGTATAATGTTTTGTTGAACAAGTTGGTACGATTTTGAATTTGCAGCAGCACGCCCCTTTTGATGACCACGTTGCGCCTCATGAAAGCTGGCAGATGGAGCAACTGGGGAACTACCCAACGGAGAGTGAGACGTGAGGGGGAGTTCCTTTTTGTGGTAGGCCTATCGACTCGATAGAAACCTGATGTGATTAATTCTTGTTGCATAGTGTGTTTAGAGTTTGTGTGGGAAGGGGCCACCATAAAGTTCAACTTCCCATCACACTTATTGCTTCTGTTTAGGCTTCATTTTTACTGTTGTTTTCTTTACAGTGCTGAAATGCACAATGTCGATTCAAACTTGGATGCTTCGAAACTACTCCTTCATTTTATTCTTAACTGACTATATATACCAATATAGTCAACCTAAGACTGCAAGCTAGATTAATATGGCAACAACTTTAATATTTTGTCCAGGTAAATGCCAGAGAAGCTTCAATGGATGGGAATAAGGGAAGAAAAAAAATTATTCAAAGCAATAGAACAGAACACCAAATTAATTATTTTTTCACCCTATAGTGGACAAGCCTAAGCCTTATCTTTGAATTCCATTACGTAAAACACATTAATATCACGAATTACTGTATACGTTGAGCAACAATCAAGAAATGGCAGTAGTAATAAGTTGAGCAAAAACTACGAAAGAGCAACACTAACATGTTGAGCAACATATAATGAAGATGATATAAAAGTAAAATCAAGTAGTATTAAACCAAAAAATTGAAAAAAAATCAATTTTTTTGTTATTTAATTAATTTATGGCTGGCCATAATGTGGCCGCATAGCATTATTCTATTCGAGTTAATGAATAGGAAGGAAAGAGAAAAATAGTTGCAATCATTACAAAAGAAGACAACAAGATGATGCACACCTGAAAACCTTTTCAAATATGCTTTCTACAATGTGAAAAAATTAAAAGAAGGAAGAACTAAAAATAGGTAACATACATAATTAAAAAAGATTTATGAAAAATATTATTGTATGCCCAAGACCAAAAAGGTATTATTCTTGTGTATTAGTCAATACAGTTTAAATTCTCTATAAGATGTTTTAATAATAATAAATAATAACAGAATCCTTGAAAAAGTTGGAAATTGAATATTGAAAACTAAAGGATTATGATTTAAAGGTCTAAAATGTTCTATCATATGGTTTTAATACACTGCACTAATGTTACTACTAACATTTAATAGAACATGTTTTCATAATGCAAATTCTGTTGATTCAATTAGCACTGACATTTATGTATTGAAGTTCAGAGATTAATATAGATAAAAAAAACTTCAGGTAATTTCTAGTATAAATCAGAATATCAAGCTGAAGCAATAACAGCTTTGGAAAGATGATAAATTCAGTTTCCAAAGAAGAGATAGCAGTATAATTACTTTCCACAACAACAATAACACGATTTTCACCGGTAATAAAATTACATTTCATATTTAACTAAACTATATTACTTAATGCATTACATTAGTGGCCTACATATGTAAAGGGTATTTATAGGGGAGCCGCGGCTCCCGTGCAGCGCGTGGCTCGGCCGTGGCTCCCTATTACGAGAGCCACGCAGGGCCGCGGTGGGCGGGGGAGGGGGGGCATGGGAGAGCCACGACGGCGGCTCGGCCGCGGCTCACCCATTTTCAAATTATTTTTTTAATATTTTTTGAATTTTTTTTATAAATACCTCATTCCACACTTTTTACCTCACAAACATTTTACACAATTCTCTACAATTTTTAATAATTTTTCAAATTTTTTTATAATTATTATAGTCTGATAATTTTTAATTAAATTAAAATATACAAAAAATGAAAAAAAAATAATTAATTTGGTGGCTTAGGCTTGTCCACTATAGGGTGAACAAGTATTTTTGTGGCCGGACCAAGTTTCTTAGCCTTGGTCAAATTTTGTGGCTTTGGCAAGGCCACAGGCTTAACTACTGGAGACACCCTTAGTCATAAATAATTGTATTATTATTTATACTGTTAGAAGATCACCCGGGATCATTAGAAGATCACACGGGATCACCACAAATCAAGGGAGATTATTTGGAAGAATATTGGACCATAAATAGAACATAGCAATAATGTTACTTTAGGTTTACCTTATTTGTAAATATCATAGCCTATATAACCTTGTATGATATGTGTTCATTACACGATAAATAAGAATACCTTTTCCCCTATTGAGTTTCAACATGGCATCAGAGCAAGTTGTCGAACTTGGCTCGGAGAAGTCTCATCATAGCCGATAATACCTTTCCCCTCTTTGGCCGAAATCAAGCCACCCGAAATACCTTTCCCGACCTTTTTTCCTACCAGAATCGAGCCATCCGAAATCCCAACCTACACCAAACATGTCAGACACAGAAGATACAAAGAATGTGGATACGAAAGATACAGATCAGACCGTGAATCTCAGAAACAGTAAGAGTATCACGGTACCATTCAAGTTGAATGGTAGGAACTACCCGCTATGGGCACGGCTAATCAAAGTGAAGATTGGAGGCAGGGGTGCATACTCATACATCAAGAACGATCCCCCAGAATTGGGGAGCAAAGGATATGACGAATGGGAAGAGAACGACCTCGTGGTGTTCTCGTGGATTGTCGATAACATTGAAAATGACATAATTGCGGACTTCGCACACCATCAGACGGCGAAAGCCTTGTGGGACAACCTCGCCGTGACGTTCATCCAAGCCCCTTGGCCTAGCGGTAAAGGGTGCTGGATACCGCCTCCATCCTGGAGGTCACGAGTTCGAACCCTGGGTGGCGTAATTTGTCTTTCCTCCTTGTTATAGGAGTTAATTTGTAATTTCCTCCTTCATATATATGATATAAATATATGAAGTTAATTTAAAAAAAAAAAAAAAACCTCGCCGTGACGTTCGAAACCAAAGCCGACCGATATGTCATCTGTGACCTGGAAGAGAAGGCAATTAACATCAAACAAGGTAGTATGGATCTTGAAACATACTACAGAAAGATCCACGTATTGTGGATTAATATAGACCGAATTCAGAAACAACCAATCAGCTGCTGTGACAAGGGAATCGAGCAATTCAGAAACTACTCAAACTCCAAGAGACTCATCAAGTTCCTGATCGGACTGAACCAAGAATACGACTCAATCCGTAGGGAAATTTTGAAGGAGGAACCGACGCCATCAGTGGAGGCGACGTATGGGTGGGTGAAGACGGAGGTGGCTCGATGGAGAATCATGCCACCGACGTCGCCCTCACCCACCGACGAAGCCAACGGCGGGGCCGAATCGTCATTTGGCGGAATCGGACAATGGCTTATCACACAGAACCAACGACCGTCGCATCGGAGTAACCCGGCACCGTCACGACCCTCGGCCACCAGCCGGCCGGGAAACAGGGTCGACACCTCAAAACTCTGGTGCTCCCATTGCGGAAGATAGAAGCATACTTGGGAGAATTGCTTCAAACGGATCGGATATCCGGAGTGGTGGGAGGAACGACAGAAGGTAAAGGGTGAACGGAGAAGGAGTCCCACGGCGAATGGAGGCCGGGAATCATGGGGAATCGACTGGAGCCGGAACCGGGATGCGACAAGAGTCTCCATCGGCCGGCGGCAACGTGAGGGTGCCGGAAATCTCGCGGAATGGACGGAAATTGGTGGAGGCGCCGTCAAATGAGGTAAAGGGTTTGGATTATATCCAAACCCTAAATTCAACTATGCTAAATACAAGTCCCCCCCCTCAAGCTTGAAAATTATAAAACAAAACCCCCTCCATATTTACATAGACCCCCAGATTTCTGGAAATATAAGAAAGGACCCCCATTTGCTGAAAAATCCGAAAATTACCCCAATTTTGTGTTGAAAAATACTTTTTCACCCTTACGAGATATTTTCGCTGCATTTCATGTTTATGACATCACCGAAAAGAAATCGGCAGGTTGGATATTTGATTGTGGGACAACCGACACAATGACTCCAGATAAAAATGATTTTATTGATTATAGTGAAGATACAGATAAATCGTATATTCGAACTGCGAATGGGGAATTAGAATTAATCACTTTTGTGGGTTCTGGCACGATTGAAATATCACCCACACTCCGGCTTAAGAATTGTCTTTATTTTCCCACACTGTCTCAAAGATTGATGTCTATAAGTCAAGTGACGAAGGAGTTGAATTGCACTCTACTAATGCATCCTTATTTTTGCATTCTGCAGGATATTCAGACGAGGAGGATTCTTGGGCGTGGCACTGAGAAGCAGGGGCTCTATTAAGTGGACGAGATAGCTCAACATGGGAGTGCGATGCTGGCTCACGGATCCATGAAACATGAAACTTGGCTCTGACGCCGAAGACTAGGACACCCATCTCCTGGTTACTTTAAATTACTTTACCCGAACATTTCTATTTCTTCTGATTTTTCTTGTGAGACTTGTGTTTTGGCCAAGAGCCACACACAGAACTTTAAACCTACAAACACTCGTATGCAATCTATATTTTCTCTAGTACACTCTGATGTTTGGGGCCCAGCGCCTTTTGTTGGTGGGAACAGTTTTCGATATTTTGTGATTTTTGTGGATGAGTGTACTAGGATGACATGGATTTATTTTTTGAAACACAAATCAGAAGTCTTTGATAGGTTTGCATCATTTTTCAAACTAATTCAGACACAATTCCACACCACCATAAAAACCCTTAGATTAGACAATGGAAGGGAATTTGTTAACAGTTCAATGACCCAGTTTTGTAAAGATAATGGGGTCGTTCACCAAACTTCTTGGGCCTATACATCCGAACAGAATGAGGTAGCGGAAAGGAAAAACAGAATAATTCTCGAAATGACCCGAGCCCTTATGATTGAATTCAAAGTCCCAAAACCTTTTTGGCCCGAAGCCGTCGCTACATCCATCTACCTTATCAATCGTCTCCCGACCAAAATCCTGAAAATGAAAACCCCACTCGATATCCTATCTAAACAAGCCAAAATCCCAGACTACCTCAGCCTCTCCCCTAAAGTCTTTGGATGTACCGTCTACGCCCACATCCCTAAACATGAAAGAACGAAACTCTCCCCATGCACAATAAAACGTGTCTTTGTAGGGTATGAGGTGAACCAAAAGGGGTACAGATGCTACGATCCCAACACCAAAAAAATCATTACCACCATGAACTGCAACTTCTTGGAAACCGAGTTTTTCTACCACACCCACCTTAGTAGTCAGGGGGAGTGATCCAGATAGTACCATACACTATCTAAGTTGGGTTGTGCCAGTTCCAAGCTCCTCGATTGAGGAACCAACAGATCCAGTTGTCACTTCCGCCGAGCCGATCTTACCACAAGAGCCTCCTCAACCACGCCCCAGCGATCCTTCTCCGACGATACCCGAGGTAATATCTGACCCGAGTACAATTGAGATTCAAGTTTCAACTGACCTTCCTGAAACAGAGGCTCAAGACAATACAATTGATGGAGACACAGGAAGATTTGTTCTCCCTTGTCGGGGTACAAGGGGAGTTCCACCGAAACGATATTCCCCAGAGAAGATTGAAAAAAAGAGCCGCTATGCCGTGGTGAACTTCGTGCAAGGGAATCTAACCAAAATGGCTCGGGCATTTGAGGTTGCGCTGTATGAAGAAGAAGAAATCCCACAGACGGTCGAAGAGGCAATGAAACATAAACGGTGGAAGGACGCAATGATGGTGGAAATGAAGGCGTTGATGAAGAACAGTACATGGGTACGGAGCAAGCTACCCGATGGAGCAAAAACAATTGGATGCAGATGGGTATTCACGATAAAGAGGAAACCGGATGGCACCATCGACAGATACAAAGCCCGCCTCGTGGCAAAAAGATATACCCAGACTTTTCAAGCTGAAAACAAATATTTTTTAAATAATTTCGCCTGCCACATGGCGGGAAGTCACAAATTTGGCAATTATTTAGTATCCTTAATTCAAATTACAGATTTTAATTTTTCTCACTATTCAATTAATGACAGATCTTCACATAATCATGTTTACAATCTCTTTTGTATAATCCACTTTCTAGACTTATGTTTCATTAATAAATCACATAATCAAAGTTTACAATCTCTTTTGTATAATCCACTTTCTAGACTTACGTTTCATTAATTTATTAATCCATATTTCTTTATATTTTATAAAATCCTCTCCAAATTTGACCCTCCAATTGTGGGAAAGGGGGAAGTAAGTATGCGCCACCAATTTCTACCACAATTTGGCCTCGAATCTCACCAGCCAAGCAAATAAGAGCAAAAATAGAATTCCAATCAAATATAAACAATTACTACTACATTTCTGCAAAACCAATTCAAATTGAGTGGTTTATACTTTCAAGAAAAGCCTCCTCAATTTCATCCCAAATTGGAGGCTTTTCTTGCTCTAGAAATTCGAATTTGTATGCAAAATCTCTCTTTTGAGAAAAAGATTCGATTTTGATTGAAACCCAAGTTTGATTTCATGGCGAGTGTTTGAATTGTGAAGGGCATCGATCGTTTCTCCGATTCTTGCTGTAAATATTGATGAATCTTGATTTCAGCGTAGAAAACTGGCTTGTGAACATAGATTTTGTTCCCAGGCCTTTGATTCTGCCTGTTGGTAACAAGTCGTTTTGCTTCTCTATTCCAAGAGATAGATGGGATAAGGAGTTTTATAAATTGAAGGCTGGATAATAATCTCTTTTTTGATTTTGGTTGGAAATTGGGATCTTTGGGATTGAATTGTTGAGATTAGGTTTTGAAGATGATGAATTCTTCAAGGGGTTCTACTCTGTCATCCAATGTGACTGGATTTGCAGGAGCAGCTTCTGCTCACAGAGAGGCCAAGTATATGGATACAGTTCCTGTGTATGTAAAGGAACTGATTGCTGGTGGGGCAGCTGGTGGATTTGCTAAGACTGCCGTTGCCCCGTTGGAACGAACTAAAATCATTTTGCAGGTGGTGAAATGTTTGTTGCTGCTGATTTAATTGGTTGAATGTTTGGTTGTGCATATTGAATTGTGAAGGCATGATTTAGTAAGAGGTGTTTTTATGTGGATTTTGATGTTATAATCTTATAATCGTGTAGTTGGTTTTGGTTAATGTCTGTTTCTATTGTTGGGATGGTTTTTTGCCATTCATAAGGATTGAATGATCATTGCAATGAACAGTTGATGCAATGCCTTGAAAATTGCATGGTGAACTGGAATTTTTGTATGGTTGATAGCAAGTTTCATATGACTGCATTATCTAATTGTTAGTAATTCAACATCGAGCATTTGGGGCAGTTTATCAAATTATTGCTACTCATTCAAGGTTTCTAAATGTACTTAAAAGTGTTTGGGTGTCATGAGTTGATCCCTCTTTGGCTGTTCGTTTCTTGCTTGTTGCAGTTGCTCGATGCCACCACCATCTCTGCGTCTCTTGCATTCTAGTCTTTTTTTTTTCTGGTCACTAGGTCTAATAATCTCAAAGTATGATTGTTTTCAAGATAGAGTTCATTGCATTATGATAGGAAGCTACCATATCTAATTTCATATTCACATTAGAAAACAGATATGTTGCTCGAACTTTTACTCATTTCTAATTCTGTTCCTCATTGCTCTTCTAGACTAGAACACAAGGTTTTCATTCGCTAGGGGTTTACCCAACACTGAAGAGGCTACTGAAGCACGAAGGTGTAGCAGGATTTTACAAGTAAGCTTTTCAAACCATTAATTTTGAGTCGTTGTCTGTTTATCATCACTGGATTATCCGTTTGGCTTATTATTCTTCGTTCTTTTTCCGTTTTCTCGTGATCCAGAGGGAATGGAGCAAGTGTACTTAGGATTGTACCCTATGCAGCATTACATTTCATGGCCTACGAGCAGTATCGTTCACGAATATTGGATAACTACTCGGCCTTGGGAACGGGGCCCGTTGTGGATCTTTTAGCAGGCTCGGCTGCTGGTGGTACTGCAGTTTTATGCACTTATCCCCTAGATTTGGCTCGCACCAAACTTGCGTACCAGGTATGCATTTGAATTTCACTTTTTAGAATTTATGTTCAAGATTCAACAATAAATCATTGAAATGTGTAGTAGTTCAACTTTAAGCAGATGCACACATAAATACATAAATTTTCTGCCTCTTATATTATTTGTGGTTGAATCATCGTTTGCTATCCCTATTTTTTAGGTTGTAGACACAAGAGGAAATTTGCAGCACGGAACGAGGCACTTTAATGCAAGTCCTTCTTACACTGGAATTGGAGATGTATTCAAGAGAGTCTACACAGAAGGGGGAGTCCATGGTCTCTACCGAGGCATAGGTAAACGTTGAATTTGATTGCTCTACTTGATCTTATAATATTTCATTGTCATTGTGAATTGTTTAGAGTCGTGTATGTAATCCATGTGTTATAGTTCTTCCTGAAGTCCAAAGCATTACTTCGTGCAGGTCCCACACTTATAGGTATTCTTCCATATGCTGGCCTGAAATTTTACATCTACGAGGAGCTCAAAAGGCACGTCCCTCAAGAACACCAGAAGACAATTGTAATGCGGCTATCTTGTGGAGCCATAGCTGGTGTCCTTGGACAAACTTTGACGTACCCGTTAGATGTTGTAAGGAGGCAGATGCAGGTATTGCACCATCCATTATTTCTCTTGAGGGCGTTTACTTTGATCGATATTTTAGATAAATAAAAATAGCATCGGCTGAACAGCCACATACTTTGATGGATTGAGCATTTTAAAACTTGTTTAATCGACTAACCCTTCAAATACTCGATCACATTTATTATGAATCCAACCCACGACCCAAAGTGGCATTATCTTTGATCACTTATACTTGTTACTTACAAAATATTGATGGAGATTATCTGCCCGATGTCCTTAGACTGCTAATCCCGAGTCATTCCAGGTCGAGCATCTGCAGCCTTCATCGCGAGGTGGTCACGTGTATAAGAGCACGTGGGAGGGGCTCGCTTCCATTGTCCGTAATCACGGTTGGAGACAGTTGTTCGCTGGCCTAAGCATCAATTACATCAAGGTAACTTGTGATCTTGAGTTCTTTCACAACAAGACAGACCAGCCCCAGTAGACACAAATCTTGATATTCACAATTTTGATCAGTACTGGTTTCTAACTTATCGAACACGAGCCATAAGTCTTGTAGCTTAGTAGTGTTTGCCACGTTTCTATTGCCTAAACAATAATTACATCAAGGTAAATGATCACGAGTTCTTAGACTAGTCCTGATAGTCATAAATCTTGAGAGGTTGCTAACCTATCGAACACGAGCCATATGTCCCATTGCTTAGTAGTATTTGTCGCGTTTCTATGCCCCATACCCCCCACCCAACTTTATCAGACACGAAGAAACGAGCTAGTTTCCTCTGCTAAGATCTTGCTGGTTGATCCTTTCCTGCAGGTTGTACCGTCTGTTGCTATTGGTTTCACAGTTTACGATGCGATGAAGATTCAGTTGCAGATTCCTCCTCGTCAGAAATCGAGCGCGGCTGCATCTGCATAAGCTTGCTCTACCTCATTTACTAGCTAGCGTAAAACAGATGATGTGCAGCTCCGTTGAAGTTTGAACTCATCATATTCGATTATTAATTAAATCTTTGGTTCCAAATGTATCCATCTGGAAATCTTTTTATTTTATTTTATTTTATTTTATTTTATTTTATTTTTAATCTCATCTTATATACTTGGAGTATATTATAATTGATCAACTAGTGAAGCCAAGCGTACCATTCCGTGATTCCATCTGCAGAAGAGAAAAAGCAGAGACAACAATCGTGAAAAATGCATAGATGAAGCAAAGACAACAGAGATTCAATAGCCAAATAAAGAAGATACAATTGATTGAAATTCCATCAAGAATACACAGCAGTACGATTAACCCTTGGCCTCCGACTAAACTAATGTAAGAACAAGAACATTAAGAATCAAATCAAACATTTGGCCTCCGACTAAACTAATGTAAGAACAAGAACATATACGAATCAAATCAAACATGATGATGCACGAAGGCGTGTGTACTAGTAGGCCAAGGCAACAAGAAATCCAATCAGAACTGTTATATGCTTACACCTAAAGGAATCCTAACTGGTCTACAATGTCTTGTAAATCCTCACCCCAATCCGATGTGTTAGCTACCAACTCTTCAACCTCTATATCCGACAAGCGATCAACTGGAAGAACTTCTTCTGCCTCGTCCCCAACAATAAGGTCATCACTCAGGAACTCCTCCCACATATTGGTCATGTCATTCACGTTGGTGTAACCAGTCAAGGGGTCTGGGTCTGGGTCTGTCTCAGTCGAGAAGCCCTTCACATCCGTGCTTGATCCATCCTCCATCGCAGAAGAGATAAGACTCTCCACCTTCAGTTGAATGCCTGCAAGCTCTTCCTGCTCGTCCCTTGCATAATTCAGACTACTTCCCGTGGAAACAGTCGCAACTTCCAGCAGATTCTCGACACTAGGACTCATACTTATTCTCCTCTTCTGGCCTATCTCAATGTTCTTCTTGCTATTCCCATATTTGTCCACGAAAGCCGGGCTCTTGAAAGCTTTAGCAAGAAAGGTCAGCATTTGCTGCTGTTTCTTCTCTGTATTTTGAAGCCTTTCTTCCATTGCCATGACTAGCTGCCTTGAGCTCAGCTGCTGTTGCTTGAGCTTCACAATCTCCGACATTAAAATATTCCTGTCTCGCCTCAACCTATCGAGCTCTTCATCAGTTCCATACTGCCCTAACTCCACACAAGTTCCCCCGGCTTGTTGAGCCACAACGCCTTGCATCACATTCCTCCTCCTTCTGATGGTCTTCAAGAGATGCTTCTGCCCTCCCAGAAACCCCTCATTAGCAAATTCCCATCTATCGGGATCGACTTTTCTAAAACCCTGCATATACCCACATTTTAGTTCAACACTTAGAACTCATGTCAACTAAAGGTGATTGCCTAGGAACAGTGCAAACAACCAACAGCCGTCTCTTCCAGAAACAGCCAACATGCCAGAACCACCATTACTGCAATCAGAGGAGCTCATCAGGATTTGTGCTATGCATCAAAATCGCAAGTTCACGCATTGATAAACAAGCCAATTTAGATGTTACTATGCAATACAAAAGTAACAATTACACACACAACATAACTCTTCCATTGCCTATTTTTGTATCTGTCATCATAGAGTATTCATTTCACAGAATTTGACATCTAATTGTAAACAGATTAGTATTCATTAACTATTCAATACATACCAGCCAACACATTTCTGCAAATTTCAATTAAAATCAAAACCAATCAATTTCCCCAAAATGCGAAATCAACAAGCCCTAAAACTTAAACTCACATAGAATTAAAAATTGGGATGATTAGAGAGACTTACATATGTGTTAAGCTGGCGGACGAAGCTGGAGAAATTGCTGTGCTTGAAGTATTTAGGAAGCAGATGAGTGGAGAATTTGTGATAATCCCACACAATGAAGCTGTTTTTGGCCTTACTCCACGAAATGACGGCATCAGTAGAAGGATCCTCCACCATTTCATAAGTCTTGGTCAGGAAAGGAGGAGGCCCCACCTCGTGCAGCCCCTCCATCGGCTGCGGAGAAGAGGATGAAGAAGACGATGAAATCCCGGTGGCGGCGGTGCTCTCATCCTCCACCTTCACCTTCACACCTTCCATTCACCAAAAATTGATCTCTTCAAAAAGTAGATCAGTCTTTATATACGGTTGAAATCAGAAGGTTCTAGAGATTGCCAACTGGAAATATTTATTTTTTGTAATTTTTTAATGAACCTTTTTAATATTTTATTCAAATAGTTGTAATTGTAGCAAAATATCTGGCGCAACAGTAATTATCTGCAGACTTCTCGAGATTTATAGAAATATTAAGAAAATTCTTCAGATTAATGGATGGATTGTTTAAAATGAATGGTGACTTTACAAATTAGAATATAGGAGTAATTAATTTGATGAAACAAGTTTATTATACTTCTAAATATACTTTAATTTACGCAGATGTTTGTTTTACATTTTCCTTTCTAATAAAACACATGGAATAAGTATGGAGATGAGTACAATTTATAGTACTTGCTATTAAGTACTGAAATACACTCAAATTTTTAATGATAAAAGATTATTTGGTTAATAGGAAAAGTTAGAGATAATGTAATTCCATTAAATGTGTGTGTGTGTGTGTGTGTTTTTATATATAATTATATTTTGAGTATCATATAGGTAGTAGTATCTATGGCCCATTCATTCAATTAATGGCTATTGGGCCAAGACTGAATTTTGTCTAAATACTATATTTAATTGGGCCTCAGGAATTATGTGATTCTTTTATATAATACGGGTACTATTCGTAGATTACAATTTACAACACAACGTTACACAAATTTTAGTAATTTAGTAATACGGGTGTAATTCATAAATCATGTCCAGGATGTAGCACATTTCGGCATACACATAAATTTTACTAGTAATTTGGAAGAATTTCAATTCCTTGTAAAATTCTGATAAATTTAATAGTACTATATTCGTATAACAAATTTTGTGAACTACCCAATTCTAAAACATGGTATGAACCAACCAATAATAACTGACTGTCACACAGCATCATTAAAAGGAGTACTATATACCGTTGCAATAAGTAAGTTGCAATTTAATTACGAACAATGTTGCTTTCGCTGATGTAACCCGTGTCTCATTTGGGGCCCACATATCAATGTCGTTAAATTGTGTTATTACTGTCTAATTCATAATTTAATCCTACACAATTTTCACAAACTAAAGTCAAGTTCGATTTAAAAGCAATTGATTCCGCAATTTAAAGTATTTGATTAAGTTAAACCTAAAATTCCGAAATTGATCTAGCCATGACAAAAAATCGTGTGCTCACATATTATTTTCCTTATAAAATTTATGAATGGACTAAATTATCCCTAATATTTTCATTTAAATTTTGAGGGAAAAAATTAGAATTGGAGTGAAAATATTATAAGGATAGGAGTTTGGCCAATTCGTAACTTTTATGAGGAAAAGGAAGAGAAAAACTCGACTTAATCTGAAAAATTCGCATGCCTCAATCTCTGAAAGGTCAGCAAATTAATTTAATCCCAAATTCCTAAAGATCAACAAATTTAATCTCTCTTTTTTTCCCAAACCTCTCAATTGGTAAATGTATTAATAAAAAAGAGAATGAATATTGATCTCAAATCTTAATGAATTACTACTTAATTATAGCATAAATTATTGATAATTGTATGACGATGAATAACACCTCCCTCCCCCACCTCATAAATAAATACGTAATGAATGAATAAATTAACCCCACACACCATTTCTCCTCACCTCACTCACTTCTCCAAACCAAACTCGATCCCTCCTATGCAGAGCCTCCAAGCGGATGACGTCGGCGTCCGCCTCGAGCTGGCCCCGACCGCCGCCATCGACGTGGCCGAGCCCGCCGAGACGCGCATCCGTCGCCTCGCCGCCGAGAATCCGGTCATCATCTTCGCGCGCTCCGCCTGCTGCATGTGCCACGTCATGAAGCGCCTCCTCTCCGCCGTCGGCGTCCACCCCACCGTCATCGAGCTCGACGAACACGAGATCGCGGCTCCGGCGCTCTACATCGGCGGCGCGTGCGTCGGCGGGGTCGAGAGCGTGGTGGCGCTCCACTTGAATAATAGCCTCGTGCCAAAGCTTGTTGAAGTCGGTGTTGTGAGTCACGGAATTTTTATTACTACCTAATTACTTACAAACTATATATATCTATCTATCTATCTATCTATATAGGAGTATTGTAATTCTAGTGCTATTTTAATGTAATAAAACTATTAGGTGAAGAAATACTATAATTAGCTTTCTAGTATTCATATGATGAGTTTAATTCTAGACATCGATCTTTGTTATCGTATCATCGGATGTCTCTGAAGCCCTCCTTACCATTATATGCTTGTGAAATGTGGTGTTTCCTAATTAAGGTGATGTTGTGATTAAGGAAACCATTGTGCTTGATTATGATGTAGAAATAAACATATTTGGCATTTCAATTTTCAATTTCTCCTTGCTCACTCTATTTTTTTTGTAATTATAGAGTTCATTCAGTTTCATTTGCCATTTGGTGACTATTTAATGAGTACGAAAATATTGCAAATGTTATTTGTATATTTTCGTTTTACGGATTAGGTGTGTATAGGCATGCACAAACCGAACCGGCGGTTAACCGCCGGTTCGTAACCCAGAACCAGAACCGGCGGCGGCAGTTCATCGGTTCGGTTCAGGTTCACGATTTTCAGAAACAGGAACCGCTGGTTCAAATAAAAATAAAAAATTTCATAATATCTCATATTTATTTGTTGGGCCTCTGAATTCTAAGAAACCATTCTTGGTTGTTTCTCTTTTATAAAGACATCCTTGAATATTTTATTTTTCACTTTCGATGTATGACAAAATATGTTGATGTATTTTCTTTTATAACTATATGTTTAGATCATTCATTAATCTTTTTCCAATGTAGAAGACAAACTTTCTTTATTTTTACATTTTATTGTTTACTATTTTTATATTTATTTTTGTCATGATTCCTTTTATAAGACAAATTTATAGTTAATAATAGCATCAACTAGAATAGTTTAATTAAATTTGAATGTGGCATGTTGCTCATAATTTGTATATTTATAGAATGTGAACATGTTCAAATAATTGGATTTAAATGTAGGTATGTTACTCATTTTTCTCAATGTATTGATTAAAATGTGCAAAAAAGCAACAATTAATATAATTTGTATAATAATGATAAAAATAGACGATTAAAAAAGAATAAATATTTAAATTTATTGTTTAAGACTTCAAGTCTTTTGTGATTTGTAATTGTTGTAGCCTCATTTAAATTTATGTCAATAAAATTGCAATTTTCTTCGTGATTTTTTTAATTTTATTTACGCATATTCCATAGATAAATAAAGAAGAAAATGCAAAAAAAAAACGAACCGTCGAACCGGCCCGAAACCGATGATTTTTGAACCGTGTGCATGCCTAGGTGTGTATTTAGGTTTTAGATATAGCATGAGTAAAGTAGTACAGTAATAGTACATTATTTCACTAAATATGACCCGTGTTGTTTGGTGTGAATTTGAAAGTGCAAATATGGTAGTAATAAAGAAGTTTGTCTATATTTTTAAAACAAACACAAACAAAACTAACGTTTTCTTGTTATATTTATTGCATGCTGTCTATTTTTGTCCTCGAGTAGTAGTAATTTGGAACTTAATGTATATATGGTATTGTAATTAAAAAACTACAGTTTAATCATTTTGGTCAATATTTTTGAAAATGAATTATTCAATAGATATCCATCAATAATGATTGCAGGCAATTTATAGAGTAGTAAAAATTGGAAAAAATGGTAGAAGCCATAAGATAACACTAAGCCTTCTTATCAACTTTGAAAAGATCAATAACAACTTTCTTTTAAGTTTTGAAATTCTCTAATTGATTAACTCCAAGTAAAATATGCTTGGAAAACCATTTTCGAAGAAGTTTTACTTGTTTTATATGGTAAAATAATCAATTATGCCTTAAAAGATTATGAGTGAGCAATGTTAATTAGACCAATGAAAATCCCAGGAATATATATATATATATATATGGAGTAATACATACATCTCTCTGCATGTATTAGTAAATATAAATATCTGAGACAAATTGGGGTCAGATCAGAGTTGATTCTTAAATGAATTTTAATTAGGGCCGGGAAAATATACTGAAATATCGAAATACCACACTTACCGTACAGAAAAAATACCGAAAATACCGAATTTTCGGTACGGTATCATACCGTACCGACAGTTTTAGGTACGGTAAAGGTATGCATTTTGTATATACCGCGGTATACCGCGTTATACCGCATCATACCGTAATTGCGGTACATACCGCAAATTTACGGTATACCGCAAATACGATATATACCGCAATTGCGGTATATACCGCGGTATACCGAAATCAAGGTACGGTATACCGATAAAAGCGGTACGGTAACGATATCTAAATTTTGGTATACCGACAAAAGCGGTACGGTAAAGGTATGGTTTTTTATCATATTGCACGGTACGATACGGTATACGATATGACCATTTCGGCGCGGTATACCATACCGTTCCAACCCTAATTTTAATCACTCTCGCTCCATTGTAAACAAACTTTTGACTTGGAAATAGTGAAATATATCTGTCTTCGTATCATTGCTCGATTATCGTACTTTTTAAACATTGTTTTGATGTAAATTCAACTAGGAACATATGTGAACATACGAATATTGTTCACATATATGTGTAAATTAATAGGAATCAATATTTTACTTCATTTTGATACGTATTCAATAACTATCATTAGAATTTTGCCTATGTGGAATTCCAAAGAGATCTAATGTCGGCAATTGTTTTCAATTAAATATCTGCAACCACTTTTTAGTCAGCAAAAACCAAGTTGTATACATACAATAAAGTACAGAAATGCTGTGATTAGAAATTGGAGGGCAATTCATGATTCATTTTTTTTAAAATTACATTTAACCCTTAAAATAGACATTCATCAAATTTACTAAATCCCCATAAAACCTGGACCACGGCAATGACTGAAAGGGAAATATAGAGTTGAAATGTGCCACTTTACAATAATAATTGGAAATAAAGATTCCATTAGCGATTACTTTAACTAAATTTGTTTCAAAAAGAGAAAAGCCAAGTCTATATATAACAAGCAATTCTTTTATGATTCTTTATCGAGTGTTCTTATTGAAAGTGACAAAAAAGAATTTAGTAGGGGGTGCGATATATACCATGCACGATCGTCACATTCCAAGACTGACTTAACTATATTTAATACAAGTATATTGAAACTACATTATACAAAGAGCACATGCAACGACATATTAGATTGTTTTAGTTTAAGTTGGTGGAATGAGTGATTAGTAATTGAACAACGAATAATTATTATAAAGAAAAAAGACAATAATCTTTTCACGGGAAGTGAATAAACTGATAATAATATATATTAAAGTGATAAATTATTATTTTACCACCTAACTATATAAATTTCCAACATAGTATTAGTAGTCATTTTTATAAATTATACGTATATGGGGTCAGAGTAATATAAAAAAAATTAATAAAAAGAAAATCAAAATCACTCCAAAAATATGAATAAAGAAAACAAGATTCAGTACTAAATAAGTCCAAGTCAAAGTCCAAGTCCAAGAGAAACACTTCTCAAACAAAAAAGATGGAACCAAAACAAAGCATTCAAACAACTAATCAGGAAAGGAAAGACTAACAAAAATGCCAACTTTGCGTAATCCGTCCGCACGGTAGACTCAGGCCGCATAAGAGTATACAAAATTGGTGCCAAATATGGACCTTCCATAAAACATCATTTTTTAAAAATAATTATTAATAGAAAAAGAGAAGAAGTTAAAGTTGATAATTCTCCAAGAATGCCTAACCCCACTTGAAAAAAGAAGATGGGAAATAAAGTTCCATTATAAGAGGAAGATATCAACTCCCACTTCATGTCAATGGTTCACACAACAATAAACCACTTACCCCATCTCTCCAACAATCCAATACTGTGTGTGAATATGGTGTAAATAAATATTGGGAATGTTCACATGTCATTATTGTGGAATAACAATATTTATCAAAGGTTGATTGATTTGTATATGCCATATATGTAAAGAAAAGGTGTGCCTTCTCACTATAACAACTTGATGCATCATCTCCAAACGTTACTACGTATATCTAACATTAGATAAATTTATATAAAAGATTCTTATCTCATACTTAGTAAATAAAAAAATATAGATGCATATATACATGTATTTACAAATTAAGCAATCACTTATTATAAGCTAAAATAAGCATGAACACTATAATATGAAAATTAATAAACGAAAATAGTAATAGAGGTACAAGTTGGAAGCTCTGTTGATAGTCTATAGAATAATAAGTATTTTAAAGACATATAATTATTATTTTTTTATTCTTAAAAGTCTACACATATGGTATAGGAAAACAAAATATGTCCCACCATCAATATATGAAATGGAATCTCACATGGCCACCATATATAGGTGAGCCAAAATACACCAAAATAAGTGAGGCCAAAGCAAGAGAATCTCACTTCTTAAACTCCTTAGAATCTCAAACAAGGTATGGTGATTGATGATTCAGACACCTAATCATTCAAAAAGTATCAATCAATTGGAAGTGTATTTTACAGTAAGTTTTAACATCCCACTCTACCCCACCCCACCCCACCCCACAATATATAGCCTGTAACCCCATGTCATAGCTTAAGTCATGTTTGGTTTGGCCACTTTTTGGGGGTTTTTACTTTAATATTGCTCCCTACTTTTCAATGTTTGATCACATAAAATGCTTTAAAACATTACATCACATACAAAATAATAACCAGCCGAAGAAATATCAAAAGAACTATTTCATGAAACAATTTACCAAAAGAGTACCCATAAGTATCAAGAATCCAAAATTTACTTTGTATTGCCACAAGCCCACAAATGGCCAAGAATTACACCAAGGCTTCTACACATTTCTAACTTCCACCTTTTTTCTACTTTTGTATTGCCACAAATGGCCAAGAATTACAACAAGGCTTTTCTACACATTATACTCATTCTTGTAAATGAAGATGAGCAAGAATTCAACAATAAACCTTCCTATAATCCTGCCAAATTCATAAATTTCTTGATCTCATCATACAATACCAAAACAGCTGCAGCGCCTGTGCTCCTGAAAATATTTGACATGGCGCCGCGATAGAACGAGGCGAAGCCTTCGACCCTGTATATCGTCCTCCAGCAATCGAATGTCGTCGCGTACATCTGCCTCTCCGTGCCGGACTGCATCATCATCCGTCTCCGCACTGTGTCGAGCGGGTACGAAAGCATCCCGGCCGTCGTCGTCACGGCCTGGGCGGCAGCCCAGCGCTTCCACAGCACGGCATCCGAGCCGGACTCCTCGGCCATCATCTCTTTCACGGTGTCGAACCCGCCAAAGTAGAGGCCCCGGTGGACGATCATGCCATGTAGAGAGGCCGGGAGGCCCCTGTAGACGCCCCGGACTCCGTCTTTTCTATATACAGTGCTTAGGAAATGGCGGATACCTCTGAACTGGCGGGTCTCTGTTCTCCCGAGATCAGCAGCGAGGCACGTGTGGGCTATGTCGAGCGGATAGATGATGATCAGCGTCGTGCAGCCTGCTGCAGATCCAGCAAGGAAGTTGGCAGACGGCCCGGAAAGAAGACTGCCTTCTCGTGAGTTACCACGCAGAATGTTCCTATACAGATCCTATCATAAGATAACAGAAAAATAAAGTCAGCAATGAGACGTTTATCCTTAGAAACGATACACGAATAATGCTTTCGTTGGCCAGACTCGTTAGTTTCAACCATGTTCAGTGTAACATAACGAGACCAGACAATAGAATGAGAAATCTGGAAATTACTCAACAGAAATTAATGCAATGAGACCTGAAATTATGTAGACTTGGTAATCAAGACTCGATCATAATGTTCGTTCACAATGTTTTTCAGATCCCTTTACCACAATCCACCAAACAACAGAAGGAAGTCTATGATGGCATACTTTAAGTGGTTCAATTATAACCCATATGTCGATTCTCTAACTCCGAGAGAAGCTGATTCAAGTTGCTCAGCACATTATAGTTGGTTTTTACGGGTTTTGAGCCTAAACACGAGAAGCATATACTTGTAGCTGAGCAGTAGGCATGCAAAACATAGGAGTATTGATTAGTGAGTTGATACAATCAGTCCTGCCTTAAACTTACGAAAAGTTTTGGACATGAAATCACATGCCATCATATGACGATAAATCTTATAGCAAATGAGCAGCCTTGATCACCCTAATAATCATACTACAAGAAGCACCGAACAGTTAAGTTTCTCAAAATCCACCAGTTTACGATCAAAAGCTAAAACGACCAACCAACCGTTCACCTTTCCACAGACAGTTGCCAGATTAGGACAGAAAAATGCTCTCCCTTTCTCTCTCTCTATCTGAAAAAGCCTTCTATGAATAGCTCCCTTGCACACAATGCTCAGACGGGGAACGGGAAAATAAAGAAAAGGAAATCAACGTATTTCGAATGAAGTATAGAGAGCATTTCATTTTCACTGCTATAAATGTATTGAATAGCTAGTACTAAAAAACACCTAAAATCGCTGCAATGCCAACCATGCAGAAAGTACAACGTCTAGCCTATCGGCTGTACAATATTAACATTATGAAATTGGCTTATTGGAGTCACCAATTACCTAATGAGCTATGTGGTTCTAACCCGGTTCATTAGTTTTCTTAGCCTTCACAAGCACCTCAAAAAATACCTCACACGGGTAACCCCATATTCTAAGAAAACGGGTTCTAGTACATATCTACGGCCTGGCAATCCAAACTGTAAGCATACATTCTATCCATCAAGCTCATACATTTCCTACAAAAGACATGTTCAAGTATTCAACACATATCAAACAATGAACATTCCATCACCATGATCTCAACATCACAACCCCACAAAGTTCCTTCATCAATCCCTAATAAAAAAATTTGATTCCACACATCACAAAAATCCTAACACAAAACATTTCACAATTCACAACAGCCATTCATCAATTATTGAAAAACCAATCAAAACCAGATTAGAAATGCGTAAAAATATGAAAACTTTCCCTCCCGTCTGTGTTACCTTGAGAGAGAAATTGAGGGCAACAGAGGGATAGTATCTGATCACACTGCTGCCATTCCCTCTCCAGAGAGACAAAACCCCTTCCTCATTAACGGTGCGGGCAATGCAATCAACCATCCCTCTAAATCTCCGGTGGCGGCCACCGGCTAAGATCGCCGCATTACTCTCCTGCGTCTGCAGCAGCAGCTTCGCCCTCTCTATTGGTGCCACAATCGTGTGCACCACGCCCCCCATCAGCGCCCCCGCAGTCAGATCCCTGTGGAAACTGCTCAGACACGTCGGTGGCTCATAACCGCCGCCCTTCTCCACCATTATTCCCTCGAAGCAAGGAAAGATTCAATTTTTCCCACCGCGTTTATCGAAAGGGGACTGATTGCAACTTTTATTGCTTCCGGGAATCAAATTCTGAGCTGCGTTCTCGATTTTGGGGAAATCAAGCTAGCTCGCCAAATGGGCTTTCGTGATTCTGTTGCAATATTCGTTTTTTTTCTTCTTTTCTTGAAAACAAATTCAAGAAAAGTGATGGCTTTCTAATTCTCCTCTATTCTATTGGGTTTCCTTTTTTACATATATCCATTTATGGAAGAAGAAAACAACCTTTTTTCTTGTTTTTTGTTTTCCCTCTTTTCGATTTATATTGAAATTTAATTAAAATTTAGCAATTATAAAAAAATGGTAGTAGTACATCATAAAATTAAAAAAATAGTTGGAATATAATAATATATCGTTGACATTGTGAAATCTAACGAAGTTTTCTTTTTTTTTAATAGAAATATTGATATAGGGATGTATTCATTTTCTTTTTGTATCTTTTGTTTTATTGTTCTTTTTAATCTTAGTCCCACGATTTTGTCATCCGACGGTTAGATTGATGTCACGTGTCATTTAATAATACAGATTTTCAGTTGAATAATGCACATCGACTAATAATGCATCATTATAGTGTAATAAATAATGCAGATTTTCAGTTGAGTAATGCACACCGACTAATAATGCACTATTATAATGTAATAATGCACTATTATAGTATATACAAAGTTGGGGTATATTTGTCATTTTAATCATATGCAATAAATAAGGAACTTACCTATTTTAATTGTGCTTTAATTTTACATTAGAACCCCTCATGTTAATTAAGGGATGTATTATAATACTTTCAACAAAATATAATAAAAAATATTGTACTGAATTTTTTTACTAGTAAAAATATTTTATTTTCAGAAATTTACACAAATATTTTACATCATGGTTTTACAGTTTTAACAAAAAAAAATAGAGTATGATAAATGAGTTAAAAGAAAAAAGAATTAAATAAATATAGTAAAAATTTATAATTAAATTAATAATAATTAAATAAAAGTGAATTGAAAAAATGGATATAATAATATATTATATTATAAAATCATTTGAAGATTATTTTTGCTAGTATATTCATATTTTTCCACACTTTCCTTCAATAATTAACGCTTTTATTTATAAAAAAATTTCTTACAAACTTATTTTTTCGTAAACTCATTTAAATTATCATTTTATTCGAAAACTAATTTGTATATTTTTTTAAATTTGGTTCCCGTACTAATTATATTGTATTTTATTTCAATTTCTTCAACTATTTTAATATTTGTGTTTAATATAATTTGAAGCTTATGATTTCAAATGTTTTTGTATAGTTAATATATGGTTATTTGATACTATTGTCAAAATTACATGAATGAAATTCAATTATCTACTATATTTATATTTTTTGATTACATAATTATTAATAATACTACAATTGAAGAATGTGTCACGAGCATAGGTGACCGCCGAGTGCGACGACCTTCCATAATTGAATTATCTCTATTATGTTATCATTTGATGCACCATGAAATATACAAAATATTAATAAAAATAATTTTGTAATATGAGTTTAAAAAAATATAGGGGTTTATTATATGGAGTACTATTCACTATATCAATTTATCTAGTAGTCATACAATTAAAGGATATGCCACATCTTGGGTGTCACTCATCGGACCATCCCTATTATGAAAATGAAATTAATATTAAAATATTAATTAGTACGAGAACCATTTTTAAAAAATTTATAGTGTAATGCAATACGAAAATAATTATAAAACTAATATTAAAATATTTCAGTGAAATATTAAAATTATAGTGATTTATCATATAATTTCAACTTTTCATGATCTTATCAATTTGTGCAGCACGAGCTATATGTCACAGATTATATTATATGTATTGAGTCGAACAATCTCTCATCATCTCACCCCTATTATATTATTTATAATATTAAATATTATAGCAATGCTATATATCCACATAATATCATTCAATGACAATAATTTTTTAATTATACAAAATTTTTATTTTAAAATCTTAATAATGTATATTACACTATATATAGTAATAAATATGGTATACTAGCAAAATAATATTTATAAAATATTATTACAAAGAAATATATTAAAGAAATAAAAAAGTTTTTTTTTTGCAAACGAACTATTTTTCTCTTTTGAAATATCTACCAATATGTATATATTACTTGTGAAATTAAAAGTTAGAAATAAAAAAAAAATCAGCAGTTTTAAAAATATATATGGCATAATTCGAGAGAAATTTCAAATAAAAGATTATTTTGCCAATTTTTACTTTGTAGAAAAAGGAAACGATTTATTTATCATCATATTATTGTGATAGTTTAAATAAAACGAAAAAAAAAATTTATTCCGTTAATATACTATGAAGTATTGTTCTATCTAAAATTTGATTGTGAATATTTTCAAGAAGAAAATCAATTACATATTTTAAATAATATAAACAAGTAAGGAAAATTATAATAGTATAATTTTCCTCTTATAATTGTTAATAGGGTCAAATTAGTCATAGAAGTAGGTAATTAATGATGCTATCAATCAAAAATAATTTGATCTTATCCTATTAAAATTTGAAGGGCATTTGGTATATACAAATTTTGTTAATTTATCTTTATTCTTCAAAGAATAATTAACTTTTGTCAGATTATTAACATAGCTCTGTTACATAATCCGTATAATTGACACAGCACTAAGAGCATTATCAATGGATGTAATGAAAAAACAATCGCTTGAATGATGCCAAAGTCAGATGAAAATACGAGATTACGTTCATGTTCTCCTCTCAGCTAACGAGGGCTTTCTCCGCGTGTGAACTTGCACGAGTCGAGCTCTCGACATGCTCCAAGCCTCGAGCCTTGAAATCATGACACTCTTCGAGCCGTTGTTAAATGCGTGGACGTGGGAGTTGTTGTCAATTGCCAGTTTTGGATAAACTCTTGAAGTGATGCAGCTCTTCCCTTTCCCGCCAAAACTCTCCACTATGGAATGGTCTACCTACATAACCATATTTATGTCACGTGTATAACGATGATGTTATAAAATACGAGCTATGTATTCATAAGCTCGAGAAAGTGAATTGGCTCGATGGACTTGTGGCCTAGCCTAAACTAGCTTGTATTTAGGCAAGTTTAGACCGTGCTTTCTAGTAGCCCAAAAAAACCCGAACGAACCCAAACCAGCCCGAATATATAACATTGGCACAAAGGGCTCTAGGAGGGAATAGAGAAGAACCCCAACATGTAAACTAAAAAACAGCAAAACTATCAATTGTTTCAAATCCAATACTATAGAGAGTGATTATCAGACAACATACCAGAGTCCTTAGGGAGATTTCTTGATCAAGATCTACATCAAGAAACGACCCGAAAATCGCCTCTTTCACCCGAGTCTGCAGTGAAGGAAATATTGTAAAAAAAACATCAATATTTTTATTGCGGTTCATGAAACAGGAAACTACTCATGTACCTGCTCTGATCACTGCACATGAGAACAGCGTGCTTCTCGTTTTGCCTAAAAACCTGAAAAAACACAGCAGTTTGCTCAGTCAAGTTGTCCGAGGCCAAGACTAGCAACCCAAAGGGCCCAAACACTCCCTCCACTGATGCATTCTTTTGTCTGCAGAGCATCTGTGGATCGAGCAAGACTTCCACTCCGATGGTGTTATGCGAACACGGAACAAGACTTCTACATCAGCCTATGCCATGGATCACAGACAACAAATTGTGCCTCTTACACCCGTATCTTCTTGTGTTATGCGATGAAATTAAACACGCATGTAGTTGTACCTGTGAAGCTGTGATGCCTCCAATCTCCAACACACTCCCACTCCCACTCTCAATCTCCTTGTTCTCTAATGCTACTTTTTCGCCACCAAGCTCTTCAACTTCTTCTATAGGCCATTGTATCAACTGTTTCTGATCTTCATCAAGCAAAACACTTCTTGGAAATTACTGCAAAGAGACAGAGAAACACTCTTGAGAGATGCCCTTTTCAAGATTTCAAGCTTCATTACATGTGTAAAAAACACTATTTACCATTAAACCAGACCACCCTCTCTCAACATCACCAGCCTCACTATCAGCCTCAGTCACCCACCCCCACAACACCCTTCGTTTCCTGGCATCATCGTAGAACGTCTTTGAAGCATAGAACACACCATAATCGTACCTCAGCTGTACTACATCGTCCCCCAACAACGCCAAACTCGTCCGTTTCAGCATCATAACTCCCTAGCACATAGTAGTCATGATCATTGAAGCTCGCCTTCAACACGTATCTACCATCATCACCAACAGGATAGAAATCAGGACACTCCCACATTGCTGTTTTATTCGACTCTTGGAGAGGCCTACTAGCCCTCTCCCACTTCACAAAATCACGACTTCGCGCACCCATGGCCTCCAACCTGGCTCCCCACGAGTACATGCCAAGAGCCATCCGGACCCTGCCATGCCGTGGTGGGATCCCTAAAAAAGTCCGGATCGATGCTTTCAACCGGAAGCATCAAAGGGTTATGTGAAGACTTCAGCCATTCTCTCAAAAGGGGGTCAGACAAATCTTTAGGCATTGCAAGATTTTGAACTTGTTGCCCTAAAAAGTCACTGCCTGTGTAAAGAATCACGGGCTTGCTTTCCCCTGCAAGAAGAGTGGCTGAACCGGACCAGCAGCCATTGATGTCATACTTCTCTGTCGGATTGAGGGCAGGCTCGAGATGGTTGTAAGAAACCGAATGCCCCCATGAAATGTTTCCCCATATAGCTGCATATGGATTGTATTGATAGAACAAGTGGTAGACTCCATTGTAGAGCATAGGTCCTGTTGTGTAGTGAAACGCGGGATGTAAAACGAACCATAGCCATAACGAGCTAACACCAAAAAATAGAGTTACCGTGTCTTCAAATTAGGTCTCTATGCTAAGAGAGTTTGATGAATTTATACACAAGAAGTCAAGATAGACATTAGATGAAACCTAAGAACGAAGACGACAGTAGCAACAGAAATACGAGATGCAACATGAACATTAGCCAAAGAGTTGTTCAAGATGGCCTTTATAACTTTAAAAAAGACTCAACTAGTTGTCTGAATCAGGCCTCTTAGTTCATTTGGGAATTACACTTTCATACAAAATATATTTCAATTTGTAACTAAGAAAAACTGCAAAATATATATAACTTTGTAGAAACTATTCTTTGGATCAATATGACCTAAAAACTAAATCTTTTGAAAAAAATTCGAAATTCATAAAGGCTGTACCAATAGTGTTATAGGAACATGGGCTATCAACAGAAATATTGCATCAACATAAACAATATGAAGTAAAGATTGAAAACATAAAATTCAATAAAAACTTTATCATTTGGATCTTTACAGCTCGAAGTCAAAGAATCACCCCACCACAAAAAAACAATATTAGGATTACAATGGCAATAAAAAGTGAGTACATTAGTAAAACTATGATATTGATTTTTCACCATTCATCCAATTTTTAGGTGGTTGGAAATGGAATGCTGTTCTGTATGGCTGTTCATCTTGGTCAATGCTTCTAACTCCAACTCCATAACCAATCAAACTGAGCTGTAAAAACAGCATCTTTATCACTTACTTCTTCATGTTTTTTTTCTTTTCACAGAAAAGGGATCGATATATGTAGATTATTTGGGATTAATTCAGTGGAAACAGATACTGATGTATGATGATTTGTAGCATTTTTGTGTGTGTATGAATAGTCCAACTTTCAGAAATTAAATATACTTGACTGCCGCGTGTTGTTTAGTTTTATTGAATGCATTTATGAGAGAATCATAACGTCTTCACTGAATTTCAGCCTCATAGTAGTAATTTGTTTCTAACATATGTGTCGATATCGAGGAGATAATACCAAATTTGGGACAAAAGGATTTGAATACTTTATAAAATTGAGTACTAGATGCCCATAACTCAGTATTATACACTCCTATAATACCTATAAAATAAAATGACTTGGCAACCTCATCTTTATTGGTTGGCTACAAATTGGAATTTATCAACGGTTATTTACACATAAACTTATAATTGTATAAATTTAGAAAGAGTTTGATAGTATATTTGAAAAAAGATCCACTATATCACCAAGTCACATTTTATAATTTTTTATTTATACATAAATTAATTGGAGTATTGCAGATTAAATTAACGCATATATAGCTAGGAAAAGAAAAACATATTACATATACACTACTTCTTCGAATTTAAGTGCACATATATGTTATATAATCATGGTATATGAGTTAAAAAAAATCATAGTATATGAGTTTTTTAGCTCAATCTAATCGAATTAACCTAATTATCATGCACAGTATCCTTGTAATTGTAGGAGGCTAAAAAATCGTTTCACTCCCCATACATTTATGAGGACAAAATTGAAGATAAGCCAAATGTGAAAGAGGTTCTGCCATGCAAAAATAAAAATTCCCATAATAACCACATTATTTTGATCCACTGAATCTCAATCCTCTCCCACTCATTCCCTTCCATACAATTTATCAATCAAGCACTCAAGCTGCACTTTTTTTTAAACACAAAAGATTAGATTATTTTACCAGAATCCATTGGGCTCTGCACAACACAGACTACGTCGTTTTCCTCAAGGTGGTGCCACGTCATCATCCACCCACCACCAGATTGAGAGAGAGTGTGTGTCAGAGTAGTAGATCTCAACTACCATTTCCATTTCCAGTAACAGTAAAAAAAATGATATCTTTTTAGTGAGAGAAGCAGAAGCTCACATCCTTACCTTATTACACAGGCTAAAACTCTCCTTTTTCAGCTTGGATTGAATCTCCCTCTTTCTTCTCCCCCTCTCTCTCTAGAAATGGAGCGCGCGAGGAAGCTAGCTAACAGAGCCATCCTCCGCCGCCTCGTCTCCGAATCGAAGCAGCAGCCATTGCACAAATCCTCGCGCTACATCTCCTCCCTCTCCCCCAGCGTCGTCCCCGGTGGCGCCAATGCCTCCGCCGTCAACCACCGCTTCTATTCTCGGAACCTCTCCCAATTCATCGGCACCCGCTCCATCTCCGTCGAGGCTCTCAAGCCCAGCGACACCTTCCCCCGCCGCCACAACTCCGCCACGCCGGAGGACCAGTCCAAAATGGCGGAATTCGTCGGATTCGAAACCCTAGATTCCCTGATTGACGCCACCGTCCCCAAATCCATCCGCGCCGAAGTCATGAAGTTGTCGATCTTCGACGAGGGCTTGACAGAGGCTCAGATGATCGAGCACATGAAGGATTTAGCTTCCAAAAACAAAATCTTCAAATCCTTCATTGGAATGGGTTATTACAACACGTTTGTGCCTCCTGTGATTTTGAGAAACATCATGGAGAATCCAGCTTGGTACACTCAATACACCCCTTACCAAGCTGAGATCTCACAGGGGAGGCTTGAGTCATTGCTGAATTACCAAACCATGATCACTGACCTCACCGCCTTGCCCATGTCCAATGCCTCCCTCCTCGATGAAGGGACTGCCGCTGCTGAGGCAATGGCCATGTGCAACAACATCTCCAAGGGGAAGAAGAAGACCTTTGTCATCGCTAGCAATTGTCACCCTCAGACAATCGATATTTGCCAGACTAGGGCTGATGGATTCGATCTCAAGGTCGTTGTTTCCGATGTTAAGGACATTGATTACAGCTCCGGTGATGTCTGTGGCGTGCTGGTGCAGTATCCCGGGACGGAGGGGGAGGTTCTGGACTACGGGGAGTTCATCAAGAACGCTCACGCGAGTGGTGTGAAGGTTGTCATGGCTTCTGATTTGCTGGCCCTGACAATGCTGAAGCCGCCCGGTGAGTTGGGGGCTGATATTGTGGTGGGGTCGGCTCAGAGGTTTGGGGTTCCGATGGGGTATGGAGGGCCCCATGCTGCGTTCTTGGCTACCTCGCAGGAGTATAAGAGGATGATGCCAGGGAGGATTATTGGTGTCAGTGTTGATTCCTCGGGGAAGCCTGCTCTTCGGATGGCTATGCAGACGAGGGAGCAGCATATCCGCCGTGACAAGGCTACTAGCAACATCTGCACTGCTCAAGTGAGTGTGCTTTTTGGTGAATTGAATCTCATTTGTTTGTGTTTGGAATCTGTTTTGTGAAATCATGATGCAGGCTTGCAGCAGTTAGTTGAGTGGTAGTGAGGTGGTGGTATTAATAGGAATGTGAGGAACTAAGCTAATACACTTTGGCTTTATTTTGGTATTGAATTCAATCTTAGTATGTAATTTGTCTTGAATCTGATAGGAAATATGGCAGTGTATGTGTATAAAAACACTTTGTTTGGGTTTTGTTATGAAGAAATATGGTTCTGTTATGTTGTAGGCTTTGCTGGCTAACATGGTCCAATCTTAGTATTCTGAGTATGTTTTTGAATCAAATATGAAAAACTATGCTCGGATTTTTTGATGATGAAAATATGGATATGTTATGATTGTAGGCTTTGCTGGCCAACATGGCTGCTATGTATGCTGTCTACCATGGACCGGAAGGCCTTAAGATTATCGCCCAACGGGTGCATGGTCTGGCTGGAACATTTGCTGCTGGGTTGAAAAAACTCGGGACAGTAGAAGTTCAGAGCCTTCCGTTCTTTGACACAGTGAAGGTCAAATGCGGAGATGCAAAGGCGATTGCTGATGCTGCTTACAAGCATGAAATTAATTTGAGGGTTGTCGACAATAACACTGTAAGCGCGGCCTGTCTAAGTTTTTTTGTCGTATATTGTGACAGATGGTGAGTAACCATATACCTTTTGTCTCTCAGATAACTGTTGCTTTTGATGAAACAACTACATTGGAAGATGTGGACAAGTTGTTTGCCGTCTTTGCATCTGGCAAGCCTGTAAGTACAAGTGTATATCTTTCGAGACGTGTTTTGTAGCCTCTCGTTTTTTTTTTAATTATAACTTGAGGGTTTGTGTTTCATCAGGTGTCATTCACTGCTGCATCTATTGCATCAGAGGTTGAGAACTTGATCCCTTCAGGACTTGTGAGGCAGAGCCCGTTTCTAACGAACCAAATTTTCAACTCGTATGGACATTTTACTGAAATATCTGCGGTTTGAGCTTGTCTTTATAAGGTTAGATGTAACTATTTCTATACCGGTTGGTGTAGGTACCACACGGAGCATGAGCTTCTTAGATACATCTACAAACTTCAGTCAAAGGATCTCTCGTTGTGCCACAGCATGATTCCATTGGGATCTTGCACGATGAAATTGAATGCAACGACAGAAATGATGCCGGTAACATGGCCTGCCTTCACGGAGATTCATCCTTTTGCCCCCACGGAACAGGCTGCTGGTTACCAGGTATTCGTAAAATACATAAGCTCGTTGTTAGAAAGTTCTAAGGATTCCTCTAAACTATTGTTTCTTCTCACAGGAAATGTTCAAGAATTTGGGTGACCTGTTGTGCACGATCACTGGTTTTGATTCATTCTCTCTACAACCCAATGCCGGTGCAGCTGGAGAATATGCTGGGCTGATGGTTATTAGAGCTTATCACAGGGTAATAATATAGTGATAGTACTACTTTTTATTTGTAATTATAATGTAGAAAATTAATTAAAATTGCTCTTAGTTAAATCTGCTATACTTGGAAAATGAGAGTTGAAAATTTCCTTTGCTTTGAGTTATCACGTCACAACCCACCATTAGTAATGCCGGTTTCTGGTTAACTTATAATTTAGTCGAGAGGAGACCACCACCGTGATGTATGCATCATTCCAGTTTCCGCACATGGAACGAACCCTGCAAGTGCAGCTATGTGTGGGATGAAAATCGTGGCTGTTGGAACTGATTCCAAGGGAAACATCAACATTGCAGAGTTAAGGAAGGCTGCTGAGGCGAACAAGAACAACTTAGCTGCTCTTATGGTAAGGATTGTCTTGTTGCTCTTCTTTAAATTTGCAATTGATTCAAGTGTTAATAAACCCTGCTGAATGCCAGGTCACGTATCCTTCGACTCATGGAGTCTACGAGGAAGGCATTGACGAGATCTGCAAAATAATCCACGACAATGGTGGACAAGTTTACATGGATGGAGCCAACATGAACGCTCAGGTATATTTATATTGATAACACAGAAGGTTTGCACATTACTCGTTCTTTGCTTCTGATGATCGGTCTTTTGTGCCTACAGGTTGGTTTGACTAGTCCGGGCTTCATTGGTGCCGATGTTTGCCATCTCAATCTCCACAAAACGTTCTGTATTCCCCATGGTGGAGGCGGACCTGGTATGGGGCCTATTGGGGTGAAGAAACACCTTGCACCGTTCCTACCTTCACATCCAGTGGTATGTAGAAATACTATTGCAGTGAAATATGCATTGATATGTGTATGTGTGTGTGTGAATGTAGTTGTGGCTGATTCTGTATCGGTTTTCCTTTTTGTGCTGCAGATAGCCACCGGAGGCCTACCAGCACCCGAGCAATCTCAACCACTTGGGGCTATCGCTGCTGCGCCATGGGGCTCGGCTCTCATTTTACCTATATCCTACACCTACATTGCCATGATGGGATCGAAGGGACTAACTGACGCATCAAAGATTGCTATCTTGAACGCAAACTACATGGCCAAGCGTTTGGAGGTCCCGTTTCTTCACTCTACTTTCTTTCCGGTTTCATGCTTGTTATCTCAATCACACGATCGTCCCCAAAGAAATTTATGCCATTGCTCTGATGTTTTGCTTCTTGATCAACAGAAGGATTTCCCCGTTCTCTTCCGTGGAGTCAATGGAACGTGCGCCCACGAGTTCATCATCGATTTAAGAGGCTTCAAGGTTCGTGTCTTGAACACTAATAATGCCATTCACGCGCTGTGCGCCATTTATCACTTCCTTATACTGCAAGTGGTGGTTGCTGCAGCACACTGCTGGGATCGAGCCAGAGGATGTTGCCAAACGTCTGATGGACTACGGATTCCATGCTCCCACAATGTCTTGGCCAGTTCCGGGCACGCTCATGATTGAACCAACTGAGAGTGAGAGCAAGGTAACACAAAGCAAGCTGACTACAACAACGTAGACCTACAGTTCCTTCCAACAAACAAGAATCTGTTCTAACCTCCCCCTTGTTGTTTGCAGGCTGAGCTAGACAGGTTCTGCGACGCTCTCATCTCTATCAGGGAAGAGATCTCATTGATCGAAAAAGGAAAAGCCGACATCAACAACAATGTGCTCAAGGTACGCCTTCTTAGCCTTCACAGCTTTGATGTGTTTTTTGTTTACTTGCTTTCAAACATGACCGATCACAATGATGCGATTTCAGAGCGCACCTCACCCGCCCTCGTTGCTCATGGCTGACGCCTGGACTAAGCCTTACTCACGAGAATACGCAGCCTTCCCCGCTCCATGGCTCAAGAATGCCAAGTTCTGGCCAACCACAGGTGAGATGTTTATAATCTTGTACACAACTTCCATCAAAACACACTCTTTTGGTCGGTTCGACCCAAAAAACCCGGTGCACGGTTTAACCGGTTCAGTCGAACAAAATCCAGATGCTCACCCCCAAGTCAAAACGAAACTTCCCTAACATAGTTGTACCCCATTTCTCTACTTTGCCTTGCCTTACTAAACTTGGGAGACTCTTCGTATCTCAGGGCGCGTCGACAACGTCTATGGGGACCGGAACCTCATCTGCACCCTCCTCCCAGTGTCACAGATGGCGGAGGAGGCGGCTGCCGCTTCTGCTTAAGGCTGCAAGGTTCCTTTTAAAAGAACGCAATTTCACTACAAACACTTCTTTATGTTCTTGTACATAAACAATATTTATGTTCAAGTTGTCACTGTTTTCATACATTCTTCTATTTCCATTGTTGCTTATCATTGCAACTCTGTCTCTAGATGTAATTACAACTTCTTTTTTTAATTCTGCAGTTACATACTTAAAATAACTTCCTTCCTGTAGGAAAATAAACAAATATTTTTAGGATGTAAATAATTTTAGATTTTTCTATTAAAACTTCAAGAAATTTGTTTGTGTGACTCAAGTATGTGATACAATGAAATGGTAGGTAAGGGTAGATATGAAATTTATAATGTCAAATATGTAGTGGTTGTTTGGATGATTTTATTTTGCAATTGGATTCGTATTCTATTATTGTGGTTGAACTATTTCATTTTAAGAGTTTTATATATTTAATGTCTAAATTATCATTATTTAACAAAAATGTCATGAAATATTGCCTATTGATAATACAAGATATAAAGTACTTCATTCGTCCACGAAAAATAGAGCACATTGTGAATGAAACTAGTTTTAATGTGAAATTGGTAAAATAAAAGAGAAATAGTGTTAGTGGAATATGAGGTCCATATTATTAGTAGTAGTGTTTAATTGTGTTAAGTAGTAAATATGAGGTTCTTTTTCAAACTTGGTCTATTTTTCATGGACGGATGACGTATTTAAAAGTAATAAAAAGGATTATTATGAATCAAATACTGTTTTCATGCTTGAAATTAAATGTAATAAATAAAAACATGATAAGCCCATATTTTATGTGGTTATTTGATGTTTTAAGACTTGTGGCATTATAAAGACGAAAAATCATTTAAAATACAATAATTTCATACTCCGTATATTCTAAAATACCTTATTTTATTAACTAATACTCCGTATCAATTTACTATTTTTTTATTGTACGATATTATTCTAAGTTTGTAACATCCATTAAATAATGAATCACAACATTGTTAGTTTTTTTAACTTGACAAAATCGTGATTTTTTTCTAAATGCAATTTCATATAAATACAGTATATTTGAAACGATTTTGTTTGAACCAATATTTATTTAGAGTAAAAATAAATAATATTCCCTATGTCCTTAAAATATAAATTAATTTTACTATTTTGAGTTATTCCCCCAAAATTGGAACAAGTTTAGATATAAAAAGTTTTTAATCAATTACACGACACTAATAATGTGGATCTCACAATCCACTAACATTACTTTCACTATTTTTTATCTCTCACTTTTTTTCATCTCTCTGTTACTTTTCGTATCATTTACAAGTTTGTATATTTTTTACATGGTGGAGTACTAGACAAAATCTCATAATCTAATTTTCTTTTGACAGATAAAGAATTAAAAAAACTATTAACACATTAAAAATAATACTAGTACTAAATATATTCGTAGTTAGTTGGAGGGAAGGAAACAGTCTTCAGTTAATTTTATTACCAACTGGCTATTTGTTAGCTGACGGTGACTACTAACACCAAGTGCGCAGTTTAAACCTCTTCTCTCCTTATTCTCTACCCACCGCCGCGCATTTTAGCACCCATGAAATCAAATTCCCCATTCTCAATCTCAAACCCTAATCATAAAGTCGATCAATTAGAGTGAATTCGACATCGTAATCTGTCGGATTCTACTGTGTATTATTGTAAATTATCAGATTTTTTCTCCGATCGATGAGAGGCGACGAAAATGTCCAAAGTGAAACACTTTTTCCGGAAGCTTCACATCGGCGATCACCACAACCACGTGCGGCCGCCTGCGCTGGTTCCCTCATCACAAACGGCGCCGTCTCAGCAATTGACCTCCACATCTCCATCGTCCGAGGTGCCTCCGACGGGGTCGTCGTCTTCGGGTGGCAATTCGAGCAATAGCAATATCAGTTTCTTCGAGGAGGAGTTTCAGATGCAATTGGCGCTGGCGATAAGCGTTTCCGATCCGGGTCAGAATTGCGTTGACCCGGAAACAGCTCAAATCAACGTCGCTAAGCAGATTAGCCTCGGTTATGCGCCTTCTCAGAACCTCTCGGAATCCATGTCGCTCCGATTTTGGGTACATCGTTTACTAGATGTTTTCTTGTGTTTTGCCCTATTTTGGATAGTATTGCCTGCGTCGGTGGGCAGGAATTATGGGGTTCGGTTGTGAAATTTAGATTTTTGTGGGGGAGAGCTGCTGGAGTTTTAGGTTGTGACTTAGTTACGGGGGAATTCTTTCTGTATGGATTGTGGATTTGCAAGTAATATTTGTTTGGCCTTGTATGTTGTTGGGATTGTTGGATTGTCTGCAAATTTTTCATGCGTAACGAGGTCCTGACTCCTGGTTATAATGTCATTTCGGTTACACGTGATGTGAACAAATAAATAAATTAAAGGCACGTCACGAAATAGATGTGTGTTATTGCTCCATCAAGAACTAAGTCGTCCTAAGTTAGACTTTTGGTAGACATCGCACCATGATGAACTTGCTTGTTTAAATTTTCTTTTATTTTGTGTGTTCTATGTAGCTCCCTCTTTATCGTTTAGTAAATTGATGATTCATTAGGTCTTTGTTTCTTGTGATACAGAGTTGCAATGTTATAAATTATGGTGAAAAGGTTATAGATGGATTCTATGATGTTTGTGGAATCAATTCATCTCTGGTGGTCCCAAAGAAAATGCCATCACTGGTGGAACTTAAAGCAATTTCTCCTTTGGAAGATGTGGGGTGTGAGGTGGTTCTAGTCAACCGTGCAGATGATGTGGAACTCCGTAAACTTGAAGAAAGAGTGTTTTATATGTTTGTTGAATCCCAGGCTCTTGACAAGACCTTGAGTACAAGTTTTCTAGTTCAAAAAATTGCCGACCTTATTGTTGAAAGAATGGGAGGTCCTGTTAGTGATGTTGAAGAAATGTTCAGAAGGTGGAGGGCAAGGAACCATGAGTTACGGGCCTATTTGAATTCGGTCATCCTTCCCCTTGGCTCCCTTGATGTTGGCCATTCACGCCAAAGGGCCTTACTCTTTAAGGTAGCAAGATCTCCTGATCATTTATGCTTGCTTGGTACTGTCATGTCAATTAAGCACTTTTTTAGCATGTGATAACATAATTTCAATGAATGTTTGCACCACACTGCATAAGGAAGAACCATAACTGTAATTAGTTTCTTCTAGGTCCTTGCTGATAAGGTCAATCTTCCATGCAAGCTAGTCAAAGGCAGTTACTATACTGGTACTGACGAAGGAGCTGTGAACTTGATAAAATTAGCCGATGGAAGGTAATTGACTTGCTTATATGCTAGTTCTGCATTGTCCACTTGTTTCCATTGTTATTTAAGGAGTAAACAGACTAGGGAATACGAGGGGAAGCATTCTTACTATGATTCTTGGTTTGCTTCTCACCTGTACCCTCACTCCATGGCTTAAATTTGAACCCCCCCCCCCCACACACACACAAAATTGAATCCAATCAGCTATTGATGCCTATAAATCAAGCTTCCTTTTGCTAACAGATATTGGCAGTAGTTGTCTGATCTGATAGTATATAGTTCCTTGAGGTCGTACATGGGTTGGGTCTGGAATGAGATTGAATTGGTTGCAGTGAACACTGAAACTGTATGCTCTGTGAGCCTATGTCTGCTTAGAAATGTTTGCGTAGTATATAAATTTGCAGATAGTCTTTTATTTTGCACTGAATTCCTTGCTGAGTCTGAATTAGGACTTCAAATTCGGTTCACATAAATATGCTGAATATGTAGAACTGGCCTCTCCTTTCTTCATCTGATTACACCTGCAAAATCATCTTGCCGTTATATAAATTCCTGTTAAACTTGGATGGCTTATAATAATGCATGAGAACTCAACTAAGTCCGTGATTATTGCGAATACTCTAGGTCTTTGATGACTGCAAATAATATTAGTTGATAACTAGGCTTTCTGTTTCTCTTTTGGTGCAGCGAATATATCATTGATCTAATGGGTGCTCCAGGCACACTCATTCCTACTGAGGTACCTAGTGCCCATCCTCAAAATTTTGAGTTAGATGCAAGGGGTATTGGTACGTCTCCAGGGAGTCTGAAAACCTTTTGTATAGATGAAAGACCTAAACCTAAGACTTCAAGTGCACCATCTGCGGTTTCCCTCCACTCAAATGTAAGAGGCAGCAGATCTGCAGGAATAATTTTGACAGATCAGTTGGAGCATAATGTTGAAGATCTATATCTTCCACTGAAGGACAATTCTAGAGAAGATCAGGTTCCTTCAACCTGGAATAGTTCCAGAGAAGATCAGGTAGTGGAACGTAATGAACTGCCAATATGGGATAGGGTGGATGACCAGGATCATGCTGTACAATGTTGTGAAAATGAACACTCACTTATACCCCTCACTGGACAACAGTTGTTGAACATATCTTATGACAGCAGCAGAGTTGTTGACGCTTCTGGAAATAATTTGCAAATTGAACCTGTACTGAATGGAGTTGCCGAAATTTTATGGGAGGATCTTCAGATTGGTGAACGTATTGGTATAGGTAAGAATTTAGCTGTACATTTCGTTTTTCCTTGTTGAAATTTATGCAAATAGAGCCGTTGTACCTGTAGTGCGTATTTTCTTGCGCAAAGATCACCTTCAGTTGGCCTTCTCCCTGCATTTGAGTACAAAATATGCTTTATTCAAGTGTACCATTGAGTAATAAACCACTTTTGTTTCTTTACACATTTGTAATTAATTAGTTTAGTTATACATGATGCTAAATGTCTTTTGTTGAGAGGTTATTATATATGCTTGATTTCAGTATTCTCAAACTGCCTGTTCTAAGTTTTCTTGTTCTTTCTGCAGGTTCATATGGTGAGGTATATCGAGCAGAATGGAATGGCACGGTAAGGTTAATAATTCTAGTGATCTGATATAGGGTTAATGTAGGTGCTAATAAGAAAATTACTAAGGGGGGGGCTCTTTTCCTTTTCTTTTCCTTCCTGGTCATGGTGTGTGTATGTGTTGTTTTTTTAGGTGGGGTGTATAACACTTTTGAGATTTGCTGTTTCTGATTTTGAAGTCTGTGTTTCTACTTTCTTGTCTACTGTCACTGTACTAGATAGCGGTACCAGTTTATATTTATTGGCAGTAGTTTTTACATTGTCACTGTGGTTTCATGACAGGAAGTTGCAGTGAAGAGGTTTATGAAACAAGACATCTCAGGAGATGCACTTGCACAATTCAAATGCGAGGTAGGGGTTCTTTGGAAGATCGTGTTGTGTGTGTATGCGTGTTGGAGATTTTCTGCTCTTCTTCTTTGATTTTTAAATCCCTTTAATTGCCCCTTTCAGATTGAGATCATGTTAAGGTTGAGACATCCAAATGTGGTCCTTTTCATGGGAGCTGTGACACGCCCCCCTCATATGTCCATATTGACTGAATTCCTTCCAAGGTTTTTTTTTCTCAGCTATCCGTTAATTTCTTGGGCTCAGTTCACTTTGTTCTTATGAATCCTATTTTAATTGCAGGGGTAGTTTGTATAAGCTGCTGCACCGACCAAATATCCAAATAGACGAAAAAAGGAGATTAAAAATGGCCCTTGATGTGGTACGGGGTCAATAAGTTATATTTGCATTTACTACTTTCTATTAGGTTTCGTCACATGTGCTAACATGCACATCCTTTGCAGGCCAAGGGAATGAATTACTTGCATACCAGCCATCCTATAATTGTGCATCGAGATTTGAAGACCCCAAATCTCCTGGTTGATAAAAATTGGGCTGTCAAGGTTCGATTTGTGCTTAATACAACTCCACATAGTTTGATGTTGAATTTTCACTTTTTTCTCTTAACATTTCCATCCACCACAACCTGTCAGGTCTGCGATTTTGGTATGTCTCGTCTGCAGCACCATACGTTCCTATCTTCGAAGTCTGCAGCTGGAACGGTAATGCATTATAAGATTAAAACGAAAAAGACAAAAGTTGAAGTTTGCTGCTTATGAGATGCTTAAAAATATTTGATTTGATACTGAATATTTATTTGTTAATTTTCGGGATATGCAGGCAGAATGGATGGCCCCAGAGGTTCTGAGAAATGAACCATCCAATGAGAAGTGAGTTTAATGGTTTCCCTTTCACTTTGAGTAACTGATGTCTTGTTCTGAATCTCACTGTTAAAGGTCAATTTCCTTCAATCGACAGATCTGATGTGTATAGTTTCGGAGTCATACTGTGGGAGCTGGCAACTCTGCGCGTGCCATGGACGGAGATGAACTCAATGCAGGTGGTTGGAGCTGTTGGATTCCAGGGTAGGCACCTCGATATCCCCCCCACAGTTGATCCCTTGGTGGCCGAGATAATAAGTGACTGTTGGAATAGGTAAGTCACTGACTTAGCCAATTACAGCCCCTTGATCATTCATATGAAATTGACTCGGAGGCTCCATCTCATGCAGAAATCCACAGGCACGCCCTTCTTTTGCACAGATTATCACCCGCCTGAAGTGTCTGCAGCGCCTCAGTGTGCGTAAAACTGAGAGCTGCAAGTATCAGGAATAATACCGTTGTAGCGTAGCTGAGTGTTCGCTCATCTCTGTACTCGAAGAGCCAGTTTGAGCAGAAGTCTATAAAATTAAAGAATTCTTCCGGACCTAGGCCATTGCTGCGGAGGAAAGTTGCTGAATTGGGAAGTGTTGGTTCATTCAAAGTGGGAACTGAACGCAGCTGATTCATAGAGTAAATCCTCAACTTCAATGTTGGCACAAAAGTGTGCAGTTGGGGAAAGAACTTTAGTAAGTTTCTGCTGAGCAAAGCTTAGTCCTTCATATTTGTCTATTCCTAAAAACATGAGAGAGAAAATGATAAGGGCTTTCTCTCTCTTCATGTTTTTAAGTTGAAAAACAATGTAGTTATCGTCATCTATTGGTAAGAGCGTTTTAAATAAACACGTACTAGAAGATAGAAAAAGCCAAAAAAGGGAGTTTTTGAGATTCTCGAAATAGCAAATGTAAAAAAAGGGTATCTGCAGTTTGTACTTTGACAGGAGTTTGTTACTAGAGTATAATGGAAAGTAAAAGAATAAGAAATGGTGTTATTTTGTTACTGTTTCACCAATATGAAGTTTATCATTACAAACAAACTTGTAAGATATTCGACATCACTTTCCAAGCTTTTTATTTTTATTTCAATTTCAATTTCAATTTCAATTTCAATGATAAGAAATTGGTATATTTTTTATTTATCCTCTATGGCCTAAATAACTAAATTTATTGTTTTATATACATATAAAAGTATACTTCGATTTCTTTTACAAGAACTCATGACAAGACTTCTAAAATATACAAGTAGCACTGTGTCATATTCATGCTCAATCCCTCTTTTCTACTCTTGTACACCACAACATTTTCCTAACTAACTAAATTATCCCTCTTTTCTACTCTTGAAGGCATTGATTTTCTATACACCTTTTCACCAGTTGCTAAATTCAGCACTGTGAAAATGATGTTGGCTTTAGCTGCTATTTATGGCTGGTCTCTTAGCCACTTAGATGTCAACAATGCTTTCCTATATGGTGATCTAGAAGAAGAGATTTACATGACTATACCACCGGGCCTTGAGTTTGACAGACTTGCTGTTGAGGGGGCCACTCCTAACTCAACATTAGTCTGTAGATTAAAGAACGTCTTTATATGGACTCAAGCAAGCCTCTAGGCAGTGGTATCTCAAGCTCTCAGAGGTTCTAAAAGAGTTTGGATTACAACAATCAACCTCTGATCATTCATTCTTCTACAAAAATGATGCATCAGGTTTCTTTGGTATAGTAGTCTATGTGGATGACATTTTGCTGGCAACCTCAGATCCACAAATGACTGAGAATTTCAAGGAATTTATGTCAAATCACTTCAAATTCAAGGATTTGGGAGTGCCAAAATACTTTCTTGGCATTGAGATTGCAAGGAATAAAAAGGGAATTCAGATATCACATAGGAAATATGCTATGGATTTGATCAATGATGCAGGACTTCTAGGCTGCAAACACTTAACAATACCTATGGATCCAATGAAGAAGTTGCAGTTAGAGTCTGGCCCTCTACTGGAAGATCCATCCAAGTATAGAAGATTGATTGGAAGACTTTTATATCTGTGCATCACTAGGCCGGACATTACTTATTCTGTGCACAAATTGAGTCAATATGTGTCAAAACCATGCATAGATCACTGGCATGCAACTGAGAAAATTCTGAAATATCTGAAAAGAACACCAGGCCATGGACTGTTCTTTTCCAGCAGCAGCAAGCCCATGTTGAGTATATTTTCAGATGCGGATTGGGCAGCATGCCCAGATACAAGGAAGTCTATGACTGGATATTGTTTATTCCTTGGTAATTCTCTGGTTACATGGAAAGCCAAGAAGCAAAATACAATCTTTAGATCATCGGCTGAAGCAGAATATCAAGCCATGGCACAAGCAACTTGTGAAGTTGTGTGGGCTAGAACTTTGCTTGAAGAATTTGGAGTAAAGACTAAGAAAACAGTGCCTCTTTACTGTGATAATCAATCGGCTATCTATATATGCTCTAATCCAGTTTTTCATGAAAGAACAAAGCATATAGAGATTGATTGTCACGCGGTTAGAGAAAAGTTCATGCAAGGCATTGTTAAGCCTTTACATGTCAGGAACAATCTTCAAATTGCAGACATTTTCACTAAACCATTGGGAGAAACGGCCTTTCAATCTATACTAGACAAGATGAACTTCAATAGCTTGTATAGTCCATCTTGACGGGGCGTGTTGAAGATAGCAAGACACTTGTGATGAAGAAAGGCTCGCATATGTAGGAGAATGAAGGAAAGCTCGTGTGCATGGAAGTGAAGCAGAGTTCGCGCATGCATGGAATAACATCCGCATCCAGCTAGAATACAGCTAGCGTCCACTCATCGCTTAGTCAGCAGTGAGTTAGCAATATGTTGGTTAAATGTTAGTTGATAGTTGGTTAAGAAGTTAGTTAGCTTAGTCTATAAATAGCTCGGCTTCTTCACTTTGTAAACACATTTTTTGTGTGATCAATAAAGATCCAATTCCTCTAAATTTCATGTTCTATCTCTGGTTTATTAGTTTCTACAAGTACTCTCTCTACTTTTTCATCTCTCTTTTTTTACTCTCTATTTATTAATTCACAAAACAATATTACATAAAATCTAATGCTGAAACCCAAATGTTTCATATTTATCGGGACAGAGGGGTATAAAACTAAAGTAAAAATATAAAATAGAGGTAAACGGCTGGGGATAGAATGGTCAAACGAAATAACACTGTGGGGTCCACCGTTGAAGGAGAGAGTAGTATATAATGAGATTCAGTTTTGAGGTTCATGCACCTTCGCTCTCTCTTTTCAACTCTCTTTCCCTTCATCTCTATCTCTCTAAATCTCTCATAATTTCTCCAACAAGCTCATAAGATCAAACTCCATTTCTTTCAATTGATCATTTCGACCTTCTCATTTCCTAAAATTCTTTCGATTTTAATAGTTTATGCTTTGAAGATTCCTTCAGCAGGTACTTTTGCCGACTGCGGTAGCTTTTTTTAAATATTTTTTCCGCCCTAAATTCTGTTTCTTAAATTATTCATTTCTATTTCATCTGCTAGGTTTAATCTTCAATGCAGTTAGTATGAGGAATTTCTGCTGTTTTTCTTTCTTTTTGTTTGTGTTTTGGACTTTTATTTGGAATATTCCAGCTCAGAGTTGCCGAGATTGTTGTTTTTTCAATAATTTGCCTGATTGCTTAAATTGGAACTGATTTTCTAGGTGATACATGTAACAATGCAGTTCGATGGTTTCTGCTTTAATAACAAAGGCAATTGCAATCATAATTATCATTTTCATAAACTCTTTCTTTTGCTGTGTTACTTGATTGTATCGATCTTTGTGTTTCTAGCTCTCAATGTGGAATGTGTGTGATTTGGTTAGAGGTAATTCGACTATAATATTAAATGATGCATTTTGTTATTATTTGAGAGGTGCCAGCATTGTATAATTGGAGTTAAATTTGCTCATCTGCATATTGCCCTTTCCTTAAAATGCTAAAGAGTGTTAAAGATATAAGAGTGTTATAGGAAAATGCTGTTTTATGTTGAAAGGGGGGATCGATGAGCTTTGTTGGATTGGGAGCATCTAAAGGTTTGGTGATGTTATCCAGTGTTCAATTAGCATCTCGTTGTTTTATAAACATTAGCATTAGCACGCCTTCAAATGATAGACATCCATCTGAACCGAGCAGCCTCATTGCTAATGCTGTTTAATGATAGTGGTTAAGAGTCATTCAGGTCATAAGTACAGATTATTTGCAAGAATTTTTCCTGAATGTTGCGATCTCCAACTATAAAGGCTATTTTTAGCATTAGAATAATTAGGTATTTCAGATACGGAGACTGTCATACTCCCATAACATCGTAAAAGTTTCACTTTACATATGCCATTGTGTTTTTGTATGGTTGTTAGGCCGAACAGATATCATATTTCATGATTCCTTAACGACTAGATAAAAAGTGAGACGTGTAATTGCCCATTGACTCAAGCTCTTGCATTTCGTTGAACCATGCATTTATATATCACGTGGCACCTGACACGTGTAATTGTCCATTAACTCGAGTTCTTGCATTTCATTTAACCCTACATTTATATATCACCATTCCATTGCATGTTGTTAGTTTGTCGATTGTTGAAATTGACACGTGTGCTAGTTCATGGCAATGTATGTTTGGATGAACCAGCTGAAACGGGATTTCATTGATATAACTGATTCTTGAATTCCATTTAATCCTGAAATTGTATATACCCACTTTATCCATGTTTTTCAGCCGCCTTAACTTAAAAAGGAATTATTGCATTGCCAAGATCTTTGTTTTCGTGCTTTTTTCCTTTTACATTCTTTATTGAAATATCACTTTTCTCCTTGTATACTAAAACTTTGCAGCCTTATGTGATAGAGCTGACTCTTGATTTGACGTAATGTTCTGTTCTTAAATCCTAGCACATCCCTGGAGAATGCTATCTGACGTGGAACTAACTGGGACCGCATTATCATCTGCCAGAGAACTTCTTCCGATGGAAATTAATCTTGCCAAAGACGTTGAAAGCAGGGTTAGTCGTCCCAGGACTATTGAGCACGATTTTTGGCCACTGGAGGAAGTAGATCCGAAGAAGGCAAGATTTCCATGTTGTGTCGTCTGGACACCTCTGCCCATCGTCTCATGGTTAGCGCCTTTTATAGGACATGTCGGGATCTGCAAGGAGGATGGCACCATCATAGATTTCTCCGGCTCCAACCTCATCAATGTCAACGACTTTGCATTTGGTCCTGTTGCCAGATACCTTCAACTGGATCGAGAGCAGGTATAATATTTCTACCAAATTCTCTGTAAGCTAACTCAAAGAGTTCTTGTCTCAGTTTAAATAGAAACTTCTGCAACAAGGTGCAGTTGTCGTAGACAAAGGCATTAGTCGATTCTTAAAAAAAAATTCAAAAACGGTACCATCTTCAAACACATTCCGTGCTAGTGGTTGATGAGCTCTGCTTTCATGTGAATTTTCTTGCAACAGTGCTGCTTCCCTCCCAACCTCGCGGAACACAGATGCAAGCAACGGTATGTGCACGCGGAATTTGGGACGGCAATGACATGGGACGATGCTATCCAGACCAGCGGGCGCCACATTGAGAACAGGTCCTATAACATCTTCACCTGCAACTGCCACTCGTTTGTCGCGGACTGCCTGAATCGGGTCAGCTACGAGGGCTCAATGAGCTGGAACATGGTCAACGTGGCGGCTCTCGTTCTGGCCCAGGGGAGGTGGGTCAACGGCCTCTCGGTGCTGAGATCTTTCATGCCGTTTCTGGCGGTGCTCTGCATGGGTCTATATGCGGTTGGATGGCCATTTGTAATAGCTCTCCTGTCCTTCTCTTTCCTACTTCTGGTATGGTTTTTGTTGAGTAATTATGTTTTTAAGAACATGTCAGATTGTTAGATGATGTTCATACTCTTTTGGTAGACTGAATATTAGAGTTTTATACATACATTACTACATGTTTTGTTAGATGATGTTCGCACTCATGCAATTTCGATCAAATTATACTTCAATGTTGAAATTATAGTACAAGTAACCTTTCAAAAGGAGATTTTGTAAACTTTTGTAATGTTTTAAAAGAGAAGAATAAGATGTATCTGATACTAATTCTTCTCTTCTGCAAAATCCTACTGTATAAAATGTTGGCATTAGTTCATCTATCTATAGAATGATAAACAACGTAAAATCTTGTTGGTTGCAGTCGCCTTCGAACTTGTTAGTTTTGATGATATGCCGCTTAAGCACCATATTTTGGGGCCTGGGCTGCCTGCAAAGGATTTGGTTCAGCATCAGCATGTAACATATTTTCACAAAAATACCAACTTATACCTGACTCACTCACCACTACAACCGTTGTTTCCAGGAAAACACTTTGAAGCCAACCCCATACCTCCAAAAGACTTCACACTTGAGTTGTCTGTAGGTCACGATATAAACCTGATAATCCCTTCAACAAACGACTTCTAAAATCCCTTCAGTTTATGTATACATCAATAAGCCCATGAAATCCCTTCAACAAACAAATATTTATAATGTCCACAATAAAAGTAGATATATCATACACAAATAAAATCAATTTCTTAAAAGTAAATATGATTCCAAATCTTCGAGTTCTGGCATTCACAGTATCCTTTTACAATGTAAGTTCAAATATCTTTACAAAGTATTTAGCCCTCCTGTGGATTTAAATATCTTGCTTTTAGAGCTTCAAAGACGGTAGAATCTGACAAGGTCCTTGACCTATCGAGCCTGAGCACCACGATTTGAACGAACAAATAGAGGAAAAGATAAATCCTAGTTGAGGTGCTAGAGGGCGATTTCCGCCAGAACTAGGAATGGGAACAAGTAATTAACTTTATTTTTCAATGAATGAAAATACGATAGAATTCTATCCTAAACCCTACAAAAAATATGAAAAATAACTAAAGATAACTAACTAAAATAAAAGACGCTCTTTATCAAATAAATTAATGAAAGATATATTCGAGATGTTCTTCGACGATATTTACGGAATCGAAGACCCTACCAAAATCCTACTCTCTCATCTCTCCTGCTGAGTTTGAGAGATAATAAATGTGTCTCACGAAATTACCTGTGCATCTCAATCTTCTCCCATATCTCTTTTCACATAAGACCAATATGATACCAGGAATTGAATTTGATGATAAATTTAATAAAAGTGTTTAAAAATAAATATAAAATTGATAGTACTTTACAGAAAATTTGAAATATACTCCGTATTTGTTAAAACATTGTAAAATATTGTGATATATAACTATAACTAACCGAATTCGTCCCAGTTTACCATTCGATCCGTCCCTGAAAAATTTGTCTCACTTCAAACTTACTAAAAATGGACATATCTTTATACTCCTCCACATTCATGGTATTTACACTTTGACCCCATCTCATTTTGCAATCGGGTGATCATTTTCTCTCCACCCTTTCGCCTCCCTCAACACTCCCACCGCCTCGCCTCCCTAAACACTCTCTCCTTCAATGTTGTGCAACCATCCACCGCCGCCTTCAATGCAATTCAACCACCCCACCGCCTCCATCAATGCCATTCAACCACCCACCCACCTTCCCCATTAAACGCATCACCTTCCTCCATCGCCTCTCTCATTTAAATGCTCGAAATCCATCCCCCCATCCACCCACCGCCTCCTTCACTCCACTGAAACCCTAGGTCGTGGAGCACCTCCTTCCTCCACAATTAGATTTCAGCCACCATCCACCGCATATTTCACCGACCGAAAACCCTAATTTTGTCGCCCCTTCGCCTCCGTCCAAATTTCTCAAAGAAACCCTAATTTTGGTGAGATGGCCGGGGATCCCGACTCATGGCCTTGTTTGTCGTCCGACGATCTGGATGACCTCGTCGTCCCAGACACGCCAGAGCATCTTTGGCCATCATACCCACCCATTGTCGCCCCCTATCATGTCGGAACCTTTACCGACACCGTCGTCCCTGAAACGGAACCTGAAAACCTCCCCCATCTGAGATGTTTGAGTACTTTGGCTCTGAAAGCCCATACTACGGTCCACCACCACCATCACATATCCCGTATTACGGCCCACCACCCCCAGCCACCCCATACTACGGTCCACCACCCCCAGCCACCCCTTGCTACGGTCCAACACCACCATCCAACTCTGTCAACTTACCTCAAGCTCCTCCCATCGTGTATTCGGCTGTTGAGAGGGAAATGCTTGCGATATTGCTGCCTAGGTTTTTGGATCTAATCTAAGTATGTTGTCCCTCAAATTCCAATCTTTCGGGTGATGATTTGTGTTTGGATGGTGTGGTTGTTCGATGGTTTGGAGCCCGAGGGTGTGGATGGGTCTGGAGGCTGGGGGTTTGCATTGATTTAGGGTATCTGGCGGGTGTAGATGGGTTTGGAGGCTGGGGGTTTGAGTTGATTTAGGGTTTCTGGTGGTTGATCAATCTGGAGGCTGTAGGTGTTGATGGATTTGGAGGTTGGGGGTTTGGATTGATTTACGGTTTCTGGGTGTTTACACTGGAGGTTGTGGGTGTGGATTGGTTTGGAGGCTGTTGGGTTGGATGCCATGGTTGTTGTCTGATCTGTAGTATGTGGGTGTGAATTGGTTTGGATGATGTGGGATTGAAGGCTTTGGTTGTTGTTTTATGTTGCTGTTGTGGTTGTGATAAATGCTTATGATGTTTGTGTTGCTCATATTGAGGCATTTGTATGGTTTGTTGTGTCTGATGTGTTCCCTGTGATGATTTTGTATGGTTTGCTGATGTTGGTGTGTTCTCTGTGATGATTTTGTATGGTTTGCTGATGCGGGTGTGTTCCCTGTGATGATTTTGTTTGTGTTGCTTGTTGCTGAGTTGTTCTGATTAATAAGCCACCCATGTGCTTAGGTTAGGAGGCTTATGTGTCCATGATTTAAACATGTTGTCTGATGGATTAAGCTTAAAAAACCATACAAATTCATTATAGAAACACTTTCACATTACAAGTCACCCCTGTACATGGTTAGGAGGCTGTTATGTGTGATAGGCACCCTTAGAAGCCACCCCTATACAGGTTTAGAGGCTGCCCTATGATGAAAGCTTTCTGAGGGATTAGGATTTTAGAAGCCACCCCTACTCAGGTTTGGAGGCTTTACAAAATGACAAAAATAGTTGAATAGCATAAGCCACACCTAATTTTGAGGCTTACTCAACCAACTGACAAAAAGTATGATTCCCATTTCCATTTTTCCAACACCATTTTACTTCCATTTTACTCCAATCTTTCCTTCCAATTTCAATACAACCTTGGAACTATGGATTCCGACGATGAACAATTCCAACAAGCGGTAGATCTGGAGTTCCAAAACCTTGTTGCAGCGGTGCAACGTGAAGCCGACGAGGCGGAAGATGCGGCGGAGGCCGCGGCTGAGGCGGCGGCGGCGGTCCCTCGGCCATTCTATCATCGGCGATTTTTCGATCGTGATCATACCGGGGCTGACCGCCGGTTGATGGAGGACTACTTCAACGAGAACGCCCGTTATCCGGCAGAAATTTTCCGTCGGCGATTCAGAATGTCGCAACGTCTCTTCGTCCATATAGCGACGTGTTTGGCGCAGCGGTTCAGGTGCTTCAACTTGCGATATGATGCCTCCGGCCGACCCGGCTTATCGACATACCAGAAGTGTACCATGGACCGAAGCAAACATACTTCGCGAAAAAACAAGAGGGTGCTAGGAAGGATGTGGAGCGAGCTTTTGGTGTACTCCAAGCGCGATGGGTAATTATACGGTGCCCGGCTCGACAATGGCACGAAAATGATGTCGCAGACATCATGACTGCATGTATCATATTGCACAATATGATAATAGATGATGAAGGATTTGCTGCACAGCGGTGGACACCGGAAGATGGTGCTAGTTCGAGCTCGGGTACTGCCATGGAGCCCCTGCAGATGGGTGTACCACGTAGTAATGAATACTTGATCCAGCGGTACACCGACATGCGGAGCCAAATATCGCATTCAACACTGCAAGCTGATATGATTGAAGAGGTCTGGAACCGTAGAAGTAGCGCCGCAGAGTGATTTTAAACTAGATCACTTTCGTTGTATAATTTTCCTATTTCAATATAATACAACGAAATTATTGTTACATTTTTTTTAGGTTGTGAATTTTTTTTGTTTACAATCCAAATTATTTTATTTTAATTAAATTTATAAATATCTTAAATTTAAAGACTAATAAAATTTATTAGACATAAATTAAAAAATATTATTACAAAAGCAAACAAATTAATTTTATTTTTTGGAGAGGGCCACATTTCGTGGCCCTATTGTTTTTACACATTTCGTGGCCTTTACCATTGTGAAGGCCACAAGAGAGTCACGAATGGTGGCCGAGCCACATTTGGTGGCCTTTGAAGGCCACCATTGTGGACACTCTTACAATTTGGTGGTTTAAAACCTAGTATAACAACCCATTGATTAATACATAAAACATTACTCCTCCTTCCTTAAAAATTTATCACTTATTTCTATTTCTGTCCATCCTTAAAAATTTATTACCTTTTACTTTTACTATTTTTGGTAATGGACATCATATTCCATTAATTCATTTTCACTCACATTTTATTATAAAACTAATATATAAAAGTATGACTCACATTCCACTAATTTTTTCAACTCACTTTCTATTTCATTTCTTAAAACTCGTGCTGGGTCAAATGGTGACAAATTATGGGGAGTGATGGAGTATTAAATATAACTATCAACATATGGTTCATTGTATTTTATATCGAAAGGGAAACGCACTACACTCTTATCTTAATCATCCTTGGCAGTTTTTTTATTCTCAATAATTGCATTTTTTATAATTACAGTAACTCGAAGTGTATGATTTAAAATTACTTCAATTTGAAAGCTGGAAGTATTAGGTAATTAACTGGTGATGTCATGATTAAAAAAATTTACTATACCTCAAACTATAAGTACACTAAAATAGACTAACATAATACTCCACTACTAGTGAAATAGTGGTTTTTAACACGATTCAACTATTCAAAGTCGTAAATATATTTAAGAAAAGCAATAAATAAAAGTGTTTAATATTGTGGTGTATACTAGTAGTCAAATAATTAATTGTAATAGCACGATACGTATTACGTACAAATCATCATAGTTAAATATCTAAATTTATTTTGCTCGACCATTCTAACGATTTAATTTGTATCATAGCGTTAAATCCAACACATTCAACAAAATTTAGAAAAAAATAATTTGACCTCATTAGTTAGTTAAATACCATATCCGGAAATTGAAGCTATGAACGTTGATATTTAAAGTTTCATCCATTTTCACGACAAAGAGGTAACAAAAAAAAAACATCCCAACAAATATGTGATGGATCATGGGATATTTATGAAAAGTGAAAAATGATACATCAACTTTAATTAATTATAAATATAGGAACTAATTAAATAATATGATATACTTTAATTAAAATTGACATATAAATTCTGAAACAAACGATTGGCGGAACCCTATGAATATATAATACTAATATGTTTGATCTATAATGTGCATAAACTTTTAAAATAAAATTGATTGCATATGATATTATTCGTATGTATGTATGTATGTATATGATGAGGGCTATATTTTTTTGAGCACATACACAATGGGGCGTGGTTCCCAAAGCGGCGGCGGAGCACCGAGACTAAGCTCCAAGCTGCAGGGTGAATTTTGAGTGGCACAATTATTGAATAATCTCCAAAATTGTGGCAATGCTTTTTTCGTTGGGTAAATGCTAAACTGCCCTTCATTTTGCCGCACCTGCTGTGTTTATAAACAACTTCTTCTTCATCAAATATTATATATATTCAACACTATTTTTCATAATACCAAAAACAAAATAACAAAAATTATACTCCTACTATGAATGATGCAACCGTATTTCTCATCATCCAACAACAAAAAACTCTATCTACTAGTACTATATATATATATATATGCTAAGATGATGTGAGATCGTACCATGGAGAGGACTGTAGGAGTGAATTTATTTTTGTTGGCGTTATTTCGTCGAAGAAAATATTTTTGAGCATGACTAGCTACTTGTGTAGAAGTTCTTGTGGTTACAAAATTTCTTGAAATTCCTCTCCAATTCCCTTTTCCTAGCTTTTCAAGCCCAACCAGAAATAACCTATGCTCCTCTTCACTCCATGGTATACCTATTCAATAATACTCCTTAAACACAGTGTAGATGTTACATATGCATATACATATATATATCCAATATAAGCCTGCCTTAACCAAAGTTCAAAATAAAGTGTTAGAATAATGAATACCTAAGTATTTCACAAACCATAGCTTTGCATTAAACATTGTACAGTATGATAAAATAATCTCGATCGAACAAGAATAAAAAGAAAAAAGAAATAAACGGTTTCGTGAAACAACTTGAGATGAAACATAAATCATGGATCAAATAAGCCCTCCTTTAATTTGTTTTCATTTGCTTCTCAAGATTGTGATCAGAGTGTCGTCACATGAGTTGTAACATAAAAATGTAAATGAATGAAAATAGAGAGACATACCCTTTTTCCTCTGCCCTTGATTAAGTGCTCTAACGTGCTTAAGTTTGTCAGAATCTTGGTCGGAAGATGAAATCAGTTCAGTGTTATTATAATTGAAAAGCCCAAATCCATGGTTAGTAGATGGCACTTTTGCTAACTCCACACCAAAAAGCTTCATAATTTGACCACAATTCTCTTCTGTCTTGGATGAATTGTTCCTGCAAGTTCTTGAATTGTGACCTGTTTTCCCACACTTGGAGCATTTCCTCACGCCCATTATCAACTCACCAACTGTGTGTCTGTGTGAGAGAGAGATAGAGGCAGAGGGTTATGTGTATGTGTGTGTTAAATATATATATAGAGAGAGAGGTAAAGGATGTTGGAGAAAGAAAGGAAGAAAGTACGTACGATACCATGCAAATAACTACTAGTTCATTCATTCTTTACCTATACATGGTGTATTTTGAGTATTTCTGAGGTTTTCCAAATAGGTGGCTTTGTTAATTAATGCATCTTCTAGTTTAGGTTTACGTACGTTTAGTAGTAACCAATTTAAAAATACTCCATGCATGCATGATTGATTATGGAGTGAGTATGTTTTGCCACCTAATTTAAAGAGTGTGTGGGACAGAGAGGTGCATGATATATATATATATATATATAGTCAAGTATTTATGCAGCCAAATTAACAATACAAACACTCCCCAAAGTTGATTGCAAGTTTTATATTAAGTGTTTTGACATTCGTTCTAGCCTAGCCCAATTATGCATTTCACTTTGGTCTTTTCCATTGCGATTAACGTTGAATATGGAGCATAAAATGAAGTTAATCACTCTACTATCACAACAATTCTTTAGGCTAAAATGAAGTTAATCACTCTACGATCAAAACAATACTTTTTAGGTGTTCGTACAATTTATAACCCAATTCATATTGTGGAGAGAAAGAATTAGGGTTCTTTTTTTCAATTCAAAAATTATATAGTAGTATAGTATAGTATTAAAATACTACTGGCTTAGCAAGCCCCTTCGCTTCATGTATTTATTTTATTTAGATTTTTTTATTATCTGTATTTATTTTCCTACATTAAACTTATTACGAAAATAATAGATTAATTATGGAAACTAAATTTACAATATCACCTTCATTTATTGAAATTTGTGCCTCTCAATAATATAGTGTATCATGTTAATTTTGTAAATAACGTTAGAACAATAGCAAAATTATAACATCAAGTATTGGAGTTGATTGAGACCTTTGAAAAACATTGAATTTTGATTCGGGATAATTTGTATAGGTAAAGGATAAATTAATCATTTCTAAAAGCTTGATGTTAGAATTTTGATTCGGGATAATTTGTATAGGTAAAGAATTTTCAAAAGACAATTTGTATTAATCATTTCTAAAAGCTTTAAATATGTCAAGGATAAATTAAGATAGAATAATCATGAGAATAAGTAAGTTATTAAAGGGGTGAGATAACTTTAAAACGAGGGGAAGTTAAGTGTTGGATCAATGATGGTGATTAGACAACACCACATTTTGACTTTCTAATTGAAGCATTTCTAAATTTGTGGATTGCTTGCTAATTCACACCTTTAACTTCTACAGTAACCAGTTGATTTTTTGTTTTTTTCAATGTTTGATGGATATATATAATCCTATCTCACCTAATAGATGCCAATTTTGCTGAATATGGAGAATTTTTTTAGTTAAACATCAAAGCAAATTAATTTATTGTCTTATTATTGCTTGGTTTTTGGGCCATGATTTGAAAAAGACAACTTTAACTTATGCAATTATATCACCTTATTTTGTTAGTATCATACTGTATATAGTTTTACATTAAATAACATTAGTACTTTTATATATGTATATTATTAATATAATATGGATCCTTTCGGTTCCTATTATTGCCCATGACTAGATGCCATGCTTATTATATTGTGTCACTTATATGAATAATTTAATTGTAAATAAATTATATTTTCACTTGTTTTACCTTATAGCTCAGTATTATCTTGTTTAACGTACCAAATATCATTTAAGAGAGTAAATACACAATAAAGAAGATGAAGATGATTTTTTAGAGTTGCCAATTTTAGTTATGCTAGAAAAATATTGGATTAATTATCGGAATAAATTAATAGTCCTATTAGCCTAGGAAAAATGGGACAAATGCCTCGGCCCGTAAAATTTGACTGGCTTAATAATTTAGAGGTGCAGTCACTCCTAGGCCGGGCCCATATTATATTGTGGAGGACATACTACAACTAAGGCCCGTAAAAGACAATGCCAATAGCCCATAAAGAGATAGTTACATAATTATTTTTACTGAATTACTAGTAATTTTTATTTTTGTTACTATATGATAATGGATATTGATGGAGTACGTACTAAACAAGCCCAACAGCAGTAAAGCCCATCAGCCTAAAGCCCAAGAAAGAGTATCAGTTCGGCATGACTAAAGAGTATCAGTCCGGCATGACTAAAGAGTTCGGCCCCAGCCTACAGCTCGGTAAAAGCCAACCAATCAAACTCTGCTCTCAGGTCGGCATCAAGCTCTACTCTCAGATCGGCAAAAGCTGCTCGGCAATAATTCAGCAGTTCGGTCTCAGTATTCGACCGAACTAGGAGATAGTGGACTCATGCAGGATTTCCACCTCCACTACACCCACGATCTATTTAGTGGTGGCAAGCAGTCATTAACTCATGCAGGATAGTGGACCCATGCAAGATCGCCACGATCTCCACGACATCCACTACCTAGTAAATGGCTGCATGCCACGATCTTGGTTTAATGTATAAATAGAACCTAGATCAGATAGATAGGGGGACTCTCTCTCTCGCTCTCTAGAGATAAAAATATCAAATAGCAAGTTTGTATTTGTAAGCTGTAGAAAACAGATCAAGCAATACAACTCTGCCCTCTTTTCTTCCCGTGGACGTAGATTTACTTCAGTAAATCGAACCACGTAAAATCTCTGTGTCGTGATCTTTATTCTCTACCAGCATTTATCACCATCGGAAATTCGCGGATTCATCACTGGCGCCGTCTGTGGGAAACAGAGAACCAAATTTGTGATAAAGCGAATTTTTGACCCTTTTTCCACCCCAAAAAAAAAATGCATACCAGATCACGTAACACCCATAATACCGTTCGTGATAACCGTGAAGAAGCTAGTCCAGCTCGCAGGTCTGAAAAACGGCCTCGGGAGACATCTACCTCCGGTTCTCACGAAGAAGGAACAAGCCATTCCAGGAGTCATCGCACCGAGTCTTCCCAGCAGCCCGATTTAAATGAAGCTGTCAAGCTGTTCTTGGCCGAGAAGCAGGAGGAGTTCTTAACCTTCCTGCAGAAGAGCCAACAGCCGGAGAAGACAACGACGGATTCTCCCTCCTCATCTAGGCATGAAAGTCACTACCGCAGTAGTGACGTGTCTTCCAGGAGAAAGAATCCTCAACCTCGACATGTTCCTGTTCCTCCTCGGTACCGGAACCACAGGAGAACTCCATCTCCTCCGTACCGAAGAGATGCCGGGTTAGCCATGTACGGAGCATTAAAGACTCCGTTCTCGGACGATATCACCCGAACTCCTTTGCCGCGGAACTACCGGACACCGTCAATAACCTATGACGGACTCGTGGATCCTCATGATTTCTTGGGACGCTATCAATATAACATGGCGAACCAGGGTCTCAACGAGGTCCACATGTGCAAGCTGTTCCCCGAGCTGCTCATCGGGAACGCCAGAAGGTGGTTCGACAGCCTTCCTCAAGGCAGCATTAGATCCTACCGAGATCTAATGGATGCTTTCCACAGGAGGTTCTTTCAGAAAGCGGAAGCCCGGATCACTTCGGCTCAGCTGCTTTCCATTCGTCAAGGTCGCGACGAAAAAATCAGCGACTTTATGACAAGATTCCACAAGGAATGCCTGCAAGTAGACGATCTCAACGATCTGCTTGTCATCTCGGCATTCCAAAATGGAATCCTGCCCGGAGCTCTCTACAGGAAGCTCGTTGAGTGCGGTCCGCAGACAGCTCAGGAAATGTGGGACATTGTGGACCAGTACTCCCGGGCCGATGAGGCAGACCGTCGCAAACGGTCGTTAGACAGCTCATCGTCCCGAGGAGACAGAAGGAAGCCCGATCATAGCGATCAGGGACATCCTCGCCGGACTCCATTTGAAAGAATTCAAAGGGCTCCGGTGCAAGACAGATTGGGACCCCGTCTCAATCCCGAGAAGCCGCCCGCTCAGTTCGTACCGCTGAACAAGTCAAGAGCGGAAATTTTCGAACTACATTCCGATATGTTCGAAAGACCAAAGCGGATGACGAAATCAGCCGCGCGGTGACCTCAGGATCAATATTGCTCCTTCCATCAAACCCACGGTCACGATACCGAGGAGTGCCGAGATTTGGCTGCAGGTATTGATGTTCTTGTGAAAACAGGAACGTTAAAAAAATACCAAAGCAAGCAGCCGAAAAAGAACAAAAGGCAGAGAGGTGCGAACTGCAATCCTCAGGATCCGAAAAGGCATGAGGATCCCGAAGACGACGACGAGCCGCAATATGATGGAGTAATCCAGACTATTGATGCTCTCCCTGCCGGGAAGACTAAGTCGTCCCTAAAAGCAGAACGCAGAGGTTCCAATCAAGAGGAGCCAACACATAAAAGGCTGAAGAAAGACGAAGTGATTACATTTTCAGATGCCGATCCCGTCCCAGCCATCTCTCCTCACCAAGACGCTATTGTCATTCAAGCCGGAGTGGCAAACAAACTGGTCCACAGAGTATTTGTGGATACAGGAGCGTCAGTCAGCATTCTTTTTAAAGAATGTTTCGATAAAATGGAAGTGGATCCAGCTCGGCTCAGTCCGGCTCCACTTCCTCTGAAAAGTTTCGCCCAGGAGGACACCCGCCCTGAAGGTATTATCAGCCTTCCGATCACGGTGGGAAAAGCACCTACAAGCTCCAATACGATGATCGAGTTCTTTGTGGTGAAAGCTCGGTCCCCGTACAACATCATCCTGGGGAGAGACTGGCTCAACACAGTTCGGGCCGTTTGCTCTACTTATCACCTCACCATTAAGATCCCCACTAAAGGTGGGATAGCGGTCATCCGAGGTGATCAAAAGAGAGCAAAAGAATGTCTGCAGATTGCGCTTAAAAGTGCCGAGCAATCAGTTCGGCACCATCAAGCATAGCAATCACAGCAACCGGAGTCAGAGGCAAGCGAGATGACCGAAGTCACTTCAGAGCCGAACTCAATGACCGTTCAGTTATACGAAGATAATCCATCCAGAACGGTCAAGATCGGCTTCGCAGGAACGCCTCTACTCCGGGAAAAGACCATTCAGCTCCTCAAGGAGTACAAAGATGTCTTTGCATGGTCTCCATTGGACATGACCGGAGTGCCCCCCGAGGTAATCACTCATCGGTTAAATATTGATCCTTCAATCCGGCCAGTAAAACAGAAGCAAAGACTCTTTGCGGCAGAAAGAAGCCAAGTCATCCATGACGAAGTCCGCCAATTACTAAAAGCGGATGTACTATTCGAGGTGAAATATCCTTCTTGGGTGGCTAATCCTGTGATGATCAAGAAAAAAGAAGGAGGATGGCGGATGTGCATAGATTTTACCGATCTAAACAAGCACTGTCCTAAAGATTGCTATCCCCTTCCGAATATAGATAAAAAAGTAGAAGCTTTGATCGGCTTCGAAATTTTCTGTTTTCTTGATTTATACAAAGGATATCACCAAGTGTTGATGGATGAGAGTGACGCTCCGAAAACAGCTTTCATTACCGATTTCGGCATTTTCGCTTATAAAAAGATGCCATTCGGTTTAAAGAATGCCGGAGCCACTTATCAAAGGATGGTAGACAAGCTTTTTCGGCACCTGATTGGAAAGGAGGTCGAAGTGTATGTTGACGATATAGTCGTCAAAAGCAAAAGCACTTCGGAGTACGAGCACAACCTTAAGTCCACTCTCAACGTGCTCAAGAAAGCCAACCTCAAACTTAATCCCCAAAAGTGTACCTTTTTGGTAGATTCGGGAAAGTTTCTGGGTTGTTGGGTTTCAAAGGACGGACTCAAGGCAAACCCCTCAAAAGTTCAAGTCGTTCAGAACATGGCAATGCCGAAGTCCATACATGACGTGCAAAGGCTAACCGGATGTCTAGCCGCACTGAATCGATTCCTTTCCCAAGCAGCCGAAAAGCAACTGCCGTTCTTCAAGGTGTTGAAAAAGGCACCAAAGTTCGAGTGGGGAGCCGAGCAGAAAAAGGCCTTTGACGAGCTCAAAAGTTATCTAGCCGAGCTTCCTATTCTCTCTGCTCCAACCGAAGCCGAAGTAATATTCTTATACTTAGCGGCATCAGATCAAACCATCAGCGCGGTGCTTGTACGAGAAGAAGGCCTAAAGCAGTTTCCCATCTACTTTACAAGCCGAGCATTAAGAGGTCCAGAAACAAGGTATCAACCTCTGGAAAAAATTGCTCTGGCGTTAGTAAATGCAGCAAGGAGACTGCGGCCATACTTCTATGCTCACAAGGTATGCGTCTTAACCGATCTGCCTCTTCGGCAAGTTTTGACCAAGCCAGAAGCATCAGGCAGAATCGCCAAATGGGCCATAGAGCTGGGAGAACACTCAATCGAGTACCTACCTCGGAAAGCCATCAAGGGACAAGCCTTGGCAGATTTTCTTGCAGAGGCCAAGTTCGATCAAGCAATCCCTGTCATTGCCGAACAGAAAAATTCTACCAATGCCGAACTAGCACAGCCCTTGGAATCCGAAGTAGAGCCGCCAGACTGCTGGAGCGGATTCGTAGATGGAGCTTCAAACAAGATGGGAAGTGGAGCTGGTATTTTACTCGTCGCTCCCGACGGACACGAGGTAACCTACTCACTTCGGTTCCTATTCCCCACTACTAATAATGAAGCCGAGTACGAAGCCCTCCTGGCCGGACTCCAGTTAGCGCAAAGTCTGCTCGTCAAATCTCTCAAAGTCCATTGTGATTCACAAGTCATAGTAAATCACATGTTGGGTACAAGTGAAGCTCGTGACGAGAGAATGAAGAAGTATTTGGACAAAGCGCAAAGCATCAGCCGAAGTTTCTCCTATTTTCGGATAATCCGCGTTCCCAGAGCGGAAAATAGCCGAGCAGATACCTTAAGTAAGTTGGCCTCAGATCCGAGCTCAAAGGCGGAAGAATTAATGCATCGAAGCATTGATGAAGCCGAGGTACGTTCAGTATCCAGTTCGCCGAACTGGATGACGCCAATCTTGCAGCATCTGGATCAAGGACAATTGCCCGAGGATAAGAGAGAAGCTCGGAAGATCACGTGCCGAGCACTTCGGTACGAACTTCATGAAGGAGTCCTCTTTAGAAAGTCTTACCTCCAGCCGTTATTGCGGTGCGTAGGACCAGAAGAGACGGACTACATCCTCAGAGAAGTTCATGAAGGATCGTGCGGCAGCCACATTGGAGCTAGAGCTTTAGCTAAAAAAGTTCTAAGATGGGGATATTATTGGCCAACCTTGGTACAAGAAGCAGTGCAGCTCGTCAAGACCTGCCCGAAGTGCCAAGTCCATGCAAATATCCCAAGGATGCCGCAGACCGATCTATCCACTATACAGAGCCCTTGGCCTTTCATGCAATGGGGCATAGACATAGTGGGACCACTTCCTCCAGCTCCTCGGCAAATGAAATTCCTAATCGTTGCCGTGGACTACTTTACGAAGTGGGTGGAAGCTGAACCATTAGCTACGATAACGAGCTCGAAGGCATTGGATTTCGTCTGGAAGAACATAGTGTGCCGATTTGGCATACCCCACATCCTCATCTCGGATAACGGGACTCAGTTCACCGACAAGACGTTCAAGAATTGGTGCCAAGAGCTGAATATTCAACAGCGGTTCACTTCGGTCTCTCATCCACAAGCAAACGGACAAACGGAGGTAACAAATCGTATCCTGGTGAAAGGGTTAAAAGCTCGGTTAGAACAAGCCAAAGGACAATGGGTAGAAAATCTCCCTCAAGTCCTATGGTCCTACCGAACTACACCTACAACCTCCAACGGTGAAACTCCGTACAGTCTGGTGTACGGCACTGAAGCCGTAATTCCGGTGGAGATCGGCGTACCCAGTCCCCGAACTCTAAATTTCTCCTCAGAAATGAATGACGACGGACTGAGAGCCGAGCTAGATCTTGCCGAAGAAAGAAGAGAATTGGCATGCATAAAAGCAGCCAAGTACAAGGAGCAAGTAGCCCGGTATTACAACCAAAGGGTGAAGAAGCTGCAATTTCAAGTGGGAGATCTCGTCTTGAGAAACAACGAAGTAAGCCGAGCAGAAAAGCTGGGCAAGCTCGAACCCACATGGGAAGGTCCGTATCGGGTGTCAGAAGTCCTCGGCAAAGGGTCTTACAAATTGGCTCACATGTCAGGAGAACAGGTATCCCGAACATGGCACATTTCCAACCTCAAAAAGTTCCATTTGTAAGAGACAGTCCGGTCAGTCAGTCTAGAGTCCTGTTCAGTCAATGTGCTTTATTTGGTTTACTTGGTCTTTATTTGTCTCTGTGCGTTTTGTCTGTGTGTTTTGTCTGTCTCTGTGCGTGTCGTCTCTTACAAATGTTACTGAGGTATCTTGTTCTTCGAAGGCTGATCCCCTTCTTAGAACATATACAAGCCAACGATTGTGAAGTCAAAGCTTCTACAGAAGATACAAGACCACAATTCAGCTTAAACAAGCAGTTCGTCTGAAACGAGCTGCAACAAGCCAACGATTGTGAGTCAAAGCTTCTACAGAAGATACAAGACCACAATTCAGCTTAAACAAGCAGTTCGTCTGAAACGAGCTGCAACAAGCCAACGATTGTGAGTCAAAGCTTCTACAGAAGATACAAGACCACAATTCAGCTTAAACAAGCAGTTCGTCTGAAACGAACTGCAATAAGCCAACGATTGTGAGTCAAAGCTTCTGAAGAGGATACAAGACCACAATTCAGCTTAAACAAGCACTTCGTCTGAAACGAGCTGCAATAAGCCAACGATTGTGAAGTCCAAGCTTCTAAAGAGGATACAAGACCACAATTCGGCTTAAAAATCAAGCACTTCGTCTGAAACGAACTGCAACGAAAGTCCGATTCTCGCGATAAAACTTGCCTGAATTAGGACAAGGGAAAGTCCGATCCACGCGATAAAACTCGCCGAATTAGGACAAGGGAAAGTCCGATCCCCAAATTAGGACAACGGAAAGTCCGATCCGAGCGATAAAACTCGCCAAATTAGGACCAAAAAGACGAGTCCGGTCAAAGATGTTTATTTCATCAGCCCAAAGACGAGTCCGGTCAAAGATGTTTATTTCATCAGCCCAAAGACGAGTCCGGTCAAAGATGTTTATTTCATCAGACCAAAGACGAGTCCGGTCAAAGAAGAGTTCACTTCATAAGACCGAGGACAAACATCAACTTACCCCGTACCTTTTTCCAGAATGCCGAAGTAATTCACTTCGCTTTCCGGGGGGGTAGTGATGGAGTACGTACTAAACAAGCCCAACAGCAGTAAAGCCCATCAGCCTAAAGCCCAATAAAGAGTATCAGTTCGGCATGACTAAAGAGTATCAGTCCGGCATGACTAAAGAGTTCGGCCCCAGCCTACAGCTCGGTAAAAGCCAACCAATCAAACTCTGCTCTCAGGTCGGCATCAAGCTCTACTCTCAGATCGGCAAAAGCTGCTCGGCAATAATTCAGCAGTTCGGTCTCAGTATTCGACCGAACTAGGAGATAGTGGACTCATGCAGGATTTCCACCTCCACTACACCCACGATCTATTTAGTGGTGGCAAGCAGTCATTAACTCATGCAGGATAGTGGACCCATGCAAGATCGCCACGATCTCCACGACATCCACTACCTAGTAAATGGCTGCATGCCACGATCTTGGTTTAATGTATAAATAGAACCTAGATCAGATAGATAGGGGGACTCTCTCTCTCGCTCTCTAGAGATAAAAATATCAAATAGCAAGTTTGTATTTGTAAGCTGTAGAAAACAGATCAAGCAATACAACTCTGCCCTCTTTTCTTCCCGTGGACGTAGATTTACTTCAGTAAATCGAACCACGTAAAATCTCTGTGTCGTGATCTTTATTCTCTACCAGCATTTATCACCATCGGAAATTCGCGGATTCATCAGATATATTTGGGTTTTAATCTGTATATCAATTTCGCAAATATGAAGGATGTGATAATCGAGTAATTTTCCACACGCAATCGCTTTTCTTTTCTATTTTGGTGAAAGAAGTACATTCTAGCAATTCTAATTTCCTTTGATAATTAAAAAAATTAAAGTACATACAACATCAATGTCTAGAGAGGGCTTAGGTACCGTTTTATAAATTAAATATCATTGCAAAAATAGTAGTAAAACGTTTTCTCTATAATCACCTAATATCGTGAATATGTAGGTGTGTCGTGTGGGATCATGTGAGTGAATAGGGGTTAATATTAATAATGGGATAATGTAGATCACGTAAAACTAGTTTTCCACAAGCAATTTGCTTCTTTTCTAATTTTGATTAAACAAGTAAACTTTTAGATATTTATAATTTCCTTTATTAGTTAGAAAATTAAAGTAGTACGTATCAATCAATTTCATGCCCATAACCAATGTAAGAAAGTGTTTAATAGTAGTAGTAGTCGTCGATAAAAATCAATTTCTTCCAAGAAAACTAGCATTGAAATTCATCTTCCCCAAAATCCAAGAATCCGACCAGGACAAAGCCAGAACACATTATTTCTTCTTTTTGCAGCCATGCAAATCCATAAGATAAGATCAATAATATCATTAATATACATACTCCTCTATTAAAATTAAATAAAATCCATCAAAAAAAGGAGGAGGCCATTGCAATTGCCAATTGCCCTGCACAAAGATAAAATTTTGTCAAAGATTTCCCCATCAGATCTACCTTTTCACACTCTTCCAATTTAGCTTGCATCATCATTACATATTTACATTTCATACATAGATGCATAGAGTGGCAACAATGCAAAGACTAAAAGTAGACTACTGGTGCAACAGTATTCATTCTCTCCTTTCTCCTCTCTCTCTATATATTGAATTGGTTAGAAAAAGCAAACCCCTTTTCTTTACTCCCATCCCATGGCCTTCCTGCCATGCACAGAAGCTGCTTCACCACAGAGAAAGAGAATCAAGATATTTTGTTTTTGGTGATCTTTGCTGGAGAGAGAGAGATGGGCCCTCAAAAGGCTGCAGGGAGAAATGAGTGGAACTGAAGAGTACTATTCATACAAATAAATGCTCTCTCTCTCTCTTGATTCATTTAATCCTCTCCTACCTCATCTCTGCACAGATGCCCATTTTTTCTTGCCTTTGAGAAATGCATTTTGTGTACTTAGAAATTCTATGGCCATTTGTGTTTTAACCCTTGAAAACATGATAATCATAATATCTACCGGTTTGACCACTCTCTTGTAACAAAAAACACCTCTCTTTTCTCTTCTCATTCACTATAGATAATGATTCTTGATGGGTTTTCTCTGAATCTCTGAAATTCACCAGTTTCTTGAAATTTGCATTCTTGAAATCTCACTTTTTTCCCCTTTTCTTCTTCATGCAAGCAAAAAACAACTCACTTTTTTAGTTTTATTCTTTGCTACATTGTGGGGTTTTGTGAAGACTGAAATTTGAAGTTTGAAGTACTTTTTTTACTGCTGAGATATAAGATATTCTGTGTTTTCAATCTCATTGTCATTTTAGCTTAGTTTACTACCTTAATCTTTCTCGTAAAAAGGTAAAAGGGTAAAACAAGTTCAGACTTTTAAAATTTTCATTTTTGAAAGGGTAAAAAAGTTCAGACGTTGAAGATTTCAGGTGTTTTTTTTATAATTTTTCTGGACTTTTACACTGTTTTAGGGAAGGAACTGATCAGTATAGAAATCAAACTTCAAAGTTTCCATTTTTACGTCTGTTTCTTACAGCCACTGAAAAAAAACATATTTTTCCTTGAATCCTTAGATTGTTTTAGCAAACACACACAGTTTTCATCTGTTATTGCAAAATACCTTCTTCGAAGATAACAAGGTTTGTCATAATATTGCCTTATCTTGTTCTCTTATTATTCATATTTAGATTTGTTGATAGTATTATTTTTGTTGTTAAGAGCAACAAACTTTGTGCTTGATCAAAAAAGGCATAATTATCATGTTATACTTACCAGATTTTCCATTTTAATGCCTGTTTTGCAACACAGAGGAAAATTTGGCAGATATTAGAATTGGCATAGTAGTATTTTAGTTGACATAAATCAACATAGAAATGTAAAATGTTGGTCTTTTTTTTTTATAGAATTATAAGCTATCAACATTTTGTCTGTGTATATAGTATTGTAGTATATATATCAAAATAGAAATGTGAAAAATGATGGATTTTCATTAGGAAACTAGATAATATCAACATTTTGTACTATGCTTCTGCAGATATGCTAATAATTTACATTTTCAGTTTTGGTTTGGAAATTCTTGAAATTGCTTCTTCAAAAGTAATGTTTGAAATATCTAACTTTTTTTTCATTTTTCTTTCTCGTGTGTTATGTTGGAAAAGTGGCCTCATCAATATGCAAACAAGTGAAACTGTTGGAGATCATATAGTTAATGGATTCGTGCTGCCCTCGACTCACACAGTCGGAGATGCCATAAACAAGTTTGCTGGCCAGCTAACGAGTCGAGTTGCCACAGCAAGCGATGCTTTCTGTGGCAATATCCCGTCAGCAAATGGAGGGGCCGTGAGTTTCTCCTCGTTCCCCCAAACCAGCCCGTTTCACGGGGATGATCGGTTTTTGGAGGCCATTCCTCTCCCTAATGCATCCATTGGCTCCTTCCCTTATACCTTAATTGAGAATCATCAAGAAAAGGTGGCAGTTCCAGCTCCCCTCGGATTTCCACTTGAAAACATGAGATATAGCGCTTCCATGAACGGCCTAAATGCCGGTGGTCCCTCTCTTGAGACAATGCTCCATGGCTATGGAGGCTTGCCATTCCCACCTGAGGTCGTGAGGAGAGTGGTTGGAAGGACTAGCCTTCCTCTACCGGCCCAACCAGCTCGTAGCTGTCACTCGAGGGAATGGCCGGTGATGGAGCAAGTAGGGTTCGGTTCCCACAGTCATGACTCGTCTCAGTATAGCAACGAGCTATCTCTGAGTCTCGTGACATCACGGCCATCTGTACTACACGGGCACTTTACAACACCACACGAGCAATGCTGCTCCAATGGTGTGAGTAGCTACTCGTTGCCCGAGCATACTTCTTGCAGCCGCAAGAACCACTCGTTGAGCTTCAAAACGCCCCAACTCCCTCCATTGCTGTCGGGATCAAGGTTTCTCGAGGCCATGCAAGAAATACTTTCTGCAATAGCTTGCTACGCGCTAGAGAATGTCGAAGATGTTGGAGTGAACGTCTCATTTTCCTCAATTGGGTCCTCCAACGGGATTGAAGTGGATCACACATTTGTGTTTCAAAAGCAAGAAACAAGCCTAGAACCAAAGAAAAAGCATCTGCTATCTCTACTTCAAATGGTATATATATACCTTGCTCACATTTTGCTTGTTTTGATAACGTATATAGTCTCTAAAAACGAATAAGTTCTCTTGTTTCGTCTTAGGTTGATGATCAATACAGCCAATGCCTCGATGAAATCCACACGGTCACCTCTGCATTCCATGCTGTGACGGAGCTAGAACCTAATTTGCACGCTTGTTTTGCTCTCCCCACGATCTCGTTCATGTACAAGAACCTCCGGGAGAGGATCAGCAGCCACATTCTTGCTATTGGAGCTCATCTCGAGGAGGGAGAAACGCGCGAAAACAAGTCATTTCAGGCATGCTTCATCCAGAAGGAGTGGGCTCTGCAGCAGCTAAGCAAGAGAAATCATCAACTATTGAGGCCTCAAAGAGGCCTTCCCGAAACATCTGTGTCCGTATTGAGGGCATGGATGTTTCAGAATTTCCTACACCCGTAACGCCCCATTCCTTGCCTAGGATCCTATAATACTGATATATGCGAATTTCGTCTGAAATCTATGTCTCGATCTTGCAGGTATCCAAAGGACTCGGAGAAGCACTTGCTAGCTCTGAAAAGTGGCCTAACTAGGAATCAGGTATGCAAAAAAGTCCTACATTGTGATTTACGCCTTTTTAAGGCTCGAACACATAAATTTTTATTTGTACTTGGACAACTCTCGACTTCATTAGCACATAAAATTCCCGTGTTCAACGTTCAACGTTCAAGCTTGACTCGTTTACATCCTATCCTATCTCTCTGCAAGGTGTCGAACTGGTTTATAAATGCTCGTGTTCGACTATGGAAACCAATGATCGAGGAAATGTGTGCAGAAATTAACAGAAGAAAAGCTCGGAAGGACGATGAAGAAATGGAAGGAAACCACAGAAACCAAATGCGCTTTGAAACTAGGAGATTTACAAGAGATTGATAAATAAGGTATATATATATGTATTTATATATTTCTTGTTACAATGCTTTGAGCATTTCTTGATTTATATTCAGTGTATTATAGTATAGTATGGAGAGATATCATTACAAGTGTTACCTAAACTCCGAAATGGGATCCAAGTATAAATCAAGAAAATTGGAAATTTGAGTATATTTCTCTCCAGAATATAAATTGATTCCTATGCAGGCTATATAATTCCATGAACTATTCTTGATTTATTTTGTTTGTATTCGTGTTGATATAACTCGTCAATTTTTGTTATTTTTTATTTTTTGTTGATCTTGTGCTTTTCTTCTAAACTTTTTATAAATCTACATGCATTACAATGTTGGAATTTACTGTTTTAAAGAGAAACATTTAATAGTAGTTGATAACAATAAAGTTAAATGGAAAATTACCCCACCATTTATTATTTACTCCCTGCTTTACAATAGGCATCACAAACAATACAAAGAGTAATTCCTAATATATTTTGGGTCCTCTATTGCAAAATGGTGCATTTACATAATCAAACACCATCTTGCAATAAAGGTCCCAGCTTCACATAATAAATCCAAAAAAATTTGGATTTCCTACTTGTATATTTTATCCAAGCATTTTGGAGTAATTCTTTCAGCCTATATATTTCATCAATTATCTTCCAACCAAATGAATACTTAAAACCATTAGAAACTTGCTTTTGATCTTGCTCACCCTCATACTTCTTTCTGGATTCTGGTTTTTATTGGCTTCAACTTCAACCCCATGCTTTCGGGTGACAAAAGCTCGGGTGAAATGGTAGTTGGGCTCAACGGGCCTCTCGGGCTTACACTGAATCGAGATGGTCTGCAGAAGCCGTAGCCGAGGAGAAAGTATTCCAAAGGAACCAGCATTGCATCCGGTTTTTCTTCTGTAACTACTGATCCACATGCTTGAACCTATGCATGGGTGTGGTACTAAGAAATGGTATATGTGCATCTTTTCAGATAGAGGAGAAAGTAATTTGAGTGTACCTCAACCAATGCGCTAAATCTCCTGTCTAGCTTCGATATCATGTGGAGAGCCTCGTGGTGGAAAGGGGAGTGTTGTCCAACGAAAATCAAGGATCGACACTGTAGTTTCCTCAAGCCTTGTGTAATATCCCATCTCCTGCAAGACGTTGGACACTAAGTTCAGCTTTTATTTTTGGAGCAAGAAACTACAGTTTGCACCGTGTAACGAAGTTAACAAGATCTTTGTGAAATAATGTGTGGTACCTATTGATAGCTCCAAGAAACCGATGAACATTTGAGCCGTGTCTCTCTCCTAACAACTGCAATTAATGTAACACGAATTTGGGATTTAGAGGCATGTCCAACAAATTTGGTTTCTGATGGGGCTATAAACCAAGGATGACAAGAAAACTAACTCTTCTACATGATCGAATGATGTCTGATTCTAGTACATCTGTGCTGGTGCGAACTTCCTGTCAAATCATAGACTCCCAATTGTATCAGTAATTGGTCTAAATTTATCGTCTTGCAAACTGAAATAGATGTGTGTGGATGCACCTTGCTGAAGTAACGCATAATCAACACCTCCTTAACCAAACCACACATGCCACACATATATAGCAAGTTTGATATCACCTGCATATATAGCTGACCTGCGTCAAGAAAAAATGTTTCGCACCCAGAGAGAAATATGTGTTGCAACTTGCTACACGAACTCATTGTCGAGTTGATCTTTTCTTAGGGGATCAGGAGGGGTGGGGGGTCAGTTATATAACAAGGGGAAATTCAGAATATAAACCTTATTGGATAACCACTCTTTCCACGATGATGCTTTGCATAGAGGAGAAACAAGAATCAAACCTATTACTCGTTTTGGATACTTTATCTGCATACAGAAAGGCACAACAATGGTGATAAAAACCCAAAAATCAAATGAAAATGCAAGAGATGAGAATAACTTACAGCAAACAAGGTAAGTATATAAGCCCCAGCTGTCACGCCCAGGCACATGACCGTATCAACTCTGCAAGAGGCAATTAGCTTCACTTACTATATGTTAATAAACATATACTACTACTATATTACTAGTACATTTGATTGAAGTATGTTGAGGCTCTGCAGAGGAAATTTGATATGAATTAGGTCGTTTTCCTGAGCTTTCCTCATTTTGTTTTTCTACATAGTTATATACTATCCCAAAGTGAATTTCAGAGACAATTCAAAGTTAGAGAACATCATAAGTACCTAAAGTAGTCAAGGATTTCAGCAATCTGATTAGCTAAGTCATCAACAGATAATGAAGGTTCATCCTTCCCAGCTACTGCAGCTCCTAGCTGTAATATCTCTTAATACAAGTACCACATAAGAAACAGTAAACTTAAGACAAAAGACATTTAGTGGCAACTGAGCAGTGCCACTAGTCATTAACAAATACCAATAGTCGAGTCATCAGAGCACGAACCTCATGCCCAGGAGGGCTTATGTGATAGATACAGAAGTTCTGGAGAAGAAGAGAAAATGCTTCTGGACAAGAAAAGAGACCTTGGAAACAAGACACATCTGGTTGGTTTCACATGCAAACAGAATAAGCATTAGAAGCCATTACCACCTTAAAAGTAGTGGTAATATTTTGACCCCCTTAAACGAATTAATACTTCAATGAGATCATGCATCTTCTTGGACTTCATACAAAGCAATTCTCACAAAGTAACATTTTTCATAAAATGAATTTCAAAAAATGTTTTCTGTGAAAAATGGCACAATGTTACCATTCATGAGTGAGTGTCAGCAGGATTACAACACGCTTCAAGATATATAGTAGTTTTTATGTTTAACCGAAGCCACAGCGAATTCATATTTCACTTTAGTCAATTTAGAGGACATCGTCTTACAGTTCAAAGCTAAATCGGGGTAAGTAATTAGGGCAGGGTTGTTCCAGTCTCCAAAAACAGCAACCGACAAAGAACCGTAGCTAGTTTTCACAATATGTTCCTGTAGGAGATATCAAAACCAGAGATTATCAAATCATCATTATTCAAAGAGATGGAGAGGAGAGATCCTAATGCCAAGGAAGGTCAGATATTTCCTTACAACTCAATACCATAAGAATTGCTTTACAATGTGGAACAATCTTTTAGTGAAGATTACTATTTGCTTCCCTACATAATTTCCCATCATGTGCTTTGTTCCTTTCAAGAATTTCCAGCTAGCATATAAGCAAAACTTTAATTAATGGATCACAAAGTCAAAGCTGCTTTTCTTGGTTATATCACAGAAGTATCTACTTGCCCAAGATGCTTCTTTTGCTTCGTTACATCCAATGAGAATTTACTTGCATACCTATCCATATGCCCAATACCAGCTAGCAAGATACATAACTCTCTCCGAAATCAAATTTTCTCATAAGTGTTAAGGAGAACACAGAAATCCAGCTAGCAATTTATGAGTTTCCCTTGTTTGGTCAAAATGATAGTGCCAAGAGATCATGCAATGATGCAAACTACAACAATGCAGCCAAATTCGAAGTCCAGTTAATAAAGAGCATGCAACTTTGCCTTTCAATCCAAATAATAATTGTAATTACGAGAATTTGCTAGATGAAGTTCCAACCCAAAAAAATGGCAGAGCAAATAATTTTACCTCATTCAAAGCAATTTTAAATTGAACAAATACTATAAGTGGACTTGATTTCGAAAAATTATGATCATGATCAACTAACAGTTCCAATCCCAAAATAAGAGACCAAGCAGAACAAAAAAACGACTGTACGGTGAAATACAATCCGCACTTAATAAACAAAATCACATTTTCACCTTCTGCAAATTATTGAAATCCAAATCTGATCAACAAAAATGTAGCTTCCACTGGATATAAATGACATTACGTACAATGTAAAAGCGTTTATATGAACAATATGAATTCAGTTCGATTTTCACCTTCCCGGCGAGAAGAACCGGCTCAATATCAACGCAGACGAAACCACTGTGCTCTGCCATTAATTTCTGCATAATCTAAAATCTCCACTCTCTAAATATCACCGAAATTCGAGACGCATTGGAGTTGGCATCCATAGCTTAAACTATATCTCACTCTCTCCAAAATTCGCAAAATCAATTTTATAATCGTTAGTTTTGGATTTTCAGTGTTTTTCCCTCTCGTTTCAGCTGATATAAATAGAAGGTGAGTTGAGTAACCGATTCTGCGAAACGAGTCACTGAGTCACCAACGCGTTGGGCCTTCTATCGCAAATGCAGAGGGCCCAATGGATCATATATTAGTACGTATGATATACTAATTCTTAAATACTCCATAATCAATGTATTTACTTCTTTTTTTCCTTTTTAAATCAAGTAGTCATATCTCTGTAATAAATAGAATTTAATAAAATTTAATGTTTATTGTTCAGGTATACATTGAGGCGTGGCAATTGACAAATAATTATCGATATTTCAATTCGAACGAAATAAGTAATGAAATAATAGTAGAATTTAATAAAATTTGACCAATTAAAGCCAATCATCGTAGACATATTTTACTGTGTTTGAGCAATCCAGACATGATATGAGTGTGGAAGAGTGAGATGTTTTACCAAATTGGTCATCTCTATATCTTTTCACATGTATTTAATTATTGAAAACGGAAAAAAGAAAAAGTTATTTATTCGGTGTGAATATTTAAATACTACTACAATTCATGAACTGATATAGATTTACATAAAAAAAATTATTAGAATTAGCTAAAATTGATTGTTCGAAGATAATTGCATTGAGATTTAGGAGTTGGTTTTGAGATTATTTATTTGATTATTCGTTCGTCGAAATTTTTGATATGTATTGAAAATATTGCTTCACAATCGTTAACAAGTCACATTTAAACTTGAGTATACACTAATTAATCATGAAAAACACACTTTGATTTTGTTGGTAAACTCATAATGATTGTAATCAATTTTATGTGTATCCAAAGGCTACTCTGCGTCATTAGTTATCTATTGTAATTTGTTATTATTGGTATCACAATAGTAGCTAGATAGAGAATAATAGAGTATTAACAATAGACCATCACTACACATTACACGTATTATAGTTATAACTTACAAATGAGATTCACATCATTTGATTATTCGGCACATTAATGGTGCCTCAAATCATTATTTAACTCGTGTTGGAAACTTTGGAATATAAACCGATATGTATGACATTTCTTTCCAATTTTAAACAAAAAATGAAACACAGAATGTGACAAATTAAATAAGAGACATCAATTGGTGATCAATGGAATTTCAACTCCTATTTTAATATTGGTCAATTTACTGCATACCGTAGAATATGTAGTTGAATTTTTTTTTTAAGTGGTTGAATTTAAAAGTTATGGTCCTTTGCAATAACGACCTTCCCTTTTTCTTTATTGTACAAGTGTGGTGTCTCATCCTATTTCATTAACTTTTAGGACACTTTTTAATAATTCAATAATTTTCACATTACACTTTTTCGAATGCGTGAGAAAATATATCAACATGGAAAGTGATCAAAAGAAGTAATTCCACTATGTGACATTTATTTGTGATATATGTAAAGTCATCAATACACATCACTCTAGAAACTATAGTGCAAACTTGTTGGATGATATAAAAAATATAAGAATTATACAAATTATGCTCCTAGATATATACTCCAATTGTCTCCTCTATTCAGTGTCTTACTTTATTCACTATCTATTTTAACTAGTTTTTTTTTAACACGTGAAAAAAAATGTCCCACTTACCATGGGACGAAAGGATTACCATTTGGTATTAATAATTGTGTGTTGCAAAAAAAGTAACACATAAACTGCATTATTTGCAAGAACTACACATCTAGACTTACGCGTCACAAATATTAAATTACTACTGTACTATATTTTTATGATGTAATGGTTTTATTCGTGACTTTATTTTAGTCAACGGACCAATAGACGGTAAATTTAAAGAAATTGCAGATATCATGAGAGAGAATAAATCAAAATCGAAGTTGTATATTTTTGTAATTAATCGAAAAGTTATTTTGTTGATCCGTCCTTTTTTATGAAAACAAAGAGATCTAAAAAGCGTCACTTTTGATGATCATTATTTTTTTTTCTTTGCTAACAATTACTAAGTCTTGTTCAGAAATAACTAGGCCCACAACTTGCTCAAGCATGGCCCGAATAATAGTTTGATCTTGAAAAACTATAATTCGAAAAAAAAATCATTTAAGAAATTACTAGAAATCAGAAGATGAAGCGAAACTTGAAATGGGAACTACACTATACTTTCATAGTAGTCCCTTTTTTAAAACCAATGCTCACTTTTCAATACATCAGTCTCACAAATGAAGCATTTTACTTGAAATTAATACAGATATGATCAATTAACAATCCCACTCGATGACATATCACAAAAACAGTACATAGATCCCAAGCAACTTAAAAAGGAAAGAGTGAGTTTAGCAAGGAATAGATACCGGTGACACCCGATTACGTCTCTCCCTTGCGATGGCATTTATTTTTTTGAGAAAGCTACAGTTGATGGTTCCATTAAACCTTTGCATGAGCTCGCATTTGAAGATGCAAAGCGAAGCTGTGAGTTTATTTGGTCCACCAGTGATAGAAATCCCTACGCCTGTTGATCTTCTTCTGCAGCTGGAGTAGTCCGTAGAGAAGGGCCTCGGCAGTTGGTGGGCACCCAGGTACGTAGATGTCAACGGGGACAATCCTATCACAACCTCGGACAACTGAGTACGAGTAGTGGTAGTAACCACCACCGTTTGCACAGCTTCCCATAGAGATCACCCACCGTGGCTCAGGCATCTGGTCATAGACTCTGCACAGACCATTGGTACACGTAGCCAGTATATTTTAAGCTTATAATCATAAGACACCATATAGTATATATCATCACTAAATGAAAATTATACCAAGATACACAGAAAATGGTTCATAAACCAAAAATTTTACATATCTGCACATATTCAAATCACTGAAGAGTGAAGACAAGAGAGTCTAATTGTTAGAAGCATTACAATGATTATTTTGGTTTTTAAGACCCTCACTAGCATAATTATTTTTTATTAAGTACTACTTTTGAGTCTTGGGACTATCTCAAAAGTGAGCCTTTCTCTGAACCAGCTGCATTAGACTCAAAATGGCTCAAGTCACATGAATCAAGCCAGCTCAAGCTGCCTCAATCAAGGTTGACACATGGCACAGGCTTGTATTAAAAGAATCACATGCAGGATTCAATATACAGTATGAAGTAATGGGTGATCCTAAATCTTAATCATAACTATTAGGGTTGACTGTTGAGGATGCGAAATATTAAGAGGTGTTGAATGGGCCTTAAAAGTGTAACAGAAGCATATGTTGGAGGAACCGCACAAATTAAAAATTACATGCAGCTTCTAACCCAATTACCACACAAAAGGGTCAACCCAATATCATGTAAATATACAAAGGGAAGGAAAATAATGACAATAGAATTGCAACTTGCAAGAGCAGCACACCATGAACTGTAATAGTTCAGTATATGAGGAAGAGGGACGAGAGTCGAGACTGGAAAGAGCACTAACAAGCCTAATGCGAATTATGCTATCCCCATGATCCCATCCCCCTAAAGCTTAGATCAATCCTTAGTTCTAAGCAAAAAAACCTACATATTATGTCATTGTCACCCATGTATTAGTATAAACCAATGGATGTTACATAATAGTATATGGGATTGATCTAAAAGTGAAATTAAATCAATTATTACTAACTATCCCCTCCATGCAATATATGATAGCCACCATTTTCTCGCAAAAGCACAGCTACATACTCCATGCTACTTGCAATCCATTATTTTAGAAACTATGAAAAAGTTCATAATACATTTCACTTCTACTGACCAATTAAGAGAATGTCATTATGTCACAAAATGTTATTTACCAAATAGCTACCGCATAACTGTGGCTGCACGTAACTGGAAACATGGCAGCTGAAGCTAATGCAGAGTTTTTGATCGAGTGCTACTCACAACCTAATCTCCCAATATCAAACTAGTAACATGCCATTCCAACTTCCCCGGGCCCAATACAAACATACCTACTTTCTCGAAACAAGCTATGAGGAAAAGAAATAGTGATAATCCACGACTCCTCGAAATCAATTTTATCATTTTATGCAATGCGGGTAGCATACAAAAGATGCGATTTAAGGTAATTCAACAATCTCAGATAAGGCAAATGGTGTAGCCGAATTAAAACCAGCTAAATCAGTATAGAAAATAACGAATCAAAATTAACAATAAAATAAAAAGACAAAGTAACAGCATATCATCCACACACATACATGAATATATCAAATGCTTCGCCGATTAAATTGGGGAAAAAGCCACATAACTATAGACAGCTTACTTGCGGAGCGCAGGGGCCATCTTATTCGTGAGAGTGCCGGCGACAATCATGCAATCGGACTGCCTAGGGCTAGGCCTGAAGATAATCCCGAAGCGATCCAAATCGTAGCGCGCGGCGCCGGTGTGCATCATCTCCACGGCGCAGCAGGCCAGCCCGAACGTCATCGGCCAGATGGAGCCGCGGCGGACATAGTTCATGAGATCGTCGACCTTCGAGATCACGAATTCAGCCGCCTTGGACATCCCCGGCGGGGAGGATCCCGCCGGTGGGAGGGAGGGCGAGAACGGCGTCGGCGTGGAGGAGGGAGCAGCGGCGAGGGAGGGGGTGGTGGTGTGGATCGAAGCTAGGGCTGCGCGGTGGTTAAACGGCGCCGTTTGAGGGAGTAGACGAGCTGCATTTCTGGCTAGCTGAGCCATTTTCCCCTTTGCTGTGTGTTCGAATTTGCGAAGAATGTAACCGAGGTAAACGGATTGGGCTTGAATGCTTGATATGTGATGTGTTGAGGCTAATTTCGTCCATTTGCTCTTTAGTTTCCCCTATTTTCATTTGAAACCGACTATAAGTATCCTTTCAGTCTATTAATAAATATTTTATTTTACCATTTTTATTCATTCATCAATAAAAATTTATTTTATTTTTTTATCTTTTTAGTAATAGATTTCACATTTTATTAATTTTATTTTACTAATATTTTATTATAAAATTAATACATAATATTTTGCTAACATTTTTCCACTAATTTTACTTGTAATCATAGACGGAGGAATAATTCTTTTCATGTGAATTGAGAGCTGCGAATGTAGAAATAACTTTCGTATCACCTAAATTACCTTATAATTGAAAAGATAATTAACATTGATATCACAATTTGTCACTGGAGCATCTTTTAATTCATTGAAACTTGATGAGAAGTTCGCTAATATAATATTCACTCTGTCTTACTTCACTAATATAATATTGCTCTGTCTCTTAAAGATATGTTTTTCTTTATAGGATGTTCTATTTTAATACATTGCTAAATATATAAATATCACTTTTTAAATTTTTTTTATATCACTCTTACTTTGTTCTTTTTTACTTTACTCATAAAACAATACTACATAAATTTTTGTGCCAAAATATAAATATTTCACTTAGAGTAGGATGGAAGGGGTATGATCGTATCAGTGTGATTCAATTAACTATAAATAGCTTTAATTGAATTTGACTCAACTCAATCCGAATAATTTAGACTACCAAAAATATTTACTTAATTGGTAATATCGACTTTTAGTATTTGAGTGAACTACATAAATGGTACATGATCTTTCATTTTCGCACATAAATGATACATTATCTTTATTTTATATCGTTTTTGTTACCTCATGACAAAAATAACATTAGGTACCAAATATGTGATTTTTTGTTATGAATGATATTTTTGGAAATTTCAATTAAATAGAACCAAACACGTGATTTTTTTTTCTTCCTTTCTTATTTCTTTTTTTCTTCTTTAGTTTATTCATCTTTCTTTTTTCTTCATTTTCTTCTTTCTTTTTAGTATTTTATCTTCCTTTCTTCTTTCTTTTGTCTCCTTAGTTTATGTTTCCACTTTTTTCTTTTCTCTTCTTTTTACATACATCTATTTGCATTCATAATATAAATCAATAAAAAAACACTTAATTAAAATTAATATTTTAAGTAATTAAATCAATTGAATATTTTTAATTAAATTATTTATACTCATTAAACACCTAACTAAAAATATTCAACTCTTTGTCATTATGAATACAATTCACAATTTTAAATTTTGATTGAGACTATATTGATTAGTTATTAATTTAATATAAATTAATAATTATTATTTATTAATTACTACTAATTTTTACTATTATAACAATAATATTATTATAATAATTAAATATAATTATAATTATGATTAAGTAATTTAAATGATATTAAAAAATAAATGAATTATTAATTTATAACATCAAAATAATATTAATATTGATTAATAATAATAGTATAAAGAGTGAGGAGAATGAGAGAAAATATTATAATTATCACTTTTTGTACTAATTTTGTCAATGCCCAAAATACCCTTTATGACACAAATGGAAAAATGAATTTGTTTAGAGGGTGTTTTGGGGTGAAAATTACATCAGGTACCAAAAATGTGATTTATAGGTAGCAAAAACGATATAAAATAAAGATCATGTACCATTTATGTAGTTAACTCTTAGTATTTAAAAGTATAAATAAAAAGAGTGAACTACAAAAATAGTTCGTGGACTATGCGTTTATCTCGCCAATGAACTCTAGACTTTCAAAATATCCCCAAACAACCCTGAACTAAGCGTTTATCTCGAAAATTGTCATTTTTCACTGTTTCTTGATGAAAATATCCTTTGGGGGGGGGGGGGGGGGTTGGGAGGTTTTGGCAATTTAGTCTTTTTACATTTTTAATCTGATATTATTTTAGTGATGTACTAAATCTGATATTATTTCAAAAATTATCATTATTCTTCCCTTTTGTCATCCTTCACTTTGTTTCTTTATAAAATTTAAAATTTTGATTTTTAAATATTTAAAAATTGAAATTTAAAATTTAATTTTATAAAATTAAATCTAATATTGGAATAAAGAAACAAAGTGAAGGATGACAAAAAGGAAGAAGAATGATAATTTTGAAATAATATCAGATTTAGTACATCACTGAAATAATATCAGATTTAAAATGTAAAAAGACCAAATTGCCTAAACCTCCCCCAATGGGTATTTTCCTCACGAAACAGTGAAAAATGACAATTTACGAGATAAACGCTTAGTCCAGGGTTGTTTGGGGATATTTTAAAAGTCAAGGGTTCATTGGCGAGATAAACGCATAGTCCAGGGTTCATTGGCGAGATAAACGCATAGTCCATGAACTATTTTTATAGATCACTCAAATAAAAATGATGTAAAATAAACTAAGTCAAAGTCTGGTTTTATTAAAAGGCGTTTATTACTTGAATTATTGTACATCTTACCGTTGAAATTAAATGTGTCTAAATATATATTGGTGTGTTCAAGTGTGGGCTTTACGATTTGTGGGGATGCCGTCATGGAAATGTGGGTAGACAACGGCAACATAGTTAAGTCGGTAGATTAAATTATTCAGCAAATAAAGTTCGGGTTTAACAAATTTTATTGTACCAACATTTTCAACCAGATAATATGTCAAGTGTGTTTATAAATTGGGCTGTTTGAATGCTAAATAGGCCATGTTGGCCGGCCTTATTTACTGAAAAACATGTTCAAGTGTTCAATAAATAACATGTTCAAGTGTTTATATAACCGGTTATTTTGATTTAAAAAAACCATAGTAGTATGTAATTGCAAAAGGTAAATATTTTATTGGTGGTTGCATATAGATGTTGATATGATAAATGTATGTATGCATTTTTGTATACTAAAACATATTGAATTCGGTTTATATTGTAGTGTTTGATATATCACCCTAAAAATATGACATTTATTGATTTTTGTTATACAACAATACTAATATATACTGAATATAACATTTTTTTTATACCACATCAAGTACTGGTATGAAACAATATTGAAGATTCGATATTTAAATTTATCATCCGAAAATTTTCAATAATACTTCTATATCGATATTCCTTACTATATTTTTTCTATAGATAATACAATATGCCAATTTCAAAAAATTATAGTGCCAATAGATGCGAAACTGCAAATATAGAATTTGCAAATCACATTAGGATTATTTTGTTTCAATACAAATCACACATAATATAAAAGCTTCTTTCTTTCCCACACGCAGTATTATTTATTTTATTCCTCTCCTGTCTGTCTCCTCTCTCACTCAAGGGTTTTTGCTGCTCTCCTCTTTTCGGCTTCGAATGGCGGACGATTTTCTCTACGCCGCCGCCGCCGATTCCAACAAGCGCAAGTACGAGGATTCACCGTCACCGGTTGCGCGCAGGGCGACCGGATTCTCATCGACGCCGGACGCGGCGGCGCCTCCCCAGCTGAGCGAAATCGAGCTGGCGACGCAGAAGGCGCAGGAGATCGCCGCGAGATTCCTGAACAACGCTGATCCGACGAAGAGAGCTCGAGTTGAGAATGTGGGGAACGGTGGCAGAGGATTCGATTCGAGCGATTACAGTATGCCTCTTTTTTCTTAGCTTTTAGGAGCGAACCTAATTATTCTGTTTAATTCGTCGTTGAGCTGAAACTTCTTAATTATATATGCATCTCTTGTCTCATGTTTTGTGTTGTAATTGCTCTGCTTATGGCTGTGATTATGTCCTTAAATTCCAAATATTGACTGCTGTATTGGCAACAAGGTTAAAGAATTCGTGCAGTTTTGTTTAGTTTGGATTGCCTTGATCAGTTCTTATTAGTTTAGGGTTTGTTATTAGCATCCTACTTGTCTCAAGTCTTGGAAGGTCATATTAAGATTTATTGGTTAGGATGCGTGTGTAAGAGACGAAGCATAACCTGTTTTAACTTCTATTTGGATTCAGGTAGTCAGAAGCCTTCAGGTTATGGTCTTAGTGGTCCACCACAAGGCTCCTCCTCATGTTATCCTGGTCCAAGCAAGAGGATTGATATTCCAAATGGGAGGGTGGGTGTGATAATTGGCAAAGGTGGGGAGACTATTAAATACCTCCAGCAACAGTCGGGAGCTAAGATTCAGGTCACTAGGGACATGGATGCAGACCCTAATTCCCCTACAAGAGGGGTTGATCTCATGGGTACTCCTGATCAGATAGCCAGAGCGGAGCAGCTTATCCAAGATGTACTTTCCGAGGTAATGTTGGTTGAGTTACTTCATTACTTGCAGAATCCTGGATACTTAAGAATGCTCTTTTGAGTGTACTTCCACAGTTTCTAGTCGCCCTTCTATTAGAGTATTAGTAAAAGTTTCTTTAGAAGTTGGCAGAAATACATCCCATTTTTATCAGTTTAACATATTTTCGACTAAGTAAATGCTACATGCAGGCTGAGGCTGGTGGAGCTGGCTCAACTTCTCGGCGTGTGGGTGGTCAATCATTTGGAGCTGAGCAGTTTGTAATGAAGATCCCCAACAACAAGGTAATAGGTGTATTGTATTTATGGGATATCTAGCTATCTATGTACTAGTTTGCATGTAGTTGATCCCAAATTTCAGGTGGGACTTGTTATCGGTAAAGGAGGTGAAACCATTAAAAGCATGCAAACAAGGACCGGGGCTCGCATTCAGGTTGGTCTGCCCATTCCCAGTTCCATTGCTCACCAGTCACCAATATCCTGTTTCCTAGATTGGGCAAGGTTGCATGTTGATGTAAAAAGATGTAGCAGTGTCATCATAAAAGATTATTTCCTAAACATTGCAGGTTATACCTTTGCATTTGCCACCTGGTGATACATCACAGGAGAGGACTGTCCAAATTGATGGAACTAGTGAGCAGATCGAGGCTGCTAAACTAATAGTAGATGAAGTCATCAGTGAGGTTTGTCCAATGATTGCACTGTCCTGTTTCTTATTTTTACGCTTGTGTTCATTGCTAGGATTGCCTGCAAAGGAAGTACAAGTACTTGAATCTATTTCTTCACAACACTAAAATATTGCCTTTTTTACTAATAGTGCTGTTGCAAATGGCCCTGTCTGAGCAATGTAGATTGTGCAGCATGTTAACTAGTAATAACATCCAACATTTTTTGTTTATAAAATTAAAGTATTTGTCTTATTTTGAATAAGGTACTTTTTTTTATCATTGTTATGGTTAGTGATTTCTGAAAGTGACTTTTTTTCTTTTTACTTATATAGTCTGACTTTATATGTCTGTTGACTTGATAAGTTGTTAATTGTATCTCTGTGCTTTATCTTGTCTCTTTTGCTATGCTCTGTTTTAGCTCATTTCAGTGGGACTTTGTTTTAGCTCATTGTATCAGCTGTTGTATTTGTTCAATTTTACTTTCTAAGTTTCTATAACTAAAATAAAATAAAGTCAATCATGCTTTCATCTATCTCGTTAATATTCCTAGAGCAACAGAGCATGGCACAGTCTCTATTTATTTCTCTGGAAAATCTTGTCACTTTGCCTTCAATAGTACTGGACTGCTGGAATATTGTCAACACTGGTCATTTCCCTGCTCTATTTTCTAGATTGCAAATCCTTCTTTCTGCCTACCCTTTTGTGCATTGTGAATAAAAAAGTAGCAGATTTATCAAAATGAACCCTGGATGGAGGATCTTACCAATGGCTACTCTTAATCCATACCATGAGACAACAAAATATTGATCTCTGGCTTGCACACATACTTTTTAGTCACTTCACCCCATGATTATATTAACCTGCATGTATTGGCTATATATATTTTAGCAAACTGTTTTGGACGGTGCAGGTCTTTAGTGAGCCCATTATTAAAGGTAACCCAGTAGTATGCTTATTTTTATAGCATCAAGTATACTCTTAATTAATAATTATATACCTCGAATATATCTCCATCGCTCAATTGTTCTAGTCATGTTAAATCCATCAATTGATCTTTTGTTAATGTCTGTTAAAAGAAGCAATATAAGAACTGCTATCCTAGTGAAATTGATTGTTACGTTACTATTCCATTCCAGCTGTCTTATCCATCCTCAGGACTCTAGATCACGTAATTCATTATTGAATGTGATACCAAAGTTTGGTGTCTTGGAGTAGACAGATGATTATTCTTGGAATTTAGAGTCTTTGCATGTGTTGCCTCTTGGAGACCTATTGGCTTGTTTTGTTGGTTTAGTTTGTGTAGTATTTGCAATTTTCTTTTGTACCTTTTTTGCCTTGAATAAGGAGAGGATGGGCTTCTGCAGGAGTAGTCCAATAATACGACCCAACCAGAACGGTATGTAGGCAAAATCTTTTGTCTTCATGCAACTGTACTATGTATATTGTGCTTAGAATATGTGGCTTCATGCAAATATTATGTTGGTATATCTTTTATTCTTTTCTCTGCTTATATTTGGTTTGAACTTGTATGTGAGTTCATCACTGAATTAATGTGACGCCTGAAAAGTATGTGACAAGTGTTCTTGGTTCATTTGTGCTTAAAATAATTGTGCAGAATCGTAATAGAAATTCATCAATGTCCGGAGGATATTCTCAACAAGGATACCAAGCTCGACCTCCTTCTAACTGGGGGCTGCCCGGCGCACCAATGCAACAACCTGGTTATAGCTACCCTCAAGCTGGTGCATACCCTGGTCAACCACCACAATACAGCATGAATCAGCCTCCCTATTCCGGTTATCCTCAACAATCCACCTCTAGTGGATACCCGACCAGCTGGGACCCGTCAACTGCTTCCCAAACTCAGCAAGCCCCCCAGGGTGCCGGGTATGAGTACTACAACCAGCAGCAACCTCCACAGCAACAGCCTGCCCAAGGGGATCCTGCTGCTCCCACTGATGCTTCAGGATATGGCTACGGGGCCTATGGCCAGGCTCAAGCCTACAGTCAAGGACAGGGCTACGGCCAGTATGGCTATGGTAGTTATCCAACAGGTGCAGCTGCAGCTGCAGCTGGTTACGGCCAACCTCAGCAGAATCCCGCTGCAGGATACGAGAACCAGCAGCAAGGATATAACTCTAAAAGTAGCAATACCTCTAACCCGACACCTGATGCATCTTATGGAGCACAGGATGAAGCCAATCAAGCGCCTGCATCTGGGCAGTCATGCAATGCCGGAGGTCAACCTGCTGCTAATCCCAACTATCCACCTCAAGCTTCCAACCAGCCGGGTTATGGAGGTGGTTACGGATCCCAGACAACCCCCCCGAGCTATGCACCTCCCCAGGCGCAAAAACCACCGGGTGGCCAGGCAGCCTATGCGCAACCAGAACAGTCACCTAGCTCTCAAGGTGCTGGCTATGCACAGTCTGGGTATTCTCAGTCGCAGCCTGCTGCAGCACATGCTGGCTATGCTCAAACGGCAGCTTATCCTATATCCCAGGCAGGGTATGGGGCTCCACCCTACGCAGCAGCAGCGGCGGCTACCCAACCTGGCTATGGGCAACAGCAGGCTGCAGCATACAACAGCGCTTACGGTGGCGCTGCTGGATATTCCCAGCCTCCAGCTTATCCATCTGCTGATGGCTCAGCCGGTGGTGATGCACGTGGAGCGTACGATTCTACTACTCCCCCACCTCAATCTGCCCCGCCCACCGGGTCTGCCAAAGCATCACCGCCAGCTTGATGGGTCGAGTGACTAGTATTTTGGTATATTGCTGTTGCCTCTTTTAGTGACTCTTGTCTATTCTAGATTCGTTAAAAGTTTGGTTTTTGATAACCGGAGATTCTGAATTTTATCAATCTTGACCATGGTATTTGTTTTACAATTCTGTTTTCATAACAAACTGATAATTATTTGATAAAGGGGTGTGTTTTATTTATATTTTGTGGTTTTTGTTTTAGAGCTGATTATTGATTTTGTGGGTACTGCGAGTATATACTGATTCTACATTGGATGCGCACGCCTAAGAGTAAGAGCTCGAATATTGACGATCAATTATCTACTATTTTAAATTTATTCCTACTGTTATACTTACCGATATACAATAAGATTATATTCAGCAAAACACCAACAAAATAAGATAAAATCCGAATCCCATACGTGTATAATTTAGGCAAATATACTTTTTATCCATTTACCCAAATCTAAAGATGTAACAAAATTTGAACACTAGTCTCGAAATTTCACTCATTTATCTGTATCATAATATGATCCCCCAAATCTCAAAAGATGAAAAGAATTTTTCCTAAAAAATGACACCGACCACATGAAGCCTACAATTTCCTTCCCAAGTATAACTAGTAGTATAGTTTAATTTCTATTCTCATCTCAAAACCTTCACATTTCGAAATCTAGTTCTTAAATGCAGATTTAACTTTTGGTGACAGAAGCAAAAAGAATGCCAATATAGAGCCAAACAGTAGCTTGACAACATATGACAACAGCCCATCATCTGCTTCCTCGGCAGCAGCAGAGGGTGATATTTCCATAGCTGAAGGCAGGGCTTCAATCACTGCATCCGCCATGTCATTGATGAACGATGAAGTACAGTTTAAAGCTGGGACACGGCCCCAATGGATGATTCCTGATTCCAGAGCCAGTTCTTTGTACTCCATGTCGATCTCTTCAAGAGTTTCTATATGCTCACTTACGAAACTGCAAGATGAGAAACTCAGCATTTAAAACACAAGACTTTAACCCCACAATGAACCCGTTCAATTTTGGGTTACAGATTAGATCGACCGTGTAGAGTGTGTTTGAAGAACTATATGATCACACAAGCTCGAAATTGTTCAGTCCATCATATTACATGATCAAACAGCTATATTAGTTCTATCTATTGAAGCTCTATCACTCTCTAAAACCTATCTATTGAAGTCGCCATCCAAAGCAAAGACATCCTAAAGTGAACTAAAATATTTTTCTTGTTGTCCATTCCCCATAATTTAGTCTTAAGTTTCTACAGATATGCTAATTCACAGTTGAAATCCAACTAAAATGAATTATTGAGTATTAACAAATGTTTTCATTTATAATGAATCTTGAAGAACTTGGAAGAGGCAACAAAGGTCATAATGTTGTAGAGAGAGAGAGAGATTTGGGTCCTTAAAACATAGTACCTCACAGGAACAGCCAGTAAGGATTTGATGCCCTGTTTGCCAAGCTCAACAAGAACTTCATCGGTATAGGGCTTCAACCATTGCACAGGTCCAACACGGCTCTGTTACATACGACAAAGTACTTTAAAACTAGTGCAGTGCTTGAAGGAAGCATGCACAACTCACAAGCCATAGTCACTGAATATTAAAAGCATAGCAATGCAACCAACCTGGTAAGCCAGTGTATGATCATTGGGAACTCCTCTAGCTTTGAGTTCTTGCATTATCAAGAAAATACAGTCTTCCATCTGGTCTCTATAAGGATCACCAGCATTCTCAACGTAACTGACAGGAACTCCGTGGGCACTAAAAAATATCATAGCCTACACAATCAAGAAAGGCATAAAACACTAAGTTCATAATAACGACAAATGGACTAAAACTGCACACTTCAAATTAGCCTTAAGAAAAAGACCTAAAATAAAAGCTACCTCATCTGGTTTTGGAAACGTCTGTAATTCCTTTTCAATCAAGTCAGCCATAGACTTGATGTAGCCTTCTCGTTGATACCACGACTGTATGATAGCAACAGGTACTCCAGATAGATATTCATCATTCCTGATATGAACCCAATTCAGTTAGGAAATTGAAGCCATCATGGAGTATCATGTGATGAGTTGATAGAGAAATGAATCAATTGGGAATTCACCTAAACATGTCGCGTAGGACACGGATGCTTGACCCTGTTGTTGAAATGGAATATTGAGGGTATAATGGCAATACCACAAGCCTTGTGATCCTGTCTCTCTTAATCTGTTGGAACAATGAACAAGTGATCAGATAATAACCGATGCCAGAAAATAAGTTTTTTGTGAAATTTTCAGCTTTTACCAAAGAGCATGTGCCAAAGTTCTTCAGAAAGCTAATAACAGCTAGAGGTTTCATAGCTAGCAAATTTGATTACACTGACTAAACATACAACTTTTATGGCTGAAAAGAAATGATAGCTAGCGAAATCAACAACATAATTTGAGAATTAGTAAAAAAGAAAACCACAATCATCGCATTTTAATGAATTACCTGATGAACTGCTTCCTCTGTAAAAGGGTGCCAATAACGCATTGCCACGTACACGTTAGCAGGAACATCCTTACCTTGCAGAGCCAACTTGATCGCATTAGCCTGCAAAAAATGAAGGTAACATCGTTGTGAACCCGAATCAACCATGCCACGATTGAATCATGGAAATGCAAGGGAGCTCTTAACCACAATACCTGCTCATCAGTAATTCTACGCAGAGGCGAACCACCTCCAATGGCAGCATACCCTTCCTTGCTCTTGGGAGCTCTCAACGTTGAAATCAGCTGTGCCAAGGGACGTTGAAGGAACCCGAACAACCTTGGAAGACGAATAATGTCCTGCAAGATTGCACAAAAAAATATATCAACCATCAAATAATAAAACCAAATAATCAAAAAAGTTTAATTGTCGCATAACATACTGGATCAGCAAACAAATTGAACAAGAAAGGCTGAACATCATGTAGAGTATCTGGCCCTCCAAGATTAAGAAGAATCACTCCTATCCTTTCCTCTGCTGTCATGGAATGTGACTCAATTATTTCAGTCGGGTACGTGGACACTCTCGCAGAGCAGAGTGTTCTTCCAACTACGCCATCCTGCACCTGAGGGCTCATGGATAACCCTCTAGCAACGTGATTTCTCTTACCGTTTGGACTAGAAATTGCGTATGTGTTAGGGCGAGCTGCTGTTAATTTAGCCTCCGAACGCAACCTACAATTTGCATAGAGTGATCAAACTAATTTGACAGTACAAACATCATTTCCATTGTACGTTGTATTGTATACACAGAGGGGAGCATTTCTGCACTCTTTCCAAATTTGATTATGTTAGATGTATATTGACTATTGAGCATTTTTCTCTCCCTCTCTAAATCATTCCTCTCTCAATACATTGACACTGCAAGGTTCTTCTCTTTATCTAACTCTCTCTCTCTCGCTCGCACACACAATATAACAAATTCGATCAAATTCAACACCTGATCTAGTTTGGAAATCAAAAATAAAAACCTACCGAAATAACAGAGTCAATCAAAATCAACAAACAATAACGTGATCGGACGTACGAACACAAACAAACGATTAATTTATTACGCTTGATAGATAAATACTATTCTTCTCTCACTCTCACTCGCACAGACACACGAAAAAACAGATTCGAACAATATAACAGAGTCAATCGAAATCAGTAAATAATAACGAAATCAACCACTCAAATACAAACAAACGATTAATATAATGCTTACGGCGTAGAATTGTTGTTGATATTCATCTGAGGCATAATCAGCGCGGTAGTTGCCGCCTCCATCTTGTTGCGTTTCAAATATTCTTTTCTGATTTAAAAAATTACTATAAAATATGAATATAACAGAAAATAGGGAGCTGTCGATGACGATGCAGCAATCGAAACTACTATTTCTTGAAGTAGCAAAGCCAAAAAGAGAGAGAAATGAGATTTTTGTGAATATTGTAATGGGATTGGAAGAATAAATAGAATTGAAATAATAGGAAAAGTTTGGTCAAAAAAGGCAGACGTGTTCAACACTTCAGCTGCAGACTTCAGCAATGGAGGCGCGTCTATTTTTCAACTCCTGTTTATTTGATACACCAAACACTCACCTAAGTCGAATAATTAAGTTATTTATCATAAATATTTTATACAGCTACATAAATAATGGTCCTTTTCATAATTTTATATCAACCTACTCAATTATATGGCCCTTTGTAGTTAAGTAGGATGCTTTAAATTTTAAATTGGAGATTGATTTGAAATATAAGAAAGAGCTTAAAGTCTCAAAAAATGAGACTTGCCATAGAAAAAGCTTGTGGACGGTTTCATAGTTTATCATAAGTGTGATTAACTGATTCCTCGCTTCTCGGTTAATCAATAATCAAAATCGACTAAATATTGGTTAATCAATAGTCAGTTTCAGTTCGATCTCGATTATAAATATGATACAATCGATTATCGATTATAACTTATAATCCAATCAATTTATCTTCACCGTATATGTGATGAGTAAGATATACTATGACTGAACAAAATATAACTTGAAAGTCTCCTAGCACAGAAAAATATTGAAACATGTTCATGAATTTTGTTATAACTAAATCCTTTGGCATTTATTATTTAAAAGAATATTCAAGTAATGTGATGTTCTTTTGGGTATTTTTGTCTAATTAAAATTAAATAGCAAGATCCAATATACCAAACTCACAAGAATTATTTAAAAGAGATTAGTATGTTATTGAACAGAATGAAAAATATTTTTGAAAACTAATAGTTGTGTTATTATTACTCGTGTAAAAGTTAAAACAATGCAAATTAGCAAGGAATAATCACGGAAGCTTCTAGAAAGCGTGGTGGGTGCCAAACGCAAATAATCATAACTAATGTCCTTCACATCAAATAATTACACCCTAGGGTTCGACTATATATCCCCAGCCAATCGCAGATCAATTCAAGCTCAGCTCACCCTACTCCAATGGCGGCTGAATCCCCAATCTATCTTCCTTGATGTTTCAACATTTAACGTTGAGTTACTAAAGCTCGTCGGTTTCGAAATCTCTGATTTCAATAAAATTTATCGATTAAATTCATTTTCAATCGTCGGAAATCGGATTTATGTTTTATGTTTGTTTCTCTCTGAGATTATGGCGATTGGCTCCATTTCGAGTCAGCAGCAGGTGTCTATCTCCTATGACAATCCGTCTGCCGCTTGGAGCCTAAATCAATTCACCCGGTTTGAAGATCCACGAAATCCTAATTTTTCAGTTGTTTCGTGATACAATAAACCGTCGCCATTTTCTGAATCATCTAATCTCTACCTCTCTTCTTTCATGATTTCATTTTTATAATTTTTTTTATCGAAAGTGGATTGATGAAAGGCATTCCAGTCAGACACGGGTTGTTTGTATTCAATTTCAACGACAAACCACCTTTTGCAAAGTGCCGAAATTCAGCTACCTATCACGATTGGAGAGGAGTTTTTTATTCACATTTTCTCTTCAAATTTGCGGTAGCTAAATTTAATCATATCTAGTTTTTATTTTATTTAGCTGTGATGAGATGCTAACAAGTAAGAAGATGCAACTTTGTGTTGTAACTTCGATGAAATCCATTTGTTACGCTTGGCTTCTGAGCATATTTATATCTATCTATACTTGCTACTAGGAGTAATATAAAGTGAGCTTTTGAGAAAATCACAGAAAATTACATACTACTATTATTTTGACATTCACGTAAACAGACTGAATCTTAGAGCATTAGATATTGGCAAGAGCATTGATTCGGATCTACTTTTATTAATATTTTACTCCCTTTTCACCCCAAAAGTACAACATACATCTATATTCTTTAGCAAGGATATGCGCTCAACATTTTATTATTTAATTTAAATACTTCAATTAATATAAATATTTACACAGTATTAAAATGCATTAAAAATATCCAATATCATTATAAATTATTAAAAAATAAAAAATTACATAATTAAAATTCTTAAAATTTAAAATTATATAATTAAATTCATAAAATTAAAAAAACTCACTCATCAGTGGCTAAATTTTGCCCAAATGTGTTTGATTAGGTCTTCTTGTAGCTTAGTGTGAGTTTTGGTATTGATTAATGTGTTTCTTGTTTCGATTCTCTTGTCCACTATCGTATGGACACTTCGGCGTGGGGGAGACCTTGCGGTTGAGCTTTTGGCTTTATCCTCGTCATAAAAGTTAGCCGCTCTTGGTCCTTCGTCAGCTATAATTATGTTGTACAAGATAATATACATGTACATGATGTTGACGATATTCTTAACGTACCACAGCCGAGACAGGGCATTCACAATGTTGAATCGAGCTTAAAGGATCTAAAAGCTCTTTCGAAGTCTTTCCAAGCAGACTCTTGACGCTGTGCAAAAAGAACCCGTCTCGGGTCTTGTGAATTGCTGAACGTCTTCACGAGAGTAGACCACCTTGCATAGATACTATCGGCGAGATAGTAACCTATGTAGTAAGCATTTCCGTTGACGGTGAAGTTTATCGCTGGTGCTACACCATTCAAAACATCATTGAAAAGTGGAAGTCGTTGTTGGATCCGTCAACACCGAAATATGCATGTCAAATCCATAGACGGTAGTCAGTGACTGCTTCAAGGATAAGCGTTGGGCGTTAGCCTTTGTGGCCGCTCTTTTTTTCTCCTTTTTTTTTCAAACACCATCACGGCGGGGGGTTAAGGCAGACCCCCAACTTGTCTATATCAAAACACGGCAAAGGAACATACATCAGCCAAGCCCAAAAGTGACTCGGTCCGCACGAGAGTTTTAAACCAAAAAAGGGAGTGTTTTAAAAGGGAGTTTTAAACCATTCTCCTTAACGTTCTTACTTTTCTCTCTTTTTTACTTTTTCACTCACTCTCTCCTACTTTATATACTTTTTTCTCTTTTCTCTCTTTACTTTACCAATATCTCAGAAAAATTCGAGTTGTCTACAAATTGGACTATTTTTTATGGATGAAGGGGGTGTTATTTATGATCATGTTATTATATATACCCTCTTTGTTCCTTATTCCTTATTAATTAAGTTGAGTCATTTTTCTATTTTGGAAAGTTTAAGATAATTGAGTCATTTTTATGTTTAATACTACTAATATCATGTGAATAGGATGAAAAATAAAAAATAATTTTCGGATGAATATAATGAAAAATAAGAACAGGTAATGTTGTTCTTAATTTTTGACATAATGTACTAATATAAAACACCAATCAAACTTTTTTTATAATAATGTATACAAACTTAAAATTTTTTATAATAATTTGAAACATTGATTAAACATTTCGTATATATAGTATAAGAGTAAAGGTCAATTTTGATCCATTACATATGATGACCAAAATATGAATTTGGTTCAAAACATTCACTTTTTGAAGAATAGATCTATAACAAATGAAAATGTCGACAAAGTAGTCATATTTTTTACGGTTTCGTAAAAAAACTAACGGTCAATGCTAACCGTAAGTTTTTTGACGGAACCGTAAAAAAAGGACCACTCCGATAAGAATTTCATTTGTAATGGACCTGTTTTACAAAAAGTGATTGTTTTGTATCAAATTCATATTTTTATTATATGTTTAGAACCAAAATTAACAAGTATAATTAACCATGCAAAAGACACGAGGAAAGGTAAATGATGTAAACAAAATACAAACGGCAAAATTAACGAAATTTTGATTCCGTGAAACCCTTAACGCCGTTAATTATGTTATATGCGACAGAGAAACGGCGTCACACGTCCAAAATAATAAGCCATCTAAACCGTCGATTTATTTTCAACGGCCCACAGATTGAAACTGAGAAACAGGGAGGTATAAAATGGTCGTTTCAGTTTGATGAAGAAATAAACAGAGTAATTTCGTAATATCTTTTTCATTCATCAATTAAAGAGGCGTAGACGAACAAGCTGGAAGTGCCTCTCTCTCTCTCTCTAAATTATATGTCGTGAGCATCTGGTGAGTGAAAATGTGGTGGATTGGATAAAACGAAAGGATCTAAACTTCTCGTTTCGTAGTTGTATGAACAAAACATTCTCAGTTTTTCGAGTTCAAATTTGAATCGTGATTGTTGAATTACAGGTGCATTTTTGCAGCTATTGAAGGAGAAGGCGTCGAAGCTCGATTTTGTTCAGAGGATTGTGGAATTGTTTGTATACTCCGATTGGATTTCTGATACGAATTCTTTTGACTCCAGAGGTTCTAATAGGTTGTATTCTCCATTTCTGTTGTTTTTTCATCGGTTTGTTTCGGAATTAATCTGGATTTTTTGCTCAACAGGTGCTGGAGATATATGATTAGTTTCCTGCTTCCTAAGATCTGAATTGGAAGCTGCGGTGTGTCCTTGTTTCACCGTCAATAGTCATGCGCACGTTTGGAGACTCTTTTGGCGTGATTACTGTGAATTGACGTTTTTTCGCAGCAGATATGGTTCTGTGTTCGCCGCTTTTGAGACGATGATACGAATGCTTGGCTTAGAAATCCAGATTTCGAAAGGTAATTTGATTATTCGTTTTTGAAAAGATAAGCATTGAATTTCCATTTTCATCAGCTTCTGTTCTCTCAATTGCAGATTCGGATGATTCTGTTAGTTGATGTATAAAAATCTGGATTATCTGCTGAAGAACAGAGTGCAGTGAACAGAATTGAAGTTCGCCGGTAACGCAAATACTGTTTCAAAAAATTTTATGTTCTCATAATTTCAGTTTCGACCCTTCACCACAGTTTCTCCATAAAACTTTCTGGTCAAATACCGCCGTTTCTCTACGTTATTCCTCCTCCTTCCCCTGCCTGAATAAGAGAACAATTCACCAAATCCTTTCTGGAATCCATTTGTCCGCATCTGTAGATCCTTTCAGAATACTTTCATATTCTCTCAGCTAATTAGCTCAGGATGCAAAGCCAGAGCCTCGAGTTACCACATTCACAAATTTTTTCTATCCTGAAAAAAATCTCATCACGAATAATGATGAAATCGTGCCCACTCCTTTCGTTCAATTATGTCAATTGTTTGGTGGTTTCTCTCTCTCAAAACTATAGCAGAATTTAGATCACGAGCCATTCCTTCTATGTCTGTCGTTTTTCTTATTTCTGCAATCTCTCTCTAACTTCCGCTCATCCGTATCTACACCTTAATCACATCGCTTTGTTTCTGTGAAGGTGCAGCGAGATGGAGAGGAAGAATTCGCAAGCGACCAATAGAGATGGTTTGCTGTACAGATCACTATCCAAGTCAGCCGCTACGACGTCGTCAGACTTCGTGCTGCAGTGGGGGAATCGGAAAAGGTTACGCTGTATGAAGTTCCACGCTAAGGGCGCTACAACTAACGACCCGGGCGGTTCGGATCCGTCTCAGCGAGCAGCGGCCCGCGTGGACCGGCGGGTCGTTAGATCTGATCTTCTCACCAATAACAATAACAACACTAGCAAAATTCCGATCCCGAATCCGCCTACTATCACCAATGGCTATCTGAACCTCCGCCACCGCTTCGCCTCGCCTTCTGATCGAATTCTCAGGTAACGTTTTTTACTTCTTTTTTTTAAAGAATAAATAAATTGTTCTTCAATTGCGATTTGGGTGTCACGTGCCTACTCACGTGGGATTGTTGCTTTGATATGAATTTTGAATTAAGGGAGTAGCTCAAGCTTTTTCTCGTGGAGTTCATGATTTTTGCTCTTTTATGCAGCGATGAAGATTAGAGTTAGTAGTATACAAAACTGTATATGTTTCTTTAGATGAAGATGATAATCTTCAACTGGAGTAAAAAAAAAATGGGACATGTTTCATGGTTAGAAAAGTATTAGGAATTGATATAACACAAAATTGGCCTCTTCCTTTGGTCTACCATTTCTTGGTGGTGGCATCATCATAGATGATTTGCTAAATAATTAACATAAATTAATTTAATTCTGCTTAAAGGAGCTCCACAATTCCCATCACCTTGCGTTTTCCAATGATGAGTATTTGCTTTTCATTGTTAAAATCCATATTTTAAGATTAAGACACGTAATCCTGCTTTGTTTGAGCAGCGTTATTGCGATTATGAATCATATAAATTCCAATCAATGGCCCATATTCCCCCTCAAAACAACACTTTACTCACTTTCTTTATTTCTGTTACTAGTACCTTTTTTCATTTTTTGGTCCAAATCTATCATCTAATATAGCAGCACATGTTTGGCCAACACACAGGGAGTCATCTCTTAATATCTTGACCACTTTTTTCTAAAATATAAAAGCTGTCCCAAAACCATAACCACACACATCCTCTCTCAACAACTCTCCTTTTTCTACGCATCACCAATCGCTCAAGGGTATTCAAGTAATTTAATCCCCACCCTGTTCTTATTTTTTACCCGAGTAACTTTATATTTTCGCTGTCAAATTTTCTTGATGTTATGTGATGATCTGTTTTTAATTTTTATAAAATATTTGAAAATGGAGTTTGATTCATATATGCTATCGTTTGCTAGAAATTCAGAGAGAGAAATTGGTATGAGAGGGAATAACAATGGAGTGAGGGGGTTGGCCTCTCCAGATACAGGTGAAAGAAAAGCCACATCTACTAGCAATAATGCTCATCATAGCCACCACCATAATAACAAGACCAATAATAGCAATCACAATCATGAAAACCACCATCACCAGGGCGGCGGTGGAGGTGGTTCTGGGTCATCGGAGAACGCCCATGATGCCAAAAAGGGCGACGGCGACGCAGCGGCACAACCGCCCGTGGTGTGGCCCAAGTTTGTGATCGCCTTGACCAACAAGGAGAAGGAGGAGGATTTCATGGCAATTAAAGGGTCCAAGCTCCCTCAACGCCCCAAGAAGCGAGCTAAGTTGATTCAACGCACACTCAATGTGAGTTTTTCCTTCCTTTTTTCTCCCTCAATTATGCTTCACTTTTTATTTATTTATTACATTATTATTGATAGTTTAATTTCGACATTGGTAGATTAGCAGGTGATTAATTAGATATTGCAATGAGTGAATGATTGCTTTTGTCTTGATTTTGCTTTCTGCAGTTGGATTTTTGTTTTGATTTGAGTCAAAGTAAGAGGAATGATTCTTAGCAAATTGAATTAAATTCGACAAATGGTTTGAACAGAATTTTATATTTGGAATGAAGATGCTAATAGAGCGAGTGAAATTAAAAGAAAATTAATGGGGGAAGGATTGGATTTCGGATAGGAATATTTTGCTAAACTATTAAAGTTTGGTCATTTTTGTGTAATGACTGATAAAAGGAGGGGCAGAAGAAATAATTTGTACAAAACTCATGTGTGGCCACAAAATTTATGACTTTATATTTAAGATTCAACGCTCTGGTTTCAATAATGGAATGAAAATGAAAAATAATACAGTTTCAATTATCTGTCATGCCTACTTATTAATCTTATAAATATTGCCTCGATAATTAATATTAGGAAAAATATAGGATTAGTCTTGGAGTCTAAATTATTTCTAAGCAACAATTGATGTATCACAGTATCATTAAATTTCGAATGATATCATGCAAATTTGAACTTGAGTAAACGAACACAGCTAGTTGTAGCTGATATTATAAATGATATTGGTATTTAAGAATAATATCAATGTATAAAAACAATTTAGTATTATAATGGTATTCAGGTTTGAGAGTAATATTGGTGTATAAAACAAACATTATATTGGTATTTAGACGTACCCCTTTTTATGGAAGGTTGGTTGGTAATTGCTAGGTAGTGATAGCCATGTGGGGGCTGTGATATTCATCAACGTGGCTTGCACGTGTCGCACCGATATAGATAAAACGACAGCCTCTTCTCCCATAATTATTAGTAATATTATTTTTGTTTATTTGAATAATTTGACAAAACTTCACAATCGAGAAAGTGAGGCCAAAAAAGTTGAGAAAATAAAAAAGCATGTTCTATTTTTTATTGTCACCATTTAACTTGTGCTTGCATTAGATTGAGTCGTAATTCTTTTCGAGTTGTTTTAAGATAATTGAGTTGTAGTATATTTTTTAACGAAAAACTTTACTTATTTTTACTTTTTTATTTTATTTTTCTTTTAACCTTTAATTATAAATTTCTTATATTTCATACTCCAAAAGAAACTAGTTTAGGACATATGCCTAGGGCATAGAGAGTAAAAAATATTGCATGATATCAGTGGTATGCACATTGTATTTATACTGTAATTGGAATTTTGTTACTTTAGTACTCTATGTATTTGTAATAATGTAATTAGTTCTAATATTTTGTTAGCTAATTATTACAGTAGTATATTAAAGTGAACTGTAAAATAATGAATGAAGCATATTGATAATGAAAAACGAAAAGTAACTTTTTCTAATAATAAGAAAAATGTGTTTTGAAAGGAACCTGCCCCATCCCAATCCCATTCCTAATTTTGTTTGTCTTGTGCGATGTGTCTTTATGATTGATTTACAGCTAATTAAAATTAAGATTTTAGCTTTCAATGCCGTTTTATTATTCTATGAGATATTAATAAATTTAACCAAATTTTCTTGCATTTTGAAGCTTGTGAGTCCGGGTACTTGGCTATGCGATTTGACCCTCGAACGTTACGAGGTCCGCGAGAAGAAGGTTTCCAAGAAGGTATTTTGTCCTAATTTACTTTTAGATATTAAAATACACTAATATTTAATTTGTTAATTATTTATCTTTGAATTTGGTGTGAATTAGTTTATTTTTATTTTTCAGAGACCAGGAGGGTTGAGAGCTATGGGAAACATGATCGAATCAGACTCCGAGTAGAAGGAATGATAGGGTTTGAGAACTGAGAAGTGTATTTAAATTAATTTAAATTGAAGAAAAAAAACTAAAAATTAATGGGAGATGAGAAATGAGATTGTTAAATTATTTCTAAGCGTCATATTCAAGTTGCCAACTCAAAATTGCTTCAAGCCTAAAACAAATCTTGCACCATAATTATTTATAAAAATTGCTCTATAATTCAATTTTATCTAAGTTCTAATTAAATTTTATGTAAAACATCTCAACAAAGATAAAACAAATTGATTTGTTCCTTGGCTAGCACGAGTTTTGTTCAGTGAAAATTTCTCAATCCCCAAAATTGTGGAATAGTTTTCGCTGATATTTTTCATTTCTTCAAATTTGATGTTCGAACTTCATTAGTTTCAATAAATACTGATGTTCCCTACTATTAGCTTTTATCCTAATCAAGCACAGAAGACTTCTAAGTTGCTTAAATACATGATAGATACATTCCACCAAGATTAAAGCGGTCATTAATGCGGCTGATGATATTATACTAAATTCAAAAGGTATGGTGGAGCACAACTCTTGCAGCGATTAAAAGTTTGATTTATTAGTAAAAAGAAACAAAATAATTAGTAGTAGGAGTACAAAATTACTAAAGAAGGATTAAGAAATATAGGATGAAATTATGGGTTTTAAAGGACTGAAATTTAACACGTTAAAGTCGAGAGTAGTTTGAAAGGGTTTAGTAGTTGAGTATTTTGAGTTGCTTTAGCTTTATTTTTAGGTCAGATAAAGTATTGTTTGCAGTTACAGTGTTACTCAACCAAAAGTAAAATAAAACAGCACACACTTTCATAGTTTCATCTCTTTACCTTTTTTGGTCTGAATGAAACCATTTTAACAGTACTAATTTTCCTCGATTTCGATTTAAAATTTTACATTATGTAGGAGTATATCATTATTGGCTTTGATTAAACTTAACCTCAAACTAGTTTTCACAATTGAAAAGCACATGAAATAATCAAGATGTTGACATACCAAATTCAAAGAATCCGATGCAATTGGCAAATCACGATCAAGACAAAAAAGTAATTACAAACAATCGCGACATATTTTTGTCAATTGTCATATAGTAATTCGATGTAAACCTTAAAATTAAAACCAAGAGTTTATATTTACAAAAAAAATGGCTTATATTACGGTCGCAGTTAGTCTATAGTGATTCTGAAAAATATTTACTCAATTCAATGTTGATTTCAATTTAAAATTAAACCACAATTCACTCAGAAAACAGTAGTATTAAAATAATCAAATACCATAATATAAATAGCAAATACATACAAGGAGTAAATAAATAATGTATATCGAGCACAAATCGCCTAGAAATCAAACTCCATAACAAATCGCATCAGATCTGCACAATCACTCATCAAATCCCTAAACATCGCTCTATAAACACCTAAATACGTATGCAGAAAAACCTCAGATCCTGAGCGCAGATCCGAACACCAGCGACGCCACCGCGAGAGCGCAGCCTACAGCGAACGACGGCGCTGCCACTCCGGCGGAGGAAGCAGGAGCGGGCGCCGGCGCCTCCTGCGCAACGGCGGTTCCGACGAGAGCCAAAATCGCCGCCACGACCATGAAAGCTCCGCTCTTAGACACCGCCATTGCGCTGCTGAAATGTGATTGAAACGTTTAACGGTGTGCTAGAGCGAGAGAGGATGTAGGTAGAGAGAGAAGTGAAACGGCTGAGCTGAGGAGGGAAAATGTGAGTGTGACAGTCATATAGAGGCGGAAGGGAGAGGGATTCGGGCAACAGCTAGGTTGTACGGGCAGCTGCCCGAGTGGCGGAGAGATACGACGACGTATTGGCTTTTGGTTGGCTGAAGAGGTCGTTTACCTAAAATTATTTTACTAATAATTATTGATGATATTTCAAGAGTTTATAGGTTTTAAAAGCATTTAAATAAACAAATTTATTAACCAGACAGACTAAAGAGAGAAAAATGAAATCGACAGTGTATATAACATATAAGAATCATAATAAACTTCTGCTTATAAGATTATGAAAAAAAGTAAATTGAGATTTAAGAACTTATTTTAGAAGAAATCTTAGAAAATATCAAAGCATATTTTCACCATTTATAAACCATGCAAAAGCGTCCATATTAAATAGGAATTTAATGGCATATTTTTTATGATATCTTAGAAAATATCAAAGCATATTTTTACCACTTAGCATAAATGATCTAAAAGCCTATTTTACTAGAAAATTAAACTAAAAAATTTTATAAACTCGCACATTTTAGAAGCTATTTTAAACTTTATGGTATCACTGCAACCAAACACCTCTTAGTAGTAATTATAACTACCACGGCGCTTAAGCATTGATTTTCGAGTGATTTACGGATTAATAATTGATTAGAGTTCAAAGATGAAAAAGGCAAGTCTCCAGATGTTCCGACCGTTGGTACAGTAATAAGTCTATGATTCCGTGCAGTGGGCGAATCGGATTCTGCCACGTCGAGGGTACCGCACGAAACACTAGTCAAAATAACGTTTCTCTCCATTTAAAAATATATGGAGTAAAAACTACTCCATCCATTACACGTGGAAGTCACATTTATTTTTAAAAGTAAAAACTACTCCGTTCATTCCACAATAGAAGTCATATTTAGAGCATCCACATTGATGCGGATATCCCAGCGAATATCCCTGCGCACATATCAAAAATACCTCTTGTTACGTCATAAGGACTTCCCACTGCACTGCTACGTCTTAAGGACATCCCGACGGACTTCCCACAATAATAAAAATTCACAAATTCACCAAATTAAACAATTTACGGAATTAAAATTTTGACACAAATACGAAGAAATTGCAACCACTTTATTTAAAAAAAACATACATCCTCGGCATCATCATCCCGACCATCTGGGGAGGCATCATCCTTGGCATTCCGTGCATCATCCCCGGCATTGGGGTCATTCCGGCACTCACCCAGGACATTTGGGGCATCATCCCATACCAAGGCGGGTACATGTTGTAGTACTCGGGCATCATCCCCGCCATTCTTGACATCGTGATGCTCCATTTATCTTCTAAAGAAAAGTATTTAGAGAGAGATACTCGTTAATACAAGTGGTGCGAAAGAAATGAAGTTCAACGAGCCGTATTTATAGAATTTTTGAAAAAAAAATAATGAAATAATCGGGACGTCTGCGCGGACGTTCGTGGAGTCAACACAATGGCGGACGTCCGGGGAACGCCGCGGACCTCCGGTGTCCGTAGCGGGCGTCCGTATCCGCATTACCGCTGCACAATGGCGCACGTCCCACGCGGAACTCCGGCAAGCCAGCCTGACGTCCGCCGGGACGGGCGCCATATATGAGTTTTAAGAAAAATATAGAATAATAGGCAGGGAAGTTAATGAAATATGAAATATATTTTTTATATTAGTTTTATAATAAAGTTTGAATGAAATAAATTAGTGGAACGAGAGAGTAAAAATGAATGTTACGTTATTTACTGTGGGACAGATTCAAATGGAAAAATGTGATTTTTAGTGTAGGACGGAGTATAAAATTGGTTTTTTAAGAAAATATCCTGGTTGGAGAATCTTCTACTGCTGCTGTTGCTATAATGCGACACGTAGTTATAAGCGTACTCTTTATTTTTGTTTTTAATTTTTTTATTTTTTGTGGGATCGCATCGTTTCGTTATATTCTGCACATTATATTATTCTGGCAGTTCATATTTTCAAACCGAATTTTATGACCAAGTAGAAAGTGGGGAATAATTTAAAATTCTGTAAATCATAATCATTACAGTAAAGAAGCATTTAATAACTTGATTATTTGATCTTTCGTCACAGTGTGCACGTATTTAAGTTGTGAATAGGATATTAGTGATAGTTTAATTATACTAGGTGTGTTTAATTATTTACATGTAGTACAAAATTCCGATTTTTTGGTTACATGTAACTCTACCAATAAATCACATTCCTCAACTTCAATAACTAATCTCAACAAATATCTCCGTACACATGTAACAAAACTTAACAATGAAGCAATATACTTTTACCTATCGTAGTCTAACAAACTGACAAGAGTCAATATGGTAATTTAGCAACATCTACATAAGTTAATTACAACTATCTAAAGTAAACGTTATATATATATGAATAATATTAATAATAAATTACATGCATGTGGTTCAATTAGTTTTCCATCCATATAAGCGATTTTAGATATTATTTAGGCAAAAAACAGTTCTGGCCCGGCCCGTTAGGCAGGCTCTAAATTTTGTATCCCAACAGAAGGCCGAAGGCCCAAATAGGCCCAATATTTCTCCACATTAACACTTTTAATTAGGCTCAAGAAAAAAATTCAATCAGTAATACTACTAGTATATTGCTAATATTATGGCCTACTTATATTTGTTGTTTTTTTCTTTATACTGTAAGTGGGCTTTATAATTTCTTGTAGATTACTGGAGTGGAAATTGTCTTAGATGCTTTTTCTAAAAATATGAACTTGCTTAGTTCATCGTAATATGCATCAGTACTATTAATTTAAAATTAATTAATTTGATCACTTATTGTATATGCCTAGTTTTGTAATAATCGGAGTTTATGTTTCATGGTTTGAGTTTAATTTCGAAGTCAGGATATGGTCTTGAAGAGTTGTGAAATTGTGTAGAAGACAAGGAAGCACATTTTTTATGAGAGTGCAAACAAACCTCATACAACATCTCTACCTAAAAATTCAAACTCCAAATGAGATACAAATGATTTGGAAAGTAAGTCATACAAAATGTGCCTTTTTTTCCACAAACACCTAACTTAAAAGTGCAAACACTGCAGTATTCAAGCACAATTCTGAGGAAATATTTGTCTCCAAACCAAAAAAGAAAATTTACTTAGTTTTTACTCATTACTTGAACAGATAGAAGATGTAAGAATCTTGAAGACACATTTTTTGCAAGAGCAAAAACACTACTACCACTTAGAAATATGGGATTCAAATATTTGATGATTTTGCTTTTATTACCAACAATTTTATGTAGCAGAAAGGAGCCTTTGAAACTTGACAGGAAAAGTAAAATTCAAAAAAATCATGCAATTTTGAGCATTCATGTATGCCTTAACTCATCCCTTCCAATTCTTTGTTCACTTGCATCATTTTTTTATTTCTGAAAATAAAACAGAAAACACAGCAAATTCATTTTTTTTTCTCACATTTTTTTCATTTTTATGATATGCTTAAAGAGTGAAGATGGAGATATCATTGATTGCATAGATATCTACAAGCAGCCAGCTTTTGATCATCCTGCTTTAAAGGATCACAAAATCCAAGTAACAAAAAGTATTCATAATGCAAATCCTATAGTAACAAGGGATCTTTAGTCACTAACACTATGTGAGTTTTCACACAGATGAGCCCGAGCCAAAGCCACGAGGATGTGGCAGTGCAGAGTGAGACGGGCAGAGGCTCTCGTGTATCCATGACATCACAATTATGGCACAAAAACGGGAGCTGCCCGAAGGGAACAGTCCCCATCAGGAGAGCAAAGGATAAGCATCTTCCCAACTATGGGAGGAAAAAGGCCATGTTTTCCCACCACAATGGCAGCATTGGGCAGACTTGGCTGCGCCCTAACTACGCTGTAAGTGAATACTCGACCTTTTTCCTTTTTAGTGATTTTGATCGGATTAGTATAAGCGCAGTTGGGAATACTTCACACGGAAGGATATGCCTACATCGGGGGTAAAGCAGATATGCTTGTTCAATATCCAAAAGTTGAGCTAGACGATGAGTACTCGACTTCAAGGGTGGCGCTCAAGACCGGACCTTACTACGACTTTGAGGCCATGGAGGCGGGCTGGCAGGTAAGTAGCAATAAACACACACTTGAGAAATCAAGAGGTTAAAAATAGACTAATAGTGCTTTTTTTTTATGTTGAAATTGTGTCATAGGTGAATCCTACTGTGTATGGAGACAGGAAGACAAGGCTGTTTGTTTATTGGACAGTGAGTAATCTCTAACATAAACTTCGTTATGGAGTACTAAAAATCAAGAATCTTGAAAACAGACAGGATTAGTACATTTTATAAGATTCATTTACACTGTTTCCTTTTGTTTATTGGATCTAATAATCAAGAATCTTGAAATCAGACAGCATTGGTACATTTTATAAGATTTATTCACACTTTTTTTTGTTTATTGGATGTACTAAACCAAGAATCTTGAAATCAGACAACATTAGTACGGAGTGCATTTTATAAGATTCATTTGCACTGTTTTCTTTATTATTTGTATAAGTTCCAAATCAGCTGCAAGAAAATGAAAAGAAATATAATAGTATCTGTCAATGCTAAATCAAGAATCTTGAAATAAAACAAAAGGTACTACTACTAAACTATTGTAATAACATTCACTACACTATTTTCATCTTTTCTTTTTCAGATTGATGCTGCCAACAAAACAGGCTGCTTTGATCTAACCTGCCCCGGATTCGTGCAAACGAGCAGCGAGATAGCCCTGGGTGCAGTCATATATCCCATTGCAGAGCCGAACGACCTCCCATACCAAATAACCATCTTCATCTACAGAGTCAGTAACATCCCCTTAGAACCTCATATTCTCTTACAATTTCACCAATCATATTTTTGCCTCAAAACATTATATTTTGTCACAACTTTACCTATCATATTTTTCCTAAGGCCTCATATTATGTCACGCCATTTTAGTTTGCTATGTTTTATGGTCCATTATACTATGTCACAACTTCACCTACACCATATTAGGTTACAACATCACCAATCATATTATTATGTCACAACTTCACCTATCATAAGTTGAGGATTTTGCTATGCCAAAAACCAAGAATCTTGAAATCAGACAGCATTAGTATAATAGAGTATAAGATTCATTTACACTGCTTTTCTTTTGTTTATTGGAGCTGCTACTAAGAATCTTGAAATCAGACATTTTATAAGTTTCAAATGAGCTGCAAGAAACTGAATACTATCAGTTAATACTACTAAATCAAGAATCTTGAAATAAAACAAAGGTTACTAACTACATTGTAATGATTCACTACACTATCATAATTTGGCTTAGGCATCATATCATATCATATCATATCACAACTTTTTACACCATATATTCTGCCTCAAACCTCATATTCACGTACAACTCATCTTAGGATCCATACACGGGCAACTGGTGGATGCAATACGGAGAGCAGACCAACATCGGGTACTGGCCACCGGAGCTGTTTGTGAGGATAAGGAATCAAGCAGAGACGGTCCAGTGGGGCGGGGAGGTGCACAGCAAGAGAGTCGGGGTGCATCCTCACACGGCCACAGCAATGGGCAGCGGGCAGTGGCCGTTCCCGACGCTCCATAACTCGGGCCTCATGACAAGGATGAGAGTGTTGTTAGGAAATGTCTTGAAGTTCCCGGATTGGGCGTACGTGTATGCTGATGAGTATAGATGCTACGATGTTGTGTACGTCAGTGATTATGTTTATGATCCTGAGTTTTACTTTGGAGGCCCTGGTAAAAGCTGGGAATGCCCTTAAATATTTTTTACATACATCATACATGAATGAATAAAAGTAATTTATTTAGTACTCTTCACATTATGGCTAAGTGCTGGATTCTGTAAAGCATGATATGTTTTGAAAATATTCAGTTGAGGATATAAGTTATTATTAATCCAGTAAACTCTAAATCAACAACTCCAAACTATGGCTGTCCTAAAATACTGTGGACAAAATTGACACATTTAGTAAATATTTTAACAAAAATCAGATTTTAGTAGGAATCTATTAAATACTTTCATTGAGTTTGCTAAGGTGTTACAACTTCTCATCCGATTCAAATTCCCAAACCCAACATTGGTAGAAAATCAACTAGTACAAATTACTATTTCATAACAAAGGAAGTTTTTTGCAACTAAACACTACCAAAAGATCCTTTTTCAATGAAATTACTGTCACGACGTTATTAAAGTATTTATATCTATTTTGGGGAAACCTACTTTTTTTTCTTGGGAAACTTATTTGTATTTATATACAAATTATAGTATAGGTGTAACATCCATTTTTAGATTTAAGTCATGTCTACTTTTTTAATAGTGAATGATTAATTAAAGTTGAATAAAATATTATTCCATGTTTATCTACTCTCTTGTAAAACTACTACTAATAAATTAAAATCTAGAAAAGTAGATTTAATTTGATGTCCATCCTTTAAGCATAACCAGTATAAGTGTAACCAACTAATATAGTGTACAAAACCAATGAATAGGCACCACTTTTTCACTAATCCAATTTTTTTGGTTATTCAAGGCAGAGACAACCATTCACTTCAGATCCTAGTATTTGCAGATAATAGCAACTAAACAAATCAAGTTCTGCCAAATCCATCAAGAATAAATCAACATTAAAAATAACAAAATGGTCCCTGTCACTTTAAATCTCCCTATCACCACCATTAAAGTAGGAAAGGCAAATAAATAAACTGATTATCATTGGTTGCTGAAAAATAAATATTGCTTACGTGCCAAGAATATCTGTGCTAAAATCGACCTTATTACAGGGAAAAAGATGCGTAAAAAGAAATCAACATAGTAAAAGTGTCCCAAAAAAAACCAATATTTAGTTATTTTATTTGATAGCCATCTCTTTAGGAGGTTCTAGGTTCTGTCCTATCCAAATATTGGGTCCACAGAGCTTTCTTCTCTTTTTCAAACGCATATTTCTCCAATCTGCGAATCCAATTTGATTTGACTGCTGTTTTTCCTCATCTTCTTCTTCTTGAATTTATGCTGTTTTCTAATAAATTCAGCAGAAAAAAAAAAGAAGTTGCTTAGGTTTCCCAATTTTGGTGAATTTGTGCGCAGAAGATCTTTTTCTCTGAGTGTTTGTTGTGCCTTTTTGGGGAAAGGGGGGAAAAGAGGAAAGAATCATTTTTTGGGGGAGAATTTTGCTTTTTGAGAAGTGGCTTTTATTTTGTTTGTGGGATTTTGTGGCAATTTAGGGAGTGTGGAGGTAGATATTTATCCAGCTTATTTTGATCCTTCCTTGAAAATTGGTTTATTTCGTTGAAGAAAAAGATTTGATCTTGGTATCTTGGAGATGGGATTTGAAGTGATTTTGTGTTGGATTTCAGGATGTTCCATGCCATTTGAGATTTTGCTTAGAATCTAGTGGGAGAAAGGATATTTAGAGATAGAGAGAGGATGAAGAGAGGGAAAGATGAAGGGAAGATCACAGGGCCTATGTTTCCAAGGCTTCATGTGAATGATACTGAGAAAGGAGGGCCAAGAGCTCCTCCTAGGAATAAGATGGCTCTTTATGAACAGCTCAGCATTCCTTCCCAGAGATCCAGCCATTCTCTTCCTTCGAATTCGGAGCACGTGAGTTTTGTGGATTTTTTAGCTTTTGATATGGTTTATTTATGATTCTTGAAATTTTTTAGATTCATTGAGTGTGGTTGTTATGCATAAGTTCAATAAATTATTTGATGTGCAAGTTATGATTGCTGTTGAAAGAATGTAGATGTTGCTGGTTGTACTTATGTTATCAGATTGATTGATTGGTTGTATATGTGATTTGTTTTGATCCTAAGGAGATGAGGGGATCTTGGAATCGAGATTTATATGAGGAAATGCGAGAAACATATCAATTATGTCTTAGGGAAGTTGCAGTTATGTGATCGGATCGATTGATTTTTTGGCCGTATAAGTGTATTTGTTTTGATTCTAGGGAGATGGGGGTTCTTGAAATTGATACCTATACCGTGAAATGCATGAAATATGTCGACTATGTCTTAGGACAGTTGCAGTTATGTAGTGATTAGATTGAATGGTTGGTTGTATATGTGATTTGTTTCGATTCTAGGGAAATGAGGGGATCTTGGAATTGAGATTTATATGAGGAAATGTGTGAAATATGTCAATTATGCGTTAGGACAGTTGCAGTTATGTAATTAGATTGATTGGTTGGTTGTATATGTGATTGTTTTGATTTCTAGGGAGTAATAGAGATTTATATGAGGAAATGCGCGAAGTATATGAATTATGTGTTAGGAAAGTTGCACTTATGTGCTGATTGATTGGTTGTCTATGTGATTTATTTGAGTTCTAGGGTGATGAGAGGATCTTGGGGTCAAGAAACACGAAAAATACTTCATTTATGTGTTAGGACAGATGCAGTTCTGCAATCAGATTGACTGGTTTGTTGTTGATTGTGATTTATTTCAATTATAAGGAGATGTCAGGATCTTGGAATTGAGACTTGGTCGGTGAAACGTGTGAAATATTTCAATTTTGTGTTAAGACAGTTGTGGCAGGAGCTCGTTGGTAGAGAGGCCTGAGGCTACTATGTGCTGTGGTTGATTGAAGTGTGTCTTTTCTTTGAGATACCTTTGCTTGTATGGAATGTTCGAGCTTCTGATTTCTGTCGGAGGGGCTTTGCTTCACTTTGCTAAGTCTTGTATGATCTTGGATTTGCAGGGGGTTGCAAACGAAAGGAGTACGTTTGTCCCGTATCATCTGCCTGCTCGACATCCACCATCAGAGAAGCTATACAGCCAATTTTCTGACTTCGTTACTCCATCAGCGCAAGAGGGCCAGAGAAAGAAATTGGACGAAGAAGACTTCAGAGTTCCCATTTTCAACCACTCCTTCCAAAGTCGAGAATGTGGTAAGTATGGTGGTAATGTGGAACAGGAGAAGGCCCCTCTTTCGAACCCTTCTGATGCTGCTGAGCGCCCTTCGAAATTCCATAAATACAGAAAGCAAGTAGGTAACAGCCAGACGGAAGAGAAGTCGAAAGAGACTGCCACTGGCACTGATCAAGTATCGAATTCGTCTAGCATCTCGAGGGCCGAAGGTCCGAAGAAGCCAACTGCTTCATCTGTGAGCCGTGAACAAAGAGATACTCGTTCCAATGCTAACGTGGAGCCAGAGGTCCGTGCTGATTTGGAGCATGCTCGAAACCGATGCGTTAACTCTGCGTTGGCGGAGAGTTCTGCAGCATTAGATGAAAGAATTTCTGCTGGATCTTATCTTTCAAGGGATCAGAGAAATCCTCGTGACATGGGAAACGAGGCAAGGCCTCTAGAAAAATCATTTAGATCGGTGCCGATGAGCAACTTGGAGAGGGATGACAGTGCGTCCGAGATTTCTGTGATGGAGTCCGTCGCCACAGTGGATATGACACCCGATGACGTGGTCGGAGTGATAGGCCAGAAACATTTTTGGAAAGCCCGGAAAGCCATCCTTAAGTAAGGCGTTGTGCTCGATGTGTTCTATTATACATGCTCTGTCGTATAAGTTCGTTTTTTTCCGTATAAATTCGGATTTTGATGATTATATGAGAGTTCTGAATAAGCAAGTCTTCATTTTGCTGCTGCAACTTAATGTAAAACAGGTTATTTTCATTGAAGTCATCCTCTTGTGTTTCTTTGCAGTCAACAAAGAGTTTTTGCTGTTCAAGTATTCGAGCTGCATCGACTGGTAAAGGTATGGGCGATGTTCGTGTTCGTGTTACGATCAAGATTGCATATTTGCTAGAGTTGTTGCATTCTCTTTTCAAGCATCTGAGCTTAAGCTCCTTAACAGGTTCAGAAATCCATTGCTGAGTCGCCACAGCTTTTGGTTGACGACTCGGATTTCATCGACAAACCTACGTTGAAGGTCTTGCCCGGGGCGAAAATTGCGTTGCCTGCTCCTGTGAAAGCAATGCCTAATGTTTCCAAGCAAATAAGCGAACCCGAGAAGCCGTGCCCGAACAAGGAAATCTCGGCAGAAAACACAACCAGAAAAGCCTCGTTTTCATCCATCCAGAACGACGCCTCCCGGCCGAGCGGCCAGCCGGCGACGGGCAACTCCCCCGCCCCGTCTCTCACCAGCAATCCGAATGCGGCGCCATGGTGCTTCAATCAACCTCCGGGGCACCAGTGGCTGATCCCTGTGATGACTCCTTCAGAAGGATTGGTATACAAGCCGTATCCCGGGCCGGGCTTCGTCGGTGGAGGCGGGCCGCCTGGTCCAAACCCGGCAATGGGCAGCTTCTTGACTCCGCAGTACGGGATTCCAGCTCAACATCCACATCCTCACTATCAGCCGCCACTGTTCCCTCCATCCGGGCCGTCCGGCCCGCACGGCTACTTCCCGACGTACGGCATGCTGCCGATCATGAACGCCGCCGCAATGTCAAATTCGTCCGTCGAGCAAATGAACCCTCGGCCTATCCCAAGTCAAGCTTCGGCTGGCGAAGCCAGCGCCAGCATCCAACATCACAACGTGTCTTCGACGCCGCCACGCCACAAGAAACGGACATTCGCGGATGGGATGAGCAGCTTGCACGCGCCTAGGGATGCCGCCGACCCTCCCGTACGAGCTTTTGCAGATAGGGCGAGTAGCCCGGTCGAGAGAGTGCAGGATAGTAGAGGAAGCAATGACGCGGAATGGTCGAACGAGCTGCCACTTTTCCCCACGGCTCCATCTTCCGACGCCCGTCGATGCAGCCCAGCTCGGCCTGAGCCCGGCTGCCCGACACAGGTGATCAAGGTTGTGCCGCATAATGCAAGATCAGCATCTGAATCTGCTGCTAGAATTTTTCAATCCATACAGGAAGAAAGAAAACAGTATGATTTTGTGTGAGTTTTTCTTTGTTTTATTTATTCCAGTGCACTTTTTTGTTTGTAGGAATAATCTCTCTTCACATTGCACATTGTTCTGTTGTTTGCAACTTTTGTAGATATTAGTGATGTGTTTTCATCAATTATATATATGCCTCTTTTTCTTTTATTTGTAGTACTATTCTGGGGATAATTGGTTGTTTTGACATTTTTTGCTTTTCATGGTTTTTTTTACATAGTGAAAGTGATATACATTATTCATTTATTTATGATATATACTACTTGATACGGGGAAATAGGTGGAATTATGCAAATTTAATTGGTCATATGCGTTTCAAAATAACATTATTTGATAATTATAGATGTCTATAATGAAAGTATAAATTTTTTAAAATGTGAAAAATTGTGGGTAAAAAGTAGTTTAAAAATTACCATATTAATTTTATTATAAAATATGAGTTAACTGATTAAGTGGAATGTAAAACTTATTTATTAAATAAAATGGGTAGATATTTCGATAATATGATACGTAGTAAGATTGATATCTTTGTAATACACCTTAATTTTTAAATAAATAATTAAATAAAGGTCACATCCCAATCTAATTGGTCTGTCATGAGCGCTTTCTCACCGAACCTTCACCCAATAATATAAAATAAAAAAAGAAGAAGCCTTCCAATCAAAGACTTCAAATTCTCAAAATTCAACTAGAACAAACAATTGAATCCCGTAAGTATTTACCGGAAAAACCAAGGCCGGTTATTGTGGATCGAAGCTCGGCTGTACGTAATTGCAACGAAGGTTTATTCGATTATCATTTGCTATCGTTAATTTTAAGTAGTTCTGTAGTTGAGTTTCTGTGGTTTTTGAGTAATCTGTTTGATAATGTTCACTGCTTCAATTAGTGCAAGTTTTTCAATTGTTTTTCCATTCAGGGTTTAAGGACTAATTTTTTGCTTCATTTCGAGGAAATACTAGTAATTTTGGTATATAATTCACCCACGATGTTTACGCGGATATTTGGAAAGCCGAAGCAAGAGACAAATGCTCTTGCAACATTAGATAAGTTGAATGAGGTATGGTAATTGATCTTCTGTGGTTTTATATATTTTTTATTTTGCACTTCGATGCTTAAATTCGGTGATTATTTGGGAATGCTGAGCTGATTCTGTGTGTGAGATCTCTTATGTGTTGAACTCTTTTAGCTGAATCTAACTCTTTTACGGCAGTTCTGATTTCAAGTTAGCTGTGCATTGCCAAACTATTTTTTCTGTTGATGAATTTGGCTAGTGTTGTTGAATGTGAACAAATATTGTTCTTTTGATGGGTTGAGGAATGAATCAAGGGAATGGAATTCCTAGGAACCAGAGTTAAAAAGGGAAATGCCTACAAGTTTTTTTTAAGAAGTTTTGTGGTTCGAAACAGTTGTTTTACATCCCTGCCACAACAAGAGAATTACATTGGTAGTCGTGCGCCCTCAGATTTTGTACTCGGGCTGGAAATGGGAAGTTTCTGTAAAATCACTCTTAACTGGTTTTCGGCTCATTTGGTGCATTCTATTGCAGTCCCATCGAGACATAGTTAGAAGTTTAGCACAGAGAACAACAAGCTGGGCTGTTAATCCATCCCTTTGACCATATAAACGAAAATTTCCACTTTTTTCTAACTATGTAGGAGTACATGTTTTTAAAGCATATCGTTGTAACCACTTCTTATAGCTCAAAGGACACTTGCTTGACCCTCCACCCCCTGTTTCCTTGGAGAGAATCACTAGTTTTCTTGGCACCCACGTAATATATGAATCATAACTCGCTCCCTCTCTCTCTCTCTATGTTCCTAATGTATCATTTATGGGTACCTTGTATTATCACTTTGCTTTTTGAACAAAAATGATATGCGATATTGCTTTCCATCTGCTTGTTGTGACGTCATATATAGAAATTATATGATCTGTTTCATTATTACGTTGGTCCTGTATCAATCTTTTTCTCATGTTTTTATAGTTCCAAGTGATTGGTAGATTATTCTACTAGGAGACCATAATTTCAGGCTTATATTTCTGTGCTATTCTAATGTTCAGGAGCTATTGTCTATTTTCCACTATTTTTTTCCAAACTTAAATTCAATATAGTGCTTTTCTTATGTCTTAAATGCATCTTGCTCATTGCTCATGCAGACTCTTGAGATGCTGGAGAAAAAAGAGAAGGTTCTGTTGAAAAAGGCTGCTGGAGAAATTGAAAAGGCCAAAGAATTCACTAAAGCTAAAAATAAAAGGGGTATGATTTGCATCTCATGTTTTTACCCAGTTTTCAGCTTCCTTAAATCTTAAAAATTTAAGTGTTATTTTGTTTCCAGCCATGGTTCTGGAATGACAACCCTCCTGGTTTGGCACATCCCTAGAAATAAGCTTTTAGGGATCTGAAATTTCACTTGTGCCTCTGGCAAATGTTTGAGCCCCTCCTCGTTTTTGATAATACGCTTAAAAGAGACAACCAAGTTTGAATAGTTAACTAACCTTTGAGAGAAATAGTTGAAAGTTTGACATTTCTGTAATTCAGTATAAAACCCGGCTACACATGTTGCTTTCAAACATTCTAATCTTACCTTATTTTGGATACATATCCTTCCAGCAGCATACTTTGTCGCTGACTGTGGGGGGGTGTATATTTTAGAGTATCAGGGCGTAAATATTGATTATGGAGGTTGCTTCTGTCATATTTTGAAGTTTTTCCTAAATTAGAACTTATGTTGATATTTGTCATTCTTCTGTAATTTTTCCTATAGCTGCTATACAATGTTTGAAAAGGAAAAGGCTTTACGAGCAACAAATAGAACAGCTGGGGAATTTTCAGTTACGCATTCATGATCAGGTGCTCTTAATATGATATTCATGAATTTCATTTGCCTTCTGCTTTGGTGCTTTTTTCTGGATACTTTCTCGCTTTAAAATAGTAATGCACCATTCTTGCAGATGATAATGCTAGAGGGAGCAAAAGCTACAACAGAAACTGTTGATGCCCTGAGAACTGGAGCTGCTGCAATGAAAGCCATGCAGAAGGCCGTGTAAGTTGCTGATTGCCAGTTAAGTTGTGTCTATTTTAGGTGGAAAATCATTCCTCATTACAACACCGTCATAATTGAAAAATAGGGATCTCTCTCTACAGCAAATTTTAGAAGAAAGGAAAGACAATAAATTTGGAAGAGAATATTATTTAGTTTCATATAATCTGTTAGGACTGACAGTGAAGAAACATTTTGGCCTCAAGCATGTCGACAGCAATGTTATCAAATAGCGGATATGGCAGCGCCATGGCGCTATGGCATGGCGTTCAGTGGTGGAAACGCCATAGCACCGCCATATCCGTCATTTGATAACATTGCATGTGTACTGCATTTAGGAATGGGGCATTATGCTAGAAACATAGATGTTAGAGTTGTATATAATGCTTTATTAATTGTTTTAAGAATTTTAGATGTTATATTTTTATTATTTTCTAATTTTTTGAATTATATATAAACATATAATTATTATTTTATTTATTTAATTATTGACCGCCATATCCGTCATACTAATACGTCATATCCCTGTGGCGGTTTTCTGGCGAACTGCCATAAGCCGCCATACGAGATTGATAACATTGATGTCGAGTAATCCTTTCACTTAACTTCTGGTTTGGTTTGTGTAGGAATATCGATGATGTGGACAAAACAATGGATGAGATCAACGAGCAGACTGAAAATATGAAACTAATTCAAGAAGCATTGTCGACACCAATTGGTGCAGCAGCTGATTTTGATGAGGTATTTCCCTTGTCACCCTTTTTTCCTAGTTTCCCATTTTTGAAGATCTAATGTTCATTAATTTATTCGGCAGGATGAATTGGAAGCTGAACTCGAAGAACTTGAAGGAGCCGAGCTGGAGGAACAGCTTCTCCAACCTGCAACAACAGCCCCTGCTGCCCCCATTCGAGTGCCTGCTGGAAGGCAATCAGCAAACAAAGTTGAAGATGAAGACGACGAACTTGCTGAACTACAAAGGGAAATGGCCCTTTAACGAGGTCTCTTCTCTCACCTATATTATTAATTGCTTAGTTATTTGTGTTTTTTGCTACTCTCACGGTCTCACTAAACAAAACGATTTCAACTGAGCCACCTTATTAATGAGTCGTGAAGCAATAGATAAAGAACAAATTGCATGTCGTTTATGCAAATCTTTCATGTGCTCGTATATACCTCTACATGTTCGTTAAAAAAACAGCTCCTGGGTTTTCTTTATGCAGTTGTTGAGTTCGGGAAGAAACAGTGGTACGATGTCGTATGAAAGCTTATCTTAGTTTCAGCTGCTATTCATGGGTGTGCATTATCTATCTGAAGATTATGAACAGACGCCACGCCCTTGTAAGGTTTGTGTGCTACGATCGTTACTGTTTGCGTTAATATAATCTCTCTCTCCATTTCAATCCTCGATTATTTCCTCGTCTAGAGTGTATTTTAGTACACGAGTATTTATTTTTTTAGAAAGAAAACTAAAGTAGCATTGGGAGTAATCTAAAATGTGGTTAGTCGGTCAAGAAAGATGACTAGTAGTAAAATAATTTTTGGGGTATGCAAACTTCATATTTGAATAAAATAATTATAGTGAAATAATCTTTGAATAGTTTCATAAAATTTTAATTAAGTGAATGAAGACGCAAATATGTGAACTAAGTACTTCATTCTTTCACAATCAATGGTCTTATTTTTTATTTTAATTTGTCTATTCAAATTAATTCGTTCTCATTTATTCTAAGTTTGTATTTTTTTAGTAGTATGGTTGATTTTCATTGTCCATCACTAATAATATTTTAAGTCAGTTTTCTCCATCTTTTCTATGCTTTATCAATTTTGTGTAAAAGTTTATGTCAAAATTATATGTTGAGAAGCATAGTGATTATAAAAATTGATCTGGTGGCTTAAACTGCAAAAATGATAATCCTGAAAAGCGTATATTTGGCTCAAATTTTCATGGCAAAAGAGCACTCCACTAAACTGAATGAGTTCAACTATTGATACTTTTTAGGTTTTGGTTTTGGTTTTGGTTTTGGTTTTGGTTTTTGTGCACTAAACAATTACTCTAAACATCTTTTTTGTCGGCCTCTCTTTCTCTCTCCACTTTTTCTATTATTTTTTCTAAATGCTTTTTTATTTACATTATTTACCAAGCAGCCAAATTTGTCACTTTCGAAGAAAATGTCTTTGAGCTTAAACAAAGCGAAACAATAATCAACCTTACAATTAATTGTGAGGGGTAGCAACGTGTGTGGCTGAAAATTTTTACTATCTATGCATTGAAATGTGCTCAATAAATAATGTGATCTGTAATTATTGACTAAATTAGGTGGTCCATTTGGATTTCTTATATGTCATCTAATAATACGTGACATAGAGTATGTGTGAGACATTATTACTATTATAATAATAATAATAATAATAATAATAATAATAATAATAATAATAATAATAATAATAATAATAATAATAATAATAATAATAATAATAATAATGCACATTGGAGTTTCTCGTTTATTATCATTGCTATAATAAGGGATATGAGAGTTTCTCGTACATTTTCATGGCCGTGGTAATTTGAATTTTCACTTTATTTATTGAAAGAATAATATTTTTGCAATTATATTATGCTCTATTGTTGTATGTTTGACTCATTTGTATGAATCATATTTAACAATTTAAGGTTTCTCATTATTCTCGTATTTAAATTTTATTGATGCTAATCCCCACATTCATTGTTTAGTCTTTGGGGTCACACACTCACACTTGACTTGAATCTTTAGGGTCACATTTGACAACTACTAGGACATTACTAATATTATTATATTAAGTATAAATCCACAGCAAAGTAAAAAAGAAAGATAGTATGAGTTTGAAAATAAATTAAAAAATCCAAAATTCATGATAATCATGTTTTATAGTGGTCCAACAAAATCTAACATAAGTGCATATCAAAGATCAAAAGGCCCACAATCACTTAAGAAAATACTCCTTTTTTACTAATTTGAAATCATTATTTAACAAGTTACCTAAGTTGGACTTAAGTAATAAAATATGTTATGCAATCAAGATTAGATTTGTGATGCTGACCTTTAACTGATAAACATGTCCCAGTCGCCATTATCCTTTACTTAATTTAACCTTTAAAATAATCACATCATCACTTTCAGTCTTTCATAATTAACCCATTTTGTAATATTAAAACAATAATACTACCCACTACCACTAAAACCCTACAAACAATTATAGACATCTTTTATTAGACTGATTAATGCATTTGCCGAATTTGACAAAAATGGTATTTTAAATTTCAAGAGATATTATTGTTATTACGATTAATTATAAGCACTATTTACAGCATCATTTTGTTGCGGCTTCCCGATAAATGCTAATAGCTTGGTGCACTACTCAATCTGAATTTGATATTACTATAATTTAGTTTCAAAGGTATCATATAATAATGGAAGTGTTATGATAAAACACAATTGCCCCACAAATAATATTGGTATTTTTGGTGATGAAAATTGACTAACAGTAGTGTTAATATAGAGCAGCATACACATGAATATAGTGTAAACAACATTTCTACGATGAATTTGTAATTATCCATAACGACACAAATGTATGTCCAATTTATATACTCCATATATACACGTAAATCGTGTAAAACAAGTACCATGTACTATTAGCTTAATAAGCTAATCTTAATAAATATCATTAGTCTCTAGTAACTTGAACCTAGAGTGATCAGTTACATTTAATAGAGCATTACGTTCCAACTCTTGAAATTACATACAAAATTTAATACTACCTCCGTCCCGCACTAGCACTACTCGCACATTTCATTTTGGGCACGGAGATTAAGGAATGAGTGATAGACAAAGTCAACAATTACGGCTGTAGGTATAAATTGTTACTAAAAATGGAAAGAGTGCAAATAACTTAGGATGTCCAGAAAGGAAATAAGTGCAAGTAGTGCGGGACGGTGGGAGTATTATTATTTCCCTAATATTCACTTCAACTCATTTCAAACCATTATTTTCTGAAATCGAACTCATACAATAAAACTTCACATAACATTCATATTTAATTAGATATTCTAATAACACATTAACATTCTAAATTTATACAAAAATTACAAGGCCCGCGAATGTTCCCTTTTCAGCTTAAAACACATCAAAATAACCACAACAAAATAGATAATTAATCAACAATTTTACCTTCACGGCCCGACCCGCACCAACAAAAGCAATCCATCATTCTTCATTCATTCCTTCCTTCATTCCTTTTCTATTGGTAGTCAGTCACAAACACAGTATTCACACTTCCCCAAAACGACAAAAAAGGACGGGCCCTAGAACCCGGCCCGTTCCCACCGAGTTCACCCAAAATCCGGCCTCGCCGAGTTGACTCGTCCGCGATCGAGAGAGTTCTCTCGAACGAGCTTCGCGTAGAGCCTCTCGCGCAGCTGCTGCCCCGACTCCACCCGCTCCATCACCGGCTCCTCCTCGTGCAAGGCGCCGCCGCCCCATGCATCGAACGCGCTGAGTCCGGACCAAGTTTGTGACCTGATTGGAGTGGTGGGGAGACTCATGAACCCGGCTCGAGGACTCCGGGGAGAGCCCTGCCCGAGCCCGAGCCCGATTCCCCATGAGGGCGGGCTCATGCTTAGCCCCATCCCCATTTTCATCTTGCTCAGCTGCAGGCACCGCATTGACTCGGTGACCGAGCTCAGACTCAACGACGGAGGAGATCCGGCGGTCGGCGACGGCGGAGAGTACATCGCCGGTGAGTTTCCGAACGCGCCGCCGCCGATCCCTACCGGCGAAGCGTCGGGGCTGGTGGTCAGCGGCAGGATCCTGAGCTGCTCCGCCGTGTGCGCGAAGAAGCAGACGCGGCGGCGGCAGCCGGTGCCGTCCTTGCACGGCTGCGTGCGGTAGCGCGCCGGGTGGAGCCACGACTCGAACACGCCGTGCGCGTACTCGCAGGCGTCGCCGCGCGCGCAGTCCCCGGTGCGGCGGAAGTCGGGGCACGCGCCGCCGGAGTAGTGGTGGCGGCGGGGATCGCGGCGGCGCGCCTTCTCGCCTGGATGAGCGAAGGGGCAGTCCGTCCAGTCGTGCGACCGCGCGATCGCGCAGCGGCGCACCTTGAACTCGAACATGCGGAAGTCGTCGCAGGAGAAGGCGTCGCCGGAGTCATCGAAGCCGGGGACGCCGTCGTCGTCGCGGTTCCCGGGGAGGTAGCGCTGCAGCGCCGCCAGCGCCGCGTCGTATTGGCTGCTTAGGGCGGCGGAAATTGGGGATTGAATGTGGGCCGTCGGATCCTCCATGTAGTTGTGATCCCAGCTTGGGATTTGGACGGTCGGATTTGACCGAGGACGATCTCCGGTCATCATCATCTCTTTCCTTTTTTTAATTATAAATTTCGATTTCTATTTCTTTCAACTTCTCTTAAACAGCACTGTCATGATCACCTAGAATTTGGAAGCGTGGTTCCAATATATACTGAAGTTTTTTAACCGTGGTTAAATTCTTTGACTCAACTACAGTTAGATTAAATATCTACTACCATTATTTATTTTTTTATGTTTTTTTTACTTAATAGTAATTGACTGACAAGTGGGCATATGGAGTTAAAGCTAGAAATTAATTTTTACGTTCACATTTACTCTTATTTTCATTTTTTGGGATATAGATAAATAAAATAAATCAAGGGCTTCTTTGTTTATTTCTACAAGTAAAGTAAATATTTCCTAGATTTTCATAACATTTACTATTCTCTAGCAAATTTCTGGTTCAGGTGTCTGTATCTCATGTTTTTTTTCCAATAAGATGGGCTTTTCTGGTTTAGGAAAATTCCCATGCATAATTGCTTTAAATGTGGGGTGATTTTGGATTTATTCGAATCATTTTGTTGTATTCTTTCCAACTTCTAATAATTATTCCACTGCTGTATTTTTTGCTGTGTGACAGTAATAATAGAAATCATCTTAGCGTGTAATTATGTTACTATATACGAATATGACATCGTTTTCATCTTATCTCGAAATCTTGTGTTGCCTAATTTGCATTTCTTTCATTTAGTTTCAAGGACTGTATCGTCGAAGTCATTATTGGGAAATTTAGTTAAATTTCATCGTCTTTTGCCTAACTTAATCTTGACATTTTATCCGTAACAAAGATGATTAAATTTGGATTCGTGGCTATCGTTTTATCATGTTTGTACAATTTGAAATAATGATGATGTACTTACTTGTGCTTAAAGTTTTGTGAGTTTTTGTTTTCATAATATGATCGCTAGTGAAGTCACTGTAATCACATAATTTAATTATTTGAATTTGGATTTTAGTGACATTTTTTAACGTTTTATAAATTTTTAAATCATATACTACTTTCTCCGTCCTGTATTATACTCCCTCGATCATAAAATAATTGAGTCGTATTCTTTTTTTTATAATATGAATATAGTTGAGTTATTTCATTTTTTAGTAAAACTTTATTCTCTTTTATCTTACTCTCTTTATTTCTATTCCATTTCCCTCTCTTATTGTACTTTTTTTTATATATCTCTTTTATTTTATTCTGTCTCTTACTCAATTTTTTTTACTTTAAATCCGATTACATAAATGCCCCAACCACCTTAAGACGGATGGAGTACCTAACTATAGTCCTTATAATTTTTCTATGAGACATCTCTACGGCTACGATTCATATTTTGAAGTTCCATTGTAGAAATCTCAGCCACACGATTCAACATTTGATTTGTCTCCAAAATCGAAAAATGCACCTCGGATTATTCCGCCGCCGTACACGTGGAAGTTTCTAGATCATCTTCCCGGAAAGCCGATCATAAACCAATGCGGTTAATCGTGGGGCCGTCGGCGTGTTTCCACCGCAAACGTGTCCCTCTCGCGTTAACTGTAGACAAAACCCCTTTTAACTCAGCTAAATTGCGCCGTTTGTGGAATTTGTGAGTTTCCCGTACAAGAGCTGTACGGTATATATTATCCATTTTGCTGCTTCGTCTACTTTTGTTTTCTTTTTCTAATTTAAGTTGGAAATTCATTTTTTTTTAATGTAGTTTGCTTTTAGTATTTTTTTGAAATTTTCTTTTTTAAAAATATTTTTTATACTATTGAGATAATGCACTGATCTTGACACGTCGTGATGCTTGCCAATTGTATAATACGGAGAAGTATTTTTTTTTCTAAAAATGATAGTTAGAGCATCCACAACGGTGGCGTCTGTCGCCACGGCCGTCCGCGCCGCGGGCACGGACGCTACCCGCCGCCGTTGCGCTCGCGCCGCTGGCACGGCGCTGCTCGATGCATCGAGCAGCTGACGTAGCGCGCTGGGATTCGTCAACGGCATAGCCGTTGTGTTTAAAAAAAATTTTAATTAAAAAAACCGGTTTTTAATTAAAAAAACTGATAAAAAATATAAAAAATTCACTTCCCAAAAAAAATATATCCGTTTATAACCGCTTTTTTCCACTTTTTAATTTTTTTTTCATTTTTTTGCCCCGAAAATACACAATTTCATCTATAAATACCCTCAATCTCACTCCCAAAAATTCACATCAAACTACACAATTTTCATCTTCATTCTCTCATATCCATTTTCATCTTCAATCTCTCATATCCATTTTCATCTTCATTCTCTCATACCCTACAACATCACTATGTCCGGCCAAGACGATAACCCTACGGGCTCCCACGGTTGGAACCCCGAATGGTTCGGTTCACAACCGTTTCCTAGTCCGGAAACGGACAATTCGGCCCCTCCTCTCACCCAAGATTCGGGCGTTCCGGGTGGCTACCGGCCATACCCGGTCGACGAGCAAGGTGCCTCCGATGGGCGATACGGGTGGACACCGGAGCCTAGGCCTCCCGTCCCTTCCCAAACTCCGACTCCTCCATCTCGCGCCGGTGTCCGCACACCGTACTCACCTGCGGAGATGGATAGATTGTTCAATGTGTACTTGGAAATCTCTGAAGATGCGGTGGTTGGCACGAACCAATCCGGCGATCACTTTTGGTGGCGCGTCTCTCGGCGGTACAATGCAAACCAGCCGCCGGGAACGATCGAGCGCAACGAGAGTATGGTGCACAACTGCATCGGCTGAGCCAACGATGAAATTGGCAAGTTCAATGGCTATTTCCTCCAGGAGTCGCGGAATGCCGGGAGCGGCCGGAGCGAGGTCGACATCATCACTGCGGCGCTAAGCACCTACCAATCCATGAACGGTAAGTCGTTCAAGTACCTAAATGTTTGGCAGGAAACGAGGACGCACCCGAAGTATCTGGGAGACGTAACATCCTCCTCTAGCGGCTCCTCCAAACGGTCACGGTCGGCATCCCTATCCGACGCCGGTGAAGAAGTGGCTAGCCAACTCGCCGAAGCTAACTTGGGTAGCCCCGACGCCGGACCAAGCGGTTCCCGACGCCGACCGCAAGGAAGGAAGAAGGCGGCGGCCGAACGCCGTCGCGCCGCGACTCCATCTGCCCCCGCCCCCGAACCCGCACCCTATGTTCCACCTCCACCCCGAACAACTCGTTGTGGGCCCTTTTGGCCCAACTCAATATGGCCGATAGGTCAACTATGACCCCACGCAACTTCAAGCGCACGAGGACATGATATTGGGTCTCAAAAAACAATTGGGGTTGGTGCCGCCGGATGCGTAGTCTTCCTCGGACCTCGGGTAATATTAGCCAATAATCATGTAATTTTTAATTTTTAGGAGTTTAATTATGTAATTTTTAATTTTTATGATTTTAATTATGTAATTTTTAATTTTTAGGATTTTAATTATGTCTTTTTTTATTTTATTTGTAATTTATAATATTTATTGTGGTATTTTAATGAATTTTAGTATTATGGAAATATTTTTTTGTAATTGAATTTTAAATTAATTGTGCTCGTCCTTGCGGAAGAGCACAGCTGTGGGTGTTGTGCTCTTGTCAGAGAGCAGACAGAAAAAGTGGGGTCGGGCCCACAACCGTGCCGCTGGCAAGAGCACGGTTGTGGATGCTCTTAGTATTTTGTATCTAAGAAAAAGTAATGTCCATAAAATACGTGTCACCTTACTATTTTATAATAATCACAATTTAAAATTATACTTATTTTTCATTTTAAGTAAATGGATGAATTTTACAGTCCACTAAATAGGATTCACTTCTCAAAATAATACTCCATATAAAAATAGGATTCAATTATAAAAATAATAAGTACTACGTTATAAAAAAATAAGAAAAAATTATTACACTTATTACATGCACTCAATTATAAAAATAATAATCCATATAGATTTAGAATTCATCTTTTACTAAATTATGACATCCACTTTTTTCAAAATTCTTAAAATATACAATGAGTCGGAATGAAATTTTAAATCGTGGAATGATGGACTATTTAGGGATATATTCGATAATAATTACTTTAAATCTGTAATTGACACTAACTTTGTAGTGCAAATTATGTCAGACTTAAAAGAAATGAATGGAGTTCGATCCATAATTTAAAAATCATAAATATCACTATCACCTATATACAACCAGTCAACCACATCAACCATAAATATTTAAGTTTCATATAGAGTACAACTTTTTTTTTGTGCATAATTAGGTTAAAATAAATAGAATCCACGAGATTAAACCCTTAGTTTGGAAAATGACTTTTAAAATGAGTTATTTAATTTTGAAATAAAACAGTTTTTAAGAGTTTTTTATGAGCTCCAACAAAATCGATCCACTGCAATACCAAAATACTATACCACTGCAGAATCACAGATGGAATAAATGCTAATACCTCTCCAACTACCAATAAAAAACAAAATAAATGCTATTTACTATAGTAGTTTGTCTCATTTATTATTATTATTATTATTATTATTATTATTATTATTATTAATATTATCTTCGTTCAAAGAATGTGAGCAGCTTCTAGAACTTCAATGTACATAATTTTCCAATAATTTAGAGCACAGTAGCCAATTCTAGCAAATTCATTTTGCTCAAAATAATGCATCTTATATTCTACAGCTCGGTTTGTAAATAATACTATAGTACTATTTAAAAATGAAAAGAGCACACATCGTTTACTAATATATTTTCGGCATTCAATAATTTCTACACCTATATAAGTACTCCTATAATCTAGTGTGTTTGGTAATGTATTACTATATAATTGTTTTAAACGTGCGCTAAATAAATCAATTTAACAAGTTTTTAAATCGAATATGAAGTTCTCTATCGGTGTAAGTTTCCACTATGATTTATGATTTCATTAGGTTGTCTAGCTTTGATTTATTCATTCATTTTCAACTGATATTATACAATTTAGTATTAAGTTTAAAAGTAACATAGGTTAAGTTATAATCATTGTATGAGTACGACTATCAAACTACCAATAAAGTTGATGGTTCATCATTCCAATAGATTTCAAACTAAATTCCAAAACCCTCGAGCTTCTCAGTTACTGCAAATATTTTCAATGTTTAAAGAATATCCTATTTTTTCATCCACAGGGGGAGTATGTTTTTATTTTCTAAATTGTAACATTAATTTTTTACTTTTAGTGTTAAAATTTAATGTCTAAACTCAAATTTGACTGAGAGATTTTGAAACACGATGTTTGGATTCTATAACGTTTATATATTGATGTTGCGTAGACAAAAGCGTTGCATAATTTCTACAAATATTATAATATTATAACATGTTACTGAGATTTACTGAGACGTGAGCGATTGGATATACTGAAAGTAGGCGTGCACAAACCGAACCGGCCCGGCGGTTAACCGCCGGTTCGGCCCCGCCGGTTCATGAACCGGAACCGGCGGTTTGAACCGTCCGGCGGGTTGCCGGTTCCAACGGGCCGGTTCAGGGTCGAAGGATGCGTGAACCGTGAACCGGCGGTTCAAAACCCGCGGTTTACCGGTTTGAACCGGCAGTTCAACGGTTCAAAACGGCAGTTTAGGGTCGGTGAAATCGTGAACCGTGAACCGGCGGTTCGGCGGTTTGAACCGCCGGTTCAACCGATTTTTTTTTAAAAATTATTTATAAAAACTGGTTTTTATATTTAAAATCAATTTTTACAAACAAATGAATACAATAAATTCGTAATAGTCCATATATATTTGATGGGCTTGCGAATTTATGAAACCATTCTTAGTTGTTTCTTTTTATAGAGACATCCTTGAATGTTTTATGTTCCACTTTCGATGTGGGACAAAATCATTCTTGGTTATTTCTCTTTTATAGAGACATCCTTGAATGTTTTATGTTTTACGTTCGATGTGGGACAAAATCATTCTTGATTGTTTCTCTTTTATAGAAACATTCTTGAATGTTTTATGTTCCACTTTCAATGTGGGACAAAATATGTTGAAGTACTTTCTTTTATAACTACATGTTTAGAGCATTCATTCATCTCTTTCCAATGTGGGATACAAAACTTTCTTTTGTCTTCTACTTTTCTTCATGTTTTGTATGATATATATAAACAAAATTATTATTCAAATATATTCTTGATTGATAAAAATAAAGAATTATTGAGAAATATGATTTGTATATAGAAAATATTTATTTGTATAATAATTATTGTTAGGTTTATACAATTTGTATAAGAATTATTCTTTCAATGTGTATAATATTATTTATTAGTTAACATATACATAAATTTATAAACATAAGCAAATCATTAATGATAAATAAAATATTAAGTAGTGTTTATTAATTTTTGTAAATAAAATATATTCATTATAAGTTGAAATACACTCTCTATAATTCAATACACTATAATTCAAGTAGTGTTTTCCCTATAATTCAATACACTCTCTTCAAATTTAAATGCTCAAGTCCAATATTAAGTATTGATATTTTAAAAATCAAAAGGTTTAACTTTAAGTAGTGTTTATTAATTTTTGTAAATAAAATATATTCATTATAAGTTGTAATTTTTAGTCTTATTCAATTTTATTATCAATAAAATTGTAATTTTCACCTTATTGTTTGAAATTTGTTTAAGCACATTTTATACATAATAAGGACTAAAAGACAAAAAAAAACTCCATACTTAAAGTTGGATTTGATTTTTAAAATGCCAATACTTGGATGAGAGTATATTGGATTTTATTTAATTTAGAAGATAGTATATTGAATTATTCTCTTTTATAGTTACACATTTTGGATGTGTTACTCTTTATTTCAATGTGGGATAAAAGTCTTTATTTATAAGTATATTATAGATCGTCCATCATTCTTCGTCTATATTAATACTCTATCTTCTATTATTATAATTTAACAACAAATATTATTACATAAACTATTATTCATTAGTTCTTTATCATTAATGATTTGCTTAGATTTATAAATTTATGTATATGTTTACTAATAAATAATATTATACACATTGAAAGAATAATTCTTATACAAATTGTATAAACCTAACAATAATTATTATACAAATAAATATTTTCTATATACAAATCATATTTCTCAATAATTCTTTATTTTTATCAATCAAGAATATATTTGAATAATAATTTTGTTTATATATATTATACAAAACATAAAGAAAAGTAGAAGACAAAAGAAAGTTTGTATCCCACATTGGAAAAAGATGAATGAATGCTCTAAACATGTAGTTATAAAAGAAAGTACTTTAACATATTTTGTCCCACATCGAAAGTGGAACATAAAACATTCAAGAATGTCTCTATAAAAGAGAAACAACCAAGAATGATTTTGTCCCATATCGAAAGTGGAACATAAAACATTAAAGGATGTCTCTATAAAAGAGAAATAACCAAGAATGATTTTGTCCCACATCGAAAGTGAAACATAAAACATTCAAAGATGTATGTATAAAAGAGAAACAACCAAGAATGGTTTCATAAATTCACAAGCCTATCAAATATCTATGGGCTAGTATGAATTTCTTGTATTCATTTATTTTTAAAATTTGTTTTTAAGTATAAAAATCAATTTTTATAAATAAAAAGTATTTTTTTAAAATTTTCGGTTGAACCGCCGGTTCATGCAAAAAATCGGTGGTTTTGAACCGCCTCGTGAACCGGCGGTTTTTTGAACCGCAACCGCCGGGAGTCCGGGACCCTTGGCGGGCCGGTTCTGGTTCATGCATATGATGAACCGTGAACCGTCGGTTCATGAACCGGAACCGGCGGTTCGGAACCGTTGTGCATGCCTAACTGAAAGGCGTGAATAACACTTTCAGATCAAATCAATTTGGTGGTTCAACTAATATTTGATCGAATACAATTCAGGTTTTAGAAGTTTCGTAAGTTGATTTCCAGGTTGCACTTTGAACCAAAAAAAAGATCAATAAGAAGAGGCTTGAAACGAAAAATCGCGTCTCTTCACGAAGCATTGCGTCTCTTCCATTTCTTAACTGATTTTAACAGCTTTAAGGAGTTTCAAAAATTGCAAATCAGTTCTTCGACTATCATAAATTATATTTCCAGATGAATTTTCTACACAGCTCGACCCCAACCATGGGCTCTGCCCTTTGGACCCGGCAACTCGGGGGCCCTGCCCCCGAACCCCCGTCTGATCATAATGAATTCAAACAAGCGTGCACTCCGCACTTCCAAACTTATATGATATCTCATTATGATAATATTGATCAATCAAGTTAATCTAATTATACTAAAATAACCAACATAACATGTATTTGTGTAGTTATATATATGGAGTACTACTATGGCACAAAGTTATGAAAGCAAATTACACTAACCATAGCATACCACAAAGAAGATATGAAGAGAATCATATGGCTAATCATAAGAAGTCAAGAAAAATCAACTCTATACTCATAAAAATTACAAAGAATTTCACCACATAATATATAATTTATATTCTAACATAAGTTTTGTGGGGAATCTTAAGTTCATGAATCTTATCATACACTTACCCAAATAAATAATTTAAACCGTTTACCTTTTTAAAAATCAAACAAAAGGAATAAAATATCAAGAATCTTGCTTTTTCATTGTCCCAAATCCAAGGAAATGTATTTAATGTACACGTGGCGGACATTCACGCGACACGAAAATGGGGTGAGTGAAGGTAGGTACACGTGTCTGGCGGCATACAAGCCGGCGAAACCGACACATGATTACGTGGCATTTGATTTATGGATATGTATTAACTCTCCTTTTAAGTTTAGGGGTAAGCCCTCGTGATTTTTAACTCTTCCTTTATTATTACCTCTATTTTTTTATTTAATATTTGTATTTTATGAGTAATTAATAAATCTTCCACATCCTCAAATCTTATCCAAATTCCAAATGTAGTGTGGTAGCTCCTATGACTTAGGTAATTAGAGTTCTAATACTATTATTCCTTGTTTTAATGTGACACTTGGTGAAATATATACTTATATTAAATGTTGTTTGTCTCCTAAATAATTGGTATCTTATGTTTTAATATGAAATTTGTTAGTATTTAAGTTAGTGTTGTATGGATAATTGCAAACAAGATTTGATTGATTCCTACCACTTCTCACGCATGTTGAGGAGGTGCAATTTGGAAAAGTAATGTTGATGGCCATTTAATTAGTTATATTTTGGCAAGGGACGCATGTTGAGGAGGTGCAATTTGGAAAAATAATGTTGATGGCTATTTAATTAGTTATATTTTGGTGGAGGAGTGTTATATTGCTAACTCAATACTTAACTGTTAATTATAATTAAATAATAGTGATGAGATATTTAAATTAAGGGCTTAGGGTCAATTTATAACAAATTAATTGTAACTAACTTTTAAAAAATATCTCATAACTTTAAAACGCATATAACTTTCTCGATTTAAATTATTTTTTCGCACAACATATATCAAATTAAAGATAATTTCATAAGGATTCTAACGAGATCTATCACATATGTTCCGATGTCAACATTTGAAAAAAAAATAAAAAATTTTCAATTTTTTCGCACAACAACAAATGTCAACATGATATATAAAATATGCGAATATAATACATGTAAAATTTCAATATAAGCAATGTGTTAACATTCTCAAAGCATTGTGTTGATATTTTCGAAACACTATATTGACATTTTCATCCAAAATCCCAATTTGATAGTTTTTTTTTTATCTTTTTTGATTTAATTAATAAAAATGAAAATTACCCGTGACAAATTGTAGACCACAAATTTTATAAAATCATATGGTCTTAAATTAGTTATAGTTAGCAATTAAATGGTGAGTTAGCAATTGATCACTCCCTATATAGTTTATATATTCCATAAACATAGATAATTCATGTAGTACTATTTAATAAGGAAAGTTGACTTAATCCCAAGACTAATTATAACTGGATATATTACAAATGAAATGATTGTTTATTGTCATTGCTATAATATATCAACTTGACACTAATCAAGGCTTAATTAATTTTGAACAAAAACAAATCCATATAAACCTATTGGTTATTATCACTGTAACTGATAGGCGTGAAAATACGGATATCGGGTATTTTTTTGGGTTTCCCGAACCCGACCCAATATCCAATTTTATGGGATCGAGTAATGGATTGAGTAATAAAATTTAAGATAATTCGGGTTGGATAACCCGATCGGGTATCAGGTATTGGGTATTACCTGAATACCCGATTTATTATTTAGACTATTTTTTAACACCCAATTTATTATTTAGAATTTTTTAATATCTGATTGGTTTTTGATTTTTGAAATTATATTGTTGATTGTTTTTATATTTAATTCGACGTGCTACAAGTTCCACATAGTAATTTTTCATCCACGTGAATGATTGATTTCGGTTTTGGGCTTGTAGTAGGCCAGACCCAACTTTAGATTGGGCTTAGTAATTATTGATTTATGTCGTTATTGGACCATAAATATGCGTGCATTTTTGTCACTACATTGTAAATAAATTTTTTTATTGCAACTATAATAGGACTTTATTTTTATAAATAGCTTAAGTAGTTGAATGCATTTATTTGCTTGTGTTGTTATGAATTATGGGCCCATAAAAATCCAATCACAATACACTTACTTTGGTATTGGATTTTAGTCTTCACCTAAAGTTAATATAGTTTGAAATAAATCAGACACTGTTTACAAAATTGACAAATCATCACCACGTTTGATTGTTATGTGTCCAATATTTGGAAAGACAACGACACACAATTTATTTATATTATCTAATAATAATTTTCCATTTATTACTTACTAAGGAAATAAGTTGGGGACGTATGTCTAGCTTAAAATAATTGAACGTATCAATCACTTATGCCTTCTACTAATATTTATTTATTGTTGTCCTCGTTGCTTATTTGAAGAGAATTTGGCGTCCAAAATTAAGCCCAATTGGTAGACGTGTCACTATGTTTTTAAATTGTTATGTATACATATATAAGAGTTGGATTAGGTGAAAATTATATTATGTTAAATAATCAGAATTAATTGTTCAAAAGGAAAATTTAAATACAAAGCCTTATGTCTTATCGACTAGCTTAAAAAGCAATGAATTATGGAGCAACATATTGATAGTTTAAATGATCGATAGATATATAATAATTCAAATAAATAAAATTAAGGGCTAATTAAAAATCAGCCAACAAAACCGGCCTTTAATGTTTTGTTTCCTTAATTTAAATGGTTTATAAATTAGAACTAATGTAATCTTATTATTGAAAATGACCACACTGTAATTAAAGTCAATTTCGATGTGGCTCGTAAAATAATAATACTACTAAAAACTTTAGCTACGAGACAATCTATTCTTCAATCATGCTCCACTAAGATGGATAGCTTTAAATTTTTATCAAATCTTACTCAAATAAAGCAATAATCAATCAACTGAACAAATGTCATCAAAAAATATAATGAACGAACAAGTGTCCTATCGATCGGGAATGAATACAAAAAGTGAATGATAGAAAGAATACAAATAAAAAATAAATGTGTATCATCCTAATAACTTGATCGTTTTTTTGGCGGTTTGAAAACGTTGTGAATATTCTTGAAGTTTTCTAAATCCATATATACAGAAGACCAATTTTATTCTATAATAATAATCATTGCCATAACAATAAATTCAAACACGATTAATCCAACGATCATTTTAAATGAAGTATATATTTCACCTATATTTCAACATGTAGTCGATTTAAATTTTAAAATATGAAACATTTATCAGAAAATAAATATTTTGTTCAACCGCTTATTTCTCTTCATCTCATTTTGCATATACATTTTTTTTTATTTTTCTTTAATTTATTTTTAAGTATTTTAATTGAATTACAGTATAATTGTTTTTTTTATCTAGAGTTCATTATACCCAAATTACATTATATAATCCAAAAAATAAGATGTAAATTTTTTAAAATTTTAAATAAAATTTAATTAAGATGTAATCATATTACAATAATATTTTTTTATAGGGAATATTATAAAAAGATTGGATTCATAAAATGAAATGTAAAGTGATGCGATTTCGCCCCTTTCATCCTCCCAAGTTAAAATCTTCACATCTCTCTCTCTGTCTTACCGGCAACCGAGTCACACGAATTATATCTATAATTCTCACAATCTCGTGTATCAGCACACATAAAATCCACACACACTGCTAGCTCACTGCAGTAAGCTCCGATTGTAGCTGCCTCGAGCTTCAGCAGCGGTTTATTTGATTTGGAAGTTTATTAATCGGAGATGGATATCCTTTCAGCTTCTTCAACGGCGCACCGGTTGATGTGATGAGTGTTCTCCTCTCTCGATGGCGGTTTCTAAGTTTCGTTATACTGTTTCACTTCGATTAATTGGCTCCGCATTCGCGATTCTGCTAGTGTACATCGCAATTCTCGCTTCGGCGCTGTCGGATTCGGATTCCGATTCTGATATTCTACTGTTCCATCAGGACTACTCGCCGCCTTCTCCGCCTCCTCCGCCGCCGCACCCGCCGTCGCTCTCGTGCGAGGATATCGGCGGCGTTGGTTCGTTGTACACCACTTGTGAAATAGTATCCGATTTGAACTTGAGCGAGAACGTGTATGCAGAGGGCGAGGGGAACTTTGTAATTTGGCGGAATGTGAGGGTGAGCTGCTCATCGTTTCTCGGCTGCGAGATTTCAATCAACATCTCAGGGAACTTCTCTTTGGGCGAGAATTCTTCGATAATTAGTGGCACGTTTCAGTTAACTGCGGATAGCGCGAGTTTTGGGAATGGCTCTACTGTGAATACGACATCTCTAGGGGGGACGCCACCTCCACAGACTAGTGGGACCCCGCAAGGGGTTGGTGGAGGCGGTGGGGGGCATGGGGGTAGGGGAGCGGCATGTTTGACGGATAAGACTAAGCTTCCAGAAGATGTGTGGGGTGGGGATGCATATTCGTGGTCTAGTTTGAAGGAACCGTCGAATTATGGAAGTAGAGGGGGGACGACGAGTAGGGAAGTTGATTATGGGGGCGGAGGAGGAGGGAGGGTGATGTTGGCGATCTCGGGGCTTTTGGAGGTGAATGGTACTATTTTGGCAGAAGGAGGAGATGGAGGTGCTAGAGGGGGTGGTGGTTCTGGAGGCAGCATCTTCATTAAGGCGAATAAGATGTAATTCCTTGTGTCTTTACTTCATAGTATAATTTTCTTGTGCTTTGGTTTAGATTCAGAATTGTGGTTGTATCAAACTGTTTGATGAAATTTTTTATTTGCATAGCATGTTAATTCCACTTATGCTTATCATGAAGTGAAGCTATGTTATTTATCCAGACTCCAGGCTAGCAGTTATGATAGGAATTTTTGAAGGACGATAGTGCTATTCAAAACTTAGTAGTACCTTTTGGTAGCTCTTTATCCATGCAATTTTTGAGTTAATGCTTCTAATCGTGATAGCTTTATATAGTTTGGTCTTATATTGGGTGCATTAGTATCCCATGCAGAAATTTTATAGCCTTCTAGTTGTGGCCTTGTGGGTTTTGCTGGCATTGCAATCATCTTACGACATCATTTGCATTTTAGAAAAATATATGGTGTCCATGTCTCAATTCTCAAATGTTTTATAATCCAACCACTAGCTCTTCAAAACTGAGCTATAGCATGATAGGCAATTTATTACTATTTGCTTAGCATTGGAAGACCTGAAAAAATGAACTGATTTTAGCATTGAAAGATGGGAATGTTTCTAGTTGGATGTCCTTATTAATTTACATGTCTGCTATTTGTTGTATCACAGCACATTCTAAGCTAATGAAGTAGGAGTACTATTTTTTTTTGTAAAATAGCTTTGGACAACAGCATGCATATAGATCTAGCTAACACATATCGCATGTGTAGTATTTTGGAATATCCCCCATCTATGTTGTAACATATTCAGCTGTAAAGAACTTTTCATTTCAGAGTTTCATCTCATTCATTATAGGATCTACATAGATTATCTCGTGGGCCAGGATGGTTTTGTTTATGCTGCTGCATTTAAATTGTTACGTCAGTATTACGTATTGAACATGCTTCTTGTTATTATAATTCCGATAATGTGTGCCACAAATGACTATCATATTTGTTTGTTTCTACTTTATTCTTCTGCCGGTCCTGTATTCTTGTCTATTTTGCGACTTTGAAAGCCAACAGAAAAAGCAGGCAACCACGGTTTGATCTATTCAATATTACAATTCATTTAATTCTTTTAGTGATCAAGTCTTCTTGTCTAGGAGTATTATGTTTGGTTAATTTATTAGCTGTGATTCTGAACAATCCTAAATCCCCAACCTAATACTTTAGTTGATATCAGTCCATTGTTTAATGTGAAGTGCAGGGCTGGAGTTGGCCATATAAGTGCTTGTGGGGGTAGTGGTTTTGCTGGAGGTGGTGGTGGTAGAGTTTCAGTTCATGTATATAGCTGGCACTATGAACCACCTGTATATGTACATGGTATGACCTACGCTACTTTCTTGTCTCTTTTCGTTGTGATTCTGGACTTTTATGCTGCATTTGGTCATGTGATAAAAATCTCATGATGTAAAGGTACTTGTTTGCATCTATAGCCTACTTTTATGTTTTAACATCGAAACACTTGTTATTGTAGAATTGAAATATTTGTTATGATATGGTAGCTAAGGATTGCTAGAAAACTGAAAACTGCCTCTGATCTCTGGCTAGCTTCCTATGAGATGGAGTATATAAGCCCGTCAGTTCTAACAGCATATATTATTCTATGGTGCAGGAGGGAGTAGTCGCAGTTGCCCTGAGAATGCTGGTGCGGCTGGTACTTTTTATAATTCGGTACCTCGCAGCCTTACCATCAGCAATAATGACAAATCTACTTATACGGACACACTTCTCTTGGACTTTCCTCAACCATTTTTGACAAATGTCTATATCTCCGATCAGGCAAAGGCTGCTGTTCCCTTGTTATGGAGCCATGTGATGGTCAGTGGAACTGTATATTTGCATGTCCTCTAACATAATAGTAACAGTGTAGCTCTTTTTTGTATATAATCCATATTGTTTACTTGATCATTCTCAATGGAATGAACTGCCTATCAACTTGTTATAGAGACATCCACTCGGGAGTATATTTATATTCCTTCATTTTTCATTTAAAAACCAATCTAGCCTTCTTCAGGTTCAAGGACAGATCAAGCTTTCACGCGGAGCGTTAACCTTTGGGCTTGCACATTATACACTGTCAGAGTTTGAGCTGTTCGCAGAAGAACTCCTAATGAGTGATTCTATTCTAAGAGTAAGTGATATTTTGTTTGATTCACAAAAAATATATGGAGTGCCTGACAAAATGACTCCTATACCCTATGCTTTACTGAGAAAGGTTCTGCTGCATTGCTGGACATGCTTTGACATACTTACCAGTTACCAATATCATTGATGGTGTGATGTTGCATAACCTAGTATCGTTTTGAGAAAAGCTTGTGCTTATTTTTTACATTCTATTTTTTTTGAGTTTGATAGTTGAGAAACATGACACTGAGTTGTACAATATATTCTAGGTTTTTGGTGCTCTCCGCATGTCTGTTAAAATGTTTTTGATGTGGAACTCAAAGATGATAATATACGGAGGCAGGGATGAAACTGTCGGGACATCATTACTTGGGGCTAGCAACCTCTTAGTTCTAAGGGTAAGTAAGCTAGGTTGCCTATTGTATCTTCACATGGCATTAATAATTGACTTCCTTGCCAACTTTCTTTTGGCAGGAATCCTCTCTTATACATTCGAATGCAAGCCTTGGTGTTCAAGGTCAAGGTTCATTAAATTTGTCTGGTCCTGGAGATTGTATTGAAGCCCAACACTTAGTTTTGTCATTGTTTTCAAGCATCAAGGTATGCCTTCTCTGAGTATATGTTTCTTCTAAGCCTGATTCGTCCTTCAAGGCATGGACTGGAGTACATGTTTACTTTTTCTGTATATTGGATGCCAATAATATGCTGCACAAAGGGCTCTCGTTTTTGTTGGTTTCCCATGTTCGCCATTATTTTTTCCACTTGTAACTGGGCTCGAGAAGACCTTTGCAGCTGACTTTAACTACTTATTCTTTTCTTACTATATTATATTATCCACAGCCTGTGGCTAGCATATGCAACAGATGTTATATGTCTAACTGGGTATTGTTGCTTTGTTTTCATTTCATGATGAAGATTGGACATGGATCGGTTCTGCGTGGTCCTCTTAGAAATGCCACTGATGATGATGTGTGAGTCCCATAGTTCATGCTAAAATAACTTAAGCTTGACGTGTACAATTTAGCTCATCAGATTCACCAGCAGATGGTCAAGTTCTTATCTTGGGTAATTGTTTGTTGCTACTTGTTAGGATGCCCAAACTGCACTGTGAGTCACAAAATTGTCCTATTGAGCTGCTTCACCCACCCGAAGATTGTAATGTTAACTCTTCTCTCGCCTTTACCATGCAGGTGCAAATTTGTTACGAAATAAAACATCATTAATTTTAATTTCCACTAGTCTTTAGCTTAAAGCTTTTGGCTTTTTTCTCCGGGCTTAGCATCCGATTTCATTTTCTGTTATGGATTTCTTATGTACTTTGTTATTTGTTGTGAAGATCTGTCGAGTGGAGGATATACTAGTTCAAGGTCTTGTTGAAGGTTCTGTTGTTCTTTTCCATAGAGCACGAACGGTGACTGTCCAATCTTCTGGAATTATAAGTGCATCTGGAATGGGTATGACTTGGGCTCATCTCCTCTTTTCAGTCCATCATGCCTATTTTTTATGAAATTATTTTATTCTAAGAAATATCTCTCGCGCTCGCTCTCTCAAATCGTTAAGAGTGTGAGTAAAGGAAAAGTTTCTATTATGTCATTGCATCCGTAAGTTAGTTGATTATAGAAGACTTTGCATTAATGTCATACAGTACTTGACAATTTAGGATTTTGAATTTGTACAGGCTGCAATGGTGGTGTTGGTCAAGGAAAATTACTTGGCAATGGTCTTGGTAGTGGTGGTGGACATGGTGGTCAAGGTGGAATGGGCTGTTACAATGACAGTTGTATAGAGGGAGGAGCATCCTATGGGGATGCTGATTTACCCTGTGAACTGGGCAGTGGAAGTGGAAATGAAAGCTTGGCCATGTCAACTGCTGGTGGAGGTGTTTTAGGTTAGCTAAGATACAAAAATAAACTAACATAAAAGAAAAAATGCTATATATTACTATTCTTGGACATGGTATATATTTTACTCCTAGTTCAGTAGTAACCTGTTTGCTGGATTTCCATTCTCAAGTTCTTCTAGCATGCGTAGCCAAGTCATTCTTCATCTGCTCCTTCCTTGCAGTGATAGGCTCCTTGGAGTATCCATTGCAAAATTTGCAGATTGAAGGTTCCGTTAGAGCAGATGGGGACAACTCCAGTGGGAGCATCCAAAAGAAGGATTCCCTCATTAGTGTTCCATATATTGGTCCAGGGGGTGGATCTGGAGGTTCCATCTTGTTATTCTTGCATACATTGTCCCTTGGTGAATCTGCCATTTTATCCAGCACTGGAGGTCATGGGAGCATGAATGGTGGTGGTGGAGGTGGTGGTGGAAGGATTCATTTTCACTGGTCGGATATTTCCACTGGAGATGTATATTCGCCAATTGCTTTAGTGAATGGAAGCATTCTTGCTGGGTTAGTGCAAATGCTTCTTCTATTGCCCCTCAATTCTTGCAATTTCTGGAATAATTTATCAAGTAAAATCCTAAATTAATGATTTATTTAACTATGTTCTTGTACGTACTAATCGCACGCTTTTCTTGACAAGATAACTAGCATTTTTTTTTCCGAAGTTGCAATTGAAGAAGCAATGGGAAAAATTGGCTCTTAATAATTTCAGCATGTATGTCGATTCAAGTTGAATGCTGGGGAGTGCCTGTTTTTTCTTGTTGCACCTTGGCATTTATGCTACATTAACAGTTCTTTTACCATAGGGGTGGATTTGGTGGTAATCAGAGTCTCATGGGTGAAGATGGAACAGTCAGTGGAAAAGCTTGCCCCAAGGGACTTTACGGGATATTCTGTGAGGTGATTTATAATTCATAATCCCTGACCTGTCTCCAAGTATTCTTTCATCTCTAGTGAAATATTTTGGTCAATGTTTCTCTTTTCAAGTCATGGGGTGGGGTACTGGGGTTCGTACCCTGTATATCTAAGTGCCTAAGGTATAGTCTTTACCAAGTTCTCATATGATATTCGTTGAAATGGTTCAACAGATTGATGGCTTGTTATATCACAAAATCATTGCACTCGTATAATATGATTTTATTATGGTTGAGATAGGATATGCAAAATCCTTTCTCATTGCTGCTGTTTATTAGTAGTTTGCTAGGTTGGGCTGTCTACCCAAAATATAAGAATCACACTGATCAGAAACTGTTACACACTAAGTAATATTTGTTCAACACGGTTTTTGTCAAAATTTCTTTCTGAGCTCATTACTGTTTTTCATAACTGCAGGAATGTCCAGATGGCACTTATAAGAATGTTACAGGGTCAGACGTATCCCTGTGTTCTTCATGTCCAAGTCATGAGCTTCCCGGTCGTGCCGTTTATGTTCATGTTCGAGGTACTGCGAAATCCAGAGGGTTATGTGGTTTCTGTCCGTCCTTTTTTGTTATCCTTGGAATTATTGATGTTATCTTCTCCTTTCTAAGTGCAATACATTCATACCTGATTTTTTTGGTCCCGGTCCCAAAATATAATACCCTTTCAATAGTCAAAAGTTCTGCTTATGCTCCCTTTTCCATTTTATACGTGCAGTTGCAAGATTTAATATACTAGCCTCCTGATTGTTCTGGCAGGTGGTGTTACTGAGGCACCATGCCCTTACAAATGCATTTCTGGGAGATATCACTTGCCACACTGTTATACTACTCTTGAAGAGTTGGTATATACATTTGGTGGACCCTGGGTGTTCAGCCTCCTCTTTGTAGGTGTCGTTATCTTGCTTGCAATGGTGCTAAGTGTGGCACGGGTGAAGTTCAATGGGGAAGATGAAATATCCAGCCATGGTCCTATACAGCAGGGTTCTCTAACAGATCACTCATTCCCTTTCCTGGAGTCTTTGAATGAGGTAAGTTCTGTATAACCTTGAACATTCAGCCTCTAAAATAATAATATGAATGCCAAGATTAATCTCCCATTCTCTTATTTTAATGGTTAAGTATGAAAGTTTTTAGCTCATGTTTGCCACTAGGTTCTGGAAACTAACAGAGCTGAGGAGTCTCAGAGTCACATGCATAGGCTGTACTTTATGGGTCCGAATACATTTAAAGAACCTTGGCATCTTCCTCATTCGCCCCCTAGACAAGTTAGAGAAATAGTGTAAGTTTCTCCTGTCATTATTGCTCTGGGCTGTTTGGCAAATTAGTGCAGATATGCTGCAATTGCTTATCTTACTATTCGAAGTTGCTAATACAATTCATTTTCTCTGTGCCATTTAGAAGATTAAGAGATACTGCTGACCTAGAGGTAACCTTTGATTTTCTTACGAAATGGCAGATATGAGGACGCATATAATACATTTGTTGATGAGATCAATGCGCTTGCTGCCTATCAGTGGTGGGAAGGGTCAGTGCATATTGTTCTTTGTGTACTCGCTTATCCTCTTGCATGGTCGTGGCAACAATGGCGGCGGAGAATGAAAGTACAAAAAATCCGAGAATATGTACGGTCTGAATATGATCATGCTTGCTTGCGCTCCTGCCGTTCACGTGCTCTGTATGAAGGGTTAAAGGTTAGTTTCTCAAGAATCATGCATGTATTGTGAACATCAATTTTCATGGTGGTTACCTTAGTTTGAAATAAGAATCTTCATAGCTGGGCACTGCAGCTATTATAGCATCCCTGCATCACATCCAGACTCAGTGTTTGATTGATATGGATCAAATTTCTACCATTTTCCAAACGGATTTTGCTACCTATTATTGAATACTTGAGGAACATCATCGCGCAAATTGTCACCTTCGGTATCTGTACATACCACGGAAGGAAATGAATTAGAAATAGGAAAACAAAATTTTGACGCTATCAATGTCAGTTTTTCACATAATGATTGAGGAAAATATTTGTCAATTCTTTTTTATTTAAGTTCATAGACCAATTTGGAGTTTAAACAGTATAACAACAATTTTCTGTATTCATGCAACATCATGTAGGAGCAGAAAGACAGTTAAACTGCTCAGCAAGTTTTCGGTAACCTGCTTTCAGGGCTGGTTCGATGCTCTGAAGGCCTACAGCCTGAAGCTGCCCAAACCTGTTTCGATTTTCACAGTGTCACGTTGCAATACTTGTTTAGTAGCCTATGAAACGCTTGTAGAAATCATATGAGGCTAAGTGAATAAAGAATCCACAGCATTAGCAATGGCAAAAATCTCATCTCAAAACTTGGGAAGATCATATATTGTAACTGATAGTATCACTGTTTGTTCCAAGGAATCTTCTTGTTTACTGGAAGCACGAACATAGGAAACCTACCTTGTAAGATAACTATAACATATAGTTACAAGAATTGTCCTCTGAATTCTGAAATATGGAAAGAAGGAAGAAAATGGAACAAAGACTTACTTCTAGAGGATGTTTAGCAGCTGAATGGATCTCATATGACTACTTGTGTTTTGCAATAAGACCTAATAGGATGTGATTATGTTAATGCTTCAAATATTGCTAATAAACTTAGGGAGGAAGTCAATTGTCCTGAAACAAGAATGCGCATGAATCCTTCCTTTGGCCAAATCTTCCCAACTAAACACAATCTAAATGATACTATAAAAGATCCATAGCTTTAGCATTACGAAAACATCAGACTGAAAAAGGGGAAGAAACAGATTAACAGTCCACTGGATTTTGAAAAGTGAAAGCAGTAGCACTAAAGGGTGCAAAAGAAACTGATAGCTGTTCTTAGATGACCTTCAACAGCTTATTGGATCTCCTATGACTACTCGTGTTGTTAACGGAAATCATCATAGGAATATTTAGCTAATTTTCCAATTTTGCAACGAACTTGAAGATACCATTATATTGAAACAAGAGGCTCCATTAATCCTACTTCTCGACAACACTTTCAACAGCTTATTGGACCCTCCTTCATGGTGGTTACCTTACTTTTCTTTGAAAAGTTCATATCATTTTGCACAAATTCTGACTTTATAGGATAGTATCCCTGACTAGCATTAACTTCTATATTCGTTAACCATCTAACTTTATGGTTAGCCTGACTAATAGTCCATTTACATGAATCAGAAGTTCTAGCCAAAACTGGAAATTGCTCTAGAGACTGTTTATGAGTTTTTTTTTTTTGCAATTAACCCAATATGCCAACCATCTCCTTGAAATGTATTTTCTCTAGGTGCAGTCTTGACACCCTTTTAATATAATTACTGACGTGTTACTTCAGGTTGCTGCCACACCAGATCTTATGCTAGCATATCTTGATTTTTTTCTTGGAGGTGATGAAAAGAGAAGTGACTTTCCTCCTTGTCTCAGACAAAGATTTCCAATCTCTCTAATATTTGGAGGAAATGGGAGCTACATGGCTCCTTTCTCACTTCATAATGACAACACTATCACCAGTATCATGAGTCAGGTTTGTCGTCTAAGTACAGGGAACTGTCAACCACTTTTTTTTAATCAAGAAAACTCTGAAAAACTCTGAAATAGGCATTTCGTTGGTATTTTTTAATAGAATACAGAATTCTTCTGAAACACATCTTTTCTTCAGGCTGTGCCTCCCACTACTTGGTACCGGTTTGTGGCTGGCTTGAATGCGCGATTACGTTTGGCTCACAAGGGTTGTCTGAAAAGGAAATTTCGCCCAGTCATCGAATGGCTTGAAACTTGTGCAAATCCCAAATTAAGTATCTACGGGGTGCGTGTGGATCTTGCTATATTTCAAGTTACTGTTAGTGGCTATTGCCAGTACAGACTTATGATATATTCTGCTGAAGAACTGGACCATATATCATTTGGACATCTTGATGAATCAACTCAGAATGAACAACACTCAAGGTATGCACAGTATGCTTACAGATAATTCTTTTTTTAGTTATGGATACATGCTATTTTTTGTATTTTAAAAACATATATGGTTTATTGCAAAAGACTTTTTGCGATATAACCATGCCTTTTGTTTCAGTTGTGTTGATAACTTTCAGTTTTTAGCAATTTGACGCACAGACCCCTAGTTTCAGCAAAATAAAATCAAGTTCTGCTCTGCCCCTTTTTTCTTTTGATAATAATGGATCCCAACTATAGTACTACATATCAGATTATTAAGTCTAATTTTGGTTAATTTTTTTTCCATTTAAAGGGATATGCTTAAATTGCGAATTTGTTTTACAATGGGCTCAAATATATATGAGATATCCCAAAGATCTTGTACGAAAAATCTAGTATAATTTGGCCAGTCCTTCCTTCTTGTAACCCCTTTAGATGGAAAATGACTTAGTAACTAATTTGGTGGAAATTGTGGTAACCTGCAATGTCATTGCCATATTGTGCTTTCACGCCTGTTAATTACTCCTACCTTCTGTTGTTGCATCATATATCTCCTTTTGCATGTCAGTTCTGTGAGTTTATTCTCTCTGAAAGATGAGATTGACTCTGGCCAAAGTCGGAGAAGCTCCAACTATAACTCAAGACAGAAGATTTATCAAGGGATATTAGATATTAAAAGTTTGAAGGCGCTCAAAGAGAAAAGAGATGCATCTATTCTCTTATCTATCCTGGTTCACAACAGTAGACCTGCCAATCATCAGGTACCTCCATGTCTTCGCTCTCCACATAGTTAATCCACCCACTTGCTATATATTTGTACGTCATTGTGTTTATTATCTTATTACTGCTAAAAGTCGTGTGAATTGTGCTGCAGGATCTTGTCGGTTTGGCCATCTCTACCCTGCTTCTAGGAGATTTTAGCTTAGTATTGCTCACATTGCTTCATCTGTACTCACTTTCCATAGCAGACGTCTTTCTCGTGTTGTTAGTTTTACCCCTGGGGATTTTGATCCCCTTCCCTGCTGGTATCAATGCTTTATTCAGTCACGGACCAAGGCGATCAGAAGGAGTTGCTCGTATGTATGCTATGTGGAATGTCTCATCCTTGATAAACACGGTAAGTTGCACTTCTTTCTACATCAGTGTCTGGCTACTTACACGTACTTCAAATTCACAAAACATTTTTTTTCATAAAAGTTAGTCTTGTTATCATCCCACTTAATTCATGGAGTGAAAAATACCAACAGTTACAGAAGAGGTTCATGAACAATCTCCAACTGAAAAAGTTCCCTTACTAGGATATGTTTTTTGTTTGTTATTAGGATTTTGTAACTATGTGAGTTAGTGGGAAAAATCTCTTCCTATAGTTTCTCCTATTAATATCAGTATTGCCTGGTTTTGATGGCACAGGGTGTTGCATTTGTCTGTGGCTACATACACTATTCCAATCAATCAAGTAGCCGACTTCCAAACTTCGAGCCACTGAATATGTGAGCCCTGCATCCTACTTTTTATCTTTATCTTTTTTTTTATTTATAAATTTTGGACGTTCACTAGAGTTGTTATTATCATGTGATGTAATCTGCAGGGACGGAAACGAGTGGTGGATCTTCCCCGCTGCACTTGTCTTGTGTAAGTGCATCCAGTCGCAACTCATAAACTGGCACGTCGCGAATCTGGAGATTCAAGACCGTTCGCTGTACAGTAAGGACTTCACTATGTTTTGGCGATCATAATATTAGTCACTAAGCAAAAACTCACCAATTCCCATCGTTTTTTGGTGTGGGTTTTGTTTGTAGTGGATGTTAATGATAGTCCCCTAGAGAAAATAGATTGATTTTTGCAGAGTGGTATAAATAAGTTGAAAATGAAATTGGGAAAAGTTTGGTAGGATTAGCTAGCTATATCTTCTACAGTTGTGTTCCTCTACTGTAAATAGTGTTTTGATCTCTAATTCTAGCCACTTGTCGCGTTTGTGAAGGATTATGGCTTCTTAATACACCTTGATGTTAGAAAGGGAGATGGGAGTATTATTTGCAGTAGAAACTCTCTTTTATATATACATATTCAAATGAGAGAAAAGATGGTTAGAGTATTGTTAATTGAAGTTGAGTAAATAGAAAAGATAGAGAAAAATGACTACCTTATTAAAAATGAAAATACACTAGTTTTTGTTGACATATGCTACTTTAAAAAAAATAGAACTACTGATAATGAACAAAAGGAGCTGTAAATTCATTGGCTTTGCATGTTTTGACCAAATTAATTTGAAGAGCATGAATGTGAATTCGAAGTGCAAACGAATCATGCCTATTCAGAGCGAGCTAATTTGGGTAGATTGGAAGTTCCAAGTTTTCTTCCAATTTATGTGAATTATATTGAAACCGCTTGTGTGTGTGTGTGTGTGTGTGTGTGTTGTGGCAAGGAAAGGAAAGGAATCAGTTAGGATCCACTTTTATTCAAATTTTGATTTTGATTTTGATTATATTTAAATTAGATTAAGTTATGTAAAATATATGACCTTTGGAATTTTGATATAAGAAGCTTCATAGTTGGGCACTGCACTTATTATAGCATCCCTGCATCACATCCTGAGTCAGTTTTTGATCTATATAGATCAAATTTATACCATTTTCCTAACATATTTCGTTACCTATTATCGAATACTTGAGGAACATCATCGCGCAAATTGTCACCATCAGTATCTGTACATACCACGGAAGCAGATGAATTACAAATAGGAAACAAAATTTCAAGGCTATCAATATCAGTTTTCACGTAATGATTGAAGAAAATAATAACCAATCCTTTTTAGTTTGTTCTAAACTACTGAAAGATTCAACTTCATATAGCAATGTTGAATTTTTCCATATATGCCGGGCTGTAAACGAGTCGACTTGGGCCGGGCCGGGCCGGGCCAGGAGAGTACTTTATTTTTCAAATCAACTAAACTGCTATCAAGGTTTGGATACAATTGAGAAGTGACAGAGGGTCAAGTTGCAAGGATCGTATATTTGAACTTCTTAACATAGTTCTAGCATTTATTGAAATTTCTTATACTACGTATTATGTTCTGCTGATTGAAGACCATAACTATTTGTCTATTTCTAGTGTTAAGCCAATTTGTTATCGAATTGTGAACTAGTCAAACGTTCTACTATCTGAGTTTAGAGATCAAATTCAAGGTGATAATATCCAATTCCTCAACCTAAAACTTTATAATTAATTAATAAAGTGAAAATACTAGTTTATGTCTCATTTTTTTATACACTCTACTTCTAGCTATATATGGAAAATATATTCTAATTATACAAGTATTTCCTTGATTTGATTTTCCATAATCTTTAATTAATTTCCTTCACTATTCTTGCCATATTTTCATCTCTTAATTTCTTATTTTCCAATTAATTGATTTTTCCATTCAACACTAGTATATATGGACACATGCAGACCAAATTCTAGCATTAAAAAAAATTATGGTTATCGTTTCTGTTACGTTTATGTTATGCGTAGGCTTTTTTCTCTTCGAACTTTTCGTAATATTTTTGGTATTACTTTTCTTCCAATGTTTCCAGGAGGCAGATCTAGGGACCTTTGAAGAACTTAACTATCATTAGGCCTGAGCTGGAAAATGCCTTGTTCGCCTCTTCCGTTTTTATAAATATATACTGTATGTATGTTAGTATTTTTCAATTCTGCCATAAGGAATTGTATAGCTTAGTATAATTAAATTGTCAGTTTATAAAGTAAAGGGCTTCGATTTTTTTTATAGTACTACTACCATTTATATTGGTGCACATGAAAAGAGATAAGATGTGCGTATAAAAGCAAAACACCTCATGCATCCAAATTCATACAATCTACCTCCAACACTACATTTGATCAAGCAAATCACGATCACACAAAAATAAACGCACAACACACAGTAAAACACTCAAATCATAAAAGCAAATTACTTGGAGAGAGAGAGAGAGAGAGAGAGAGAGATTAATATACCCCATCAAAATGTCAGTACGTTGGAACACAACTATATTATTCCTCCTTATTTAAGACCTTTGGAACTTTGATATAAGAATCTTCATAGTTGGGCACTGCACCTATTATAGCATCCCTGCATCACATCCACACTCAGTTTTTTATTCATATACATTACATTTCTACCATTTTCTGAACGGATTTTGTTACCTATTATCAAATACTTGAGGAACATCATCGCGCAAATTGTCACCTTCGGTATCTGTACATACCACAGAAGCAAATGAATTGGAAATAGGAAAACAAAATTTCGAGGCTAGCAAAGCATGAAGAGGAGCAGTGTAACAACAATTTACTGTATTCATAAAACATCATGTAGGAGCAGAAAGATAGTTAAAATGTTAAGCAAGTTTTCGGTAACCTGCTCTCAGGGCTGGTTCGATGCTCTGAAGGTCTACAGCCTGAAGCTGCCCAAACCTGTTTCAATTTTTACAATGTCACGTTGCAATACTTGTTTAGTAGACAATGAAATGCTTGTACAAATCATACGAAGCTAAGTGAACAAAGAATCCACAGCATTAGCAATGGCAAAAATCTTATCACAAAACATGGGAAGATCATATATTGTAGTAACTGTTATTATTATATTACTATCACTGTTTGTTCCAACAAATCTTCTTGTATACCGGAAGCACGAACATAGGAAACCTACCTTGTAAGAGTTACTATAACATATAGTTACGAGATTTATCCTCTGTAATATGGAAGGAGGAAAATGGAACAAAGACTTGCTTCTAGAGGATGTTAAGCAGTTGACTGGATCTCCTACGACTACTTGTGTTGTAAAATAAGACCTAATAGGATGTGATTATGCTAATGCTTCAAATATTGCTATTTAACTTAGAGAGGAAGTCAATAGTCCTGAAACAAGAATGCGCATGAATTCTTCATTTGGCCAAATCTTCCCAACTAAACACAATCTAAATGATAGTATTACAATAAAAGTCCATAGCTTTAGCATTACGAAAACATCAGACAAAAAAAGAGGGAAGAAATAGATTAATAGTCGCTCGACTACATCACTTTTTATTCTAACAAAACAAAGGAAATCACTAAGCTTGAAAGGTCCTGGAACACATTTACAAGGTCCTGAAACTGATTATTGTTCTTTTGATGACTTTCAACAGCTTATTGGATCTCCTATGACTATTCGTGTTGGTAACGAAAATCATAATAGGAATATTTAGCTAATTTTCTAATTTTGATTCCATTATCCTGAAACAAGAGGCTCCATTAATCATCCTTCTCGACAACATTTCCAAACCAAACACAATCGCAAAGTTATAGAAACACCATCATATATGTCAAGTTGCAGCACCACAACTTTGGATCTTCTATAATTCTATTGTAGTTACACGTAATACCAGTGTACAACATAAGTGGTATTATACGCTCATCAAATAATAGTATACCAGGATGAAAAACATGAAAATCGCGAGAAACGAAATTGCTAGCAAACTCAGAAGACTACAAAAGCATAATGAGTTCCACTCAATCACATTTACACATTATAATAGATTTGTAACGACACACACACAAGCATGCATCAATACACATTATCTACACAAAACTATACATCATCCTCCGTACTAGCTCAGCACACATTCCCACTCGCCATAAACGCACAAATACAGAGCAAAATACATATAAACTGCCTTTCCAGAGAGAGAGAAAGAGAGTACCAGTCTACCACTTGCTGAATTTTGGGAGCAAATTCCTCGACCTACAAAATACAAAATACAAAATCAAAATAAGTAAACAGATAAATAAAACAATCAGCAGCTGAATTCATATTGCAAACAGACAGAATCCGAAATGCAAATTCTAATAGTAGTACTTGTTTCGGTGTGAGAGAAATCCGAGCTTTCTCAGCCAAACTCGGAACATCCGGCGGCTCGAGGCTATACTTCGCCGCATAAAACCGCTTTTTCGATTGAAATGCTTTCGGAAAAGCGCTGCTCCTGAAGCTGAACAACTGCGGATTAGCTCGGAGGAGCATAATCGCTCTGCTACCCATTTTGACGATAAGAAATGATGACTCTCTCTCTCTCTATCTCTCTAAACGTAGTGGGCTTTAATTTGAGACCAATAAAAATGTGTGCATTTTATACCCATGAAATAGGCCCATTTTGACCACTTTCTAATTAAAATGTTTTGGCAGAATTTTTTTTGATTAAACTGTATATGAAAAACTTTTACATAATGAAATTTTGAAATGAGTGATTGGGTTTTATTCTACTTCTTTAATCTGAAAAATATAATAAGAGGTTTTTGAGAGTTACAATTATCTTGATATATTGTGTTAATTTTCGATACAACATATATAAATGTATCTGTTATGAACTTATGATTATAAAAACAATAATAGTAGTAGTATTGAATACGAACTAAGTGTGAGTAGCACCTATACAATTATTATATCCAAATAAATATGTTGAAATTTTTTTCCTTAATTACTTGTATATGGCTATTCTTTCTAGTTTGTATTTGAAAATAGTGCAGTGAAATCTATCACTTGATATCATAGAATTCGTAAATTCATCACTTCTAGACTTAGATACACACAGTAAGATAAATAATTTATATGTTAATAAGTTTTATTTATTGTGATTATTTGTGTTTGTTTAGTACTCCGCTTACTAACAAATCCAACTTCATACTATTTCTCAATAAATCGTTATTCATAGCTCATAAGCAAATCCAAAATATTGAATCGAAAGTGGATCTTTTGATAGTAAACTCAACTGCATCTAAAATGAAATCATTACACAATGCAAGTATTATTGACAACCTTAATCAAACAAACAAAATAATAAATTCAAAGTATTTCCAACTAATTATTTATGTGTCATGTCTAATAAAGAAAAGGAGAAAAATACTGGAAAAACTATAAATAAAGGCCCGAGCCCGAGCCCGGGCCCGGTGTAGGACGATCTTCTTTGAATATTAAGTTATTTATTTAATGCATTATTTGAAAAGCGTTTCCAGCGGCAAGGCCACATGTATACATATGACCGTTGCTATATTACCCCAATAAAAACCAAAAACGGTTCTCTCATTTCTCTACAAATTTGAAAATCATTTTTGCAGCATTCGTGTCTCTCTCTCTCTCTCACGCCAACTGTGTGAGCTGTGTGTGTGTTTTCCGGAGATGGCGATCGCGGCAGAGTCTCAACAAGATCACAAGGTAGGCGATTAAAACCTCTGTTCGTAAAAGTTTGAAATTAATTTAGGGTTGTTGGATGATTTTTGGTCCAGTAATTGAACATTCTCTCAGGATCATTCCATCATTCATTTTCCTCTTTCTGTTGTGATTGTGTTGTATCAATTTCTCACTACAGGCTTTGGTCATTCATCTTTACGTTTTTTTTGTGTTTTTTCATTGAATTTGTTTTTTAAAATGCAATTGCACATGAAATTATCCATGTTTTGATTTTTCAATATTTTCTAATAGAAAGAAAGGAAATTGCAATTCTGAATTCGTAAATGTCAACAACTACTAAGAAATTCAGATGTATAATAGAAAAATCCGATGAAAAACCTCTGTAATTAGGGATGTAGAATCTTTTTTTTTCTGTCTTTGCTGCTATGATCGGGGAAGGGGGATCATGTGGCTCACCATGTCTGCATTGTGTTTTCGTAGCTCACTGTAGATTTTTATTGTTCGAGTTTCTTTGAGGTGCTTTGTCGATATGCTTGAATATGTTAAAGAAATTTCCCCTTTTCTACAGAATTCTTCAGAGAGCACGGCAGCAGAGAGAAAGAAATGGACCCTAAACGACTTTGACATCGGAAAGCCTCTCGGCCGAGGGAAGTTTGGGCATGTATATCTTGCTAGAGAAAAGAGGGTCAGTGCTGTTTAAATCAATAATCTTTTGTACTTGTAGAGCTTAGATCTTGCTTACTCTGATCAGTACCTAGATTCAAGTTATTTCACTTTGATATGCAGCCCTTGATGTGTTGTGATCAATAGCTTTTAGAGTATAAACTAAATTGGAAAGATAAATTGGCTGCTTCTGATGTACTCACTACGTACTTGGGCTTAGAACTCAATTATGTTTCAATGTTGTTTGAAGCAGAGCAACCATGTTATCGCACTGAAGGTCTTGTTTAAGAGCCAGCTTAAAGAGTCTCAGGTCGAGCACCAGCTTCGTCGTGAAGTGGAGATACAGAGTCATCTTCGACACCCCAACATTCTACGGCTATATGGTTACTTCTACGATCAGGTATAGAGCATTTCCATAGTTTGCTATGCCTTGGAAAATTAAACCCTTGGCTGGGCTTGAAGTGTGAGATCATTAACTGCAGAAACGAGTTTACTTGATTCTGGAATATGCTGCCAAGGGAGAGCTCTACAAGGAGCTGCAGAAGTGCAAATATTTTAGTGAAAGACGCGCTGCAACAGTGAGTGATCGATCCTCTCGTTTTCTTACCCTCTTTTATGAACTGAGATCAGATAAATGCACCATTTAGCTTTATGTTTTTATGACTTGTCTCGAATAAATATAGTTTCTGATTTTACTTTTCCTACATGTTACAGTATATTGCATCATTAGCCCGAGCACTCATATATTGCCATGGGAAGCATGTTATACACCGAGACATCAAACCTGAGAACCTTTTGGTCGGAGCTCAGGTAACTATCGCTCTCTGTTTGGTTGATTGAAAGAACCAGGCTGTAGTCTTTCGCTTTTGACACTTGTGTTTCCAATTTCAGGGTGAGCTCAAAATCGCAGATTTTGGCTGGTCTGTCCACACATTTAATCGTAGGAGGACCATGTGCGGCACTCTTGACTATCTTCCACCTGAGATGGGTAAGCTATCTGATATTTATGCAAGATTTGGATAAGTAGGCGAATAGATGAATTCGAGCACACCTAATATCAAGCCACTCTGCAAAACAAGTCTTTTTCCTCCCAAGTATTTCCAGATCGGTTATTGAATAATAATGGCAAACGTTTAACGCAGTGGAGAGTGTGGAGCATGATGCGAGTGTAGATATATGGAGTCTTGGTATTCTGTGTTACGAGTTTCTCTATGGATTGCCCCCATTTGAAGCAAAAGAACACGCAGACACGTACAGAAGGTAAAATCCACGATCTTAGCACAGTCCATTTCATCAATGAATTTCACATTTTAATCCGCAAAGCTTGTGTTTTTTTGTTCTGTGAAGGATTATCCAAGTGGATTTAAAATTCCCTCCAAAGCCAATAGTTTCTTCAGCTGCTAAAGATCTAATTAGTCAGGTAAAACTTAGCCCACACATGCCTACCCTATATCAAGCTTTCTGCAATGGGTCTGAGTTCACCGAATTCATATCTATCGATCTTTATAAAATCTGCAGATGCTCGTCAAGGATTCTTCGAAGCGTCTGCCTTTGCACAAACTGCTAGAGCATCCATGGATTGTGCAGAATGCTGATCCATCTGGTGTTTACAGGGGTTGATTGATGCTGCTGCTATACACATGTTATGCCTTGATTACATCATTTCACTGTAGATTATATCAATATCTATTGTGTTAAATGTAGATGAGAGTGATATAATATGCATTCTCTCTCCAATATGAATATGTTGGTGCAGTAATCAGCATTAGCTGCCATTAAACAATTATCTGATTGAATGCAATGCTTCTTATTATTGGCAATAATTTACAATTCTTTTGTGGGAGTTCAATTTTTTGTTACCTTTCTTCCATTGATGTGAATACATTACAATGCACAATAACAACTTCTCAAATAGTTGAATTTGTGAAAAACAATGTTATGGGTTATATGCTATATTTGAAACAGACATTTTCCACAATAAAAATGGAAGAATGATTACTACAGACATATTTGAATCTGTAATGATTACTCATTACAGATTTGTGAATGTGCAGATAAAATAAATAATATGCTTCCTCCATCATGATGCCTGCTGCATTGCTCTCTCTCTCTCTCTCTCTCTCTCTCTCAGACACACACACACACACACACACACTAACAATTATAAACCATCATTAGCTGCTAATTCCACAACTATACACTTAATGCGAATGCTAATTCAGCATAAAACAAGATAAGTAACACACAAAAGACCTTAACTATATAGCTTCAAGGACCTCAACTTATTACTACTGAAGCAATAAATGTACAAAGTATTTTGAGTCCCAAATGTTCAATAAATAAACAACTTCAACACATTGTTATTCACGGCTTCAGGCTGAGGCATCCTAATAGACCGGTGACCTTGTCATATGTTCCTAGTTGACCTGATCAATCCGATATTATAGTACATAACTCATACGTTGAGATGTGGAACAAAATCATTTTTTTTGTTGGCTGTCAACAGGAAGTAGTCGAGAATCAAGTGTTTTCTGTTCCGTTTATACCGGAGTCTGTATTACCTGCATTCATAAGACTGGGGCATTTCGGTCCCAGAAAGCTTGGTTGATTAGTGGAAGATAGAAGCCTTGCCCACATCCTGTCTGTTATGACGACCTTGTTTTGCTTTTCGATGATACGCTGCACAAAACAGGCATTTTCCATCACATTCGTATAGATGATGGATCAGGACATACAAGTCCAGATTGTTTTGTTAGAGCTGGCATACAAATCTGAACTCTGTTTTGAAATATAATCAATCATCATATTTATTTACTGAAAATCACTTACATTGAAGGGAATGTATGTATGACGGCCATTAACAAGCCCGCTTGTGAAGCCTGTATATCCTGCCATTGCCCCATGAACCGCGCTTTGAGCAAGGAGTGTGCAGTAAACGTTGTCGGATGCATTGCTAGGAATGGCACGGATCATGTAAGTTGGATCTGCATGTTATCAAGTTTAGTGCCACTATCCTAATAAAGGATAATACGAATTCAATACACGTATTCTGACCTATATATTTTAGAGTAATTGGCATTTTGGTTTGCTTCGCAAAATGATCCTGTCAAAAGAGAAAAATAGCTTAACAGATTTTTTTGACAAAGAAAAACATGATTCTCGTACTGTGAATTCTCAAAGAGAATGAAAGAGACGCGGAAATTAAGGATGTCACTGAAAGTTAGCATCAATGTAACCTGTACCTTTATTCTTTGAGCAATCCACAACCCGACATCCTGAAGTAGCTTGTTTCCTGAAGCATCTTCTTCATTTTTGGTAGGAAGAAGCTCCTGTCCTGCTCCTTCAGCAACAACAATGACCATATGCCCATTTTCTTTGAGCTTTTTCTCTATATATTCAAAAAGCCCCCCTTTTCCTTCAAGATAGAAAGGCGACTCTGGAATCAAACAGCAGTCCACATCTCGGCTCGCCAGAGTAGCATGCATTGCTATAAAACCTGCAGAATAAATCTGAAAATTTTAGAAGGAAGTATAAATTGGGCCACCATAAAAGAAAGTATTTCACAGAATAATAACTTAGCTAGGGGCTCCTGTTTCTGTTTGTAATGGACCTTAGCCTTTTGTATGTTTATACGATAAACATCTTTGTTGCTTTACATAGTAAATGGCATCTGGAATTATTGTGAAAGGCCTTCTCTAGATTATTATTAGTAAGTGCAACCCTTTACATCATAAGGTTTCTGATTTTTCAGTTGTATAGACTCATCTTACCACTATAGCGACCCATTAGTTTAACCATGCCAATTCCATTCTCCGCACTATCTGCTTCAACATGCGCAGCATTAATGGCACGCTGAGCTTCTTCTACAGCAGTATCAAAACCAAATGACCTGTCAATAACCTGGTAATAGAAGCCAAAGGGATTTAGTTAGAAATGAAAAGAAATAATGATCGTTTGCATACAAAATATAGGAAATTCCAAGTAGAAACAGTGTCCCTGTGATAAAAAAGTGAGGAGTGAATGGGTGATCCATTCAACACGAAATAGGTTATCTCTTTTTGCTAGTGAAATTTCTAGTTGGTTGAAACACATTTTGAACATGGAAGACAACTGGTCCTCCATGCAGACCCGAAGGTTAAGTTGCTTTTAGGAGGTGCATGTGAAATACTAACAGATTTAATTCCTCACAGTTAACCATGTAATTTGATACTAAGAAAATCAATAAGAAGAACAAAGTAAAAACAGTTCATCTAATAGGAAGTATGATGACTGAATTCTGATACCGGAATGTCATTGTCAATTGTCTTGGGAATGCCAGCAACAGCGACTTTTAGACCACGCTTTCTGATTTCCTGCAGAACAAATTAGACATATGCTAAGCTCAAGAACATATGCACTGGGAGAATGGAAGAGTGGCTAAAAAAGTTAAAAGTTTTTTTCCTTAGTAACAATACCTCATAGATCACATTTGCTCCTCTTAGAGTGCCATCTCCTCCGATTATATAAACCTGAGCCAGTAATACTGTTCATCAAAGCTAAAAAAATGCAGTTTATAAAAAGAAATCTTAGACTCTTGCTGTGTCAACTGTTTAGTAAAAGGTAACACATGCCTGATTAATTCCACGGTCCTGAATGCTGTCAACAATCTTTGTGGTATCATGGCCACCTCGAGAAGATCCAATGATTGTCCCACCACGCTTATGTATGTCATTACAAAGCTTTGGTGTCAAATTAATTGTATTCTTCGAATAAAAACCCCTGTAGCCTCCCTAAGAAAAGAGATGCAACCATTGTCAGATTACAGATTCGTAAAAACGATTAATTGACCTCAACAAAGAAACTGCCAAGACGAAAATATGCGACTTTGGTACTTTTCTTAACCAGCATGTCTGATGAAGAAAGAAAGATGCATTGCATAAATTGGATGATTAAAGATCCAAAGCGATTAACATGTATGTCTGACAGGTTAAAGGTGCAGAATCTCAAAACAGAAACCAGACATAAAGATATAGATCAGGCAATTTAAAACAAACTCTTCTGGGATACAAAGAAGAAGGCCGACAGGTCTTGACCAGGTTTCATGATTTAAAATGTAAGTGGTGAAACCTAAAAATAATTGTAAAGATGCTATTAAATTCATGATTGACCAACTTACATCTATTCCTAGGACTTTGCTGACCCCATACATATAATCAAGGCTGTGCACAATTTCTCTGATCACCGTGTTTAGTCCAGGACATAGACCACCACATGTCACAATACACGCAAGTACGTCATCTGATTCAAAATAGACCTGTGGACATCAGTGAAAATATGCCATATTTAGCTTAAAATTCAAAATTCCTCAAGGAATGAAAAAAAAGGAACAACAAAAGGTTTGATTTACCTGTTGACGAGGTCCAGCTCTCCGAAAATGTACCCCTCTTGGAGTATCCTTGTGAACAACAATCTGTTAACGTACACCAAGCATACATGAATGCATTATAAGATTGAATTTCTCTGAGTTTTTGTGGAAGGATATTGTACTTTAAGTCAAAAAGGATGAACATCTATATATTACAAAAGATACAATAATTTCGAATCTTGCATTGTTAGGGGAAACTAAAATTCAATTATGATGCCTTTTAAGGCTTTTATACTCCAGTCTTGGATAACATGTAACAAAAGATACAATAATTTCGAATCTTGTGTATAATATTGTTGCCTGTGGGTGCCTTATCATTTCAGCTGTATTTCAGCCTTATATTCATTAAACAGAACCAGAGTTTAAGAAAACCATAAAGAATAAATACAACTCCCTGATTTATGATCCTGGCTGCATAAAACCAAGCTGCAGGCTAGATCATACCTTTTCAGGGACACTGTCATCCATGTCAACAAAGTATTGCCTGGAATCAGAAGTAAGAGCACAAATTATAAAATAACTATCAGCATTTAATACAATGCTGCGAGAAAGTAACCAGGTCCAAAGAAGAAAATTCAACTCACTTAACCACTGAGTATGCGGGATTGGAGCGCAGGGGATTTGGATAAGTCTGCAACACATGTTTGTGCACAAAAGTAAATAATTAAAAGAAAAGGAACTAAAACTAATTTAAAGCAAAAGGTACAAAACAATATTGGAATTATCGACACTTAGGACTCCTACCATCTTCGACATTTCCTAAAAGAGACTGCATAAACAAAACCATGGCAGTAAAATAGTAGTACAACTTCTATATACATTTTTTTCTCTTTTCTCTTCCCAATCAGGGGAAACTTCTCACCTCAAGTATGCTATGTTCATGAGAATTATTAAACGAACATAAAAAATCCAGATAAAGCCTTGACTGTGGAATTAAATACTAATCAAGTTCAGCAGCTATAAAAGAATAGTTTGATAAAAAAAAAACCAGCGCATTTGAGCGGCACATGTACTAGAACAATTATTTCATATTTACCTGATAAATAAGATAGACTTGTACCAAGGAAAAGAATCAGTTAGGATTCACATTTCTTTATTATCCCAGCAATCAATATCTTGTATCATCTTTCACATTGTAATGCAAAATACACATGCAAACTGAAGCTAAACCACATAACTCTATGTTTCTTAATCTTAGATGCACACATATTTAAAAAATGTATACTTTGTGCATCTAAACATCATTCAAGCAAAACACCTCATGTATCCAGATTCATACAATCTCCCTCCCACACTACAATTGATCAAACAAATCACGATCACACAAAAAAAGCGAACGTCGCGAATCAACTCGCTGATGCGCGCACAACACACAGTAAAACTCTCAAATCATAAAAGCAAATCACCTGAAGATCGGAAATGTAATCGGAGAAATGAGGCACATCTTGGAGAACGTATCCGAACTCTCCTGGAACCTCCTTCATCTGAAAATTACTCTGCGAGCCCATAATCTAGCGAGAATTCACCCGATCACCAAAAAACGAATCGACGAAAAACGGTGTATAAATAACATTACATCAGAATTTTCACAAGCGGAATTATCCGATTAAAGGTGATCGAAAGTGGAATTTCAAAAATTGAATATTATTCCCTTGACATCAGGAGCTTAATTGTCAAATTCTTCCAGAAAAACTGATTAATAAACAGGTGGAGCCACTTCGCACGCTTGATTGAGCTGCGCTTTCCGCACAGTTGATGGTTTGAGCTCGTGTACGATGAGCGAAGCGTGAGGTACCACTTGTTATGCGAAGTTGAATTGTGTGGTGTGGCGTGGAGCATGGAAGATTCTCGTCAGCTCTGATTCCGTTGAAATTTGGAACTTACAAACATTTTATCATTGGTTTATAATAACGGTGACGTATTTTTTATATTTGCGATACAGGGAAATAAATATTTAGGTAGATTTCAGGTTGTTTTTTGTTTTTTCTATTTTTGTGAAGGTAGTTGTTTTCTGTCATATTCTACTAAATATTTTTTTTTCAAAATAAAGTTTTATGTACCCTTATTTTGTGAATTTAATATAAAAATATAAAAAACTGAGAGAATAAAATATAGTGAGACGTCTTAAGAAAATGGATCAAATTAAATAGTGTACATGAAAATATAATTATTCTAGATTTGTTAAAAAAATGAAGAGTTGAGTTTGATTTGAATTTTAATAGATGATTAAATCAACATTATTTAATTTAAAGGTATTAAAGTACTTATCGAATCTTATTATGATTCGTATGAAATTGGTTTCGTGTTTGAACTTAATTGGACAATTAAAGTATTCAAGTAATATATTGATTATTATGCACATCATATATTTAAATTGAGGTGAAAAAGAGAAATGATTGTTTGCAAATTGCGAAGATGTATTTTTAGTTATAACTCAAAACGGTGACATTCCACTTTATGGAATATGATTGTAACACAGAACAAAGCAAAATAAAAATGATTGCAATGTTACGATTTTCTTACATTTCTAAATATGTTTTGCGTATAATCATATATTCTTTATTTGCGTATGCCGAGATCAAAATAATCGTTTTTTTCAACTTTTAAGAAAATTCATTTTTTGTTGTATTTAATTATTAAAAAAGCATTATAACGCCTATAACAAAATAACCGTAGTCTTGGCTGTAATAGGAAAACTTTATTCTAGCTTCCTAGTGCTTTGTTCAACTATAATAATTTTTTTAAAAAAAAGTACTAGAACATATGTCGAAAATATAATTCAACTGTAATAATTATCTTGTTTATTCACTAATACGTAGAATATAATTTATATCGTTTTTGTCGTCAATATATTGATGAGATAAAACAGAATATGCGAAGATGCTGATGCACATAATTAATAATGTTCTGTTAACCATTTAACTATGTCGTTTTATGCACATGTTAACGGCTTATCACTAAAATAAAATACTATACTATTACAGTATTACTATAAGTCAAGTGTCAAATCAATAATGGACTATATATATAGTATCATGTAGTATATTAAAGCTAGTGATTAACCAATCAATGAACTTGCATGAGCTGTCGCGCACGCACACTGTATTAATTAGTGAAATTATTTTATTGTGTGTGACGAGATGAATTACTTCTACTCGTCTACTTCCTCTATTCTACTCAACTACTTCATCTATCCGTTACACGGCAGTAGATGCATTTCTTTCGGACAAACGATTTAAAAAAAGTTGTGTTAAGTAAATTAAAGTGAATTGTTTTTATTTTTACAAACACTTCATTTCTTCATCGATGTATTTTAAAAGCACTCCGTCTTAATAGCATGATCTAACTTCGGGTTTAGTTAAAAAAATCATGCAAAAAAAGCATCATTTTTCCAATGGTACATTAAAAATATAATCCAAATATTTGTACTAGGAAGAAAGCTCAATATTTATGGGAGTATATTTGAACGTTTGAGCCTCAAAAATATATGTAAGCACCAAATCAAGACATAATATAATTAAATGAAATTATATAACTAAAAATATTATTACGGTTTTATAAATACTATATTATTCATTATACATATGTAAAAGTATACTACTCCTATATCACAATCTATACGTTCCATCTACACCATCATCCAAAGTTGTCCAAACACTTTTTTTCTGTGAACCATTATACGACACAAAGTTATCTGCAGGAAAGATTTGCCGAGAAAAGCAAGAGTTCCATAGGATCTATACCTCACCAGGAAATACCTAATTTGTGCATTTGACACGGCTTGTTCTAGAGCTTCTCGTCCACCACTTGTGAGCTCCTCAGCCCCCAGAATGCCTGAGGCCTCATTTTCTTCTTTGTAGCGGAGAAGTACCAACCCATTTGCGATCCACACATTATACATTCAGCAACTGACCACGCGTAACTGCAGCCACAGGACAGATAAGATCTCAAGCACCAAAAACAGATCATGTCTCAACAAATGCACAAAATTTTCATGGTTTACACTTAAAGAGGTCTTAAGAGACTAAAACGGGTAAGAACTTGATATATAATTGAATGTTTTGATGTAAAGTTAAAATACTATTGTGTTCTAGATGAAAATTGAGAAATATCAGCACTTCAGCAAAAGTCTCAACAAATACTGAGATCCAAAGTGAAAAAATTGGGTATTGTTCAGGTGGCAATATGTTTTCAGCCTGCATTGAGTAACTTAAATAAGTGATGAAAACAAATGGTTTTTGCAACAAAAAGAAATACTTAGTACACCATCCTCAAATCATGTAGTATCTGAACTGCTAAAAGTAAATGGAATTTTACCCTGGAAACCAGCTATATTCTTTTACTGGAGGCCCTGTGACTGCTATTCCATCTGTCCTGGTGAGAGTTATCACTTCGTGCACGTAGCCATTCGGATTAGCAAAAGCACCAAGTGGGCCATCACTAGACATCACTAACATGTTACTTCTCTTTGCAATAAGGGTCTACACATACAAAAAAAGTCATTTTGTCTGTACAAGGATCTCTAATTCACATATATGAAAACATCTATCAAGAGATACTTTCCAAAATTACCTGACAAGTTTTACAACGCATTTTATCGAAACTTTCCAGCAACTCAATCTCTTTCCGCAATCTATAAGTTGTTCCATCAATCTCCAGGAGTTCTTGCCTTGCTATATCAGATATTGGAATTCTACTAGCAATATGAAATGAAAGAAGATCTGGTTTCATCACAAGGCTGTCCAAGTTTGGGGATTTAACAACCTGTTTCCAGCGGTCTGCAAATATTTAAGTCCAAAAACATCAAACCAAATTTAGTGTCAATATCATCCAAATCAAATTGGTAAAGATACAATCTTGTATTCTACCCGAGAGAAAAAGCAAACAAACATGCCCCAAGCATAGGTCACCACTATAGATTTTGATATTAAAACAAAATATTACTCCCGCCTCCTGCTACTATTGCCTATGCATAGTAAATGTATTAAGATTCACTGAGTAGAAAAAGATACCACTTTACCTGCTGCCTTCCTAGCAAGTACATAGGAGTCATACATGCTATAGACCCAACTGGGCCAGAAGGCTCTTGAAACATCACGAAATGAAGCTACGGAGTTCTTTCCCCATCCTGCCTTTTTAGAATGTTGCATGTATGAAAATGGCATCTTCCTAACTCCAGGATTGCCATCATCATTCTCCTTGTTGAGTCCTAACCGCACTGGTCTTGTATGGTTATCTAAGGGAGACCTTTCTGATTGGCATTCATAAAATCGCTCAGATCTTTCATCGTCGCTGCTTATGGATTCGTCATATACCTCAGAGCTATTAGAAGATACAAGAGCATAATGATGCAGCCTTCTTTCTGTTGCTGAAAGTTCACTTTCAAAACTTCCCTCTAACATTACATCAGAATCATTTCCTTCCTCACAGCTGTGACGAGTAGATGGCACACTATTTGCCTGAGAATTTCTTAATGGAGCCAGTTTACCAACAGCTTCCCGAGGTGTTCTTAATGGCACATCTTCCTGGATGATATGAACCTCTCCACAAAGCTGTTCAGAAACAGAAGCATAATAGGAAGCTAACAGCAAGAAGACAAACATACAAGCATGATTTAATTTCTTATAGTACCTACCGATCCTTCTACATCAACCCAACGACGCTTCAGGCGAAAGCGCTGCTGTCCTCGGGCAACAATATTTATAGAGCCATCTTCCAGTTTCTTATATTGCCGAATCTATTATTAAGACACTGAGAATTATTCACAAAATACAATCAAGAAAAAACTATAGCTGAAGGTCTCTACTACGTGTCTACGTTTATAAACAGATAAAAGAAATTGATATTCTGTGTTGTGTCAGCTGCTCAGCACAATGCATAGACTAGATCACAATCAACTTGAGAAATGTAAACTATGGCCAGCTATAGGTGTGGGCTTGACCTCAACTTTTACTCACACCACAGCTTGCCCACATTGGACATGAGTTAAATAGTGCAATGCCTTAGACCCACGGGGGTGAAAGCCTGTAGCAATACGAAGGCACAATGGACTCCACTACCACAGTGGCCAGCATTGAGCTAGTGTAAACTATTGCAATGCCCCAGACCCATGGGGGTGAGAGCCTGTAGCAGTACAAAGGAACAATGGAATCCACCAAGTTGCTATACGGGTCCACTGAGCCCACCAAAATATCCTTAAAACATAAGTTTTTTCATCCTACGCTTGACATTACAAGTATGTTATAGGACCAATAAGAAACATTTATTTTTGAGATGATAATTTAAACAGTAAAACATGTGAGCAAAATATCAACAATACCTTAGTATCATACAAATTTAATTGAACATTTAAGGGACAGATAAAAGGTTGTGATCAGCCTAGTTAGTGGCGGCCTTCCAGAGATCACCCACATTTGGTTCTACAGATCTCGTAGATGGATGGACTAACAGGTAACAGCTATTAATCTCACTAGAGTTTCCCACATATGTGATATGTATACTAGTATATGTACATTGTACATTATAACTAGTTATTAATTTAAAGTCTCGATCTTATTTAGTTTATTGCATATGGTATCTTCTAATAAAAATACCAACTAATATATTACAAACATGGAGCAGTATTCATCATGAGATATAAATGACCACATAGGAATATATGTATCAATCATTCAGAAATCACAATCAAATAGAAGAATAAACAAAGGGTTGCACTCCGTACCTCTGCAGTAGTGCCAATTGCTGAAAGCTTTACCCTGCCACTGTTGGGATCCTTGTACACACGAACCTAAAGGCAAACCCGACATAAGGATAATAAGACTAAATTTTGTCCATGAAACACTTGTGTACGCAACAGGAGGAAATAAATTGCACGTACCACACCAATTGTATAACGAGCATCAGCTTGTCCCATTACTCTCTCAACACCAGCTATAAAATTAGGAATGACTACTCTAAGGGGTAGTATTGCCTCAGGAAATAAAACAACACCTGTAAAGAGAGGTAAAACAATATAACTCAGAAGTCAAATATATAAAGGTGTGTATAAGTAGTTATATTGGCTTGACAGTTGATACACCCAAAAAAAGTATGTGCTCCCCTTTGAGATGTAAGCAAGTCCTTAATATGCACAAAATAGACACACTACACAGTTTCTGATAAAAAAAAATGAAAACTTTAGCATTGAGAGTGAGCTAGCATCTGCCAGTGAAGGTTATGTACATAATATCCAAGTGAACAATTTAACCAGAAAATTGACATCTGAATATTTCATAAAGCAGATAACTAAAAAACAGGTGACTAGTAACAATACTTCACTTTACATTGGATAAAGTACCTTCAAGATAATACAGGGGAAGGGTCAGCACAGCACCACCATCCAAAAATGCCATCCTACTGTGAGTGTCTTCAACGACTGATATGAAATGATTAGTTAGTGAGTCAGAGATAGAGCATCTCACTTTTTGTTTCTCAATAACACTGTATGAAAAAATTGAAAAGGAATAGAGCAAAAAGTGGCCTACCACCAAGATAGGAATGCAAAGTAACTAAGGAGGTATCATATGTATATTCAGTAGATGCAGAAGCTCCTGCAGAAACACGACGACTACAAAAGGCCAATGGGAAGAAAGATGATTGGTTAGTTGAGCATCAATTGTCACACTATAAACCATTAGTTCTGCAATTCGTTTGTTTACCAATTGCAGAATACCAACATCTACAACAACAGAAAATCGAAGCATTACTCAAGTGCTTATTAAACTGCAGCTACGACGTGAACTGAAAAATTCTCTCCAATTAGCTTAGACTTAAAGAACTGCCATATCAATCCTAATTATTCAAAGTTTCAACTTTCAACTTGCTAATTTCCAGATCCAAAGCATTAAACACACAGATTATACACACATGCAACAACAAGCAACACGACTTCTCCATAATTACATCTATTTCCGACCACTCACATAGCTGCATGTAAATGCATTAACAACACATACAGACAATTAAAAGTTTATCGGCTTAAAAAACCCTAAGTCCAGCACCGCCAATTCCAACCTTCGTCAGAAACGCGCAAAATAAGAGAGCAAAAAAATCAGCTCTCATCCAAATTTCACCCAAACCGAACGGCAAAGCAACCAGAAACGAAATCGACGGTAAAAAAAACAGTAAAAATGAAGAAAAAAAAATCTCGCGTAACAGAAATAGATCGAATACTGACTACTCATCGTCGGACGAATCGTCATCCTCCACTTCTTCGACTTCCAATTCCTCGAATTCGAGTTCCATAATCTGCTCGATCTGTAGCCTCTCGCTCTCCGAAATCGAGTCATTTGCCATCGGATTAGCCTCTATCCAGCTCCGATTGTTCATGCTAGTTTTTGAGGAGCGATAGTGCGGGAAAAATAAAATAAAATGGGAATTTTGCGTTTGGTCAGCATAGTCTATCACTCTTATCTTAAGTCTTAACATTTTTTTTGTCTTATCTTGACTTTAATTCTGGTATATAAAAGATAAAAAAAATCCTACTATATCTTATTAGTTTTACAAATTCTATGGATAAATAGAATAAACTAAGCTAATTAACTCTACTTTAGTGTAATCAACATTAATATTGATTTTGTTTATTGTAAATTGGCGTGAACTTACTAAGTTAATCAATTTCTAGTCAATTATTGATTAATTTCAGAATTTTATAAAATAATCCATTATATTATAATTTAAATATTTTTTCAATAGCCCCATAATTTTTGAATTTGAGTAGAATTATGTAACTATGATATTGCAAACAGAAAATTGGACAAAATGTTCACAACTTAAACGAATTTAATACATGCCACCTCAATAAATTCAGCATGTTCAAATATTTTACTACTATGTAGTTTGTCATTTTTAAAATTATGGAATTGGCCATAAATTAATCAAACTTAGCAAAATTTCAAGCAATTTATCATTCTTTTACTTTGCTTTACTACATGGTCTTTAATTAGTACGAGTACTATACCACTTTCTCTATCCTTTGCTAATTGATTCGTATTCTTATTTGCGACGTTATAAGATAAGTGAGTCATATTTTTATATCTTTTTCTTTATTTTTTTCTTTCTACTCTCTTCTACTATTTCTTATTTCATGCATTTACACTTTACTAAGAAGGAACTGAGGGAGTATTACATTGGTCTTTTACTTTACAGTTGTATTTATGGGCCGACCTTCAAATATATCCAGGCCCATGTTAAGTACCGATGGGTCGGAAGAATGGTTCCGGGTCAAAATCCGGATATATATAAATATCATTATTCAAATCCGAAACCGGAAATAGCAGCAGCAGAAATGGGGCGCTCCATTTTCTCTCACTTCCTAATCCTCTCCAACACTCCTCCGCGCTCCATCGGCTCACTGTAAAGTTTTCCTTCACCCTCACCGCTCATTTTGTTGCTTCAATTTCTCCATGAAAACTATGGTTCGATTTCTTTTTTATTTGGAATCCGAGCAGGCCGCGCGGTGCTCGTCTCGGAAAATGCTTGAGCAGAGCTGGTGGAATCTACGAGCCGCGGCGGCTGAGGATCGGCGAGAGTCTGCGCTGCCTCTGCAGCCTCGCAGTGTCGGAGCCTTCGACTTCGCAGACTTCGTCTAGCTCAGTGAAGTATTAGCTCTTACGACTTTTTTTTTACTGCTAATTTGAGTGTATTTCTAGCTCTGAGGATTTGTTTGATGAGTGATTTGGTGTAAATGTGTTTTCCAAGCAATGGATGCCTTGTATATGGAAATTGCAGTTGTTCGTGTTTAAATTGTGATCTTATGTTCCCCGTATTTTGGAGCTAGAGCATTGGTGCATTTCTCTCACGTTGATTAAGGCGTGTGTGGTTGTAACTTCTGTGAGGTTCGAATGGTGATATTGAAGTTTTTCGAATTGTAAGGAACTCTGCTGAGGCTGCTTATTGTCTATGTGGCCTAAGTTTAGACTCGTTTGATGTTAAATTTTTATGAAGCGTGTTAGGCCAACTAAAATGTGAGGCATTGTTTGTATTTTTTGTTAATATAGCATTACCTTTTACTTGCTGTGAAATTATTTATGTGCCATGACTATGTATTAATTTCTCATTTATAGGAAGAGAATAGTCTCCGGCGTTCAGCCCACAGGATCCATACATCTTGGTAACTATCTCGGAGCCATAAAAAATTGGATTGACTTGCAGGTTAGCTTTCAGATATTTGTGCAGCACTTTATTAATGTTTGATTTGAATTAGATATCTATGTGCCCCTGCTCCGTGTTTAAGACAACTCTATTGGATGGAGAAACAGTCAGGCTTAGTATTAGATGTTATAGCAATCATAGATAGGAAGATGGGAGGGTGAACATATAAGGACATTTATCATGATGTTCTTATCACCCTATGTGCAGGCTTGCCATAGTTCTTTCAAGTAGTAAATGGGCATGAATAATTGATCAGTATAAACAGAATATGGTTGGACATGTTATAATCTCGTAGACTTCTGTAGCTTAGCAGTCTCATCAGATGAACAAATGTGAGCCCGCTGCTCTATAATGGGGGTACACATGCATAATACAGGCATGACTTCCTTAGCTCAGTCAGAGTCTCATGCTTTGTAAAACTGATTTAAGTATTCTTCAGCTACATGCCTACCACAGTCCTGTTCTTACATACTCCACTATTGTCATCACGGACACGTTCTTATTATAGGAGTACTATTGTATTCCACTTATGTCACTTTTGTTTTTTTGTCAGAGCTCTGCTCTTGTTTCCCTGTTGTTTCACCTCCAATTTGCTTTTTGCAGAATACGTACGAGACACTCTTTTTCATCGTGGATCTCCATGCGGTACCCTCAGTTTTCTTCTTGATTTGAGTATCACACGTTCCATATCACTACATCTGAATTGTAGCTCCCTGTTTGAATAATCTCACTAGAAAACAGTGCTTTGAAACTTATGATATATAGTTATTTAAAATAGGTTCAAATTTTGTGGATTAACTTTAAACTAGGTATATCACTGAGTTAACGCTCACAAAATAAACCTCATCTTGATTAAATTATTTCTCGTAGTTCTTAAGTTAGACTAACTTACTTTTCTCTTGCAGATAACTTTGCCATATGAAGCACACAAATTATCTAAAGCTACCAAAGATACTGCAGCTCTTTATTTAGCATGTGGTGTGGATCCTTCCAAGGTCTCACAGTTAACTTATGCCCCTTTATGATTGAACTTTATAGCCGCTTATGAGCTTATCACTTGAAGATTGTTTGCATGACTTTGCGGCTTACTTCCCATTCCAGGCATCAGTCTTTGTGCAGTCTCATGTGCGTGCTCATGTGGAACTGATGTGGTTACTGAGTTCGGCCACCCCAATTGGTTGGCTGAATAGAATGATTCAATTCAAAGAAAAATCACAGAAGGAGGTAAGTTTTGTGATGTTCGTTGTTTAGCTGATTATTTATCTCATGTTTATCTTGTTAACATATCATGTCAACTCATGCACCATAGTGATTTTATGTGCATCTCATAGGCTAAATATATTCCTTGCAGAATAACTACACCATAGTAATCTAATAAAAGGAATTTATTGGTTATGATGCTGATTATCTTAGCTGTTTATGAACCTGGATTGCTGGTTTTTAGCCTATATCACCGCTATATACATGTTGATTTAGTACTTTGAATTTGATACAATTACTTACCTCCTGCTCGTACAAGATGTAATTGCCTGCGTGTGGAAAACACCTTAGATGCAACAAGAAGAGGTAAAATACGGTTCTTAATCATTATTAGTGGAATCTCGCTTATCTTGACAAAAAAATCTCTACTCCGCAATACTTTGTTTAAGGTACTTGAAGTTATTTCTGAATAGTATAGTTTTATTCTTGTTATAATTAAATCGAATCATTACTTACAGGGGAATGAAAATGTTGGGGTCGCCCTTCTAACGTATCCAGTGCTGATGGCCTCAGATATACTGTTGTATCAAGTAATCTTTTCTTTTCTTTCATTATGTCCTTTTTCTTTATTTTGGAGATCTATTCTTAGTTTGGGGTCCTAGTTTTGTTTGTGCACTATACTTGTGTGACCTTGGGAGAGTAGCAAGTCTTTCACATTACATGGTGAAGATTATAGTTGCAACAAGATTCTTGCATATTGTTATGGGTGGCTGTATTGTATTGGCCTAATGAGTCACTTTTATGACTATTGTATTCTTGTGCAGTCTGATCTTGTTCCAGTTGGTGAGGATCAGAAACAACACCTTGAGCTGACACGAGAAATAGCTGAACGAGTTAATTATCTATATGGAGGGAGGAAGTGGAAAAAGCTAGGAGGGTAAGACTTAGTATAGTTCAAATATAATTTAGCAATAAACTCTCAGCTTCATTTATGTCATGAGCTTCTGTCCAAGATTTTCTTGTTATACTGTGTCTTTGTATTGCGGCACTAGGAAATCTGAATGATTTGTCTGATCAACTTTTCTCTGGCCACAGGAGAGGTGGCGCTATTTTTAAGGTTTGTTTCGTTCATTGTCCTGTTATGCAATAAACTTCTGGAAAACACGTTAATTTGGAGATTGGATTAACTCATGCTTTACTATGTAATTGATATAGGTTCCTGAAGCCCTTATTCCACCTACTGGAGCTCGCGTAATGTCCCTCACTGATGGTCTTTCTAAGGTTATGATTTCACATAACTTAGGGATCTTTATTTAGATAAAGTCATTGCAAGTTTACAACAACTGTTGCTTACAAGAAATCTGCTCCTTTTGTAGTAGTACTTACTTATACCCATTGTTCTTTGTACGTAGATGTCAAAATCTGCTCCGTCTGATCAATCACGAATCAATCTGCTTGATTCAAAAGATGTGAGTATAAACATTTCTATCTATCTGGTCCTTCTGTATCTTCAGTTTTCTTTTCTTTTCTTTTTTAATTCTTTTTTGAAAAAAGAATTACGTTGAAACAAGTAAAGTCAGTTGTAATTTGTAATGTAAACATGTAACACTTCATAAAGATTTTAATTGGCTAAAAGACTAAAATAGAGCAGGAATTACTCATATGGAAATATGGTGGCAATCTGTAAATATCCATGTCTCCTTTTTGTTTTCTTTATTTTAAACAAAAGGGGAGGGAGCATTATGCTAGAATTTGGAAAGCTAAATCGACACTTGCTCTCAGGATCATCAGCTTCACATTTTTATAGAGTGTACCATAGATATCAATAAAAATATCTCAGACTCTGATCATTTGTTTCTGGTTGAAGTATGTTGGTATCTAGCAAGTTGCTACAGCCTTTTTTATCGTCCCTATCCTAAAATAATTTCTTCAATGAATTTGCAGGCAATTGCAAACAAAATAAAACGTTGCAAGACGGACTCATTTACTTGGTTAGATCCATTTTGCTTAATCTTGATGCTCATGTATTTAAGCTTGTTTGCATCACTTTTTTACTCTTTTCTCTCTTTTTTCCTCTTTGTGTGTGTGAGAGAGTGCTTGTATGAGATAGTTACAAAAGCTCAAATCTTCTTGTCTCTGCTTGTTGGAAAACTTTTCAGGTTGGAATTTGATAATCCCGAGAGGCCTGAATGTAACAACCTTCTTTCAGTATATCAGCTTATTACCGGCAAGAGCAAACAGGTACCTGATCGAAACAGAGGTTACTTGTTTCAATTTGAATGTCCTTTTGAGCTGATAAAGCTTTACTTGTTTCCATTATGCAGGAGGTTCTGGAAGAGTGCAAAGATATGAATTGGGGATCATTCAAACCCCTTCTCACTGATGCTTTAATTGATCATCTTCATCCAATCCAGGTTTCGCTTCCTATTTGGTATCTTTATTATTCACAGATGCATACAATAAAAGGAAATATGACTGGATTATCCTTAATTTCTTCTGGAAATACGCATGTCTGAAAAGTATCATAGATGAAGAATACGAAACAAAACATTTTAGGCTTGTCGTCATGATTTATGAGTGTAAAGTTAGGGACTTCGAAGATGATAGTTTGGGGTTCAGTCTGTTTCTAATCCTATAATCATCTCTTACTACTTAGTCCCTCTGTCCTCAAATACGTGACCCCTCTCTTAAAAGATCGCGTACCTAGAAAGTGGTTTACTAACTCTTTTTATCCTTGATCATTGCACGAAAACTGAACACTAACTTTGTAGTCCCTGCATCCTAAATAGGACACTTATTTGGGGACGGAAGAAGTTTCAATTTGTTTTTCCCCCCATTTTTCAGCAACCTTTATACTCTTGCTGGTAATTGAGAAAGATTAGTCTCTTACAGTTTAGCTGCTATACAGGAACGTTACGCAGAAATAACATCGGATCCCTCTTACTTGGACGGAGTTTTGGCTGACGGTGCTAGTAAAGCTGCATCCATAGCAGATGCTACCGTCAGTAACGTTTACCAGGCAATGGGATTTTTACGGAGATGATGAAAATCAACTCTCTGGGATAATGCGTGCGGAAATGTCATTCAGGTGGCTACTTCAAACAACTGAATAAACTCGATTAGGTTTTGCTATTTATTTTTTTACTTATTATTAGTACTCGTTCGAGGTGGGTGCATTTGTTTCTAGCAGCTGGATTGTTTGGTCAATTATTATATCTGATTTTTTGAAGTTTCATATACATGTATTTCTAATCTAACTTATTGATTCAATCACATATATTTGCAGTTGCAATAATCTTCTGGCTTTTCAAGGGAAAAACGCTATTAATTTTTCAGCGGAATATGAGATTTTATAGGCCTTTGTACTAAAATAGTACAGTAATATTATTTGCGCCTTGCTTGTTATTATAAAGCATAACTAAATTGCTGCAGAACACTATTTTACAGTTTCATCTAAACTTTCTAAGTGAGGAAAAATATCTGTGAATCTGTGATTGAAAAATAAGTTGCAAAAATAAAGTGAAGTCTTACTCAGTAGTTTTAAAATTGTCTCTCTTTCAACTTCCACGAACTTAGAAACTATATTTTGATAATCGTACTATTTATTTGGTCTTTGGTTGAAAAAATACAATAATTTGAACTGTCTCAACATACCAAATAGGCAAATATCATATTTTTTTATCAAGAACTATCAAGGTACTGATTTCTAACATATGTATCAAATAAGATATACAATCAACAAAGTACATAAGATATATAATAAGCAACTGTTTGCTCCGAAACAATGTCAAAAAGTAACATTTGGCTAATAGCATGATGTTACATCATAACTGGCAAAAATAAACATATAAAAAAAGAAAAAAATTGACACAACCACACAAAAGGGGGAGAAGATAAGAGCAAGTGAAAGCAGGGGCGACTGAGATTTCCTTCATATTTCCTTGTGTGCAGAATCACTTTGGTATCAACCAAATCGTACCGAAGGAGAGAAGGAAGATATGGGAAGATAACGTCACCCGTGTATCACACTTTTGTCGATAGGAATAAAATGCAGATGCCACGCATAAAAATATACAATATAACAAAGAGCAAGGGCATCGATCAGGGGACAAACCCGATATCCTTGAAGTATTCATGCTCCAGCGCGTTTCTGGCAGTAATTCTTTTGCTTGGATCTAAGCAGAGCATTTTCTGTGAAACGGCAGATAAGTTGACAGGACATCAGAGATGTTCCTCACACATTTATGTAGTAAACAGAGAGCGGAAAATGTGTAAAAAGACTACTCTCAGTCAATGGAGACAAATGAACTTACACTGAGGAGGTCAAGGCCACCTGCGTCAAGATTTGGAACCACAGACGAGAGATCCTGTGGAAACTGATTTTTAGTCAAAATCATACATCTGAATGGGCTAGAACAATAATTTGGGAATGTGAGTTTTAAAATAGATCCCAATTTTAATCACCTTGGGTGGCCATTTCGGAAATGCTGATTTAAAATCAGGTAAAGATGTCACTCCGGGCCATGTATCTTCATTTGGGGTGCCCATGATTCTTCAATACAAAAGAATAAACAGGAAGCAGATATTACGTTTTCGAAATGCTGATATGTTGTTCAAATATATTTTACGAATATCTTCAGTCTACAAATGACCGATAAAGGCATGGTCAGTTTGTTTAAATAGTGCACAAGAAAAAAATTTAGTCAAGAATTTTGCTTTGTTGCGACTCTAATTAACCGAAATGAAACATCACTAGGTCAGAGGCATCACCTAAAGATTTTGAAGAGTTCGTCTATCTCAGAGTCCCCAGGAAATAATGGTCGTTGGTTTACCATCTCAGCAAATATACAACCAACCGACCATATGTCCACAGGAGTGGAATAGTGGCGTGATCCAAGTAGTATTTCCGGAGCCCTGTACCATAGAGTCACAACCTGCAAATAAGGCACTGGTGGTTAAGGGAAACAGGCGATGTAACTGATCAAGTAGAAAACTCCTCTATAGTGATCATTCGGGGTGAAGAATATACTGCTATTGAAGTGGAGTATTTTCTAGACATGGTGAACTCATTTTGAAAAATCGTTAGGTTCCATGCACAGTAAGATTATAAACAAACAATCCCAAAAGGGAAATTGAGGAACAAAAGCATATAGGAGAATACAATAGCCTGCAAACTGATGTATTGCCGAGTGATAGAACATACTTCATGTGTAAATGTCCTGACAGGAATGCCAAATGCTCTAGCCAATCCAAAATCTGCAAGCTTTAATGCATTGGTACGTCGATCAATCAGCAAGTTTTGAGGCTTCAGGTCTCTATGAAGGACTCGATGAGAGTGACAATAGGCAATACCACGGAGTATTTGATACAGAAACATCTGTGAAATTGGAGCTTGCACAATTACAACATTGATATGCAAGCAAGAGCTTTAGGTGCTACACATCTATGAAGTATTATTGCCTCACTTATCCTTGGGATGCTGAAATACAGATGCATGGTCCCACAAAACTTACAATCAATTTGTTTTTTGTAGTTTAAAAACTATAATACCACCCAACATCCTGACCCGACCTACTATGTATCCTGCAGCTAATTATATCAAGCAACTACACTGATGCATTTCAAAAGAAAAGGTGTAGAAAACCACATAATGTTACTGAATTGTTTATTTGTATCTGATCTATGCAGAAGCCATGAAATCCCTGTACTCTACTGTGCTCATCAGACAACAAACTTTAATTATGACAAAGAATCGAGGTCATTTGGCAGAGAAATGAGACACACTTTAACCAGGCGGGGATCCTTAGAGAATTCTGGGCAAGAATCCATGTGTTTTTTCAAGTCCAAATCCAGATATTCAAATACCAGGTACAGTCTCTTATCGCTGTGCACCACATCCTGTAACCTGTGACCAAACATCAGAATTCAGGTTTCACTAGGTTTGCAGATTATACCTTAGAAAAGCCTTCCCAAACTCAGAAAACAATTACTCCCTCCGTCCCCTAATAGGAGTCATTCTTTGACCGGGCACGAGTTTTAAGAAATATAGAGAAAAGTTGGTTGAAAAAGTTAGTGGAATGTGGGACGCACATTTTTATATTGGTTTTATAATAAAATGTGAGTGGAGTGAGTTAGTGGAATGTGGGGCCTACTACCATTTATGGTAAAAATGAAGAATGACTCTTAATGGGGGACGGCCCAAAATGGAAATTAGCGACTCCTATTCGGGGACGGGGGAGTACTTTTTATCAGTGACATCAAATGAAACAGTAATGGGAACTAGCACATTCTAAAGCATCATAAAGAACATATTCACACTCATACTTTTCACTTACTATTAGTAAGTATCTAGACTAATTTATTACTATTAAGTACTACCTTACAATATTCCCATGTTGCATCTCTTTCAAGAGAGAAATCTCTCTGATAGCTGTACTCGGCACTCCCTCATCTTCCTGCTCTAGCCGGATTTTCTTTAAAGCAATAGTCTCATTTGTTACACGATCCCGGGCCTTGTACACCACGCCATACGTCCCCTCACCGATCTTCTCAACCTTTTCATACTGCACTCAAAATTGGATTATGTACCTACCATTACAGCCACAAACCAATACAAACAGAAAGAGCTGGATAACTATCTTTACCTGGTCCATCTAGTCCACAATAATCGATATCTACGATCAGCTACACAATGAAGAACCAAAAAAATGTGAGGCGGCAGTGTCGAAGCAACATGTACATTGACTATCTATTGCTGCATGGATGTAAACATTTCTCGAAGGATAATATAGCTATAATCAGAACAGACTTCTACAGTTCAGATGAAATCAGATTACACTTCCAATGCCGGAAAAATAGGCAAATCGGTTTCGCCAATATTTAGTATTCACTTCGCAAAACAAATTTGATAAAAAACTACGAAAGTCAGCTCAAAAACACCAGAAAATCAGCTCGCCTTTCTCCAACATCAATTTTTAAAATGTAAATCAAAGTGCAAAACACACACACAGAGCACACTAACAACAGTAACAACTCTATAATTAAAATCGCACGAATTAATTAATCCGTCCAACAAACAACTGCAGCATCGACCGATTCAGCTGGCATTAACACAACGCACTTATAAACTAATCAAATTAACGCCGATTGAACAATAATCGCAAATATACAGAAATAAAATAAAAATCAAAAGATGTGGCCAGGATAAACAAAGACAGTCATAGTAACTGCGCATCCACATAAATTATGCAGAAAAGGGGGAAAAAGCTCAAAACAAGTACAGATGAGTGGAGATGGTATGCGTACGACGTACCAGAGATCGATAAAATGTGGAGGGAGAGAGAGAATGAAGAGAGCGAGAGAGTAAAAGAGTGTGGGCTCTATTTATATGAGCTCCTCACACATAGGGTTGCTTCTTTTTTATTTTAATTTATTTCAAAATTGGTCAGTTATTTTTTCAACATTTTGACCACAGTTTTCTACTGTCTTTTTATTTCTTTTTTACTAATGTTAATTTTATATTAACACATTAATCACTATTTTTGTATTAATGAATTATTATTAACATCCATAAGTACACAATATGACATAGAAAATTAATGCATTGGTTTACCATCATCAAAAGATGTAGTAGTACACTATTATACGGAGTAGTATTTAGTTTTAATCTATATAATAGTACTTGTTTTGATTTATTATTATATTTTAAAATCGTGGCTTTTGTCTATATGAATGAGTATATATATATGGTGTTTAATAGTGATAAAACTGTTCTTGTGTTATTTAATCTTGCAAATTATAAATAAATTCACGGTTTATGTCTCCAATGGGTTCATTGCGATTTAAAATATTACAATTTCGAGTTAATCAATTGAATTATTATGGTTGCACTTTAATATTTGATGTGACAAAAGAAGTCCAATATTATTCGTCGTATTGATTGGAAAACGGCTAATAATAGTGATGATTTTTCAAGCTCATAATTACCATGAATTTTAATATCATCATTTGTAATGTCTAATGAACTAATGAATTTATTTTCGTTAGCGACCAAATTTATCATTCTTCGCTAACCAATCAAGTACCAAAATTAAATACACAGATAGCTTCATCTTTTTCTTTGGCTGTGATTTTTTATTTATTGCAATGTTCTTTTTCTCATTTTACCTCACAATGACATAACTATTTACTAGGAGTATTTTTTTTAATTTTTCAATGAATATTTACGTGATACAGATATGTCTACACAAGATTTTCATGTCATTCTTAAGTAACAGACTGACAGTACATAACATTTACTGTACCATTATATGCTAAATATTTATTGCCAACGGAAAAGGTTTGAAATTATTATTAGCACATAATTATCACATTCTCATGACCCACACATAATGTGAACAATTAATACATAATTTAATATGCTTTGACGAGGAGTTTTCAAGATTAATTTATTGTTCATACGTGCAATACTGTTTGAACTTATTATTTACGCACTCATAACTTAATTATTGTGCACTTATCTTAAATAATTTAAAACATAAATACACAAAAAAAAATTAATGTACGTATGTTACATTTAGTTAAGCCTTTTTTTGTGAAGGCAAAATATAACAATTTTGAAGTCTTAAAATGCGCTCTTTTTATCACAGTGGAAAGACACGCAATGATGCAATCAATATTAATGCAGTATATATAAATATACTGCATAGCTCATTTTTTTTTACTAATTATAACCCTTTAAATCAAATAATAATATTCAGAGATATATTATTTTATCCTAATAGCTGAAACAAGTGATTGTTTAGTTTCAGGGGATATATTAATTAGAAATCTATTAATAATATTAAGAGATTTATTATTTTATCCTTATAGCTGAAACAAGTGATTGTTTAGTTTTAGGGGATATATTAATTAGAAATCTATTTTGAAGTTACAAAGTAGGCAATTAGGAATATATTAATTACAAATATATTTTGAAGTTACAAATTAAAGTAGGATAAATTGCCGGCAAAATCACAAACCCTGGTCAATTTTTAATCATTCTTTTAAATTACAAAAATAGTTGATGATATTATAATTTGAACATTTTAAATTTATTGACGTGACATGTACATATAAATTTTAAAAACATGATTGGTAAGGCATACTCTTAAATAACATTGTTGAAATAGCCAAACATTGTGTCCACATATGTCATATCATGCATAATTTATCCGATTTTGAGATAATGAGAAAAATATATCAAAGTTTTGATATATTAAGAGACTACTTTAATAGTATGTTGCGGGATTGAGAAGAAATCGATAATGTTTTTGACATTTTCCGGCAATTTACTCAAAACAAAACAATATACACTTCACTAATATTTTTATCATTATTTTTAAATAAGAAACTATACTCCGTAATGTAAAAACATAGGGCTATGGCTACAATTAATGGGCTTCCACATTAAGCCCAAAGTAGTAGGAGTAGTACGTGGTAGAGCCCATCATATTTTAAAAATGGGCCTAATTCTTCAAAAAGTTTACTAATCATTAGCTTCGACCGCCAATCGACCTTCCCATCGCCGCCGTGATTTCTAACGACTCTCAATCCGGCCACCGTCTCCAGATTGGTGTCAATTTCACAGTGAATCGGTTAAATCCGCAGTTGAGCTGATTGAAATGGGAGTCGTCTCGTCAGTTTGCGAGCTTGGTGGAATCAGTCGCACTTTCTCACTCTAGCTGCTATGGTTTCGCATTATATCAGGATGCTTTCTCATTGAATGTGGTCGATGATGATTTATTCCGTAATTCATGATTCGATCGTTGATAAGAGAGAAGCAAAGAGGTTTAGGTTTATTAAGATCATTATCGGGTGGAGGATTTGCCTTAGGTCACAATGTGAGTCACTTTCCAAAAGGAATTTCAACGCTGTGTTCAAAATGCCCCTCTCGATGGAGCTTGTTAGGAAAGCTAGAGAGAGAGTTGAAGGAGCACAAAATCGATGAGGCTTGGGAAACTTATAACAACTTTGTGCGTGTTTATGGCTTTGTCGATCAATCTCTTGTGGCTAATCTGATTACTGAGTCTTCGTATTCATCTGATTCCAAATCTCTTCGTATGGCTTCTCATTTAGTTGTTAGGCTTTCAAAGGAGAGACCGGTTTTGCTTAAATCTGGGGTGACGACGAAGCTGCTCCTTTCTTTGGCCCGGGCTCAGATTCTTGTTCCAGCTGCAAGGGTTTTTAGAGTGATGCTGGAGAAGAAGATCTTGCCGCCTTTGGAAATCTTGCAGATGGTTTTTCTACATTTGGTGAAGACAGAAATTGGGACTTATTTAGCATCAAATGTTTTGGGGGAAATTTGCTGTAGTTTAAAGGAAGGGAGAGTAAACAGAACAATGACAAGGCCTGATGTTATGGTTTTCAACCTTGTTCTTTCTGCTTGTGTTAGATATGGAGCTTCTTTAAAGGGGCAACTGATTATGGAGCTGATGCCGGTAGTGGGAGTCGCGGCAGATGCCCATACCGCTGTGATTATTGCACGTGTACACGAAATGAATGCCGCGAGGGACGAGTTGAAGAAGTTGGAAGATTGTGTGGATATGGTTCCTGTTAATTTGGTTCATTACTACCTGCCCTTTTATGACTCTTTGTTGAGCTTGAATTTTATGTTCAATGATATTGATAGTGCATCCAGACTTTTGTTAGATCTGTCTGAGTTGTATTTTAGGGGTCGGAATGAACAGAGATCCTGGACTGTTTCGATTGGATCGGACAATATAAAGAAGGGGTTGAAGCTGCAGTTTCTACCTCAGCAGCTGCACAAGGATTTTGTGTATAAACTCAGCCAAAGGCAGGAGCTTCTATTGCATAAGAATGGAAAGTTTGTTCTGACCAACAAAGGGTTGGCCAAGCTCATCACAGGGTACAAGAGAGCAGGGCGAATCAATGAGCTCTCAAGGCTTCTGATCAGCATTCAAGAAATGCTCAATTCACCAGATAAAAGCAGCCCTTGTTCTCAGGTGATCGATGCTTGTGTTTACTTGGGGTGGCTCGAAACAGCTCATGACATACTTGAGGATTTGGTAATGGAAAATGAAAATCACTCTGTTTGTTTAAGTTCATATGCATTGCTCTTGTCTGCTTATTACAGTAGAGATATGGTGAGGGAAGCAGAAGGGCTAGTGAGACAAATCCAAAGACTCGGTTTTGACATCAAAACATCCACAAAGATTTCGGATTCAGAAGATGAACACACATCAAATTTGGCCAGCTCAATCAGCCAAGCAATGAGGGAAGAAGAAGATGGAGGAGTCTCACTGCATCAGTTCAATTCCTCCATCTTCTTCTTCGCAAAGGCCAAGATGATCGAAGATGCAAGAGAGACATACCGGAAAATGCAGAAGCTGAAGATCCACCCTAATGCTTCCACATATTTCTATCTTATATGTGGGTACAGTTCTTTGGGGATGTTTCGTGAGATTACAATCTTGTGGGGAGACATCAAGAGGAGCACGGTGAATCGAAATACAGTATACAAGAGAGAATTGTATGAGTTGGTGCTGCTGAATTTTATTCAGGGAGGCTATTTTGAGAGGGTGATGGAGGTTATTCATCTTATGATGGAGAATGATATGTTCTTGGATAAGTGGGGCTATAAAACTGAGTTCTTGAAGTTTCATAGGAACCTTTACCGGACCTTGACTTTGGCCGAGGCTAAGGACGAGGCGCAATGCATGAGGCTCGAGCATGTGAAAGCGTTCCGGAGATGGGCTGGCATAAGTTAAACATAGTAGAAGTTTGTAAGTTTGCGATCTGTAACTAGGAACAAATTTTTGTGGACTTACCAATATAGAGTAACTTATAAGTGGACTATTCATAGTATATTAAGGTTTATATGTGCTCTTAACTTATTTTAACATGTTTTACTATACGAGTCTCATGAGAACACGTAGTAAAATCACCAATTGATCAAGATTAGGAGTGTATAATTAGAAACGTTTTTGAGTAATTATTACACTTGGTAATTAGTGGGTATTACTAAATGTGTTTGGTCATGATTTCCAAGCTTCGGACACTATTCAAGTTAATTTGGTATTTTGAATATAGTCTATATAAAGATAATTTTATATATGTATGACTATAAAAATAATACTATAAGCCAAATATAATGACTAGTCCTACAATTTAAAAGCATTTTCCATCGAATTTCGACGAGTTACACATGGCTCTCTTTTGCACCTCGTCTCGAAGATGTAACCACGTTATATCCAATGTAACCCAGACAAAGTGGAATTATAGGAACATTGCAGAATGCTGATATATTACAGATTCCCACTTTATTTCATAATTCTATGTATCTCATACTCCATAAGCCAGGCAAACTATACAGTTTTCAAAATTGCAAAGGTATATAAATAGAAATAAAAATAGAAGAGAATAAACAATTCTAACCAAAAGAAGTGTTAAGACAGTAACAGCACTCACATTGAAGGTGCTGCAAAGAGCAAATAGCAAAGAGCAAAGAGCATTTGCAAGTTCATTGTGTTCCAAAATAAACTCAAAATCGTGGCACTCATCATTGAACTCTAAACTTATGAACATCTCACTCTCCCTTCCAGATATGCACAAGGAAGAAGAATGAGAGGGTAACAAGAAAATGCGAAAACAATGTTTGCAAAATTGAGAGCTTCAAATTGGATAGATGAAAAGAGAACAGGAAGCCACATTCAGAATGCACAAGAAAGCTAAATTCACCTACAAAATATTTGGAAGTTGAGAGTCCAATCTGTGCTGCAACTCCTTGATCTTGATCGAAAGCTCCGTGTTCTGCTCCTTGTAGCTTTGCAGCAAGTAGTCTTTTCCTTTATTCAATTCTTTCATCTCACTCACTTCCCTCCTCAACATTTCAATCCTTTCCCCATTTCTCCTTTTCTCTGGAGGATCCATGTTGCTTTCGACTTCTGGGTAATCATTCACATGCCCGTTGTTCTCAGCTGGCCAAATGGGGACTGTGGGGAGTTTCTCACCTGAGTGGACATGTCCGACACAGCGATCTGCTATTGCCTTGCGTAGTCTCTGTACCTCCTGATCTGATTCAAACAAATCCCTGTTTGCAGCATCCAGAAGAGATTGCAAGTGCGAAGAATGTGAAACCTGTGCGGCAAGAGAGGCTTGCACTTCTGCAATTTGATCTTGCATTTCTAGTATCATGTCATCTCTTCTCTTTAGCTGCTGTCTCAGCTTTTGTATGACCTCCTGCTTGCTGAAAATGTCGGAACCAGATTCTGAGACGCAAGGGGAGTCGGAGCTGTTAGATTGGTGGAAAGGTTTCTGGGGCAGCTCCAGGCGGTCAGGAGAAGACAACCACATCATGCCATTTTTTTTATTGAACTCTGAAACGGGAACAGTCACTAGTGGAAGAGCCATTTCAGGTTCTGACATCATCTGACCATTGGCGTGTGGTTTGATTTCCATCACATTCCCGGATCCTGTTTTACGAATACATAGATCAGTGAAGTAGAGATAGTTAGAAAGCTCAAGCGACCACCTGTTAAATTTTATGGAAAATTTAAAGAGGAACCTATTAGTTATATATGAAGGGGCAAGCATGAATGTTAGTATTCGATTACATGATCAGGAAGGAACTATCAATAATGCCAATTTTCTTGACCATATATCAATAATGCAAGTAACTGTGAATGGTGATCTAGATCATTACTTCCATCAGGCCAAATACTAGAATCAATGCCCCCAAAAGACACATTTTCAACCCACCAGTACAAGTTTTCTCCGGCACCAGAAAATTGAGGAAAATCAAGTTCGGTTGCACATATATGCATATGCAGGTACATGTTTTACGTATTCGAGGTAAATCTTAGCACACTCCAAATCAGAGGAAACGATCTTATTAAGGCTTTTGACTGGGACTAAGATGTGATTACCTGAATAATGGCTGTAGCAAACATCTTCATCTTGAGGATAGCAAAAGGCATTTGAATGCATTGGGCAGCTTCCCGATTTCTTTCCATCGGTAGATTTTCCATTAACTGCAATTACAGTAAACACTCAGATAATATAAATAGAATTTTCTGGAATAAGTTGCATGAACATGCATTCAACACCTTTTAAACTTGGACTACTGCTGTCCAGTTGTTTAGCATCAAGGACCTGTTTGAGCTTATACCCAAGGCGCATTGACAAAGTACTAATCAGAGCACTCCCTGCAATAAAAATCCAATTTGGCCCCTCCCCTGGAACATTTCTCGACCTCCGGGGTGCCTCAGTGGCTCTTGGCTTCATTGGTAAAGCTATAGAAGTGCAGACCAAAAGCTTCACTGGCATGCACACAAACTCTGCTTTTGAATCATGAAAATACAAACAATTACTTTACAGACAAAAAATAATTTATCATTTGTTAATCAGAATGTTCTTTTTCAATGTCCATGCACACTCCAATATATCCATAAAAATATGTAATGTAGCTCTCCAACAAAAAAAGCTGAAGTGAATGTCCATAGAATTATTGGCAGTCAATTAAGCTCGTATTGAACAAGTTCTGTGTGTGCATCTCTTGTTTTAGTCCACATATACTGACTTGACTATCCGAGAATCCTGATGGACAAATCCTTACTCTAGTTACTAAAATGTTGTTTTCTTTCAGAAAAATATGTTTGCACAGTTCATCTCAAGAACTGTTGTAGAATCCCTACCTTGTATATGCTATTCTGACTTTTCTTCCAAATCTTTGTACTAATCGAAGAGATCCCAATTCATTTAGGCTACATCACACAAACACTAACTGTGAGTAGTTGGACCTTTAGCCATAAAACACAAACTAAAAGTGTTCCATTCCAGAATCACCTAGTTGATTGCATTTTGCATAACTAAAAACTGACTAGCTAAGCTATAAAAACAACAAAACACGAAGCTTCCCAGCAGAACAACCTATTAAAGATAATCTCAAAACACGGGAGACAATAGATCGCACTCCACTACTGTATTTTATTTTTTGTGTTCAGGTCTGTACACTGTATGCTCTTATCACAAACTCATGGACACATTTTGCTAAAAAAAACCCATGAATAAACAACGAGATGGCATTAACTGTCGAGTAGTGAGTAGAACAGAATAACTACGAAACTATCATGTATTGACTATCGTATAGAAATTCGTCCATACTTATGAAAAACCGATTAACCAAATAACTAGCCACAGATAATTCTAAAGCCCTCATAATTGCTTCATTGTTCAAAAAATCTCAATCACATCCTTCTATTCAGAGCTCATCCAGCTAGTAATTTAGTATACACGGAGATACATACACTAACGCAATCAATAACCCCCGACAGAAGCAAGCCCGCGAAATAAATAAAATAATTGACAAGTAAAAGAATTCGCTAAAATAGGAAAAAAATTCAGAAAATATAACCATAAGAAAATACGAAACCATAGCAGCTAGAGAGAAAAAGTACCACAGATTTCACCAAGCTCGCAACCAGTCTCACACGGCTGCCATTTCAATCAGCTCAATTGTGGAAATTCTGACCAAGCTGGAGTCGGTGGCCGGGTTGAGTGTGGGTAGAATCACGGCGGTGCCACAGCGATTGTCGGAGGAAATGGGGAAAGTGAGACAAGTTAGGGCGGCTTTTTCTAAATACTGTAAATTGTTCTAAATCCTAATTCTCGTGCTAATTATTTTACTACTCCTAGTAAAGAGTAACTGTTTAGGACAGATTACGGAGCTAAAAATAGTAAATATAAAGTGGTGTAATTTTTTTTGTAATAAAATAATTATAATTTGATATTATGATTCTTTTAAAAATATAAAACATAAAAAAAAACAATAAGCCATGAAAAAGTGCTAAACCACTCATTCTCAAATGGAGTACCAAGCAAAGAATTAAATAAAGTAAAGCTTTGTTAATATGCGTATATGGGTATGCTATTTACGGCAGTACTAGGACTTTTCTACCGGTATTTTCATAATGTTTTTTAATAATATTAATTTTTTTGTACTAGGGAAAGTGATGTTAAAATGAAATAAATAATACTACAGCCTATTTTAGATAAGACAAAGCACACATTTTCTAGAATTATTCTATTTGTGATTTTTCATTGCCATGTTCTTGTTCTAGTAAATAGAAGCATGGGTTCATCCAATGCACAATTTTTAGAAAAAAAGCGAAGAAATATCATAGTATCACCAAAGACGAAGACCAAACTATACATAAATTATCACCAAACTGTAATACTTGAATAAAAAAGTGAAGAATAAAGCTGTAATGAAGCATATTATACCGTTTTGTTTGCCTGTCACGTCCATATGCTCTCACGTTTAGTGCATGTCACTCACTAAAAGCTAAAAATATATGAGGAAATATTAAACCCATTTGTCACGTTTAGTACTTTACAGATACATGTCTGATGCCTATTCCTACTTACATTTTACTATAACACACAAATTTTAAATAAATCGAAAATTCGTTTGTAAACGACCAAATTCTCAATAGCTGCATAAGTTCAGAAAATCCAACAATGTGGAATGCAAGAGATCAAGAGGCAAATAGCCTAAGAACTTCCTGCTCTGTGACTCGAAATAGGACATGTCTGAACGAAGCTTGTGTTCCTCGGTGAGGCCATCGTCTATCGTGAGCCACCAAGAGATGCAACCTTGGGTATCATCAGGGTCTACATGTGCCACCAGTCGAGCTATTTCGCCCTGCTCCAGCTCGAACGCCAGTGATAAGAAGTCTCTGTTTGCTTTTATGCCGACTGCGAGAGCTTCCTCATGCAGCCACTGGATGATTTGGCTAGCAACCTATAAAAGGATTTTGCCAACATTACAACATACATAGATAGCCATATAAGAGTTATTGTACATCTACTTGCCACGCCATAACTTCTAGAACAGTGTCACGTATGAAGAAAGTTTTGTGTATGAATTCGTAAAAGCACCATTTGCAACTCAAAAACATGTTCTATAGTTCACGTTAAAAAGAGGATAGTGACCATTGTCATATATGATTTGAGTCTATACTACAGAGCAGATTGTGCAATGTGCAAGAACAAACAAGTTGAAACGGTTCTAGGTTTCCCTTAGCTTTGTGTGAGACACATTGCAAAAATATTACGATAACAGAAAGTAGGCACTAAATATTTTCAGATGCCATTCACATACCTGCTGAATAAGTATTATAGGAAGATCTGCCAAGTCACAGTCGTATCCATTAATAGAGCTGACAGCTTCAGATTTTCCTTTGAAAAGACCTAGAATATTAGGAGCACCTTCACCATGTACGCTAAAGGAATCATCAATCACCACAACCTTAGTCCAGAACTGGGATCTTACGACCTTCCCGCTGCCAGTGCCGGGTCTCTGAATTTGGCTAGCAGCATGAATGATGGATTCAGGAATCTTCATTGAAAGTGTCCATGAAGATGTCCGAGAGTGCCAGGTTGGATGAGAAAATAATTGGACGTACGGTGTCCGTTGAACCTTCGAGTGCATAAAATACACTTAGTCAGTCTGTGCATAAGAACTTAATCCAGATTAAATAAAAAAAATTATAATTATTGATGGTCGATGGATGATCGGTTTTAGTAAATTTAAGAGTAGAATTTATGTTATTTGGGATTTATAATGTCAAGTTGTCAAGAACGAGATGCAGAACATACCAGATTTTCCAGCATACACAAGACCTTATTTGAGAATATTCTGTGAGCAAGAGACATGCAGAAATGCCCTAGTATGCTAGAATTGTCCTTAGCTGGCTGGCCAGGAACTTGACTCTTTCGTAAAGGCATGGCTTTGGATTTTGCTCTGACAAACACATACTCATGAAATAATTGTCGCAAATAAATCTCAAAACCAAGTTGTCTTGGGACCCTTGATCTCTCTGCTTTATCAATAGCTTTTCCATAATCTTGTTCGCCAAATGATTCCACATCCACATTTGAAGTTTCTACAGTGTTTACTTCCGATGCACTACTTATTTGCTGATCATCTTGACTGGATGAGACGAGTGAAAGGGAAACAGATGCTCCTTCACCAATGCTTAGGCGCAAATAATTTTCTTTTATGCCAGTCAGGTTCACATGCAATGAAGGATTACATGCTTCGCGGTTTACCAAATCAAACACCTGAAATACATTATTTTAATAAAAAAATTAATATAAAAACTGATGGAATTATATTTTAGCACAGCCTAATAGTACGATATAATGAGATATACATAAAAGGATATATACCTGCTCATCATGTATTGCTCGATGAACTTCACGTAAGGTTAAATGCATTTCCCTCACACGTTCTTCATCCGTTGCATGTTCCTTCACAGGCATAGGGGAAGAACCATTTGATTCTTCTTGCGTCTTTGTCTCACCAGGTCTTGTCAACTTATAAGAAGGATTGAGTCCAAGAAACTGAAACTGAAACTGAAGAGAGTGGCATGACTCACGGGGTACATTCACGGTGAGCATTCCAGCTGCATCATGCTCAACGGGAATTGTAGACATGGAAGATGGACGAAATACAGAAGCCAAATCATATAATGAACTGTCAAATAAATCAATATAGAAGCCTTCATTGCCAGAGGCAGCTGCAACCAATCGATGTCGTTTAATTTTCCAATTTTGCTGCAATCTGTCATCCATTAGAAAATGCAATTTTTTTAGGGAGGAGGAAAAAAGAGATTTCCACTAGCTTTATGTAAATCACACACTGGGAGAACAGAAACATAGGCTTCTTCAAGCATTTAGTAATTACCTAATGAGGGCCCCATAAAATCTAGCCTCTCTTGCTACTTGTTCCTCCAGTGCTTTGGCAGATTGCTTTAAATATTTTCCAAGACCCTGCAGTGTAACATAAGACCTTAACCATACTGCACCATAGCATTAATGTGCAAAAACTATTTGCATCAAAGCACAAACATGCACATAGCTTACAAGAAAGAAAAAAGATTTATGAAAGTTAGAGGTCATTAGTAAAGTCCTGCAAAGTAATTCATGTATGAGTCGTATGACAAAGACAACAACTTAGGTAGACATAAGTACCCGGAAACACTGTAGCTTGGTTGCTGTAGACACAGCAAGGTCAGATAGATGTTCATTCGGCAAAGGCTTTGGCCGTGTCATTCCTGCAACTGTTACAGCATCATTGGCTTCTACCTGTGTAAATCACATTAGAGTTCTTACAATCTTTATAGGTTCTAAGCCCTTTGTGCCAATGCCTTGTATGAATGGCGTTGTTTCAAATACAAGAAAAGAAAGAAGTTTGTGAAGGAAAAGGAAGCATCCGAAAATTAAGCAGAATGAAAAGGCAATAGGGTGGAAACTTATTACTTCGGGTTCCCCCAGAAGGCTTGGATGGTTTAAACAGGTAGTTCATCACCATCATATAACCATAAATCTCTAAGACTGTAACTAGTTGAGCAAGCACACAAAAATCCTAGGCCTCTGCTCAAGCTGCCGGCCAAAATCAAACTAATAGGTCAGCTGGAACAGGCTAAAACGAAGATAAATCATCACCAGCATATCATACAACCATAAATCTAGACAGCATCATGATTTGGAACTCTAGGAGTGACCTTTATTAGCAAGACATTAGTCTTGGCATATGTATTCCCACAGTTAAATTCAAGATAAGTAAGACATAGATGCAGAGATGCTCTATAAAAGAACAACTTCAATTGAGCCTCTGTATAACTAACAAGGCTACTCCACAGAATTACATGTCATATACACATTAGATATAGAAACGAGCAATAAAAAGGAAGGGATTAAAACTCTTTACCGTATTAATGAGATCAATTATGACGGAGAGCTCTTGGTGAGCTAGCTGCAGATTCTCCACTAAGCTCTGCCATTGCCATTGCTGCTGACTGGATGTTGCACCATCCTTGGCACTCGCACCTTCACTCTTCCGCTTCTTGCTGGGATCCTCTCTTTCCACTGCCCAGGCGAAGTCTATCCTCCTCACCAAGTTCACTCTCTTTTCATCATACCCCACATCCCTGCCACACACACACACACCAATATCACGTCAATCCATCTGAATTGAGATTTTTTACATAGTGTGAAAAGTGAACTGACGTTGGGAAGTGTTCGAAGCCATTTTCCTCGATGGCATCCAGCCGTTTGATTGGAAGCTTGTCTAGTGAAATTTCAAGATCCCCGTCCATTATTCTTGTCTAGATTTCCAATCAATAATCCCCCGCGCAATTGAATCATATAATAGAAGCCAGAAGGTGGCGGCGCCGGTGACGAGGGGGCGTTGATTTAGCCGGAGTCTTGGAGATGGAATGGAATGCCGAATAGGGCTTTTTTTTCCTTCACATTTTAAATTTTAATTTAATTAATTATTTTTAAAATTTTAAAATTGGGCCGGTTTATAATGATTAGTTGGGCCGGATTTTGGTGATTGGGCTGAAATTGAGTTAAAATAATGCACAGTTGTGTTTTTCAGAGTGGGAATGTCATTAAAACATTGTGTGAAGTGGATTATTGATTTGTAATTGCTTATAGTTAATATTACTCCATATTTTTAATTACTCTATCAATGTGGTAATGTGATACTTATATTAGAAGATAAATATTCTAGGTCCTAGTGTATCTTTATACTAAAGTTTATAAATATAAAATTGATAACCAAGAGTTTGGCCATAACGGGTTGCGGGTTAATCTGGTGCGGGCTAATCGGGTTTTAATTTTATCGAGCTAGAAATTTCCAGCCATAACCTTATAAATTTGGCGGGCTATTCGGGCTACACTGCCGTCCCGAACCAAGGCTATACAAGTTCTATTATCTCTTGAATATACAAATTATAAATTGATTAAATTAATTAAAAAGTATAAAGGAAAATATTCAAAATAAAGTAGAAAATAAATATTGATTGGAAATAGAGTATGGTAATTGTGCGAAAAAGTGAATATTAGTACTATATTACTACCAAACTTTGTTGTGTTATTTTCTTTCGAATGACCAATAGGCAAAAGCAAGAAAAGTATGGCATAATTTAGATGAGTTATACTATTTCTATGTAGGAAGAAATAATCGGTGAAATAAACACAACAATTTGAGGCCACAGCCACTGTCTCTTTCATATCCCCAAATCCAATTGCTCGAGCTCAAGCTCAACCCTAATTTTTTCATATCACTACTCCACAAACCCTCACTCGAGCTCACCTCGATCGCCGATCTTCCTATAGGCGATCCTTCCTCATCTTATCCCTCCGATTTCCGCCGTAGCTCACAGCTCACTGGTTCGATCTCGGAGTTGATGACGAAGAAGTCGCCGATTTCACGACGGAGTTGATGGACGGCCACAGATATGCCTCAACTGCGTAGCGGAGCGCGCAGAGGCCGCCGACCCGCTGTCGCAGCTCCCGCTCCCGAACGGAACAAGGGGAAAGCCGCTCGAGCTGACAAGGAAACCGTGCCAGCTGCTGGGAAACGAGCTGCAGGGAATAGAGTCGACGCCGCCGCCGCAGGTGGTGCTGATAAGGAGAAGGAGGTTTTGGTGAGGGATTGTGGTGGTGGTGGTGGAGAGGCACATGTTGATGCTGCTGTGAAGGAAACGACGTCGTTGAAGGTTGGGGAGGATAATAATAACAAATTAGAGGAGGTGGGAGAAGACGTGGGAGAGAAGAAGATGGATGAGGGTGATAGTGGCGGTAACGGAAGTAAGGGGTTGGGTGCCGAGGATGAAGGAAGCACTACTCCTATTCCTGAAAGGGTTCGTTAATTTCATTCTTAATTTTATTTTCAAATGTTTGATGATTCTATAATATGTACTCCATTAAGATAAAACAGCATGTTGGTTTTTTATGCTTATAATCGCTGTCTTAAGTGGTTGTGTTTTATGTTATTAGGAGTTTATTTTCGGGTTGCATGCTAGAGATTTGGTGTATGGTGGATTAGTGAACCAAAGATTTGAGTTTTAGTTTACTTCTTACATGGTTAGCAGCTGAAAGGTGTGAACTGATTGAGTTGTACCCATGAATGCGTATACATTGTATTTCTGTTTTTAAGTATTTTTTAGATAAAAAAAATACTACTACTATAAAAGTATAAATTTCAAATATTATAGGAAGTTTCTACTCTTTAGCTTCTTAGGGAGTTTACCTCAAGTGAATTAATGATAGACATATGAAAATTTTCTCATATACTATAAGGAAGTTACTTCTGTCTGAAGAAGTTTGCTCATTTAATTTTGTTTCCTCTAAGAATCTGACAGAAAGCTGATAGAGGCATATAGCTTATACATGTCATATTCAGCTTACGGTTTCAATTTTCTCTCTTGGCAACAGGTCCAGGTTGGTGGTTCTCCAGCTTATCGAATTGATAAGAAACTAGGGAAAGGTGGATTCGGCCAAGTTTATGTAGGCCGGAGAATCAACCCCCCAAACCCAAATGAAAGAAATGGCCCAGGAGCTGTAGAGGTACATACTTGTTCCCTGTTATTGGCAGCTTTGGCCTCAGTCTCTGCAAAGAATATCTCTCTCAGTTTTATCTCTGTTCAGGTTGCTCTGAAATTTGAGCACCGTAGCAGCAAAGGCTGTAACTATGGACCACCTTATGAATGGCAAGTTTACAGGTGAGTTTTGTATAAGTTCCTATGTCTCTGTTAAATTTTGCAAAATATGAACTTAGTTTTCTGCATTCTTCCATAGTGCTCTTGGTGGTAGTCACGGCATACCCCGTGTGCATTACAAAGGACGTCAGAGTGATTACTATATTATGGTATGTGCCTGAAACTCAGAATTTTTTCCACTTGTTCACACACATATATATCTTTTCTTTGCTGGTATGAAGATTTTCTTTGTACTTTGTAGGTAATGGATATGCTAGGTCCTAGTTTATGGGATGTCTGGAACAACAATTCAAATACGTGAGTCAACAATTTCAACAGAGTTATTTTTGCTTTCTGGTTTACTTTACAGTCTTTCACCTAACATTTAAATGACACTTTGCAGAATGTCAATTGAAATGGTGGCATGTATTGCCATTGAAGCCATATCCATTTTGGAAAAGTTACATTCTAGAGGGTAAATATTCAACAATATTTGCAATTGTGGAATTCTTTGATGCACAATCTTAGATATTTGATTTACCAGTAATGTTAATATGGGCATAGTTGATTGGAGACTAGTGAATCTGCTATTATATTCTATCGGGAGTATAAACGATGCTACTACACATTCACACTTCAGTTCAATCACTTACACTTACTAAGTTACTTGCATGTGTTTGTTTTTGTGATTAGTCCTGAATCTGAGTTGAACTATAGCTGTATGTATGCTATGTTGCTGGCATTTGAGCATCCTACCAACTGTTACTGAATCACATTACCTAAGTTGAGGCTCTTGGATAACTTACAAGAGCTAGAGCTGTAAATGAGCTAAACTGTTCATGAGCTATAAGGACGTCAATCTTGTTGGGACTCAAAGATGACTGTATTTGGGTTATGTTTTTCAGCAAGCTAGATATTTTAAACTCTAACTTGGCTCTGTAAAAATTGACTGTAGCTCAAACTTTCTGATATTCAGTTTGGTGCAGTTCAACTATGCCCCTAGCAAGAACCTTAGTGTGGGAAGTCAATTGAATTGAATATGTGACATTAAGTGTCTCCACTTCAGTCAGATCTGACCTTTTGAAATCTATACAAGAGATCTGTGTTTTGGGCCATTGTTTCTTTTTTCGTCTTGCCTTCAGTTCAATTATTTTGGTTGTAGTCCCTGGTTGTTGTTGTTTTTCTTTTTTTCCTTTCTATCTCTATCAAACCTTTTCTTTTCTTTAATTGCCTCAATACCTGCAGATATGTGCATGGGGATGTAAAGCCAGAAAACTTTTTGCTTGGTACACCTGGAACTGCTGATGAGAAAAAACTTTTTTTGGTTGATCTTGGATTGGGTAATATACATGCTCTGCTTCTTCTATTTCTTTTATAGTAATACTTATGATTATAACAATAGCTACTCTTAACAACATTTTCCTGTTAAAAATTGCAGCTGTTCGGTGGCGTGATAACTCAACTGGTCTTCATGTTGATTATGATCAACGACCTGATGTATTCAGGTAAAGTTATGACCATTTGTAGTTCTTCATTATCTTTTTGGTTTAGTTCTCTTGTAACCTGAGTTTCTGGTTGATGCAGAGGAACTGTGCGGTATGCTAGTGTGCATGCTCATCTGGGAAGGACCGGTAGCCGTAGGGATGACCTGGAATCCCTTGCTTATACCCTCATTTTTCTTCTTCGAGGTCGCCTTCCTTGGCAAGGTTATCAGGTTAGTAATTGTGGATGTGACATGTGTGTTCATTAGGAGCATTTCACTCTTGATGCTTACTTTATCTCCTATATAGGGTGAGAATAAAGGATTTCTGGTGTGCAAAAAGAAGATGGGAACTTCTCCAGAAGCCCTTTGTTGTTTCTGTCCTGCGCCTTTTAAACAGTTTGTTGAGTTCGTTGTTAACTTGAAGTTTGATGAAGAGCCCAATTATGCAAAATACATATCCCTTTTTGATGGGATTATTGGTCCAAATCCGGACATCAGGCCAATCAACACTGAAGGTGCTCGAAAGGTATATTATTATTTTACTATTTTACAAGTTGTGTCTGTAAATTGGCTGCATTCATAGAAAATTTCCTTAATTAAACATATTTTTTACAATGTGAAGCTTGTATATCAAGTCGGACAGAAGAGAGGAAGGCTTATGATGGACGACGATGATGATGAGCAGCCAAAGAAGAAAGTCCGCATGGGAATGCCTGCTACACAGTGGATTAGTGTGTACAATGCTCGAAGACCAATGAAGCAAAGGTATCATCATGGTAACTCTATTGAGTTTCTTCTAGGATTTTTTGGAGGAAGGGTGCAAGTTAACCCTGCATTTCTCTCGTAGATATCATTACAATGTGGCAGATTTAAGATTGGACCAGCATATTGAGAAAGGAAATGAAGATGAACTTTACATTAGCAGTGTTGCCTCTTGTTCAAATCTATGGGCCTTAATTATGGATGCAGGAACCGGTTTTAGTGATCAAGTCTATGAACTTTCACCTCATTTCCTTCATAAGGTATCAAATCTCTAGCATGCCATACTTAGTGAGTCTTGATATGGCATTCCAGAAACTTGAGTGTCATATCAGTTGATTAAATTCTAACGAGGCTTAATCTCTTGTAGAGCATGATGTGTGTAGGCAGTGTATCTTATTACTTTTTGCTTTATCAACTGCAGGAATGGATCATGGAACAATGGGAGAAAAATTACTACATAAGTGCCATAGCAGGGGCTAATAATGGGAGCTCATTAATAGTCATGTCTAAGGGTTAGTGTTGCAATTCAAGGGCTGGAGTTCTAATTTTGTACTCCCTTTGTTCCGCAGTAGTTGACTCATTTTGCCATTTTGGTACTTTCCATGGTAGTGGAGTCATTTCTAATTTTAGAAATAATTAGGGATTTTAATTAAGCACCCCCTTATTAGTTTAATCATAAGTTTATTAATTAAAAAGGGCGATTAAGTTTATTAAGCACCCTCTTATTACCCTTTTAATTAAGTTTAGAGGACGATTTCTCACCCCCCTCTTTCTTTCCACCGTCGCCACTGAAACCATAATTTCTGACTGCCCTCCAGAAATCGCACCCCTTCTCTCTTCCTCCATCTCGTGTCTCCATCCCCAACCCGATTTTCAAACATAAATTTGAAAATTGAATAAATATGATAATTTAATTTAATAAACTGAAAAAATTAATATATTATGTAAATTTGGATAGTTACATACAACAAAAGACATTCATTTAAAAAAACAAATTGAAAATAAAACCATCCTATCACTTTATCTACTTTATTACCAAACCCACTTAACACACTAAACATCCCTTTTTTATTCTTCGTGCTGAAAAGAAATGCCTCCACTACCGTGGAACGGAGGGAGTACATGTTTCAGATAATGTTTTGAAATGGGATTGCTTTCCGAGATGCAGGTACCCCATATCTGCAGCAGTCATATAAAGTTAGTGAGTCATTTCCATTCAAGTGGATCAACAAGAAATGGAGAGAAGGTTTTTACGTTACTGCCATGGCTACAGCTGGAACTAGATGGGCAATTGTTATGTCTCGTGGGGCAGGTTTTTCTGATCAGGTATAATTTTATAGTTTCAGTGATGGCTGTTGTTATGTACTGATCCAAAGTACAGGAATAGAGGATTTGCACTATTTGCTTCAATTTATGTTTCTTTTTCAGGTTGTCGAGTTGGACTTTCTATATCCAAGTGAAGGTATTCATAGGAGGTGGGATTCTGGCTATCGCATCACATCCACTGCAGCAACATGGGATCAAACTGCCCTTGTTCTTAGCAATCCACGACGGAAACCTTCAGATGAAACACAAGAGACACTTCGGACTTCTGCTTTCCCAAGCACACATGTTAAGGTAGATTTTGTTTAAATCACCTTTCATGTTATTTTACCTTGTTTTCCATACTTCATTCTTACAGTTTCTGATTGTCACTTTCAGGAGAAATGGGCAAAAAATCTTTACATAGCATCGGTGTGCTATGGGAGAACTGTATCTTGATGTCTCGTAATTTTGTTGGAGGAGGCTACTGGAAGATGAAGTCCTCTCTGATCAAACTCAATTGTTATTTTCGTAATCAGAGGAAGGGGAGATCTTTGGTCTGTGGTCAAGCTGACTCGTGTCGCTCTAAGGACCTGATTTGTGCTTACTATTGCCATTGACATATAGGAGCCTGTGTAAAACCTCTGCACCGGACTGTGATTATGTCTAAATGCTTTAGGAAAGTGTTAGAACTCCGGCAAGTGTAATTCGATCATTCCTTAATGTTTGTATAGTGATGGAAATTGAATGTTTGATGACAGTATTCAGCAGGTGTGTCTGTATTAGCAGTGCTTGTATATGTAAAATCAGGTTTTGCAACCCATGGATATGTTCTATTAAATGTACTTGTCTCCTCATTATTTGTAACTATATTTCATATCATTTGACATGTTTCTTTAACATACTTCTCTACTCAAACTTGTGAATATTTTCTCAGGAAGTTATTTTGACTTAGTTATTATATCAACTGGGTTTAAGATACATCTTGATCTTTCTCTATTTGTACATGTCACTCTGCTAGGCTGTTTTTTTGTTCGTGCTGGATTATGTCGTCCTCCTAAGTATAGGTGGTTTGGTATTCCTTTCTCTCTTCTGGTGTATAAATCTGTGCTGCTATCTTCTGGTCATTTTAGTTGGATGTTAGGCAGAGAACGGTCATAGGAATTGCTGTTTTTGTGCTTTTTGTCCTGCAGATATCTCCATTTATGTTCGAGGGCTGGATCGGGATTCATGAACATGCATGGTTGGAGGTATTATACTCTCCACTGTACCATATTCATACATTGTCAGGTTCATATTGATGCATATCTGTTTATAGCAGGGCAAGAATTGTATCAAAACTTTGAAGTAGGATTGCAGTTTGTCTCTCGGTTTTCTCTTTGATGCACCATTCTGCTGCTATTTCAAGTTTCGAATGATCAGACAGATGGTGAAAGGAACTACCGTTGCCTGTGAGTCTGCGTTTCCTTATTTATTTTAATTGGCTCAACTGCATTGACATGCTCATGGTAGAAGACATGAACGGAAATTTATGTTTTTGTTATGGTTTTTGGGATTACACCTTAATTTTGTTTAGAGTTGTCAAGTATGTGTAATAGTATATGTATGAGAGGAAATTTTTCAGTCAATTAGCATAATAGCCTTTTTATCTGAATATTTTCACTTTGCTTGTGCTTTTATCCCCTTAGAGCATCTTCAAGGAGGGAAGGTATATAGAAAAGGTATATCATATATTTACCTCCTTAAAAAGTGTTAAGTGATTGATTGTAGCATCTATTGTTGAGCTTAATCGAGCTCATTGGTTTGCTGGTGTGAAGGATCGATGCATGGACTGTGGACTGATCTGAGCCGTTAGATGTAGATTAGTGAGATGATGTAATCTTAGCCGTTAGATTTTAGTTGAGCAGCTGAGATATGAGTTAGCTAACAGAAGACTCATTGTATTCTACACAATCTGTAATCCTGTTTTCTCTCTCCCAAAATTGAATAAGATTTCCTTTCCTTGATCTTGTGTTCTTCAGATTTCTTGCTTTCAATTCTTGTTCATCACAAAAAGTAAAATATACCTTTCTAGAAAATAACATATTCCAAAGGAAAAAGGTATATACTATATAGAAAGGTAAATTATTTTTTTAAAATAAAATAAGTATACAAAATGCATTAAAAAATATAAAGTGTAATACATTTTCAAATACCTTTCTCCTTGGAGAATAGTTTTTCATGAAAAGAAGGTAAATATGGAAGTTATAAGATTTTACCTTTCCATCAATGGAAAGGTAAAGATACATCTTTAAAATGGGAAAAAATATAATACCTTCTCAAATACCTCTCCCCTTGGAGAGGCTCTTACAATGAATAATAAAATCTAAAGTATGATATAGTATCCATTAGAAAGAAAACTACTAAAGCGGTACTACTAATGGAAATCAGACATAAATCTGATTGCCTTGCAGTTTCGCTTTAAGAATCTAATGCCTTTAATCAGTATATATTTTATAAATATACTTGAAAAGATTATTCCAAAAATGGAAAATCTTGAAATGGGTAGAATATGAGCTTTGAATGTTGGATGTGATGGTGTCAATGGTGAGTTTCTTACAATTCTACTCCATTAATTTAAATTTTTGCTGTTTGTTTTTCTATCAATGAATATTCGTTCAGTTTGCATGATATGCCAAGAAATGGCATTAATTATGGGCAATACAGCTGTTTGGTTTACTAGACTCATTTCTGGAAGGCCCGAGTATTGTCAACCGGCCCGCACTATTCCTCTTATAAAATGTGTTTTTGAATTCTTGGATGGAAGGTGGTTTTTAATTCTGTTCTTGAAAGACACACCCAAAAATGAAGCTAAACTTACTAATATACCCCTTCATCTATTTCTATTGGGCGCAGATTTTGGGGCATTTAAAAAATTTAAATGACAATTTAGTCAAAGTCTACAAAATGGCAATTTCATTTATTACCACAGAAGGAAATTTTTTGTCAAAACTAAGTCCAAACCTTAGAACATGAACACTAGAATTAATTAAAAAGGACGTGGGCCCTACCCAATTTAATCTCACAAGAAATAATTCTACTCATTCCTAAACAAGCAAACTGAACGAGGATTCCTCTTATTGAAGAGATACTTATATCGAGTTCTAACTTATTGACTACAAGTGCGTAGAGCTAGTGTATTTATTTTATTTTTGTTGAACTAATGAAGATTCTCACCCTAAAAAAATTGGATTCGAATGTTAATTTTGACTATAGCACCTATTTATATTATTACAATGATAAAGTTCAATATTATTGTCAAGAAGTTATATCCAAGTAAATTGAAGCCCATTTTTGTATAGTAGTAATTTATTGTAAATACTATGGATTTATTCAAGAAGTCGAAATTCCTAACTGTTTACTTCACTCAAATAAAATTGAATATATTGGCTTATTTACCACAAATTTAATTATATCAACATCTACCCTCAACTTAAATTACTTGTGGTTGGAAATTTGCAACCAAAACTAAGTTCAAAGCTATGCCGAAAAGCCGAAAGGAAAAAGAAAAAAAATTAGGAGAATTGAGTGCCCGTTATCACGTGGGGGTCACCACAAACGCACGTGACCTTGACGGCACGTGTTTGCACGTTACAGATACTCAATAGCAAAATAAAAATATTAAATTGGTAAGAAAAAAATAGTCGTTGGATGCTCGACACGTGGCGACCATCACCGTCAATTTTGGTATTTCGAACATAAGCTTAGGCACTCACATGAGTTGCTGACAAATTCCCTTACCTTCTGTCACGTGCAATTTGGACATTTAACTTTCTTAAATATAGAAATTATTTCACTAGCAATACAAAAATAGATATTAAATATTAATAAAAGCCTAAATTAGATCTTGCAGGATAACAATACTAATTAAGTATGGTAAATTAAACAAAAGGAGAGTGGTTGGATACTTGTGAGCATTCTTGCTAAGAATCAAGTGGATATCTTAAACTAATTAACGAAGCCTTAATCATTACTACACTGCAATGAATAAGTTTTTTTTTCTACCCAGTTAGTGAATTATGACTAAGAGTATACTTTCTAAAAAATAAAATAAAGAACATAATGAATTGTAAAAAAGATTTCGTACGTTGTAAAATTATATTTTCTCATAAATAATGCATATTTTGTTATTTCTTCATTGGGCATTTTTTTTATTTTACCTATTTCGTACACTTGTTTACAAAGAAAGCGTACTTAGCTCATCATTATTTACATAAATTGTACTAGCATTTATCTAAAATATACTGTATTTTGTATTTTAGATAATTGCCACGCCAAGGTTTGCGTTATTTTGTCGATAAGAGATTGTTGAGAGTTTTTTTTATTACTATTAATTTTTCTTATTGAGAAAATTGTAGCAATTATCTAAAATATGAGTCTCGACTTATAAAATATTACAATAATTTTTTTTTCTAAAGTTGGATATGGAGTGTATGACATAATGAAGACATAGTGGGGAACTCGTGCCCAATTTAACCTTTTTGAATAGATTAATTGTAATTTTAATTAGGTGAATAAAATATGGGATAAAGGGTGTAGTATTATTTTGTAATTTTTTAACTTATTTGTTTTTATCTTTTAATTTATTTATATCCATCTGTATGTAGCCGTAGGTAAATGGTGCAAATGAATTAATGAGAAATGAAGCACCACTATCCACTCATAGGGATTGGTGGCACCCAATAGCTTATCATGTATGGCCACGTGTCCCCAAAATTCAATGATGTATTGGTATGTATAGCTTTGTCTAATATCGTATAACAAAATAAGTACTCGTTTTGTAGTTTATAATTAAACAATAATCGGATACATTAACCTAATGCAGTCATAATAAATAGGATTTCAAGAGCTAATAAAAAACCAACTAAAAAATAAGTTAATGAAAAACACATTTACTTCGTAATTAATTAAGTTATAGTTAAAAAAATCCATTAAAGAGAAATATAGGAAGAAAAACAATGGTGGTAGCAAACCGTGCATTATTGCATTGATAGTGGTACTTGAAGTTATAATTGTTGTACCACTTGTTAATCATGATATATTAGTTTATTTTACAACTATCTAAGCTTAAACATTTTTTTTACTTTTTTCATGGGTTTTCAAGAATACTACTCCTACAATGTTTATAATAATAAAATAAATAAGTTTTTTATTAGAAAGGCTTAAAAGCACTAAAAAACTAAAAATAAAAAGACATACACATGAGTGGATGGATAAAATTTAGTAAACAGTAACCGCTGAAGAAAAAAAAATTGAACCGTCTTTTATATTACAACATGTTTGATCAATTCACTTGGGAGATAAGATTAGTAACCAACATTAATTTAATATATTTTGTAGGAATTTTAAAGGAATATTACATGGATTTAGTATGCTTTTTACATGTTTAATTGATCGATTCATTTTGGTTAAGTGCCACCTGATAATATTAAGTTTTTACCATCTAAAGATGTAATATTAATTAATACAAACCTAACCACATAAGTATTGTCACCCCAAGCTACCCAAATTAATACTATTCAATACGAGTGACATCTTTTTATCTGTTTTCATATAATCTCAACTAAAAATAAAGCATATGCACCATAAAACAATAATAATAATTGTATATAATAGAAAAGTGAAATATAAGCTTGTTGTTATGTAATCATCACTTAATTCTCATTTTACCCCAACATCACACCTCAATAGTGGTCCACCAATCATAGCAATCACCACCAAAACTTTCAAACCTACCTTTGCAAATTTAGGTGATGTGTTTGTGAATTTTGACAAAATACACGTTTATATTTATGCAAAGGAAAAGAATATAACTAGAATGTTATGCACATATATTATTCATGGAACAAAACACTTGTCCCTCTCCCCAACCGAATACAAACACTTTGTCTCTCCATCCCAAGTTAATCAAGACATTTCTTTTCGACACATAATTTACAAAATATTGTTTAGTGATGAGTTAAGTGAAGAGTGAATAAAATCGATAAGTAAAAAAAATAGAGTATAGTAAGGGAGATTAAAAGTAATTTTTATCAAAAGAATAAATGTGGAACCGAGGAAATATTATTGGAGGCAATGAGGGTTTGCCATTTGACATAGTTCTTAAATCGTGGCAACTACAAAATCACATTTCATTTTCTAACAATAGTACTATATAAGTATGCTTGTCTAAATCTTATCAAATTATAACGACCTCATTATAGTAATTCAACAAACTTAGCCAATAAAATTTAAGATCTTTACAATTACCAGATTTAAAAATCATGTACTACAAATTACCCAATTCCTTAACTCCACCTCCTTTCCATAATTAAAAAAAGGGGAATTAAAACAAAAAAAATGAAAATAATGTAATCCATAATTTCCGTCGTCAAACCTGTCCCCTTCTAACGCAAATAAACCCCTCTCCTCACTTCTCTCCACCAAAACTTCACTCTCTCACTCCCCAAAAACACACACACATACTCTTTTCCGCTATTTTTCTCTACACTTTCCCCCCCTCTCTCTCTCTTTCTCTCAGCCCACCAAACTTTCATTTGGTGTTGAGTGGAGAAATTGAATCCCAAATGGAACAAGCCGCCCCCGAATTCTTCGAAGCCGGCTACTACGACGCCGTCTTGACGTCGGAGAGGCACCTCTCCGACGCCAAGAACGGCGACAATTTCATTGTCGATGACCTCCTCGACCTCCCCAACGACGACACACTCGTCGCAGGAGAGGCCGAGGCAGGCCACGACGCCGCCGACTCCTCCCCCGTCGTGGCCACCCTCGAGCCTCATGTCTCGGCCACCGACCTTGGTGGGGGCCGCGCACCCTCCGCAACAGCCGGCCACTACTCCGGCGAACTCTGCGTCCCGGTGCGTAATATTTTTAATTATAGTAATTAATTATTCATGCAATTTAATTAGAGTCTAGAATTGCATGCAATTAGCTCTCTCTCTCTAACTACTTTAGTATGGGTAGTTACTAGACATTGAAATGAAATGCTCCACTAATATACTTGAACTCGAATTAGACATTAAATTTTGCATGTTCCTTTCTTGGGAGAAAATACTAAATAAGTACTCCCTACGCCCCATGTAGTAGAGTCGTTTCATTTTGAGCACTGATTTTGAAAAAATTATAATGAATAGTTAAAGTGGAGAGAAAGTAAAGTAAAAAAGAGAATAATATAGTTAAAAGTCTTCACTATATTATTCTTTCTCTTATTTTACATTTTCTCAATTTTAATTTTTTATTATCATTTTTTTAAAACAAGGGCTGAAAATGTAACGCCTCTACTATAGAGGGAGTACATAATATTATAAAAAGTGAAGGCTGCAAATTGAAGGAAGAAAGATAAAGATACAAGAAAGAGTGTAGTGTATGTTACACTAATTAATTTCAATAGTTTATGATAATAGTACTAAGATAATAGTTAAAACGAGCTGAAATCACCCTGTGCAATATGTTACCATCACATTCAATTTCTTTCTCCACTTACCACAATAAAATTTTACTTTCATATATAAATGTAATAGTTTTTCGATTAATTTATTGAACAGTACGATGAACTGGCTGAGCTAGAATGGCTGTCCAATTTTGTGGAGGAATCATTTTCAAACGAGGATTTGCAAAAGCTGCAGCTGATACAAGGAATGAAAGCCCGAAACGACGACGTTTCATCCGCGCTCGAATACCCGTTCCAGCCCGAAACCCCCAAGTCGGGCCCCATGCTGCGGCCCGAACTCTCGGTCCCCGCCAAGGCCCGCAGCAAGCGCTCACGCTCCGCCCCGGGCAGCTGGTCTTCCCGCCTCGTCGTAGTGCCCGCCTCCGCCGCAGCCATCCCCGCCTTGTCTTCCTCGTCGGAGTCTAACGTCTCCGGCGCCGGCGCTGCCCGGAAGGTGGGGAAGGCGGCCGGCCCGAAGAAGAGGGACGGGCAAGACGGGGGCGAGTGGCGGAAGTGCCTCCACTGCGCCACTGACAAGACGCCGCAGTGGAGGACGGGGCCCATGGGCCCCAAGACACTATGCAATGCATGCGGAGTGAGGTACAAGTCGGGCCGGCTGGTGCCTGAGTACAGGCCTGCAGCCAGCCCGACTTTCGTGCTGACGAAGCACTCGAATTCGCACAGGAAGGTGATGGAGCTGAGGAGGCAGAAGGCGCAGCCGCCAGCAGCGGCGCCGCCGTATATGCACCACCACCAGCATCAAAATGTGGTGTTTGATGTGTCCAACGGCGATGATTACTTGATTCATCAACACATGGGGCCGGATTTTAGGCAATTGATTTAGGATTAGTTTGATAATGATGATAAAGTTTTTATATATGGTGAGATTTGGGCAAAAAAATAATTTATTTTTTTGTCACATAGTTATTTCAATTATGACATTAATTCCTAACTTTGCGTTTTTTCTGTTTCTTGAATTTTGATTTGAAAGGAGCGAAAAATTAGAAAATAGGCTCTAATGTCCTTATTAGTACTCTTTTAATCTCTTTTGTTTTGCCAAAAATTGGCAAATTATTGAACAATTTTTGTTATTTAATTGACTTTTATATATCTCATATTTATTGGAGACTGTGTTGTCCTATTTTCTTTAATTTGTACACTTTGATGCTTTGCAAATAATCTAGGAATACAAACTTTGCATTAAAATAATTAAATAGTAGGAGTAGTACTATAAAGGGAGGAATATTAGGTGTTAGTAGTACTCAACGAGTGATCCTAGGCATCCCCTAATCCATAGACTTAGCCTACTTCAAATTTTATTTATTTATTTTTTTTCCTTAGATGAAGGAATCTTTATATTTATTAAAATAATATCACTGCACATTTAGTAGTGATTTAATTATATACCAAATATAATAGTAACACCGAGGCAATGTACAGAATTATGCAGCAAGGATTACCCAATGTGTAGCTAGCAATGTGGCATGGTGCAGTATAATTATTGAAGCAAATGGCTTAATTAACATTAATCAAAGATTATATACTAATTTCCAATTTCTGCATTTGATCGTTGTCACATGCCCCCCCCCCCCAAAAAAAAAAAACTTTGTCAAAGTGTTTCAATTGTTTCTTGTTTTTCTAGATTTTGTCAAAAGAAGAAAAGAAAATGAAAATATGAATTAAGTTCATTAATTCATAAATGCATTACCACTTAACACCGTAACTTAGTGTGTTGGTTTATGTTTCTCATGTGCTCATTCATGCATCGTAAAATTATTTCAATATTTATTTAAACAAATATAAGTAATAAATGGCTCGTTTGACATACTACAAGAAAAAAAATAGTGGGCTTCCATGCATGTAGGGATATTTCCATGTTATACTATAAAGAGCATTTGCCTCCTTTGAATGAATGCTTCTTTTTTTTAATAAAAAAATTAGATAACTATCTCAATCAGGAGATCAGCTTCTATTGAAGTTAGTATGGTTCAATAGCTTCATTTGGATTTGTTCAGTAGAATTAGAATAATAGACTAATAGACCAAATTCAATTATCTTTACTCTTCTTCAATTTAAACCAAATCAACCCTATATCATTAGACCGTTTAATCTTGATCGAGCCAGCCTGATTTGCACAACCATAGGGCGCGCAGCCGGCATAGTTTCAGTATCGCCACACCATCAACATTTTCCACATCATCGCCACATCATAATCATCTCGAGTGAGTAGTGAAGAAAAATGACATGTAAGGAGTTCAAAGTTCAAGAATTGGGTGAAAAATTGCTTAAAACATCCAAATGTAAGAAGTCTTCTAGTATGCCCTTCTTCCCACCCTCAACACATCACACCCGAGCCCAAGTCTGGGCTCAGGCTCGATGTGCACAAGACATATAATAAGATATAGGAGTATACAGCAAAAGTAAACTAATGACTAACTTGATCAATGAGACCATGTTGAAAGACAAGTACAATGATTCAATACACTAAAAACACAGGATTTTCAGCAAGAGAAGATATTTTTGCTTATACAAAAATGAGCCAAAGATTCTCTCTGTAAGTAAATTGTGAAAGTATACATTGTCTAAAAGGGAGACATGATCCATCAAACTGAAGTATCTTTCTTCAACCTTTATTGCATTTCCTCTCTCATCGCGGGACAGAGAGACCTAGTTCTGAAATAAGAAGGCAACGGTACATTAGGAGTAATGCTGCATGCCACACATTGTACATCATGGGATGCAAAGACAAATACTAACACGCAAAGGAAAAAGCAAAGAAATGGAACGAAATCATATGGGCCGGATTGCTATAAGCACAAAGAGTAACTAATAACAATGAATTGATAAATCTTTAGCTTCGAGTGGATTGGTAGTATTCCACATTATACAGTAAGGACACATTGCATAAAAATTGTACAAACAAGCTTCAATCAAATGTGATCACCGAAGCCTACATTAATTATGCATCAACGATTCAACAAGGACAAGATTTCAATTCAAAGCAATAGGAAGCTTATGGAAAGAACCAAGAGGAAAACATCAGTAATGCCACAAGGTAAGTGGCCCATATTCCATACATAGGAAAACATGAAAACTCTTACTCAAAATTTGAGCGCCGCAAACGTAGACACATGAAGCCTAACTAATCAGGTGGTAGGCAGGTTGCAGCACATTCCTTCTCCAATTGTAACAAAAGAATGAGAAAAATACAAACAAAAAAGGAAAGGTATATGAAAATTTGGACATCACTTTTGTTACAACAATCCCAAAACAAACAAAATACCAGATAAATATATCATTTGAAAGCATACAAGGCTATCCCAGACGACACGGGCATGGCACACAAAAAGGTGATAGAAAGTATATCTTGTTTCTCCTGCATAGAATATAAAACTGGCACCTAACAAATCGTGTGAATTTAGAATTTGAAACGATGTCCACAAATGTCTTTGGGATATTCTTTTCCACATCTTGAAACTGAGTTTTCCCTTTACCGGCTTCTAAGAAAAGCGGGATACTTCTACTAGTAAATAATCTTACCACAACAAACTGTTCTAACTCAAAACATGTGAGATCAAGCATCTCAATCAATGAAAATAACTGTAATAGAAACACTAAAAACTATCGATTAACTTAATTATGCCACATTCAAAACATAAACAATGAACAAAATAGGCAAAGGATTTTCAATGAATGAAGAAAGGATAGTACAAAAAAAAACTACAGGATCCTCTTTTATGACATGAAAAAGAACATAAAAAGAAGTATTCTTACAGAAACATTATAAAATCTATCAAACTCCAGGGTTGGCACTGGAGAGCATACCCTGAGACAAAGATCTGCAGCCATTGGTGTCTATGCCTAGACAAGAGGTTAGCCGAGCGGACGACAATGCCGAGTGGAGAGGTAACAGAGATTGAAGCATAGCCATTTGAGGCAATGGACTGAAAAAAAATCCCAAATTCAAATACACACTATCTCAAATAACACAAATTTGAAAATTAAGCCCTAAAAATCAATCTTGAAAACATTAACAATGAAATCTATCTATCAATGATTATTAACAGAAGCCCATCTTAAATAACATAATAGTAGAACAAAAACCCAAATCTCGAGCTAAAATTCATACATTTCTCATAATTAAGGCATAATTTGATCAGTGCAGCCTAAAATTCGCACAACAACGCTAAGAACATATCGTTTCGAGAGAAAAGGGGCGGAACGGAATGTACCTATAAAATGGGGATGGAGAGAGGCGCGGCGATTGAGCTGAAAACATGGGTGTGCTTGAGGGCTTCGAGAAGGAGGATTTGAGAAAGCTCATTGCTGGCCTTGAGATCGTTCTGCATCGAGACGCCATTGTTGAAGAGCGGTGGCTGGAAGAAAAGGTGAATTGAGGGTTTTGGAGAGGGTATTAGATTTAGAAGAAGCACAAGTGCGTTGGTACTCCGCGCTTCGAATGTTGTACTTGAAGATTTGGGTCGGGTTCTTGTATATTTCACCTAATCTTTTTTTTTTGGCTTACACACAATTTTATAATTTTAACATCATATCATAAATATTTCTTCTATTTTTTACTTTCATCTTGAGTTGGATATGAATCATTATCAACCATGTTGATTGTAGTTTATGATCTGTTTGAAATGATACGCCCTCATTATCTGTAATTTACATTTATCGAGTTGGTCATGGATCAACCACATTATTTACATTTTATAATCGAGTTGGACATGAATCGACCAAGTTATTTGTGTACTCATAATTGAGAATTCGAATTTCTCTACAGATATTTGCTAATACTATGATCCAATTCAAAAATCCGAATTTTAATGAAAATTGAATCTATATCAAATCAAATTGTATAGAAATCCTAATTCCTAAATCAAACATAGTACGAAATTCCATCCAAACCGAAAATTTTAAAATTGCATAAAATTATTGGAAACCATAGTCCTTTGTTTCCACGATCAAAACCAAATTTTCTCTAATTTCCGTTGGTCGAAATGAATTGATAACACAAGAAGTATACATACTTACAAAAGTGCATCAATAGAACAAGAAAGACATGACATTAAAATACAGTAATGATACATACTACTAGCACATGAATAATGGTGACAACCATCTATTACTGCAATGCAATTTCCACTAAAATTGAAGAAAATAAACTATCACCACCTTCTATGAAGATAATCAATTCAAGAAACTCATTTCATATAAAAACCATTAAATATGTTGATCTAAGTAAACAATAATTAACTACATCAACTGAAAGAGAAAGAAGAGAAAATGCATAAAGCACGATTTGGAAATCAGTCAGCAAGAACCAAATCAAATATGTTAACAGTAATGAGCGAGGAGGGAAGGCAAGAATTGTCTCTACATATTTAAAGAAACCGAAGAGGCTAAAGAATTCAGACAGTATATATATTCACCACCATCACATACTTTTGTAACAAACTCAGAAAACAAATCCTAGTTACCAGAAGATAAGGATGCCGGGTTACTACAGTAACATCTCTTTACTACAGGCTACAAAAGCTGCAAAGATCGAACTCCAAATCCACCGGTAGCTTTGTTGTTATATAACCTGCACACCTGTTGAACAGCCAATTTTGAGGAACTTCTGCAGCAATATGGAGAAAGATTTTGAGAGAGCGAAATAGAAACACCAGTTTCTAACAGAAATTTCCTAATCAAATTAAATTAGTATGCAAGAAAATAGTACACATGCTCCAAAGAAACAATTTGGAATAAGTAACAAGGTGCATGCAGATAGAACTCATAAGTGTAAATACTTCTTTAGAATGTCTAGTACTGTTATTATAACCACACTTGAATACTTTTCTCTTATATGCTGACGGGCAAGTGTGTAGACTGTAGAACATGGTGAAGCAGGCAAAATGAAAATTATAGGGCAAAACTTGATGCTGGGATAGCAAAACAGGTCCTAAATGAAAATCTCAAACTGAATCAGCTAAATCTAGTTTAGTGGTAACTGGTAACTGATAAACATCTTGATAATTGAAATAAGAACCCTATTTGCTAGATCATGTTCAATAACTCTATTTACGATCCAACATAGAAAATGAATTTTGCTCCATATTGCATTTCTAGGTATTAGATCGACATAAACACATTGAATCCAAATTAAATTACACACAAATAGACCGATCCTGTTTTGAAATTTGACATTAGTACAACACAAACATAACACATATCCTACAAGTGATACAAATTATAGCCATTAGATAAATTCATGAACAAGTGCAGTATATTCCTCCTTGTAACTAAGATTGTGTTGTTTAAATTCATGAACAAGTTGTTCTAATCCATTACACAACTGCAGCACACATCCAGAACCACACAATGATAAACAATAATAATGGAGAATCATAATGCAAATTATAATTTCATTTTTATAGAAACTAGTAGAAAGCAAACCAATCTCCAATTAGAGCTTATTCATCCTTAGGTTTTATGAATGGCACCTCAATATTGAATAATCTAAGTTAGGAAATAACCTAGTTGATTACTGTTGCTGATTATGAGGGGCATTCGGTGGCGGCATTCCCGGCCTAAACATATGCCCTTGCCCACCGGGAGGTGGCGGAGGGGCCATACCAGGCCTCGGCGGCTGCTGCCCGGGCGGGGGACCACCGGGCATTCCAGGCCTCGGAGGCCCACCAGGCGGAGGCGGGCCCCTCATCATCTGAGGCGGGGGCATCATCTGCGGTCTCTGTCCATACTGCGGAGGAGGACCAAATCCAGCTGGAGGCGGACCACCGGGCCTGAACTGCGGCGGAGGCGGCATAGGCATCCCTGGCCTCGGCGGGAACCCTCCCTGCGGAGGCGCGACAGACGGAGGCCTAACCACCGGCGGCTGCTGAGGATACGGCATCGGTGGAACTGAAATCTGAGGCGGCCGGGAAATCTGAGGTTGCATCATGCCAGGAGCCGGACCGCCAACGCCGCGGACGGGGCCAGCTAGACCGGGCTGGGCCTGGGAGAGCGGGCCGGTGACGACGCCGCGGCCGGCTGCGCGGCCTATTCCGGGACCGGAGACCGCGGTGGCGGATGCGGTTTTGAGGCGGGAGTCGTCGGGGGGAGGGGGGCCCTCGACGGTGAGGGAGATGACCTCCTCGCCGCGGAGGAGGACGAGGCCGAGGGTGCGGCGGTCCTCGCGCTCCTCCTTGGATCCTTTAGTCGGAGGCAGCTTGCGGAACTCCTCGCAATCGCCGAGGACGAGATTCATGTGGCGGTCGAACGCCATGAATTTTCCAATGAGCTGGCGGCCGTCCTGGATGGTCACACGCATCCGGTAGTTGATGTACTGCAGCATCTTGGAGCTCTTCGACATCGACATTTTCGCCGGTGGGGGCGAATTGCAGCCTCTCTCCCTACCTAGGGTTTTGAGTGTGTGTTGTGTGAGAGAGGAAGTGGTGAAATGGAATTCGGAAATGAGGGAGAGCGTAGGGTTTTATATGAGAAATTAATATTTGAGGTAAATTAATTAACCCAAAAATATTAGTAATGTACACTAAATGCTATTAGTGCATCCGCAGGGGTGCGGATGTCTCGGCGGAATTCCCCGCGAACTTCTCAAAAACACCTCATGTCACGTCATAAGGACTTCCCACTACTCTGTCACGTCATACGAAATTCACACAGTACAGTGGCGGACTTCCCCGACGGAATTCCCACATTTAAAAAAAATCACAAATTCACAAATTAAACAATTTCCGGAAGTAAATAATTTACGGTATTAAAATTTTGACGTGAATATGGAGAAAATGCAACCACTTTATTTAAAAAAAACATACTTTATTAAAAAAATTACATAATTACTAAAACAAGTACATTATTTTTAAAATAAAAACCGGCTCCTCACTCCTCAGATTCCGCCGCCGGTTCCCTCGCCGCCCTTGCCGCCCCCCTCGTCGTCGCTATCCGACATCGCGTCGAACCCCAAGTCGCGGCGCATACTGTTGAGGAGCGGTGTAAGCTTCCGCTTGTAGTGGGGGTCGGTCGCTTGGCGCCATTCCTGCATCCCACTTAACTTGCATATGAGGGGTTCTCGGGATCCGGATCGTTTTGGGTGGGTGTTGCCGATTGGGCCTCGGCGGATCCGCTGGGACTGGTACTTCCCCTCGACAAACGAGCCGGGACCTTTGCCCAATCGGGCGACGGCGGCGGGCCGACGATGTGGGAGTGGGGAACTCTGCCTCGGCGGGGGGAGTTCAGCGGAACCAGCACTGCTGTTGTACTCTCCGGATGCGCTGATCCTGGTCCGCTTCGGCCAGCCGGATTCCACACCCGCAGTGAACTTGGGCGAATCATGAACAGCGAGATACACATCCCAATACTTGAATTCCCCAATGCGCTTTTCGGGGTCGGAGAACTGCTGGTGAGACAGCAGCTTCACATCCTCGGCCGACATGCCGCTGGTTGCCGAGCGGAGGTTGTTTGTGTAAATGCCGACAAATCGGCTGAGCGGCTTCTTCAACCGATCCCACTGTTTCCGGCATTGCTCCGAGTTGTGGGGCTTCCCCGTTGCCGGTTTGAACTGGAGGTAGCTTTGGCTAATGCGCCACCACATCCGGTCGATGTGTTGGTTCGCCCCGACGTATGGATCCTCAACCACACTGATCCACGCCTTCGCCAGCGCGATGCACTCGTCCGAGCTCCAGATGGTCCTCTTAGTCCCGCTGGATCCCTCTCCCCCGTCAGCAACGTACACCGGGATGCCCCGTCCACTGCCCCTCCATCGCCTTGGCCTCCCCCTCCTCTCTGTCGCCGGCGGATCCTCCCGGATCGGTGAAAGCCCCAACTCCTCCAACGAGAACGTGTCAACGCCCGTGAACTGAGTCTCGAGAGGAGTACCTACCGGGTTGTCCGTCGACAGTAAATCCATAAAGGGCCGATAGACGTTGTCCACCGGCGATTGGGGGACACCCGACCTACTACCCCCGAAGCGCCAGGCGATCCCTGCATCATCCCGGGCATCATCATCCCCGGCATATGGGGCATCATCTCATACCACTGTGGGTACATGTTGTAGTACCCCGGAATCATGCCCGATGGCATTTGGGATTGTGGCAGCATCCCCGGAAATTGGGACATCGACTTGGACAATTGCGTACTCCTGCCGATGGGAAAATGCGGCGTCGGTGAATCGCTCGAGGCGGGTGAAGAATCGCTATCGTGGTGCTCCATTGATGATTCAAAAGAAAGGTATTTAGAGAGAGATACTCGTTAAAACAAGTGGTGCGAATGAAATGAAGTTCAACGGGATGTATTTATAGAAAATAAAAAAAAAACATTTAATGCACAATACGAGACGTCCGTGCAGAATTCTGTGACAGTCCACGCAACGGCGGATGTCAGGACGGAATTCCCCGCGGACGTCCCGGAATTCGTTTTTTATATTTAGAGTGCCTAATTCGTTGGTAAGAATTAACACTATGATGATTGGGCGAATTTTTGATGGTAATAAATGCAGGTAATAAATATAGATCACGACACAGAAAGTTACGTGGTTCGATTTACTGAAGTAAATCTACGTCCACGGGAAGAAAGGAGGGCAAATTTGTATTGCTTGATCTGGATTACAGCTTACAACACTGACTTGCTATATGAGATTCGATATCTAGAGAGCTTTCTTGTCTATCTGATCTAAGTTCTATTTATACATGTGAACCAAGATAGTGGCTTCCAGGTTGACAGCTGCTTCATACCACTAAATAGATCGTGGGTGTGGTGGAGGTCGTGGAGGTCCTGCATGGGTCCACTATCCAAGATCGTGGCTTGCAGGTTGACAACTGCTTCATACCACTAAATAGATCGTGGGTGTAGTGGAGGTCGTAGAGGTCCTGCATGGGTCCACTATCTCCTTGTTCGGTCGAATACTGAGACCGAACTGCTGAACTTTGCCGATCAGCTTTGGCCGATCTGAGAGTAGAGCTTGATTGGTTGGCTTTTACCGAGCTGTAGGCTGCGACCGAACTCTTTGGTTGTGCCGAACCGAACTGAACTCTTTGGTTGTGCCGAACTGATACTCTTTCTTGGGTTTTGGGCTAATGGGCCGTCACTGCTATTGGGCTCGCCATTAGGGTTTAGTTGTTTAGTTCGTACCCCATCACTACCCCCCCCGAAAAGCGAAGTGAATCACTTCGGCATTTTGGATGAGTGTAAGGGGGAGGCTGACGTCAGGGGACGTGCCATGCGCGTGTCTGCATTAATTGCGATAGCGAATCCGGCCGTTGAATCCAGAAAAAGGGGAATTTGAAACGGCGCTACGGATTTGAAATGCCTCTGTGAATCTGATAAATATTACCATTTTCCATCATTGGAACACTTTTGCTATTGTTTCTTCTGCATTCTCTCTCTTTTGCGCAAAATTTCCTTCCGCTCCTTCAAGAATTTCTTCAGAACTTCTTCAGACTTTCAAAGAGTAAGAATCATGTCTTCTTCTTCTTCTTCTTCTGAGTCAGGTAGCGGTAGGAAAGGGGGTAAGGGATCTTCTAGCCGGAAAGAGTCCGGGGAGAAGACCGTAGAATACTTTCACAGCATCTTGAGTAAGGACACTGTGATATCCCTACACGGAAAATATCTTCTTCCCGGGGGGAAGGTGGTGATTCCCGACGACGATCATAGGGCTAACTCGCCGCCGGAGGGTTATGCCACCGTTTACGAAGCCTGCTTAGAATGCGGGCTTCGTTTCCCTCTTCCCCCACCTTTTGTAGAGCTTCTTGATTTTTTCCAACTCCCTTTAGGTCAGGTGACTCCGAATTCTTGGAGGCACTTATCGGCCTTTGCTGCCGAACTGCGTAGGCTAGATAAGGATCTGTCTCTGAGGGCAATCCTTAATTTCTTCCAGTTTAAGAGGAAGTGATCTTGGTTTTACTTGATCCCTTTACAGCCCTTTAGAGCCTTTTGTAAAACCAAATGGCCGAAATGGCAAAATCGCTTCTTTTTTTACAATAGGACAGCGGCTCCGGGCTTTCCCTGGAGAGGGCCGAAGTCCGTAATTCCTCATCCTCGGTTAGAACCGTTGAACGAGCTCGAGGGCGAGCTCAATAAGATTCCTATGATTAGGACGCAGTACTTGGAGTCTGAGCTCGTCAAGGGCGACTTCGTGTTCGACTCCTCGTCTTCGGACGACGAGACTGAGGGTGAGGATTTCTTTTTTATGCATTACTACCTTGACGACGAAAACTAACCTTGTTTTCTTGCTTTTTGGCAGTGAACTTGCTAAACAAGCTCGGTCGCAAATCCTCCGAATCTAAGGAACCGGAGAGGCCGAAAACCACCAGCTCGGCGTCTGATGCCGAGAAGAATCCGAAGAGGCAAAAGACCTCTTCGGATCCAAAGAAGCCGGAGTCGACTTCGGCAAATAGGAAGGCGAAGCTTCAGAAGCCCCCAAGAGCGCCAGAGAAAGACGTGGTCTTGGCGCCTCCTTCGGAACATATCTGTGAGCCCTTTTTATGGCCCACGGACTTCGCCGAGGTGAATTCTCTTCTTGATTTTCTGGCCTTGCTTTTTTCCTGTATTTTTTGTGGCCCCTCGGTTGACTTTTTCCTTTTTCCATTTTCAGAGGAACGATATGCTCAGCAAGCTCGTCGCAGTTGAACTCTCTAAAGCGTCCAGCGACTATGCTGAGATGCAGAGGAAGTTGACTGCTGCTCGTCACCAGGCCGAACAGGCTAGGGCAGACTTTGAGAAGGCAAGGGCTGCTAGGATCTCGGCTCAGGATGAGGCACAGCGGGCAAAAAACGAGCTCATTATCCAGAGAGAGCAGTCGAAACAGAGGGAGGCTGCTGCCGTGGTTGCCCAAGGGGAGGCTCTCCGTGCTTTCGCGGAGAAACTCTTTTTGAGCAATCAATTTTCGGCCTTTGTCGGTGATCTGCTGAAACTGATGACCGATAATGCTGAGCAGGGACCCGAAGTCGTCCTGCCGCTGTATGGCCGAGAAATTGCAGCTCGTCTCCAGAGTCTGCCGCTCCTTGACGAGCTCGCGTCTTCCTCGGTCCTGCTTTCTGCTGACCGAGTCCGTAATTGCCGAGCTGACCGGGACGAGAACATGGAGGCCATCTTTGCCTCCTTGGGACCTGTTTCACCCGCTTCAATTTTCCAAGGAGAGGGTGAGCAGGAAAACGAGGCCGGCAAGGAGACCGAGCAGCCGGATCGGCAGACCGGCGACGGGCAGGCCGAGCAGGAGGTGCAGCAGATCGGCTATGGGGGCGCCGAGCAGGCTGGGGGGAGTAGGGAGGCTGAGGCTGAAGCCGAGGTGGACAAGGAGGGAGAAGCTGAAACCCGGAGGGGAGCCGGAGATGAAACTGGCGGAGTATGATTTCGTCTCCCTTCTCTTAGTTTAGTTTCTTTCTTCCTTCTTGTAAAATGGCCTTGAAGCCCTCCTTGTGTAAAAATTTTTTTTCTTATGAATGAAAAAATTTTCTTTCTACACTCGTGTCTTCGTATAGCTTTTCTTGATCTCTTTTACTCCTGTTGTGGTTTACTGCCTGCTCGGTAAGCTGAAATGCCGAACTGACCTAGCTGCTTTGTATTCTTTAACTCTAAGGAGCTGGAGGTACTTCACTGGAAGCGGCTATACTCTTCGGCTTTAAACGAAGCTGAGAAAAAAGCCATAGAGGACCAGATGAAGTATGACGAACTCTTGGCTCGTTCAGTGGAGCTGGAGTCCGACAATAAGGACTTAGAGTCCATAAGGAAGGATCTGGAGGCCGAGCTGGATATTGTCGTCGCTGAGAGGACTGCATATGAGGATTTCATCTGCGGACGCGGGGGAATGAGCATATCTGAAGTTCATAATCAAGTTGATGAACTGTGGGAGGAGCTTCATGTACTCCGGAGGAACAATGCGCTGGAGAGCTCGGCTTGCCAACAAGTTGTGAAATCATTGCGGCGCTGGGCTTCTCGGTACGACATCATTCTTTCCCGGCGTCCTTCAATCGAGAGATTCCTTAGGCATTTCCCACCAACAGATGCTCACACTCCAGCTCAAACCTCTGATCCACTTGCTCAAAATCCTACTCCAAATCAGCAACGAACTCAGGAGCAACCGGAAACGTCAAGACGAGAACGGACTCAGGAGCAACCGGAAACGTCAAGACAAGGACGGACTGAAGTTCGTAGAGGAGCTGTGATTATGAGTGAGCAAGATCAACAAATGCTTCGTGAAGAGACTCTTCGCCGCCGAGGTGCCAGAACTTCCCGGACTCAGGGAAGAGGCGGTAGATCGATCAGAGCAGCTCGTCCACCTACTTATTCTTCAACTGCTCGGAACGCCCGAACTCAGCATCATGAGGATTTTTCGGATAGGTGGCTCAACTTTAGCAACCGTGGACAGTAGAATAGTCCTTTGTAATAGCGTAACGCCCTCTCGTAGGGCAGCGGAGTTGTATGACGAACAAGACTTAATAAATGAAAATTTTTTTCATTTCGCTTCTATCACTGCGTACTTACAGTTCAGCGATTTTTTATTTCATTTATTGTACTCGTCCTCGGTCTTATGAAGTAAACTTCTTTGACCGGACTCGTCCTCGGTCTTATGAAGTAAACTTCTTTGACCGGACTCGTCTTTGGTCTTATGAAGTGAACTTCTTTGACCGGACTCGTCTTTGGTCTTATGAAGTAAACTTCTTTGACCGGACTCGTCTTTGGTCTTATGAAGTAAACTTCTTTGACCGGACTTGGTTTGTGTCCTAATTTGGCGAGTTTTATCACTCGGATCGGACTTTCCCTTTGTCCTAATTTGGCGAGTTTTATCGCTCGGATCGGACTTTCCCTTTGTCCTAATTTGGCGAGTTTTATCGCTCGGATCGGACTTTCCCTTTGTCCTAATTTGGCGAGTTTTATCGCTCGGATCGGACTTTCCCTTTGTCCTAATTTGGCGAGTTTTATCGCTCGGATCGGACTTTCCCTTTTTGCAGTTCGTTTCAGACGAACTGCTTGTTTCTTAAGCTGAATTGTGGAGTCTTGTATCTTCCTGAGAAGCTTGGACTCACAATTGTCTTTAATACATGTTCTAAAAAGGGGATCAGCCTTTAAAGAACAAGATACCTCAGTAACATTTGTAAGAGACGACACGCACATAGAGAGACAACGCACATAAAGACAAATAAAAAAGACGAAAAAGGTTTTAAACTTTTATAAAACGACAAGCATGAAAAACAAGTAAAAAACAAAGAAAGCACATACCCCTAGGACCGAACTAGACACAAGACTGACTGACCGGACTGTCTCTTACAAATGGAACTTCTTGAGGTTGGAAATGTGCCATGTTCGGGGTACTTGTTCTCCTGACATGTGAGTCAATTTATAAGACCCTTTGGCGAGGACTTCTGACACCCGATATGGACCTTCCCATGTGGGTTCGAGTTTGCCCAGCTTTTCTGCTCGGCTTACTTCATTGTTTCTCAAGACGAGATCTCCCACTTGAAATTGCAGCTTTTTCACCCTTTGGTTATAATATCGGGCTACTTGCTCCTTGTACTTGGCTGCTTTTATGCAGGCCAATTCTCTTCTTTCTTCGGCAAGATCTAGTTCGGCTCTCAGTCCGTCCTCATTCAGTTCTGCTGAGAAATTAAGAGTTCGGGGACTGGGTATGCCGATCTCAACCGGAATCACGGCTTCAGTGCCGTACACCAGACTGTACGGAGTTTCACCGTTTGAGGTTTTTGGTGTAGTTCGGTAAGACCATAGGACTTGAGGAAGATTTTCTACCCATTGTCCTTTGGCTTGTTCTAACCGAGCTTTTAACCCTTTCACCAGAATACGGTTTGTTACTTCCGTTTGTCCGTTTGCTTGTGGGTGAGAGACCGAAGTGAACCGCTGTTGAATATTCAGCTCTTGGCACCAATTCTTGAATGTCTTGTCGGTGAACTGAGTCCCATTATCCGAAATGAGGATATGGGGTATGCCAAATCGGCAAACTATGTTCTTCCAGACAAAATCCAATGCCTTCGAGCTCGTTATCGTAGCTAATGGTTCAGCCTCCACCCACTTCGTGAAGTAATCCACGGCAACGATAAGGAATTTCATTTGCCGAGGAGCTTGTGGTAGTGGTCCTACTATGTCTATGCCCCATTGCATAAAAGGCCAAGGGCTTTGCATAGCACATAGATCGGTCTGCGGCATCCTTGGGATATTTGCATGGATTTGGCACTTCGTACATGTCTTGACGAGCTGCACTGCTTCTTGTACCAAAGTTGGCCAATAATATCCCCATCTCAGAACTTTTTTAGCTAAAGCTCTAGCTCCGATGTGGCTACCGCAAGATCCTTCATGAACTTCTCTAAGGATGTAGTCCGTCTCTTCTGGTCCTACACATCGCAATAACGGTTGAAGGTAGGACTTTCTGTATAGGACTCCTTCATGAAGTTCATACCGAAGTGCTCGGCATGTGATTTTCTGAGCTTCTCTCTTATCCTCGGGCAGTTGTCCTTGATCTAGATACTGTAAGATCGGAGTCATCCAGTTCGGCGAGCTGGTTACTGAATGTACCTCAGCTTCATCAATGCTTCGGTGTAGTAATTCCTCCACCTTTGAGCTCGGATATGAGGCCAACTTACTTAAAGTATCTGCTCGGCTGTTTTCCGCTCTGGGAATGCGGATTATCCGAAAATAAGAGAAACTTCGGCTAATGCTTTGCGCTTTGTCCAAGTATTTTTTCATCCTCTCATCTCGGGCTTCACTTGTACCCAGCATGTGATTCACTATGACTTATGAATCACAATGGATTTTGAGAGATTTGACAAATAGACTTTGCGCTAATTGAAGTCCGGCAAGGAGGGCTTCGTATTCGGCTTCGTTATTAGTAGTTGGGAATAAGAACCGAAGTGAATAAGTTACCTCGTGTCCGTCGGGGGCGATAAGTAGAATACCAGCTCCACTTCCCGTCTTATTCGAAGCTCCATCTACGAATCCACTCCAGCAGTCCGGCGGTTCTACTTCGGATTCCTGGGGCTGTGTTAGTTCGTCATTGGCAGGATTTTTCTGTTCGGCAATAACAGGGATTGCTTGATCGAACTTTGCCTCTGCAAGAAAATCTGCCAAGGCTTGTCCCTTGATGGCTTTCCGAGGTAGATATTCTATTGAGTGTTCTCCCAGCTCTATGGCCCACTTGGCAATTCTGCCTGATGATTCAGGCTTAGTCAAAACTTGCCGAAGTGGAAGATCGGTTAAGACGCATACCTTGTGAGCATAGAAATATGGCCGCAGTCTCCTTGCTGCATTTACTAATGCCAGAGCAATTTTTTCCAGAGGTTGATACCTTGTTTCTGGACCTCTTAATGCTCGGCTTGTAAAGTAGATGGGAAGCTGCTTTAGGCCTTCTTCTCGTACAAGCACCGCGCTAATGGTTTGATCTGATGCCGCTAAGTATAAGAATATCACTTCGGCATCTGTTGGAGCAGAGAGAATAGGAAGCTCGGCTAAATAACTTTTGAGCTCGTCAAAAGCCTTTTTCTGCTCGACTCCCCACTCAAACTTTGGTGCCTTCTTCAACACATTGAAGAACGGCATTTGCTTTTCGGCTGCTTGGGAAAGGAATCTATTCAGTGCGGCTAGACATCCAGTTAGCCTTTGCACATCATGTATGGACTTCGGCGTTGCCATGTTCTGAACAACTCGAACTTTTAGCGGATTTGCCTCGAGTCCTTCCTTTGAAACCCAACAACCTAGAAACTTTCCCGAATCTACCAAAAAGGTACATTTTTGGGGATTGAGTTTGAGGTTGGCTTTTCGGAGCACGTCGAGAGTGGACTTGAGATTGTCTTCGTACTCCGAAGTGCTTCTGCTTTTAACGACTATGTCGTCAACATACACTTCAACCTCTTTTCCGATTAGGTGCCGAAATAGCTTGTCAATCATCCTTTGATATGTGGCTCCGGCATTCTTTAAACCGAATGACATCTTTTTGTAAGCAAAAATGCCGAAGTCAGTAATGAAAGCCGTTTTTGAAGCATCACTCTCATCCATTAAAACTTGGTGATATCCTTTGTATAAATCAAGAAAACAAAAAATTTCGAAGCCTATCAAAGCTTCTACTTTTTTATCTATGTTCGGAAGGGGATAGCAATCTTTAGGACAGTGCTTGTTTAGATCGGTAAAATCTATGCACATCCGCCATCCTCCCTCTTTTTTCTTGATCATCACAGGGTTGGCCACCCAAGAAGGATATTTCACTTCAAATAACACATCCGCTTTCAGTAATTGGCGGACTTCGTCATGGATGACTTGACTTCTTTCTGCCGCAAAGAGTCTTTGCTTCTGTTTTATAGGCCGGACTGAAGGATCAATAATTAACAGATGTGTAATTACCTCGGGGGGCACTCCGGTCATGTCCAACGGCGACCACGCAAAGACGTCTTTGTACTCTTTGAGGAGCTGGATGGTCTTTTCCCGGAGTAGAGGTGTTCCCGCGAAACCGATCTTCACCGTTCTGGATGGATCATCTTCATATAACCGAACTTCCATCGAGTTCGGCTCCGGTGTGACTTCGGTCATTTCGCCTGCCTCTGACTCCGGCTGCTGTGATTGCTATGCTTGATGATGCCGATCTGATTGCTCGGCACTTTTAAGCGCAATCTGCAAACACTCTTTTGCTCTCTTTTGATCACCTCGGATGACCGCTATCCCTCCTTTAGTGGGGATCTTGATGGTGAGGTGATAAGTAGAGCAAATGGCCCGAACTGTGTTGAGCCAGTCTCTTCCCAGTATAATGTTGTACGGGGACCGAGCTTTTACCACAAAGAACTCGATCATCGTACTGGAGCTTGTAGGCGCTCTTCCCACCGTAATCGGAAGGCTGATAATACCTTCAGGGCGGGTGTCCTCCTGGGCGAAACTTTTCAGAGGAAGCGGAGCCGGACTGAGCCGAGCTGGATCCACTTCCAGTTTATCGAAACATTCTTTAAAAAGAATGCTAACTGACGCTCCTGTATCCACGAACACTCTGTGGATCAGTTTGTTTGCCACTCCGGCTTGAATGACAATGGCGTCTTGATGAGGAGAGATGGCCGGGACGGGATCGGCATCTGAAAATGTAATCACTTCGTCCTGCTTCAGCCTTTTATGCGTTGGCTCCTCTCGATTGAAGCCTCTGCGCTCTGACTTCAGGGACGATTTAGTCTTCCCGGCTGGGAGAGCGTCAATAGTCTGGATTACTCCATCATATTGCGGCTCGTCATCGTCTTCGGGATCCTGTTGCCTTTTCGGATCCTGAGGAGCGCAGTTCGCACCTCTCTGCTTCTTGTTCTTTTTCGGCTGCTTGCTTTGGTATTTTTTTAACGTCCCTGCTTTCACAAGAACATCAATACCTGCAGCCAAATGTCGGCACTCCTCGGTATCGTGACCGTGGTCTTGATGGAAGGAGCAATAATTATCCTGACTTCGGCGCGCGGCCGATTTCGTCATCCGCTTTGGCTTTTCGAACATATCGGATTGCAGTTCGAAAATTTCCGCTCTCGACTTGTTCAATGGTACGAACTGAGCGGGCGGTTTCTCAAGATCGAGACGTGGTCCCAATCTGCCTTGTACCGGTGCCCTTTGAATTCTTTCAAAAGGAGTTCGGCGAGGAAGCCTCTGATCGCTATGATTGGGCTTCTTTTGGTCACCTCTAGATGAGCTGTCTAAAGGAGTTCGGCGAGGAAGCCTCTGATCGCTATGATTGGGCTTCTTTTGGTCACCTCTAGATGAGCTGTCTAAAGACCGTTTTCGACGGTCTGCCTCATCGGCACGAGAAAACTGGTCCGCAATGTCCCACATCTCTTGAGCTGTTTGCGGACTGCATTCAACGAGCTTCCTGTAGAGAGCTCCTGGCAGTATTCCATTTTGGAATGCCGAAATGACAAGTAGATCATTGAGATCATCTACTTGTAGGCATTCCTTGTGGAACCTCGTCATGAAGTCGCTAATTTTTTCATCGCGACCTTGACGAATAGAAAGCAGCTGAGCCGAAGTGATTCGGGCTTCCGCTTTCTGGAAGAATCTCCTATGAAAAGCATCCATTAGATCTCTGTAAGATCTAATGCTGCCTTGAGGAAGGCTATCAAACCACCTCCTTGCGTTCCCGATGAGCAGCTCGGGAAACAGCTTACACATGTGAACCTCATTGAGACCTTGGTTCGCCATATTATACTGATAGCGTCCCAAGAAATCATGAGGATCCACTAACCCGTCATAAGTCATTGACGGAGTTCGGTAATTCTGCGGCAACGGAGTTCGGGTGATATCATCCGAGAATGGAGTCTTCAGCGCTCCATACATGGCGAACCCGACATCTCTTCGGTATGGTGGAGATGGAGTTCTCCTGTGGTTCCGGTAACGAGGAGGAAGAGGAACATGTCGGTGGTGAGGATTCTTTCTCCGGGGAGATGCGACACTACTGCGGTAGTGACTTTCATGTCTGGATGGAGAGGGAGAATCCGCCGTTTTCGTCTCCGGCTTTTGGCATGTTTGCAGGAATGTTAAGAATTCATCCTACTTCTCGGCCAAAAACAACTTGACAGCCTCGTTCAAATCGGGCTGCTGGGAAGACTCGGTGCGACGACTTCTGGAGTGGCTTGTTCCTTCACCGTGAGAACTGGAGACAGATTTCTCACGAGGCTGTTTTCCAGACCTACGGGCTGGACTAGCTTCCTCATGGTTATCACGGACGGAAGCACGGGTATTATGTGATCTGGTATGCATTTTTTTGGTGGAAGAGGATCAAAAACTCGCTTTTATCACAGATTTGGTTCTCTGGTTCCCACAGACGGCGCCAGTGATGATTGGGCGAATTTTTGATGGTAATAAATGCAGGTAATAAATATAGATCACGACACAGAAAGTTACGTGGTTCGATTTACTGAAGTAAATCTACGTCCACGGGAAGAAAGGAGGGCAAATTTGTATTGCTTGATCTGGATTACAGCTTACAACACTGACTTGCTATATGAGATTCGATATCTAGAGAGCTTTCTTGTCTATCTGATCTAAGTTCTATTTATACATGTGAACCAAGATAGTGGCTTCCAGGTTGACAGCTGCTTCATACCACTAAATAGATCGTGGGTGTGGTGGAGGTCGTGGAGGTCCTGCATGGGTCCACTATCCAAGATCGTGGCTTGCAGGTTGACAACTGCTTCATACCACTAAATAGATCGTGGGTGTAGTGGAGGTCGTGGAGGTCCTACATGGGTCCACTATCTCCTTGTTCGGTCGAATACTGAGACCGAACTGCTGAACTTTGCCGATCAGCTTTGGCCGATCTGAGAGTAGAGCTTGATTGGTTGGCTTTTACCGAGCTGTAGGCTGCGACCGAACTCTTTGGTTGTGCCGAACCGAACTGAACTCTTTGGTTGTGCCGAACTGATACTCTTTCTTGGGTTTTGGGCTAATGGGCCGTCACTGCTATTGGGCTCGCCATTAGGGTTTAGTTGTTTAGTTCGTACCCCATCACACTACACCCTAAATTCAAGATAGTATGCCTCGAGTCGAAAATTCTTGACAATACTTTCAATAAATGTTGGCAACTAATTCCCCCGCGGACTTCCGCTTCCGCTTCCGCTTCCTATTGTTCTGCCTGCTTCCGGCGATTACTGCCATAGCATTCTCGACTCGGCATGTTGCATCGTCATTCAACGATTCAATTCCAGACTAATCAAATGGCTTCTCGAAGGGGAGGATTCTGCTCGACAATCATGGTTGTGTAGAGAAGAGTGGGTGATTGAGGAACAAAATTGCATCCAGTCAATTGGTGATAGTCTACAACAATTTTTAGCAATTTCTCACTATTTCCCTATAAATACAATAATAAACTAAAAAGAATAAAAATTAAAATGATGTTTTTTTGTTTTATGAACCACCGTGATCTAAGTTCGTGATACTCGTTGAAAAATTAACATTGTGATCAAAGTTCATGATACTATTATATACAAAAAGTTTATGAATAAACCACTAGTAATATTTAATAAATTGTGTAATAATAAGCATTAATAAGCATTTAAAATACTGCAATGTGATTATGTTGAAAAAAGTTAACAACATAAAGTAACAATATTTATGAGTTATACCAGTATTATTTATTCTTTGGGACAATTATATTATTGAATTGATTGATTAACATAATTTGTGAATTAGATTAAGATTAATGCGTTTTAATAATACAGTAATTAAATGTGTATTTACACAGAAAATAACAAAAAATAAAAAGGGCTATTTTCTGTGACACTGCTCCAAATTTCAACTCATTCACTCTATCTTCTCTAAGCCCTTGCAAAACCCTGAGCAGAATATTCCGGCGGGATGCCGGCAGTGGCCTCAGATTCCGGCGATTTCAACTCGCTCTCCATCGTTCCACACTCTCTGGAGACGCAGACGCCGAGAGTCTATCCTCTGCGGACGAGCCGCACAGCGCCGCCGTTCGGGCGCGTCTCGATCTCCTGGGGTCGTGGAAGCACGCTCCGCGTCTCACTCCTGCAACCTGGAGGAGCTGAATCCGACGGGGAAGTCGTGGAAGTGAATCTCACCAATGCGGAAGGAGGAGAAATTTCCGAAGCTGAGCGGCAGAGAATCGCGCACGGCTCGGTCACGCCCTTCGCGCTTCTCCAGAGCCGGAAGAATCAGATGGACGAGTTGCAGTATGACAAAACCTGGTAATTGATTGGTGTGCAGTCAATTGTTTGATTGTTATTGTTAATGAGTTGAGCTGATTTTGAATCCGCTGAGGTTGGGAAGATAGGTATTTGTTCGGGTTAGATATGTGAGACTGAAATAGCTGATTGTTTCTGTTTGTGTTGTTAGTTAAAATCGAATTTGTGAACTATGTGTTTTGGTTAGAAGACCATTGGTTTAGATGTTAGGCAGCATAGATGCTTAGTGAATTGGGTATTAGTGTCTAGTAGTCTTATTTTAGGGCTTAATTCTTGTTCAAGATCAGGGAAAAGTACTTGTGGTAGCCGTATATCAAAAAAGATTCTGTAGGTGACTCTCTTAGATAGGAACTCACTAAAAATCCATCTAAGAGTATTCATGGAATTTCTTAACAAGAATGTGTTATAACACCTATACTACTTTTTGTATGGAAGCTGAACTGCTCTCCCATTACTTACTGGTTTAGGAGTCGATTTCCAGGATAAGGCTCCTTTGTGGATATGTTTCCGTGATTTTAGAATAATCAGTTATGCATCATGCATGGCATGAATGGGCAAATTCAACCAATAGATTGCTTGTAGGGGTGCTTATACAGAGCCATGGGTGAAGCCAGCATATGTTAAGGTGGGGCAAAGAAAATGCCCCTCCTCAAATATATTAACCTATGCTAGTACTATTTAATTATCTAATTTTGCAAAAACACTTAAATTTCTTTATATTTGCCCCTTCTCAAATTTTTAAATTTCCTTCACATATAATTTTGCCCCCTTTCATTTATATTCCTGGCTCCGCCTGTGTACAGAGCTTCTCTGTATTACTTATTCACGAGGATGAGCTAAAGCCTAAATGGCAGTTCAACTGTCCCTAATATTCAGTTATCATCTTTTCATGTATCATTCACTTAAGTTTTATGGAAATTGAAAATTTGTTTTCTCTGTATCTTTCACCTTTTGCTGTCATTTATTTATCAGCAATCCCCGGTATTTTCAAATTCTTGGACCTTTGGAAGCCCATGAACTTTCTCTCAAATATGCAGGTGGGTACATGTAATGGAGTACAGCAATGAAATTAAATCTCTCCTTGGTACTTCAAAGTCATATATTACACCAACCATTGAAAACCCGAAGGCATTATTGGAGGTAACTCTTCATTTCCTAAGGTGTTAGCATTTTTTGCAGCTTATCAGATTTTTAGGATTCCTTTATCTGACTGTTGCATATAAATCAGGATGTTGAGGAGCCAACCTCATTGAAAGCTGCCTGGGAGCTGATGGAAATGTTTTATGCTGATAAGCAATCTCAGACCTGGATCCCTGAACGCCTCCTTGATTGGTTAGCTGTATGGGACTTCCTATTGTTATCTTCTTTCACCTTGCAGTCTTCTTCTCATCTTTTGTCCATGGCAAATAATAATGCCTCTTTTTTCGCAGGATTTTGATTGTTTGTTATCTGCAACTCTGCCAACTGTCCATGCAAAACTTGTGGCTTTCCAGAAAGCACTTGTAACCATACAGGTCATTATCTTTGACATTCATAGAACCATATATCACTCACTTTTTTTGTTCTTCTTGAACTGCATCTGCTCACCCCATCTAGTGTCAAAAATTTAGGTTTAACATCTGAATTCACATTGCTTTGGAATAAAACATGTAAATCATTTATTGGCCGTTATTATAACATAGAAGAATGTTAGGTAGAATTTGATTTGTTAATATGCACATAGAGATACAACATATTCCTATCTATTAACTTCAGTATGGGATCATTTTAGATTTGTCCAGTGTTTGTCTTTTGACTCTTTTCATTTACTTTCTCTTGCAGGAAGTTGAGAATGATCCGGAGTATTGGGAAATTATGTCGTCTGCTTTAGGCATTGGCTGGCTAGACATTGTTGTGAGTCTATATGAATCGAACAAGTCCCTTCCATGTAAAAGTTGAATACTTTATAGGTGCGTGCTGCTTCTCATGCTAAACATTTGCAGGTAAAAATGTTGCGGTTGCATGGATCTTACCAGTTGGACCAGCTTGGAACTCGAGAGGTAAGTCTGACTAAAATCTCTATTCTGTATAAGAAACTAATCTGGAAATTATTCAAAATAATAAGTTTTGCTCAGATGTGTTGATTTATTCACCAACCTTATATACGAATAACATCTGGATCTTTTGCGCGTTGCTGAAACAGATTGAAAGTGGACTCGTTGAAGCAGTTGCTGTTCTTATATCACAGATGCCACGATTGCGTCCTCATATATCAGACGAAAAATTAGGAGAATGCTACAACACCAAACCTGAGTTTATGAAAGTAACATATATACTTGAGAATTAGTACCTGAACATCAAATTTTTCTATTCTTTATACATCTCATTTGTCAGGCATGGGAGAAGTGGAGAACTCAAATCACTAAACTGGACTGCCATCCTTACTGGCTTCAGTGTGATCATAAACAGACCAGAGTTGGACTTAAAAACATGATTCAGATAATGCTGGGAAATGCTAATGTTGTCTCCAACGCAACATATCACTGGATAGAGCTTTACATTTCTCACCTTTTGTACATTAGGCCTTTCACAGTGGTAAGTTCGATGAGCTTGATGTTTCATATTTGCTCGGTGTAGTTGCTTATCCAGATTGTGGAAAATGATGTTGAAGAGTAATTTTGATCTCCATTAATCCATTTAACATCCGTATTATAAATAATTGTTCTGTTGCAGGGTTTAGAAAGTATGTATACCCTAGCCCAGAAATGCATGCATTTAAAACCAATTACCAATCGACATAAGTTGATGGGACTCTTAATTGGGATTCTTGAAGAAAATACAGAGGTATGTCTTAATTTTTGGTCCTAGAATTGCCTATATTTTTTTGCCTCATTCAGCCAGCCTTTGAGTGATCATTGATGTTTCAGGTTGTTCTCGCCGAATGCTCAAGATCATTTGGCCCCTGGTAAGAGATGCTGTTCTCTTCTTCCTTTCTTGGTTTGTGCACAAAGCTGTAGTTCAGCTATTTTTATGTGATACAGTTGTAAAATTGTGCAAATAATTGTTGGTGCTCTTTGATAACTGTTCACAATTGGCAAAGCAGTAGTGTTTTTTCCATTGTGGGTGTATGTAACTTATGCCATTCCCTGATATTTGGTGAGTGAATCAATGAAATCACGTGGTGGTTTATCTTTATCTTTGAACAGGATGATAACCCATGCTGCAGAGCTGCTGACAGCTGGAAGTGCTCAAGCAGAAATTCTTTTGCATGAGGAGCAGTCTAAGATTGGAGGAATCTGCATAGAAGAGCTTCATCGACTGATTTATGCTCAAGTTTTATCATCTCATGTCTTGACATGGAATGTAAGTAGTGAACCAGCAGTTGTTTTTTGGCATTGCTCTTGATGCCTCCTAGCCTTTTGACATTGAGGACCACACATATTTGATATAGGTTCAGTTTTTTACTTGTAAAATTCTTCCACTACTCCCTATTTCTGATATATTTTTATTCTGGTCCTTTAGATCGCTCCTATATATTTGACTTCTTGCATGAAGCAAGGTTTGGGTTTATTGGAGAATTTACTGTACAAGCAGCCAGTACAAGTGTTATCGGAGGTGCTTAAGGACTGCAACATTCTATTGCATGTTTCTGTCAAAATCCCTGAATTCACATTAACCTTCAGCATCAATACCTGGAGTTCTTAGACAGTGTACCTTTTCTCTTTATGCAGAGCATAGAGATCTGCCGTCTCAATGGAATAGATTATGTTAGTCACCATATGATGAAGGTATGTTTCAAGCAATGATTACCTATCTCCTGGGATTGTGCTGCATGTACCACAAGGATCTCATCCCTTACTGATGAAACTATTTTTAATGTGCTTTTCATTTTGAATACATGCCTGTGAAGTTTACTTGTACCAATATGTCGTCTATGAAAACAGATAGCTGGAGTTCATTACTGGAAGCATGGAGAGAAAGGTTCCGCTGTGTACTGGCTGCAGCAAGCTCAGGATGAAGTTCGTTTAAACCGAATTGCGAAGCATTTATTTGATTTTGTTGGAAAATCAGTTTCTGATGAAAGTTTCAAGGTAATGTTACACAGAAATTGTATTTTACCTCACGAAATTTAACAATGATTAGTTCGTACTGTGACTACTTGACTAGGTTTACCAGGATCAAAAGATAAAACATCGTTTATAAACATACCAACTTTCTTAGTGTATTGTCTCCCTTCTTTCGTGCAGCAATGGGAAGGAATGATTGATTTGCTGGGAACTGAGTCCAAAACTGCTGGCGGTCTTGAGTTTTTGAAAAAGTTTGCAATTTTCATGCTTTCGATTTTCGATAGTTGCAGAGTTCTCCGTGCTCTTTACTGATTTCTGAATCTCTGATCCTTCGGTTGACGATCCTCAGGTACCGGGATTTCCGGCGATCCCTCCAGCAAGTTGAGGATGGAATCACAACTGACGATGCTAGAAAAGCTTCAGAAGCCCTCATATCTGTAAGTTGATGTATCACTGTTATATATCTTCACTAGTCACATTTATTGAAGTTCCACAGGAATGTTTACCTGCACGCTTGGCTCGTTCCACCCGTCTATTGCTAAAATGCACAGTTATCTCCAACGTACTACAATCTAATTAATGATCCCTGAATCCATTTGTACAGCTAATGAGAAACCCTTCTACACCTCAACAATTCTGGCTTCATCTGCTAAACGACTCAGTAAGGAACTCTTCCCCTAGCTGAACCAAAGATGAGCTTTGACTAGAAATTCAATATTTGTTACATGATTCTTCAACACCTTAATCCCGTGCAGTTGGAATTGCTGAACTGGAAGGATCGTCCCTTGTTCAATGTTTCTCAAACCAACCTTTTGTTGAATAAATTGCAAGAGCTGTCGCTTGCGCGACTTCTGCCAGGCTACGTTGATGCTGACTTGCCACCAGATGCCTTCAGGTCCGTCCGACTGGCCCTTGCCTCCAATCTCGGCCGCGCCATCCTTGAAGAGTAAGAGCCCTTCCTCAATGCGTGACCTCGTTATTAGTTTGTGTTACACACCTGCGTGGGAACTTTTCCAACTTTGATCATAGGTTTGTGTATCGACTGAATGTGTTGTTTGATTATATGGATTTTCAATTTATTGTAATTACTAATTATCAATATTTATATGTTATTGTAGTGTATTACACATGTATTCAATCTTTAACCATCTCATTGCTTCATTCTTTTATCCTGAATTATTTATTTATTGCTGTCTTTATCTTGACATTTGTTTGATTATTTCTGTCTTTATCGTATGTACTCCATATATTGTCCCATGTTAGATTTAAGCTTTATTTTCTTGACTTCCCATAATTTCTACTACTCCATATAAGAAGTCAAGTCACTGATTTTGGGCTTACTTAGCTCACTTTATAGGTCCATTAATTCGATCTACTGTACTATTATGGGCCTTGAATTGTTATTAGGCCCAATGAATGTTTAATAATTGTTGAATCATTGATATATTAGTCAAATAGGATTTAATACCCAAATAATAGGACTAGTATGAAAAGGTCACATATTTTTAAAAATATGGGAAGATGATTTTTGTACACAATCTAAGTAACAACCTGTAAATAAAATAAATTTTATTCTCAGTTGGTAGTGTACACAATATTTTCGGGTTCAATGATTTTGAAAGTTACAACTAACAATGATCACTACAAAAACTCAACATCTCAGTAATCATAAGTGCTTATATAATCTCATACTACTAAATATTAGTATTAAATCATTAGTGCATATAACATAACATAAAACTCAGATATTAGTTCAAATATCATTGTATAGTGACACCCATTCCAATAGGCTAGTTTCAATCCCAATCATAGAGTTTTGGGAACAATGCTGCAGTTTTATTCAATGCAAAAACTAATCATGTCACTACATTGTCTCTCTATTGACAATGATGGCTTACAAACTTGGGAAACTTCAGGAATTCCATTAATTTTTTGAAAGGCTAAATATCATGGAGTACATCATTGTATGTCGAATTATTTATGTAACAATATCACGATTTTAAAATTTTACGAATACATAGTAGTACATATGTAATCTCCAATTGTAATTCTGCAATAATTCACTATATACCAACCAAGTGTGTCGACCTCGATTTCGTAAATATTATTGATAAAATAATTTAATAAATTTTTTTGGCAATATATATAATCATGTCTTATCATCAATATGCACATTTGTAAAAATGATTTTGGCAGTATAATTTGTTTTGAAAACATAATTTTGTCAATATAAATCTGTCTCTTAATATGCAAAATTAAAAATGATGTTGGAGTATAATTTGTTTGGAATTAATAAGCAATTGTGATTTATAAGAACTCTAGAAATTGATAAATTCTAATGGCGAATTCATAATTTTATATAGGGGAATTTTTTTTATCCCAATTATGGCCAATTAGGATTTACATATTTGCAAACATAAAAAATAAAAAAATAAATATAAAATAGTGCTCCCTCCATCCCACTAAAGATGACTCACTTTCATTTTTGGTTTGTCCTAACCAAGATGACCAATTGCTAAAAAATGAAACACATTTATCTCTACTTTAAGGACAATTAGGATTTACTAATTGTCAACAGCATTTAGTAATCCCAATTAAAATTTAATAACTACAACTATTTTTTATTTATGATTAGTAAACCGAACATATAACATGTATTGAAATATTCAGCACTTTGCAAGAATAAAATTTACCACAAATTACTTTATCTATAAATAACTATAATAACTCAAGAATTTTGCACTTCACTATTATGTTTGTTGATGCCAAATCAATCATCCATCATTGCACATCCAGATCATGTACTATTATGAAATGTACTGTAGGATATTTGATTTATTATTTATCACTAGTTATCAACAATGCCATAAAAATAGCTTATACTAGTACTATTTTAGTTTATTCAACATATATTTTTGGTTATTTTGAATATAAATTTAGCTCGACAAAATTCATGAATTTTGTAATTATACTATACTTTTGAGGATATTTGATTTTCTATTAAAAAAAATGATGTACTACTATAATTTAACTTATTTATATATACAAATCTTATTTACGCTCGACACATCAAATTGTGAGCCTCAATAGTCAATATTCAATATTCAACAAATTAAGGCTGAGTTAATTTGATATTTAAAATTCATTTAAACTTTCTTCTCTTAATGTCAAAATCTGTATGCATGTATAAATATTATGGCCCTCTCTCTATATGTATGCTTTTATTGTCAATGTTGCAATATTAACAATCAACGAGTGCGTCCCATTTTTCAGCTTTTATTTTTTTGCTTTTCTTGATTAATATATTGCAAAAAAAGACAAATGATTGGAGTACTTTTAGGCAATTATGTGTACTTTTGTCTTTACACTACAAAAAGGTTTTCTTTTTGGAGGATTTTCGTTTATTTTCTATTAAATTCCCGATTAATTCTGAGCAATGGAGTATGAAATATGCATTTTATCCTTAACAGAAAATATTAAGAATGGAACATCTTAATATAATATAAAAAAAACTCTTAGCATAGAAGTCCTATTTAACTTGAGCACGAGTTTTAAGAAATATAAAGAAACGTGGATTGAATAAATTAGTGGAATATGAGTCCAACTTATATATTAATTTTATAGTAATAAATTGTGAGTGCAATAAGTTGGTGGAATGTAAACCTACATACTATTTATGATAAAAGCTAAATATGACTTTTATTATGAGACGAACGAAAATGACAAAATAGGACTTTTGTTGTGGATAGTAGATAGACGCAAGTATAGTACACCCTCCGTTTATAAACAAATGCATCGTTTTAAGTAAGTACATGTTTTAGGAAATCTAACGAAAATTTTGTGATAATAATTAGTGAATATGAAATTTATTTACAAATGTAGTAGTAGTAGTAGTAAAAATTAAGTGATAGATTTAGTGATGAAAATTCCGAAATTATAAACCTAGAAAGTTTATTGGAGTATGTAATTAAATGAAATGAGAAAATAAGAAGGGCCAGGTCGCAGCCTCTAATTTCGGCAAAGAGTATGAGAGGACAAAAACGGCGTCGTTTGAGTGATGATATTGTCTAGGGATACAGCGTTTAGGACAGAAACAGAAGAGAAAAGACGTGTCCGTACAGACAGCAGGAAGGGCTATATATAAATAAGATGAGGCCACATCAACATCCATCACAAAGCTGCTTCTCACACATCACTCTCACTCTCACTCTCACACTCTCTCTCTATGGGGAATGCCGACACCGCCGCCAGCTGTCACAAAGATTCTCATAATCCATTTTCTTAAATAGTATTCCCTCCGTTCCATAGTAGTGGAGTCATTTTGCCATTTTGGTACATTCCATAGTAGTGGAGTCATTTCCCTTTTTAGTAAAAGTTAACACATTTCTTCTCACTTACTTTACTTTCTCTTACTTTATTCTCTCTTCATCTCTCTAATTTCTTAATCTCCGTGCCGAAAAGAAATACCCCACACTACTATGGAATGGAAGGAGTATATACTTACTAATTACCCCAAGTAGCATAATTCGCATTTTAATTTTCATGATCTAGCTAGATTATAGGCTTTAGAGCTCCCGCAACGCGTCGCGCGGGTGTTACGTATTTCGTCCCTCCGAGACGAGACGGCAGCGAGACGCGTTTGACTCAACTTATTTTAACACAAGTTATACCCGCAAGTGTACGGGGCTAGTGTAGCAATCAGTAAGCAAGAGTATCGTATCCCACAGAGACAATTTTGTATCAACTTAACTACCACGAACAAAGATCAACTACTATCTAGACAATCAAGTGCAGTTTGGTTTGTTCTAACAACTAATAAAAACATATAATAAGCAAGTAACAATTAAGAACAAGAAAACACAGTGTGATAATGAAAGATAATATGGAGAAATTATAGAACTCAAGGATCCGATGCACAATTCCAAGCTCTTATCCAATTGACTCGCCCTACCTTTTGGTGTCTCTAGAGTTACTAAGTCAACCACGATTATAGATTAAACCCCCTCCCAAGGTGAGAAACCTGTAGATTAGATGCTAGAATTGAAGTCCCCTTCTAATCCTAAAACCTCTAACTCCCAAAAGTTTGATTAGGTTAATGACCTCACTCAAAACCTCAACTCTCCCGAGTTCTATTGTATTAAGGTGTGAATTATTCTTCTTTCCGGATTAACTATTTCATCTCCCGATTAATCTAATTAATCCTACACAATCAAGTGGTGATCAAGCAATTGAAAGGAATAAACCCAAGAATAATCAAATAACTACAAGAGCAAGGCAAGAACAAAATCAATCGGATAAAAACTATGAAATTAGTGCATCATCACCAAGAATTCTACAAGAGATGTTTAGCTACTCATGTTTATGAAGAAAATCATATTCAACACAAAGAAATTCAACAAATACATGAAATATAGATACTAAGTACTCCTGTGAGATCAATCTATGGAATGAAGCTTCAATCTTCCGATATAGAGTCTCCAATCTTCAAATCTTTCTCTCAAAGGTGTTCTTGAGGGTGTGAGTGCGTGTGGTAGGCGGTAGGTAGAATGTAGAATGAACCCTAGGCTTCTTCTCCTCTTATTTCCCTTCAAAAATCGCGTTTTCAGCTTTCAGACGCGTCAGACAATCCGACCCGGCCGGGTTGTATTTTTGAACTGGAAATTCAACCCGGCCGGGTCACCATTTTAGGACAGTTGCTGGATTCTGGCTCAACCCGGCCGGGTTGTATTTTTGCACTGTAAATTAACCCGGCCGGGTTACCTGTGCGCGGCTTTCGTAGATCGGCCATATCTCTCTCATCCGAACTCCGATTAGGGCGTTTGAGATACCCACGCGAAGCTCTTTCGAAGACGAAGAGAATGATATGCAGTGGGTGTTGATTGGACTTCAAAATCTCTAGAAGAATTGTCTCAAACCAAGGCTGCTGCATATCCACCTATTTTACACCTTTTTCTACACATTCTTAACAAAAAGGTCAACATACCAACATAATAGAGAAGTAGATATAAACACGCCTAATAATAGACGAAATATGATCACATTCATACAAAACCACCCTCTAAAATCATGTAAAATCCAAGTATGTCAACTCCCCCAAACTTACATAATTGCTAGTCCTCGAGCAATGAAGAAAAAGAATTAAAAGAAGACTTGGATTTAAAGGGGTTTTAGACATCATCATCGTCTCAAAGAATATGGAATAAAGGAGCTTATCACAATACAAATTCCATCAAGTTAAGCTGTCGAATGCACTTTTGCTACTAACTCGTATATCACCTTGGATTCGTACTTCACTCGGGATGTATATATGTGTGTATATTCACCTCACTAAAAAGTGTATAACGTATCAAGTAGTCACTCAAATCAAGCAAAAATGCATGGTTTACCATAAGCTTGCTCAATGTCTGACCTCTCCTCTACCTCGTGTGACAATAAATCAAGAGTCCGAAAGGTCTTTTATTTAGGTTATAATGTAGGCTCTTTGGTAAGGTGATGAAATATTTGGCTAAAGTGACTGAAATTCCCAAAACGTAAAATCCCAAGAAATCACAACAATCAACTTTTAACTTCAACCATTCTCAAAACACTTCTAGATAATAACTAGACTTTGTCTAATTTCTTCCCAACTTCCAAAGACCTCAAATTATTCTCTATATACAATTTTTTTTTCTTTTTTCTTTTTCCTTTTTTTTTCTTCTTTTTTTTTCTTTTTCATTCACTTTTTTTTTCTAAGTACAAACTCAACCAACCTTTTTCAATTATACTTTCCCAACTCTTCTTTTTCAAATCTCAACAAATTTAGAGTCTAGGATTCCCAATCCACTTGATTAGCTTGACAAAAGAAAAGGCTTAAGGCTCAAACTTGGCTAACAAGGGTGTTATATACTAAGGTTAGTGTTTAGGTAAAAATGAGGCTAACAACGATGGCCTAACATCTTCCCCTATATTTAAGGTCACTTTGTAGACTCAAGAAGACCAGGAGCAAGTTCTAGAAACACATGCACAATTGATGATAAAACACACATGAAAGAATTGAAGGCTCAAAAATCTCACTTGGGTAAATAGCATGAATCAAGGCAAACAAGCAATTCGTTACTTATGCACCCAATTACTCAAACTCTCAAGTCAATGGTCAAGTGATAGCTCAAAATGGATGGTTCTTTTATCATAGAAGACTAGTCTTCACCCCAATTATACCAATTTTTTTTTTTTTTTTAATTCAAGCCCAAAATTTGCAATCAATCACAACCAAACAACACAAAACTTCATGAATTTCTTAAACAAAGCAATTCTATCCTAAAACAAAATAAAAACAACAAAACACAACTAATCAATCTAAAGCAAAAAGATAAGTACCTCGTTAGTGTCCCTATCCACCATATCATCCCCCCAAACTTATTCAAAGCTATGCAAAGAATAAGTTTGAAAAGTTGGTGGAGAAGGGAGACTAACATGGTATGCAAGCAACATAAAACACACCAAAAACAAACTGAAACAAAAGAATTAAAAGATACCTACTAGGGGTTACCTCCCCTACAGTGCCTTTGGTTATCGTCGTTGGCTCGACGTCGTCCATGAGCTGCATCATGTCACGCCATAAATGGTGGCGTTGGATTTTCTGTCAATCTTGGAAGCATATGATATAGCCAATCTCTTCTTCCACCAAGTATTTTTCAGAGCTCCATCAGAAATTTCAGTTTCCACTTTGGATAAATTTTCAGCTTTTGTTTTCTTCACCTTCACTTTAGGATTTGATGTAGTCTCTTCTTTAGAAGTTGATCCACCACATGAACCAAACATCCATTGCGGTAAAGAAAAATCCCTAAATGTGGACTCAATTTCTTGTGCCTTTTGGACCTCTACAACGTGCACAGCTTTGCACTATTTCTTCATAACAAGTTCTTCTTCCTCACGACTCTTCATAGCATTGTAGATAGATAGGATGTGACGTTTGTTACCCATATGAAGAGTGAGCTCTCCCTTTGCCACATCTATCAATGCTTTTCCCGTTGCAAGGAATGGGCGCCCCAGGATAAGCGGTATATTCACGTCTTCTTCCATATCCAATACTACAAAATCGACGGGAAAAATGAAGTCATGTACCCTCACAAGAACGTCCTCAACAATTCCTTTAGGATAGGTGACGGTTCTATCTGCCATCTGTAGTGTTATTGTTGTCGGCTTGAGAGTGCCGATCTTCATCTTTCTGAAAAATGATAATGGCATCAAATTTATGCTCGCCCCCAGATCACAAAGTGCCTTTGTCTGTCTGTCATTTCCAATAACGCATGAGATGTTGAAACTCCCAGGATCTTTAAGCTTGGCCGGTAGCTTTTTCTGAATTATGGCACTACAATTTTCAGATATGTTCACCGTCTCATAGTCAGTCCACTTCTTCTTCTTGGAGAGCACATCTTTTAGAAACTTTGCATATGTAGGCATTTGCTGTAACGCCTCTACCAACGGGATGTTGATGTGCACTTTTCTAAATATGTCAAGAAACCTAGAGAAGTGATCATCTAGTTTCTTCTTCTGCACGCGCTGTGGAAATGGGATCTTAACCTCAGCAGGGGGTGCAGGTATCACGATGCTTGCCTTGGGAGGCGGCACCTCTTCCACTGGTTCTTCTTCTTCCACCACCTCTTCTTGAGAGATTTTCTCCTTCTCTGCAGGCAAGGTTGGGCCATCATAGCTCTTTCCACTCCTAAGATTAATGGCTTTGCAATCCTTACAGTCTTTAGGATTTACAATTGTTTGTGACGGAAATTGGCCCGGTTGATGCTGAATACCCACTGCCTGTGAAATCTGGCTCATCTGGTTATCGATGCTCTTCATGTGAATATTAAGGTCATTCACATTAGCTTCAACCTGCACTAGCCGTTTGTTGGAGTCCTTCATGCACTCTCCCGTTTGCTTCATAAAGGCCATTAACACATCTTTCAGCTCATCCTTCCTCGGTTCTATGATTTGGCCATTTGATACCTGGAATCCGGGTGGTGGTTGCAGGGCATTATTTGGGTTCCCGTATGACAAGTTGGGATGCACCTTGTTCCCATAGTGATTGTAATTGCCTCCTCCTTGGTTGGGGTGGTAATTGTTGAAATTTCTGTTGTTGCCACCTTGATGAACGTAGTTTACATCTTCGACTCCTTGTTGCATCTCAGTCCCAAACTGACTTGTTCCCATATACCCAAGCTTGTCAGTTAGAAATTCCAGCTGCTTGGATATTGCATCAATCCTATCATTATCGGAGGTGGATGCCACCCTATATGATTTTCCTCTGTCGTTTCTCCATCCATCATCATTTGAAGCTACCCTCTCGATCACTTCAAGTGCTTCAGCTTCCCCCAATTTCAAGAGAGATCCTCCGGCGCTCATGTTCAGTTCACGCATTGCTTCCAGCGTGCCTCCCCTGTAGAAGGTTAAGATCTGTTGTCCCGGAGTTAGCCCGTGATTGGGGCATCTTCTCATCAGCTGCTTGAACCTTTTCCAAGCCTCCATGATATTCTCCTGAGAGTGCATCTTGTATTGAATGACCTCAGCTTGGCGTTTGAGTGCCTCGCTAGGTGGATAATATTTCTCCAAGAACAGCTCCACCATTGCATCCCATGTAGGCACAGAGTTAGGACCCATGCTGTCATACCAGTCCCTTGCCTCATCTTTCAAAGAGAATGGGAATAATCGGAGGCGGACTTGCTCATCTGTGACCCCATTCGCCTTCACTGTGTTGCTGATCTGTATGAACTTGGTGAGGTGCTTGTTGGCATCTTCTGAACCTGTCCCACCAAATGCGTTTGCTTCTGCTCTGTCTATCAACCCCGGTCTCAATTCGAAGCTGTTGGCCGCTATCCCCGCATTGTTGACTGGTGGATTAGCAACCTGTCTGTAGGCAAATTGATTTTGCACGGGCACTGGCCTCACATTCTGTTCATTCAGTTGCCTCTGCATGTTAGCCAGCTGTAGACGGAGTTCACGAATGACAGGATCCTCATTGTTGTTCTCCCCGCCGTTCTCCATTAGAATTGGAGAATGAGGCTCGTACTGGATAGGTGACGGAGGTGGAGATGGACTGGATGATGGGGTTCTCTGGATAGGAGAAGGTAGACGCATGTGCGCGGGTGAAGAAACCCGAATCCTTTGGTTTAACCTTCTCTGCGCGTTCCTCCTTCTGTTGGATGCTTCGATCTCGAGATCGATAGGCTCTAGAGGTGGACCTTTAGAACGCGTGTGCATACACCCTGAACAAGGAAACACATCTATTAGAGAACTCAAAAATAAAAAATAAAAATAAAGCAAGTAAAATCTAGATTAGTAATCTCAATTATTATCACGATATTAAGCTATAATGACACACAATTGTCCCCGGCAACGACGCCAAAAACTTGACTCAACTTATTTTAACACAAGTTATACCCGCAAGTGTACGGGGCTAGTGTAGCAATCAGTAAGCAAGAGTATCGTATCCCACAGAGACAATTTTGTATCAACTTAACTACCACTAACAAAGATCAACTACTATCTAGACAATCAAGTGCAGTTTGGTTTGTTCTAACAACTAATAAAAACATATAATAAGCAAGTAACAATTAAGAACAAGAAAACACAGTGTGATAATGAAAGATAATATGGAGAAATTATAGAACTCAAGGATCCGATGCACAATTCCAAGCTCTTATCCAATTGACTCGCCCTACCTTTTGGTGTCTCTAGAGTTACTAAGTCAACCACGATTATAGATTAAACCCCCTCCCAAGGTGAGAAACCTGTAGATTAGATGCTAGAATTGAAGTCCCCTTCTAATCCTAAAACCTCTAACTCCCAAAAGTTTGATTAGGTTAATGACCTCACTCAAAACCTCAACTCTCCCGAGTTCTATTGTATTAAGGTGTGAATTATTCTTCTTTCCGGATTAACTATTTCATCTCCCGATTAATCTAATTAATCCTACACAATCAAGTGGTGATCAAGCAATTGAAAGGAATAAACCCAAGAATAATCAAATAACTACAAGAGCAAGGCAAGAACAAAATCAATCGGATAAAAACTATGAAATTAGTGCATCATCACCAAGAATTCTACAAGAGATGTTTAGCTACTCATGTTTATGAAGAAAATCATATTCAACACAAAGAAATTCAACAAATACATGAAATATAGATACTAAGTACTCCTGTGAGATCAATCTATGGAATGAAGCTTCAATCTTCCGATATAGAGTCTCCAATCTTCAAATCTTTCTCTCAAAGGTGTTCTTGAGGGTGTGAGTGCGTGTGGTAGGCGGTAGGTAGAATGTAGAATGAACCCTAGGCTTCTTCTCCTCTTATTTCCCTTCAAAAATCGCGTTTTCAGCTTTCAGACGCGTCAGACAATCCGACCCGGCCGGGTTGTATTTTTGAACTGGAAATTCAACCCGGCCGGGTCACCATTTTAGGACAGTTGCTGGATTCTGGCTCAACCCGGCCGGGTTGTATTTTTGCACTGTAAATTAACCCGGCCGGGTTACCTGTGCGCGGCTTTCGTAGATCGGCCATATCTCTCTCATCCGAACTCCGATTAGGGCGTTTGAGATACCCACGCGAAGCTCTTTCGAAGACGAAGAGAATGATATGCAGTGGGTGTTGATTGGACTTCAAAATCTCTAGAAGAATTGTCTCAAACCAAGGCTGCTGCATATCCACCTATTTTACACCTTTTTCTACACATTCTTAACAAAAAGGTCAACATACCAACATAATAGAGAAGTAGATATAAACACGCCTAATAATAGACGAAATATGATCACATTCATACAAAACCACCCTCTAAAATCATGTAAAATCCAAGTATGTCAGCGTTGCAGCGTCCCGTCTCGTCCCGGTCTCGCCGAGACACCCGTCCCACCAAGACGGCTGGCGCGCCAGCTCGCCACGCGCCCGTGCGATGTGGCGCGCGCTGGTGCTAGGCGTGACGCCCACTCGCCGGCCCGCGAGTGGGCTTCGTCACGCTGACGCAATAAATTATTTTTTTAACAAAAATCAAATTTAATAATTTTTTTTAAAAATACTCATATTTCATCCTCATTATACACAGAAACACACATCTATTCTTCCCAAATCATCTTCATTTTCTCTCCAATTTTCATCTAACCTCTCCAATTTTCATCACAAAATGTTCGCCGACGGAAACTTTGGCGGCTCCGGCAGGTTTGACATCAACGCGTTTGGCGACTCGGGGGACATGTTCAATGTCTTGGGTGGTTCCGGTTCCGGTTTGTCGACGCCGGGCACCCAAGGCTCGTCGACGCCGGCGGGGTACCAACCACCTGCATACGCTCGTCCCTCCGCCCCGAGGTATTCGCAAGGATTATCCCAAATTATGAGGGATTATCCGGATGAACCCAATCCGGAAGGAGGACGAGGCGGTGGAAGCTCCAGGGCATTCGACGCCGTGGAAGAAGAGGAGGAGGCGGCCGAGGAGGAGGATGTAGGCCGTCATCCGTACAGCCGCAAGGACACGATGGCTCTGTACAATGCCTGGATCAGCGTATCGTACGATCTCATTGTCGGGAATCAACAATCCTGGAAGTACTTTTGGGAAAAAGGTCACCGAGGCCTACAACGAGATTAAGCCGAAGGGGTCCCGCCGCCGCACATTGAAGATGCTCCGAAGTCATTTTGACCGAGTCGACAGAGAGGTCAAAAAATTATGTGGCATCTACAAGAATGAAACGGCTCATTACCAAAGCGGAGCCAGTGGAGCCGACATTTTGAGATCGGCTTTGCGAGTCTATTTCGACGACAACAGCAAAGAATTTAAACCTGTCGATGTTTGGAAGGCCGTCAAAGATGTCGAAAGGTGGGTCGACGGTGTCCAGTCCAGCACGGCTACCTCAAAACGCACGAAGCACACGGCGGGTAGGCAATACTCGTCTAGTGGGGGCGGTTCAGGCAGCGCCGCACAAGAGGTTACCTCGCAGGAGGTTGATGGCACGAAAGACGATGCATAGGGGTCCTCCCTTGTGCGCCGTCGGCCGCAAGGGACCAAGGCTGCGAAGGCGGCTAGAGGGAGGAGGGGCCGAGACGAATCAAGCCAGGCGGGTTCCCAAGGGGCGCCCTCCTCCCTAATGTCTATGTACTTCACCGCCACGTGGCGGACACTTACCGGATGACGCCCACCCAATATCAAGCCCATCATGCCGGCATTGTGTGTCTGGCAGGACAACTTGGTATTCCGCCTCCATTCGGTGCACCGCCACCGCCTTCGGGGGATGATTCGCCGACGGAGTAGTTTTTATAATTTCTATAAATTTGTATTTTAAATTATATCTTTTTTTTTATTTATTTTGCCACGAATTTAATTATGTATTTTTTTAGGATTCTAAGTTGTAATTTTATTTTATTTAATGAAGTGTGTTTTTATTAATTGAATTTGTTGGAAATAAAAATAAAAAATGAAATTGAATGAATAGTTAATGGATGAGATGGTTAAGAGAAAGATAAGAGATGGAGGATTGCAGGAGTTGTCTCTTAGTTAAGAGATAGAGTGAAAAGTACAGTGGGGCCCATGAATAGTTAACAGATGAGACGGTTAAGAGACGGATAAGAGACAGCGTTGCGGATGGCCTTATAGGTGGAATGACATTCCTTCGCATAAGGGCATCCGCAATGGGGCGGACGATAGGCAGCCCGATGCCTCGGGCGCGCCATCGTCCGCCACTGTGGGTGTGCGGACGATGCCAGATGCATCGTCCGCGCCCTATAGATCGTCAGCGGACGATAGGGCATCGTTCGCGCCATCGTCCGGCCACTGTGGGCGACACGGATGATGGCGCGGACGATGCAACGCGTTTTTATTTCTTATTTTTTTTTAAATTCAAAAATTATTTTATATAAATACCCCCTACCCCACATTCATATTTTTAACATATCCATTCACATTTCCACTCTCAAATTACACTATAAAATGGATTCCGGTGAATACCCAAGTCCGAATAGTCCGATGTTTGGGGGTGGTGCACGTTGGCCGGGTACAGACCCTGATGAATATCGGCCCTTCGACTCCAACACGCAGTATGATCTCGAATTCAGTACGGATTCGTACGGTCTGTTCGACATGGAGCCGTCTCCAACCCGCCCCGCCGCCCCTTACCGCCGCCGCCCCCGCCAGAAAGAAGCGGAACCGGCACTGGCGTACAAATTGCCACCTCCGGAAACGAATGAAGAGTACGCCCCCGGGAGGACGAACTACCAACCGGATGAAACCCTCGTCTTGGCGAGGAGTTGGGTGGATATTTCAGAGGACCCGGTATTTGCGAACAACCAAAAGCAGGTTGCGTACTGGGAGCGCATCACCGAGCGCTACAATGAGGCGAAGCCGCCGAGCGCGTACAAGCGCCATAGGGAACAGCTCCACAAGCACTGGGATCAGGTGAAGAAGCAAGTCAACCTGTTCTCGGCGGAGTACGAGAAGTGCTTGAGGGAGCAGAGAAGGAGTGAGAGTTTGAGCGATGTGCGTGATAGAGCGTTGTTGTCGTACCAGTCATTGTACGGCGACTTCAAGCATTTCAACATTTGGGTGCTCTTGAAGGACAAGCAGAAGTTCCAAGGCGGGATTCTGCCATCGGTTGCGCCAAAGAGGACGAGGACCACAGAAGCCGATGCTTACATGAGCAGCGAAAGCGGCGCATATCCGGTGGACCTCAACCGGACGATGTATGAGGATGAAGAGAGTTCCGGCACACCGGAGTCCTCCCGGCGTCCCGTTGGCGTCAAGGCTGCGAAGAACAAGGGGAAGGCGAAGGCAACATCCTCCTCACAAGCCGCGGCCGCATTCATCACCGATCCCGACCCTGACCCCAACGTCACTTGCCTACGCGGAGTTGGCAGCGGCCGCCAACCGAAGAACGTTGTTGGACACACACAACGCCCTCATGCAGTGTCAGGACCCGGCCAAAGCCAAATACCTCCAGGGGATGATCGATGAGCTGCGCCGCAAGTCGGGACTTTTGTAGAGTAGTCAACTTGTTTTTCATTTCTAACTCGTGTAACTTTTTTTAATCAATGTAGGATTTTCCGTTTTTAATTAATCGTGGTGTTTTTTAATTATTTTGCATTGACATATTTGAAAACCTTTAAATTAATTAACAAAACAATAGTGAAACCTATAGGGCGGCCTTTAGGGCGGCTTATAGGGCGTCCCACTGCAAGTGGAAGGGTAGGAGGATAAAATGATGATGTGGCGGTGCATAGGGCGCCCCATTGCTAATGCCCTAAACGACTATGGGCATTAATATGATACGAGAATTTAAATAAAATTAGTAAAATAAGAGAGATATGAGAAAAGTAGTTAAAATAATGTTCGTGAATAGTGAGACACACACTATTAGTAGTGTTTAATGGTGGTATAAGTTGTAAATAAGTTGATGTATAGGCCTATAGGGGTAATAAATTGAGATAACTTTCTAAAAATGAAATGCACATATTTTTGTGGAATTTAAAAAAATAAAAAGTGCACATATTTTATGGGACAGACGAAAATGAAAAGTGAAAGAGAATAGTATAATAAGACAAGAGTAATATACGTAATACTATCTCAATGCTAAGTATTGGTTGAACGCATTCCACTGAACACTAGTATATCATAAAACTAAATCATATCAAATCCATCTCGGCTATGATTGATTTTACACTACTTAAAGTCATGTTAATGTTATGGTGAAAAATATATAATACATTTAAAATACATTTTCAAGGTGCCAATCATTGAATAATATGCAAAATTATTCATTACTCATGTCGTTTTCTTTATAAGTATTTTAATAAATTTGATAGTTAATCATTACATATTTCATGCAAGTTTACACACATGATCTATGTATGACGATATATAGATTCTTTCGTTATTTTCCGACAATATTAAATTTTTGTACCCTATGCTAGTTGTATTCTACATTTTTGGACATGTTGTGGATTTTCAACGAGTAGGACCATTTCCTTCATGAGTATGAATACATGTCAATTTTAAGTAGACTATAGGCAACTTTAAGAGTTTAATAATTAGGAATTGCATATATGTCCAAGTGTCTTTTTATATAATACAAGAAGTATAATATAATCAAGACAAGTGTTTATAGGGTGGGGGTCTTATTTTGAACACAGACAAGGTAATATTACCTACTTAATTAAATCTTACTTTGAATCCGAATGCAATCTTGTCATTGTGACTAAAAATAACTTTAAATTATAAATTTCATCCTTTCTTGAAAAAAAAGCTAAATAGAGAATATGCTACAGTTATTTTACTTTCATGTTTTACGTATATGAACTAAATAAACTAATAATTGTGCTCGGAAATTCAAATTTGAATTATTATTTATAATTATTTTAAGCATTAATAATTATAATTATTTTAAGTATTAATAATCCAATTAGAAATGTATTTTACCCCAATTACATACGTATAAAGAAGTATTAAGAAATATAGGATTTAAGATTTGAAGTAATGTTTAACTTGTTTCACTTGATATATTAATTATTTTTCTAAGTAAATATGCGAAGTGTATCGCCTAGTGGTGTTCATCATTCTAACACATATATAAATGCATGCCAATTTATATCGAATAAAACGAACAAATTACCCGAAACCGACCAATAATAATAATATGGACAATTGGAAGTAATTTTAGATTATTTTTATAATTATTTGGATTTGCTAGCCGACTCAATATATATATATATATATATATATATATAGTGTTGTTGCATAAACTTCGACATAAATTATCAGAACAACAAGTTAAATGTACATCTAATTAATTTTTACTTAATACTTTTGGCATCTAATTGTTCCATTATTAGTAAAGCGAATCTTAACTGAATCATTAGGGACATCTTAGCCATTTGATAATTCAATTGCTAATGTAGACATTTTGTTTTTATTCATTGATTAAAAATTATAGTACTAGTATATGTGTGTGTACGTAGTCCTTTTTGGGTTTGTGGTATCAATATAGTGGTATTTCTTACATTTTCGGTGTTTAAAAATAATAATTAATGAAAAATTTAAAATTAATTGTTGTTCAATTATGTAATTTCGAACATTCAAAATAAACTGAACTCGTTCTATATATGTGAAGCTAACGAGAGCGCAATATGTAGCATTAATTAGCATTATTTGAAATATAATATTAATTTTTTTCGAAGAGTAGTCTTTATGCATGTGAAACCTTTTTAAAAAATATAATAAATGTGCAGCTAATTATTAATTTATTTTATTTTCATAGATCGATAAATAGTTTATAAGCTGAAGCATGCTAGTACTAGTAGTATTAATTAACAAGTTTCACAACAAACTAAAAATATATTTATTCTTAAATTACACCTGTAATTATTTTATTGCAACTTGTGTTTTTTAATCACCTACTATTGCTAGAAATAACTTGCCGACTTCAGTATGCTTTCCAAAGTAGTATAGTAATACTTTTTTTATAATCTGTGGATCCTACTATTTTTATTATAACTTACTAATATTTATTTCTTTAATCTAATGAAGAGTAAGAAAAATAAAAAAAATAGGGAATATTCGAGCAAGTCTTATTCGTCATTCAATCAGATTTTAACGGATAATGATTAGTTAGAAAACCTAACCCTATCTATAAAAACCCCAATTAAAAAACTTTATGTAAACTCAATCTAGCATTACTATAATTTTTATTGTAGAAAGAATTATGACTAGCTAGTTAGTTAATCATGTCGATCGTCAAATAAGATCATTCAAATTGAGAAATTAATTAGATAAAATATCTAAGTAATATCAATTTAATTGACTGGAGACAAAATTTAAAAACTGGGAAATACAATATTTGATTTGGTTTGTCTTTTAGCTTTATTATTTGTGTGGTGTGTATTGGACTTGAAAATTATGTGTACACTAGCTAATTATTAATCACGAAGTTAAAGTTGATAAGAACTTTGATATTAGGGCGTTTTGCTTTATGTCCTTTTTCATATTTACATATTACAATCACAAGTTCGAAGTTTAGCTTAATTAACTATATATTAGACTTAATTATCATACTAATTATGATTAGATAGTTGGTTAGACTTTGTTTACATTTAGTAACTATCAAATCGTGCAGATAATAAATAACAATAATATTATTATTATACACAAAGTTACAAACCGTACTAAATTATGCAATATAACTTACAAATCGACTTATCAAATATTGATGAGATTCGAATCCGAGATAAGACATGAGTGGATAGAGTTCTATGCATAAACCCTAAATTATGATTCCTTTTTTATGTAAGTCGTTTTCAAGAGGTCATTAATCCACTGTCTTAATTATAACTTTAGTTAAAAAGATTGTCGGGTAGAATGATTAATTGGTTGATTTTGACTAATAAATTTTATTAGGAACGAATGTTGGAAAATGGTGCGACACAAGGAATTTCGCTAATTTGATTAACACCATGAATATAATTAAAAACATGTGATAATCCATATAATATAACGTACTTAGTTATCGATCTCACTATATTATTAGTACAATATATAGGAAAATAAACATATTCCATTGCTATGAATATACCCATTAAATCGAGATTGAATAAGTTTTTATTGAGTTATTAGTTTTATAAAATAAAATACATTTGTTGAATTGATCGGCAATCTGGCTGCATAATGAGACAACTCGCCAAATTTTATGTGAAAATTTTGCTCCTAAATATCAGAATTGATATAGTTTATGTGTAGTTAAAAAAATATCTTCGAGTTATCCTTTATTTAAAATAATATTAAAGCTCGTACAAAATCTCGAAATTGGACAATTATTTTGATAATAGAAATTATATATACAGTGAAAATTTTGGACGTTATAGATAGACGAATTCCAAGGTTGCAGTAGTAATGGAAGTAAATTGGTAAAATATACGTATGCATATTGCATCTATATATGTGGAGTATTCTTTTTAAAGTACTTTTTGGACCCTCAAAATGTATTTTGTCTGGAAAATAGATTTGATTCAACAATGTCGACCCATTGAGTTTATTTCTAAAAGGGTGGATCGATTCTTTTTTCATATTAGTGTCCTTTTTATTGTCGGAATGTCTTATTCTCGAATTTTACAATAATAATAATAATAGTACTATATGGTTGTAATAATAATAATAATAATAATCAGTATAATTGGAAATAGTATAACAAAAGAAAGAAAGAAATTACATGAGTTAAATTGATTATAAATACTACCAAAAGCTTACACACAATAATTATATTCCATGGACAAGTAATGTAAAATTAAATAATGATTGCATGTGCCAAGTAGCAAAATGTAACGTTCTTATTCATGATTGAGAATTCGACTTTCTTAGTTATCAAATGAACCACATCGACTCTATATGGCAGGTAAAAACAAGTAACATGGTTATTTACGATTGGGTTTCGAGTTTTGATGTTAATGAATAGACCATGGTCCCACCTTAAAATCAAACAATCATTTTAAAAAGAAAAATAATGAAACAATAGATTATAGAGAAGAATAATTGGCAGTCCCATATGGAGAAAGTTCACTATAGTACTCTAGCTTCGTAGATTCTCTATCACCTAATTAGACATAAGTCTTACCTAGGTCACTTCAATGTCATATGCCCTGCAAAGATGAAATCTTACTCTTGAGACTTTTTACATATTATTGTGGTTGCTCTAGCATTTTTTATTTAAAAAAGAGTAAGAGAGAATGTACAATAGGATTGATTTGAGACAGAAAGAGAAATAGAAGCCCTTGATTAAAAAATAAAAAGGGCTACAATTTCTCTAATTACAGAAAAAGAGAGTACTCCACAAAAGAAAAACTCATGTAAAATGCACAATTAAAATCAATAATTCCACAGCAAAGTTTCGAAGCAGCTCGAAATCACAGCATCCGCATCGCCGCCCCACAGCGGCGGCGCGTCGAACCACCCCTCTACCACCGCGTTCTCCACACACACAAACTCATTCCCCTCGAAACACGGCGGCCCCAAACTCGGCAGCTCCACGATCTCACTTAACTCCTCCTCCTCCGCCGATATGTCGAGGCACGACACCAGCGACGCCAGTGACGGCGGCGACGGAGAAACATCGAATTTGTCCATCGCCGCCGCCTTCGCGGCCGCCGCCTGGACGTCGCGCGGGCTGAGGGAGGCGGGGCGGGGGAGCGCCGCGGCGATTTCGGGGAAATTGAGGGCGGCGGAGGCGCCCTTGATGCTGAGCGCGGCGACGTCGTGAGCACGCGCCGCCATCTCGGGGGTGGGGAAGGTCCCCAGCCAAATCCGCGACTTCTTCCGCGGCTCCCGGATTTCAGACACCCATTTCCCCCAGCTCCGCATCCGGACGCCGCGGTAGACCGGGTGCTTGGTGTTGGCGGCGCGAGCTCGCTTGATCTTTCCCTGCGGCTGCGAGGAGTGTTGATCGGCATTCATGATTTTTTTAGATTTTTATTTTTTAATTTTTTTCAATGGAATGATTTTAGTGACAATTTAGTGTGAGAAAAATGTGCATGTGAGATTTTAAACCTTTCCTAACTAGGAAATAGGAATGCGTGGTAGAGACAGTGTGTATATATATATATATACACATACGTTATGCGAATATAGTTATCCTGAAATCTTTTTTTTTCTCTATAATTAGGCACTAGAAAAAGTTCGAATATTATAAGTTAGATTAAATTAAGAGAAAATTGACTGCATAAAGTTGAATTAATGATTTCAGATTTTATATACATTAAAGTTATATATCCCTCGACCTTCCCAGCAGTCGCCACTTGTATTATTCTTATTTCTCTCACAAAAGGTAACCTTCGTTTATTGTCTTGAGTTTTTTCTCGCATATTTTGGTTTATAAATTTTGAGCTTAAAATATTTTATTTAAAAATACTTCCCCATTAATAATTATACAGTAGTAGTAGTATTTTTTATTTTGAGTGATCTATGAGATTAGTTACGTTATCTTCAATTTTTATTAATATTCTAACTATTTTCCCTTTTATTTCTCTTCTACTGTTTCAATTCTATACTATTAAAGTTTTTATCGGTCATTATAAAATCATCGGTAGAAAACGATTGCATAGTATAAGCTAGTATAGTATTTAAAGTCTAGATTAAGTTCCATTTCCTTTAATCATATTTAACAAGTTAGGTCAGTGGCGAACGAAGAAATAAACGTAAGTAGGGGCTAATTTTTCAAAATTTTACTTCAAAATAGATTTTTATGTGATTTAGATTATTAATAGGGGCTTTTATATAATTATATGTGTAAAATATGAATAAATTTTAAAAGTTTATATAGAAAAAAATTAAAAAATCAATTCATTAGGGGCTAAAGCTCTCCCCAATACATCAATACATGTGGTTCCGCCTAGTGGTGGGTCGATACTATATATCGTATTGAAAACGTTGTATCGTGTATCGTATCGAAAATATCGGTATGAAAGAATTTTATATCGTTATCCTATCGAAAGTTTCGATATATCGAATTTCGATATGGATAATATCAATATCATTACCGTATCGATATTTCGATATATCGTACCGAAATTAGATATACCGATCAGAACGATATATCAAAGATCAATACTTCAATATCGTATCGAAATTTCAATATATTTCGATATATACCGTATATATCGATAATTCAATATGTATTGATTTTCAATATAATTCGTAATACTAAAAATATCGATATAGATCGTATATTCGATATAAAACGATATATCGCGGTATAAGGAAATTCATATCGTTATCGTATTGAAAACTTACGATACAGTATTGTATCATATCGAAAATTACGATATACCGAAAATTTGATAATTTTTCTATATTTTTCAATACGATACGAGCGATATATCATTTTTTCGGTATTTTTCCCCAGCCCCTAATTCTGCTAGTGATTCAGGTTATCTATATATTTTATTACTATAAGTAAGCGTAACTCTCTTGTTTTGGACATTTATCTATATTTAAAAAAAGAAATTGAGTTGATTAGGAAAAATGGGCTCCATTGACCAATTCAATTCGCCACGAAACCCAATCATTTAATTCTCCAGCTTCATTTCATCATTTCTTTTGGTTATATATTAATAAATAAATGACAACAAAATTTTCCAAAGGTTACTCGAGAGTATATTCGGGATAAATCCTATTATTATGTAACACGGTAAGTTTTTATTCTTGAATAATGAATAAATTAAGGACTGCATTTTTTAATAAATCATACATATAGCTAGTCAAATTGTAGCCTTAATTTGGAATATAAATATCGGCAGTACTTGTTTTTCCAGCATTATATATAGTCTTGGTTTTTCAATTTATATATGGATGACAAAATTTCATGAGATATTTAAAAGTATTTGCAACTTCTTTGAAAAAAAATATAGGTGTGCACACTTATTGCAAAAATCAAGTGAATTAAAAATTGTCGTTTCAATAAATATACGTGTATATTTTGAATATATACACGTATACAAATCAATATATACATGATATAAATAAAGACTACTACTAGTATATTAAGCCACCAAAATATTGCCAAGATTCAGTCGAATCTTTATATGATCAGCCACTAACGAAAGTCGCCACGGCTTTTATTTTTCAATAAATGTTACTACTATTATTATTATATACTCCATGTAGGGCTGATAACCCATTTCTAGGGTTTTCTTGTGTGGTCAGTGTCATAATTAAGTTCTTTTTTTCCACAAAGTTATGTTGGTGGGTTACATATCTATATAAATATTTATATGGTAATGGGATATGAGGTAGCTAATATCAGTATTATGATCATATATGGTATTTAGCCATCAACAATAAGACGTACCTATTTAAATTCTTGAAATTGAATATTTTGCTATATATTTTTGTGTTTGTTATTTTGAAACCACACCTCTCTTGTAGGTTAATGAATGGTTTGTAGGATTGTATAGAATGATGGTGTTTAGTTTACTAGATAAAATAGTGGCAAGATTTAATCCGATTAAGTTGTGAGATTATTTAGTAGAAGAGGGTTGACTGTGATTAATTATCACATGGCTATCCGTCTAGGATTAATTAGTCATGAGATTCAATCTCATGAATAAAATATAATACAAAATTTAATCATGAGATATAATATTGCAAACCGAACACCCGCAATGTGTACTCTTTTAATAATTTTGGATACAATAAATATTTTCGTTATTTTTTATATATTGTTTCTATTATAGAAGTATTAATTGATGATTAAAATGTACATTCAATGATTTTTTAGAAATCACACTAGAAATAAAAACTATTAATTGATGATTAAAATGTACATTAAATGATTTTTTAGAAATCACACTAGAAATAAAAATCGGCAATAATTTGAAGTACTTTTACAACGTGAATATGTCTCTGATAATATGTGGTCTACACGTAAACTTGGCCAAGCACGATATCTGCGTAAGGCCCACTTCAAAAATATTTGTATTAGTAAAACATATTTCTTGAATAAATAATTATTTATACGTGTATATTTCATGACAAGATGTTTTGTCTTTCATTGTAGCAAGAGAGAAACTAGTATATTGGTTGTGAAAAAAACAACTAAAATCAAGATATTTTGTTTGCTTAAAATAGCTCTGCATTGAAGCGGAATTTTAGTTTGGATTTTAATACTTACATGAAATAGCTCTGTATCGACGTTGACGTGATAAATATTTCAGTTGTTAAAAAATTCATGCTAGGTGAAATCTACTTACTTTTAATAGATTATAAAAGAGATTTTGGTCAAAAATTAGAGACCCACTTATTTAACTTGTATTATTAATTAATGCGGATGTATCAACGAAAGAAAATTATAGAACAGAATGATGTTAAATCCGACGTAGTTTAGGTCCCATTTTTGTAGTATTATAGTAGTATATTGCAAATTGCGTGTTATTAATCACGATTTGATACTAAATTCCTAATTATAATGCCTATGTGGGGTGCTATAATTAGGCATAGCTCTTTTATTTATCTAATGTATTTTGTTATAATTTTTAGTTTGTACCTGTAGGCTTATAAATCAACAATAGCGTTAATAAACACCATTAATATAGTTGAATGTCATGACTATAAATAGTGTGAATATAAGCCAGACGTGCTAGGTAGCTAGATTTTTAGCTGTCACAATTAAACAGAAATATCCTACTACTTCATAAATTCTATGAATTTAAGGTTTAAATTTTCTGACTTTAGAGATAGTCATATTTAATTACTTACATGGTTGTTATATACAGTTCATGCGACAATATGTATATAAATGTTCGTCCCTCTGTCCCAGATAATTTGTCTCACTTTGATCGGATACGAGTTTTAAGAAATGTATTGAAAAGTGTGTTGAAAAGTTAGTGGAATGTGAGTTATACTTTTATATATTAGTTTTATAATAAAATGTGAGTATGAATAAGTTAGTGGAATATAATGTCCACTAAAAAAAAATGGTAAAAAGTGAAATGAGACAAACTATGTGGACTAGATCGAAATGGAAAAATAGGACAAATTATCTGCGACGGAGGGAGTACTATAAATTAATTATCCTAACCGGTGTTATGTCGCCTCAAAGTACTTGTCAATTACTTAAAACAACATATATCAAAATGGTGTTTTATAAAGGAAAATAAGAGCTTAATTATGAAGAAAAATACAATTTACCAGAAAAGGACTAATATGTGGTCACTTAAATATTAAGATTTCGATAATGACTCTTTCTTATACTATTATATATGTATATCCCTTAATTATTGGGGTTCTAGTGTTATAATTAGATTCATTAATATTGGAAGAAAAACGTCTTTCGTTTCAAATCAGTTAGATGTGATGTATGCGTTTATCAAATCTGATAAAATCCTTCTTTAGTTATTGAGATCCCAATTTCAAGCAAACCTACATTACATCTAACTAAATATTTGTAATATTTTTGAGCCATGAAAAAATTCTTCAAAGGATTTCTGACAAGAGTATGTAAGAAAATAAAAAGAGACAATAGTAAAATGAAGGCATAGTTTGACCTGTGCCCTTTATTGGTAGCAGAATTTCAACCAATTTTTGTGTACAGTTTGTCACACATGTCAGTAAATAACCATAGATTTTACTGCAATAAATGTCCTCGTTATGGGTTTGCAGTAAAAGTAACAAAATGCATGTCTAGTTTACGATTTAATGATTTAGATAGAAGTTGAACGTATAATGGGTAATTAAATAGTACTTCCTCCGTCCCTCAAATTTTGTCATAGTTTGATCGGGCTCAAGTTTTAAGAAATGTAATAAAAAATGAGTTGAAAAAGTTGGTAACATGTGGGTGAGAATAAGTGAGTGAGAATAAGTTAGTGGAACGTGGGGTCCACTACAAAAAATGGTAATTAATGAAATGTGACAAATTTTATGGGACGATGAAAAAATGTGATAAAATTTCAAGGACGGAGGGAGTAATAATTTATTTTATGTACAACGTCACTGTATTAGTATATTGTTAATTATTGTTACGGTGATTTGAATTGTGGACTAGAGGGGAGTGTCCGATGTTCCATTTCTATTCATGAGTTTCATTGCATGTGGTGCATTGCTTTTTGAGATGCTATTCAATGGGTGTATTTTTTCCATGTGTTTGAATTGCAAGTTTGTTTTGTGATCTCGATGTGTATATGTGTGTTTGGATGTTATACTTTTTTTTTTATCGATATATATATGTAGTTTGGTGCTAGGTAAATGTTGTTAGTCAGGGGCGGAACTACCAGCGGCCAAGCCACCGCTCCAGCGATGGCTTGGCCGATCCCGAAACCTCCTTACCCATGATCGCCCTCCACCCCGGCGCCCCAGCGCCACGACACCGAATGCGAAATGTGTTCAAAGTTGAGAAGCTGCTTCGCCAGATTTGGGGAAGAAGATGAAGGAAAATGGGCTTGAACTCATGTTGGAGTATTAATTTTCTATTGGGCCTTAAATTTTATATAATATTTTTGGACTGTTTGTATTGAATATTATGATAATAAAACAAGTCCAAGTTTAAACAATTAAACACATAAACAAAAAACACAACAATTAAATCCCACATGCTATGCAACCGAGCATAAATTCTTTTTCACAATTTTGATTTCTTCTTTTAATTTACTTTTTTTTTCATCCCATTTTATTTTTCTTTTTAATCATGAGCGGGACACTTGTCACAAAATTGTCCAAATTTTAATTCTTAAAAGAATATAAAGTTTCACAAACTATATTTTCAATATCCTTACCTTTAATTTAAAATTTCATAGATAAATTATTTTGAGTACAAACATGATCTAATCATCAATTTCATAGACTTTGTAATTTGAATTATTTTAGTTATTTGAAAAAACATAAAATCCAATTAAAACATACCTAAATAAAATACATCTTAACTTAACTTTTTATTTTTAATATTTCTTTTGTACAGATACATTAGTTTTTATTCTAATATTCCTTTATAGATATATTTTGATTGTAATACATATTTTAACTTAACTTTTTACTACATGATCACTTGTTTTCGGATTTCAAATAAAATATTAGGTTTTCTAAATTTGATTGCATATTTTTTATTTTAAAAAAGAAATTGAATGAAACAATAAATCAAACGGTATAGTATATCAATAAATTAATTTTCAATATTATTATTATTTTAAATAATATTATTTTTTATTAAATTTTAGCACCTGCTAATTTATATTTTTGGTTCCGTCCCTGTTGTTAGTGCTTGTTTTGTATGATTGTTTTGTTTGTTCTCTTGAACGCTATTGCTCGTTATTATTTCGTGGCTTTGAGCATTTTAATCGATCTGAAAAAGTATACATATATTAATTGTATACAAATCAAATAGGTCAAATCTCATGTTGTTTTTTTGCTTTAAGTTGGAAACAATGGATAATGTGTCCAAATATTTACCCTAAATTCAATAGTTAGTCATTGTGAATGCCTCAATTCAAAGAATCAAAGTTCATGGTATATATAACGACGAATATGCCAGCTAATTAAATCTTTGTTTTCCAATTACAATAATTTTGATTAGATCAATAATCCTATTTTTCACTTTGATCGAAATCTGATTAGATAGTTCAATAGTCTTTATTACACAAAACCCTACTATCTTAAAGTGCCCTTTTACTTACAAGCATATATATCTATAATTGCAACTTCTGTACAATATTCATAAATGAGCCAAAGGTTGAGGAGGAAATAACACCAAACAATAATACAAATAAAAATATAGTGGTGGAATTGGAAGTCATTATTTTTCTGATATAGTAGTATAGGTTATACCTAACAATAATATCAAGTATTATTGCAATTACTATTATTTATCTTATATATATATATATACTACTATATTTTATACCCTAATAAAAGTTGGCTTGTTTGTCCTATTCTTTTGGTCATGAAAGCCTTTAATGCACCCCATCACTTTCTTGTTTCTCCATATTTACTGTACTGTCCAATTTTGGTAATAACAAATATCTGTATGTGGCCTACAATTTTCTAAGTACGTCCCGCGAATAATTTCACTGTTTCCATAAATAATAAAATTATTATTACCTAATGGCTAATGCATCATGTTTAAGATTTAACAAAAAAAAATGTACCATAATTTTGGAATAAATGTACCTCTATTTTTTCTATGAAGAAAAAAAGCTCAAACCACTAATAGTAGTGAGCTAAAGTTCCAACATAACATAACAAACAACAAAAGAATATAGCAAGAAATAAGGTTGGGGGACTTTGGGCACCGGCCGGCTTCTCATCCACGACCTAAGTAGGGGGCATTCCATTTTTTTTCTTTTCGAGCTCCCAGTTTACCTATAATCAATCGGTAAGTCATTTATTTCTGATATTTCAAATCGACCATGTAATGGCGTAAACTATAGAAATCCACACCCATTTTATGAAGAAGCATCATCAATAATAACGATTTCACAAATGAATAATCCGACTTATATATTTACAAACAACTGTAACATCTAAGTATCTTAAATTTGAGAAAAATGATTCACCAAAGTCTGCATTTAATGGCGTCACATGACCTAACTCTGATTCATAGACATGGATTTTAAATTTCAACATCAACTAACAGAACAGTAGGCCCCCATTTCAGTTCGATTTTTATTTTCTTGCTTGCTCTCTCAGAAACATATATTGATATTGTATAGTATATGATTTGAAATTGCATGCATGTGGAGTCCATGAAATCTAAATCTAATAATCGAAACATAATGATCTGTTATTCATGCAAATATGCAATAACATTATATAAAATAAATCATTCATTTATTAATTGATGAAATCGCTATAAATTTGTTACGGACTCAATTCCCACATCGGTTGTGAGAACAACTGATGTGGGGTATATAGACTAAATGAGTCCTCTCTTCTCAAATGCTAGTCATTTGGGATGAGTTCTCCTGTTTGGTCGGTATCAAAATTTCTTATTGGGAAGTCTCCCAACACACGGATATATATTTCAAGTTTATGGGTTTTACTCAAACTTGAGCGTCAGAGTCTCTTCCTAACCTTCGTGGCCGGAATCCTTACTCAGTGAAAGAAGATTTACTGTTACATCCACAAAGAACGCCTTGAACCTCACCATGACTTCTAGGATACTGAAGAGAATTCAAACTAGAGCTCTTCAATTATGATTTTAGTTGCTAAAGAAATAAATATAGATCTTTGAGATATGATATCTGTTCAAATTGGTGAAATACATTTGCCCAGCGAAAATCATAGTACTACTTATTTATATTTCTATTCTGATTTTATTCTGTATATAGACTACATGGTATTTAACATATCTAAAATTATTGTTTAACAATGCACGTGTATTTCCAACTAAATTAAAAATAGGCCTAACATGTTAGCCCAATTAAACATATTAAAATTGGACCACCTAGATCAAGGTAAGTGTATGTGGGCCCAATTGATAAATTCTTCAAAGCCCAAATATACTTTATTTTAATATGAAATTTAAGATATTCATTAAGAGCATCCGCAACGGTGGCGCTGCTCGCCACCGCCGTCCGCGCCGCTGGCACGGACGCCACCTGCCGCTGCTGCGCTCGCGCCGCTGGCACGACGTTGCTCGATGCATCGAGCAGCGCCGTGCCAGCGAGCAGCTGACGTGGCGCGCCCTCATTCGTCAACGACATAGACGTTGGGTTTAAATAATTTTTTTTTAAAAAAAATCGGTTTTTAATTTAAAAAACCGATAAAAAAATAAAAAAAAAAATTTCACTTCCCCAAAAAATTATATCCATTTATAACCGTTTTTTCCCACTTTTTAATTTTTTTTTAATTTTTTTTACCCCAAAAATACACACTTTCATCTATAAATACCCCAAATTTCACTTCCAAAAATTCACATCAAACTACACAATTCTCATCATCATTCTCTCATCTCCATTCTCATCTTCAATCTCTCATATCCATTTTCATCTTCATTCTCTCATATCCATTTTCATCTTCATTCTCTCATACCCTACAACATCACTATGTCCGGCCAAACAACATCACTATGTCCGGCCAAGGCGATAACCCTACGGGCTCCCACGGTTGGAACCTCGAATGGTTCGGTTCACAACCGTTTCCTAGTCCGGAAACGGAATATTCGGCCCCTCCTCAAACCCAAGATTCGGCCGTTCCGGGTGGCTACCGTCCATACCCAATTGACGACCAAGGTGCCTCCGAAGGACGATACGGGTGGACACCGGAGCCTAGGCCGACCGCCCCCTCCCAACCTCCGCAAGCTCCTACTCGCGGCAGCGGTGTCCGCACACTGTACACGCCGGCGGAGATGGATAAATTGTTCAAGGCGTACTTCGAAATCTCCGAAGATGCGGCGGTTGGCACGAACCAATCGGGCGATCACTTTTGGTGGCTCGTATCTCGCCGGTAAAATGCAAACCGGCCGTCGGGAACGATCGAGCACAACGAGAGTATGGTGCGCAACTGCATCGGCCGAGCCAATGACGAAATTGGCAAGTTCAATGGCTATTTCCTCCAGGAGTCGCGGAATGCCGGAAGCGGCCGGAGCAAGGTCGACATCATCGCTGCGGCGCTGAGCACATACCAATCCATGAACGGTAAGTCGTTCAAGTACCTCAACGTTTGGCAGGAAACGCGGTTCCACCCGAGGTATCTGGGAGGCGTAACATTCTCCTCTAGCGGCTCCTCCAAACGGTCAAGGTCGGTATCCCTATCAGACTCCGGCTCCGAAGAAGTGGCTAGCCAACTCGCCGGAGCTAACTTGGGTAGCCCCGACGCCGGACCAAGCGGTTCCCAACGCCGACCGCAAGGAAGGAAGAAGGCGGCGGCCGAGCGCCGGCGCTCCGCGACTCCATCGGCCCCCGCACCCTATGTTCCACCTCCACCCCCGAACAACTCGTTGTGGGCCCTTTTGGCCCAACTCAATATGGCCGATAGGTCAACTATGACCCCCACGCAACTTCAAACGCACGAGGGCATGATAGTGGGTCTCCAAAAATAATTGGGGTTGTTGCTGCCGGATGAGTAGTCTTCCTCGGGTAATATTAGCCAATAATTATGTAATTTTTAATTTTTAGTATTTTAATTATGTAATTTTTAATTTTTAGGATTTTAATTATGTCTTTTTTATTTTATTTGTGTTTTACAATATTTATTGTGATTTTTTAATGAATTTTAGTATTATGGAAATGTTTATGTTTAATTGAATATTAAATTAATTGTGCTCGTCCTTACGGAAAAGCACAGTTGTGGGTGTTGTGCTCTTGCCAGAGAGCAGGCATGAATAGTACCGCCCGAGCCCACAACCGTGCCGCTGGCAAGAGCACGGTTGTGGATGCTCTTAGGCACTCCCTCCGTCCGCCATTAGGAGTCCCGATTTACCATTTTAGTTCGTCCGCTATTAGGAGTCTCGGTTCACTTTTATTATAAATGGTAGGTACACCTCAATTTCCACTAACTCATTCCACTCACATTCTATTATAAAACTAATATAGTATAAAAATAGGCCGCACATTCCATTATCTTTTCTCATCTATTTTTCTTTACATTTCTTAAAACCCGTGCCGAACTCAAATGAGACTCGTAATGGCGAACGGAGTGAGTAACTGATTAGTGACCAACATGAAATGCTTCCTCACCTGCCGTACCCGGTGCTGCATTACGGCGTACCTCGTCTCCGAGATCGAGACGAGGATGTTCTTTAGGTTCGGGATGTCCCTCTCGAGGACAAACACCGCAAAGGCCTCCCAGTTCAGGACGCCGAAGAACGGGGGGACGAAGTTGTCTGAGACGATCACGGGAACGCAGCTGTAAAGGATCGCCTCGACCACCCTCGGGCTGTTCACCTCGTACCCCTTGGCGCACACGCAGTACTTGCTGTTCTGCATGTACCACGTGTACCCCTTCTGTAACGGCCCTGATATTTGCATATCCGGGTCCTTGTTCTCCCAGTGCTTGACCAAGATTGACCGGACGTCGCCGTGCATGTTGCCGGCGAAGAAGGCGAGGGTAGTCCGCTTGGGGCTGCCCCCGGTCACTCTCATTGGATTTTGAGGCGACTGGACGTTGGTTTCGGGCAGAACAACATCCTTTCCGAAGTGGAACCCTTCCTTGACGTCCGAATTGCATAGCGCGCGTATGCACTTGGACATGTGGTGCTTCGTCTCGTACGTTGCCTGAAAGTAGACATAAATTTTTGTTACAAATCTCTTCGAGAATAAACTCTTAGTACTTAGGCTAGTTTTGTCTACCTAAATTTTGTTTGCGGTACTAATTCAAGAATCTATTGTAGTGTGATTGAAGTTATTGAGGTTATAATCTTGTCACAAAATTCTCCAAAAATTAGATTATTGTACTAAAACTAGGTTAATCTACCTAAATTGTGTTTTTTTGTGTGTGTGTGTTAATGTAACAATTTATCCACTTAACAAAATCAAGAACTTTAGTGGTGTGATGAAGTATCCAAGCAAAACTTACCCAATCATGACAACCGGCGAGGAAATGATCTGCCCCGTCTGTTCTGTTCCAGAAAGGGTGCTGAGTCTTGATTGTGTCGACGTAGTTTTTCAAGAACGCAATTATGTGGTCGAAAGAATGAGAGTCTTTAACGTAGACGTAGTCCACGAGAAGCTGAGAGCTAAAAGGCAAGTAGAACAAATGAGCTTCATCCGGATTGCTAGTCACATACTGGCTACTCGCTTCCATGTGTTTCATGAACCATCCCTCGGAGGCGTATATGCCTCTCAGCCTCGGGTTATGGAACACAGGCCCCGTCCTTGTAGACGTAAACCTTGAGCTTCTGCTCCATGATTTCATAACTCCTGCACAACAAATCACCCAAGAGTCGAACCAGAGTTAAACTTATATCCAATCAAGTACAATCATTTTCAACCTAAATTTGTTAGACATGGCAACAATTGTAAGATTTCAACAGATTGGAAGGTTACTTCACAAATGTTGTAAGATTCCGATAAATTGGGGCGTATAGGGCCGGATGGTGGCTGATGATCGGTGCGTGCCCGATTTGGAGCCTTGCATCTAATAGGTCTTGATCAGCAGCTGAGGACCACAATGGAGTCTGCAATAAGTATTTTTATTTGCGTTATGTTTGTACAATCTTTGACATAGTTTGAAATAATGATTAATTCCCAATAATTTATCTATATAACTCAGAAAACGACGAAGCCCGGCTGCGAAGCAGCATCTCATTCATGTCTGATATGGTAGCTACAGAGGGATTCTCGGAGATCTTGGACTGTTCCACGGGAGGAGGAGGGCTGTTTACTGACGGGGGCTGCACGTTGCTCTCGTTCCTAGAGGCCCCGGGTTCAACACCTACATCACTTTCCGTAGAGAGGCTGATTCGGATGGAGCTGATACAGTAGATGACGAAACATCAGAGGCGATCGGGGTTGGAGCAATCCTTGCATCCGCGCCCATCACTAACACTGCACAGCTATTCGAGGTTGGGACACTAAACTTCTCGTGTATCGCCTTATAAGGTGGCGGTGCAACACTAGCCGTAGCACTAAATTTTGAAATTCGATTCGTTTTTTTTTTGTTTTAAAAATACAAAAATTTCAGTTTTTTCGGTTCAGTTTGGGCGAAAAAAAATAAAAAAATCGAAAAACCGAATTATATTTTAAATATAATATTATATATATCTATTATATTAATTTAATATATTATATCATATATATTCTTTTAATATATTTTATATAATATGTATTATATATATTCTATTAATTTTATATTATATATATTTATATTCTATATATATAAAATAAAATAAATTATATATATAATAAATATATACTCCATATTTTTTTCGGTTTTGTTCGGTTTTCGATTTTTTGGTTTCGGTTTTTCAGGTTCGGTTCAGTTTGAGTTTTGAACTAAATTCGGTTTTTTTGGTTTGGTTCGATTTTGACAAAAAATCGAACTGAAATCCGAATGCTCACCTCTATGACTTACTAGAGTAAAATTTATTTTTCTATTGATTATATTTTAATTAAATTTACTATAATATGATGGTAACTATATACATGATTTACTACATTGAAAATTAATAAAAATAGGAATGATTATATAAGTATAACCCTCCCTATGCCAAACAAAGGAAATTATTTTAGACTAAAGTAAAAATAGTACTACTATGAATGAAAAAATGTCGTCACCATTCTTAATTGCTATAGGCTATAGCATTTTTTTAAAGTCTTGATCGAACTTGCTAACAGCTGGGGGTTCTGGAAGCTCTGCCAAACTCAATCGCCAGATTTTCAAAGTGTCAAACGTCAATCCCAATCAGATAAACCTTTTACAATTGTTGAAATTCATAAAATTCATAAGAAATCGACAAAAAATGATGTTAACTTGTTGAACGTGGCCGACGTGAAACTCCCTCTATATTCCCGTCCCCATTTGCTTCATCATCTGGAGCTTTCCACCACTTCACACTTGTCTCTCACTCTCTGTGTGTGTGCTTATATATAATTTGCTTGTGTGTGTATTGTGACAGGGCATCAATTATCTAATCAATCATCAATGGAGGATGGGAGGAAGGAGAAAGAAATGGGGGTGGAAGAGCCTTTGTTGGAGAGTGCTCATGAAAAGGGGGGTTTTAGGACTTTGCCCTTCATAATTGGTAATCTGCGTTTCATCTCAATTTAGTTTTACACTCTTGAGTCAAATTTAATCCCCATGATTATTGAAGATTGATGTTAATGTTTTTTTCTTTCTTTTCTTTTCATCATGTTCTGTTTTTCTTGATTATTGATTATGGTCTTACATTATTGGATGGAAACCTCATGATTCTTAATTATGGATGGTATTGTGTTTTAGTACTTGATTCATTATTATGGTGAACAATGTATTTCTTGATGTCACATGCTTAATTTAAGGTATCTGGATTCTAGTTTCTGGTATTGTTTTTTCCCCTTTTGTTCATCTTGAAATGATTCTCTTTTTATTTATTCTTGATTATGGTAGTGTGTGTATAGTTTTCTTACTTTCTTGATTTAAGCTCCTTGGGGTTATTGATTATGGTCCTTACATTCTTAATTAAAAACCTCATGACTCTTGATTATGGTACTGTGTTTATTCTTGATTCTTGATTGTGGTACTATGTTTTTCTTGATTTTTGATCGTGGCGAACAGTGTATTTCTTGATCTCACATGCTCAATTTAAGCTATCTGTATTCTTGATTATTGAATGAGGTACCCTCTCTAATGATTTTTTGACACAAATTTCAATCTGGACATGCTTGAATCTCTCTTCGAAGTCAATAATGGTTGAATTTTAGGCAATTTATGAACTAGGCTTTTATACTTCTCTCTCTCAAAGTTGCAGTGTAAGCACACGTGTGGTATGTGTTTGGCTTTGATGAAACTAGAGGTTTGAACAGGGAACGAGGCACTGGAGAAGATGGCAACTTTCGGGCTGTCGCCAAACATGACTCTGTATTTGATTAACGAGTATCATATGCAGATGACAACCACTGCAAACGTGTTGTTTATGTGGTCGGCCGCAACAAATTTCATGCCACTTGTTGGAGCTGTGGTTGCTGATTCATACTTGGGAAAATTTCATACAATTGGATTTGGATCTATTGTCTGTCTCATGGTGATTCGAACTCCTTTTTGTCGTTGTCGTCTGAATTCTTCTACTTAATAGCCTCAAATTTGATCCGATGTGTGTGTTTTCTGTCCTAAATCGAACATGACAAGCTAACCTTTGATTCCAGGGGATTATTATCCTATGGTCGACAGCAGTGATCCCACAAGCGAGCCCTCCGCCATGTGATCAGTCGAGCAACGTTTGCATCTCTGCAACGACCTTCCAGATTATGTATCTATGCCTCTCGTTTGGACTAATTTCTATCGGGGCAGGAGGAATTAGGTCGTCTTCCTTAGCCTTTGGTGCGGATCAGTTGGAAAAGAAAGGATTCCACAAAAGCCCTGGTGTCAAACAGAGCTACTTCGGCTGGTACTACGCTTCTTACACGTTGTCTGTCCTTGTTGCCCTAACTTGTGTCGTATATATTCAAGAGAACTTGGGATGGGGAGTCGGTTTTGCAGTTCCCGGTGTGCTCATGCTAGTCTCTGTCACCTCTTTCTTTCTGGCATCCCCCTTTTATGTCAGATTCAAGATTAGCTCGAGTTTGATCACCGGCTTCGTTCAAGTGGTCGTAGCTGCTTTCAGAAACCGGCACCTCAAGTTGTTGGACAGCACGAGCGATGTATACCACTGCAAGAACGGCTCTGGCCTTGTGATCCCTAGTGAAAAGCTAAGGTACAGCGTACATTATGTGCTCGTTGTCTATGTTTTAGTCGTACAATATAGTAACGAAACACTAGTTTGTCGATGATGTTAGGTTTCTGAATAAGGCCTGCGTTGTAAGAGACGCTGAGACAGAGTTGACAACTGACGGGAGGGCCGCAAATCCATGCCGGCTTTGTACGGTTGAACGAGTCGAGGAGCTCAAGGCACTTCTGAGAGTCGTCCCGATATGGTCCTCAGGGATGATCATGTCGATAAACCTGAGCCAGAGCACTTTTCCGTTGCTCCAAGCAGTCTCAATGGACCGGCATATAACTTCGAGTTTTGAGATCCCGGCAGCCTCGTTTAGCGTGTTCATGATCGTGGCTGTTATCCTATGGGTCATTCTCTACGACCGCGTGTTTCTCCCCTTAGCATCCCGCATCAAGGGGAGACCCGTTCGTGTGAGTACTAGAGTGAGAATGGGGATAGGGATCTTCATCTCGTTCCTAGCCATGATCGTCTCGGCCACGGTGGAGGCCATCCGTCGATTCGTCGCCATCAAGAATGGAAAAGTTAACAACCCACAGTCCGTCGTGGCCATGTCAGCACTATGGCTCCTCCCACAGAACTTTCTCACGGGGTTTGCAGAGGCCTCCAACGCGATTGCACAGAACGAGTTCTACTTCTCCGAGCTACCGAGAAGCATGTCGAGCATAGCCTCCACGCTTCTTGGGATTGGGATGTGCCTAGCGAACATCCTCGCAAGCTCGATCATGAACATGGTCGACTACTTTTCGAAGCAAGGCGGGGGCCAGAGCTGGATCTCGAGCAACATCAACGAGGGCCGCTTTGATTACTACTACCTTGTTCTTGCTGGTTTGAGCATGGCTAACATGATGTATTTTCTCGGTTGTAGCGCCGCGTTCGGGCCATCGAGGGATGACGGAAAGCCGCCGGAGGAAGAGGATGAGTGTGACTTGTGAGTTTCTTATCTTTATGTGTCTATATTTACAATAAAAAGTGATGATATGAAGACTTGCAGAAGTTCTTGACATTAAGTACTCATATGTTTTAGGGTTTATGAGGTTATGTATGTACTTCTCACTATACATAGGTCAAGTTCCGAGATTTATTTGAATCTTGGAGTTTTGTTTTCTTGAGGCACCATCTTTGAATTTTTATGCCAAAATATGGTGCAAAATGTACTTTTATTTCACTATTAGGGTGGGTTATCATGTATCGAGAATATCGTTGTTTTTTGTGTAAATCTGACTTGTGAAGTTGTACGAGTTGTAATATAGAATGTGCAAATGAAAGTTTGTTCATTTGTTTATGTTTTAATCATATATTGTATTTCATCATGAAATGGTATATCGGCGTTTTTTTTGTGTATATCAACTTGTGAAACGCAAATTCATTCATTTGTTCATGTTTTGATTTCAGATTTGACTTGATCATGTAACGACAATATCATCAATTCTTTGTGTATGTTGAGTTGTAAATGAAAGTCCGTTCATTTGTTTATGTTACGATCTCGTATTTTATTTTAGCACGTAACGGGAATATCTGTTGTGGTTTATATCGAGTTGTAACATAATATGTGCAAATTAAAGTGGGCTCATTTGTTTATGTTTTGATCTGGTATTTTATAAAGTAGTGTAATAGGAATATTGTCGTTTGTTTATATATATTGAGTTGTGAAATATGAGCGGTGACAAATAATAGTACTCCTCTTACGTGTTTATCAACTCTTATAAGCTATTATTAATAAAATTAAAATTGAAATTGAAATTAAATGCTAAACTAATCAATAAACACAAACCGGTTATGCACCGCGATCGATCTACTTGGAGAAAGCGACCGGAAATTGATGAAAGGGATTCTCTGCTGGTGGGCCTTCAAATGGGCTCAAGTCGTTGATAGATTCTATTGAAATGCCCAAATTTTAGAAAAAGAAGCCCGTGTTTTGATAATTAAACTCAACTGAACCCGGCCCACTATTCACAGCCCGAAAATCTGTCAACACTTCAATGCTCAATCAAAAAAGTCCCCACCCAGTCCACTATACTGCACACACTCCCCCCTCTCTCTCTCTACATGCAAAATAAAAAACACTCGCTCACTCACTCAGTATCTCTCTTTCTCTGTACATGCAAAATAAAACACACATTCACACACAATATCTCTCTCTCCTGAGCCAGTCAGCCGCGACCATGAAAACAAACCTAGCGAAGCTCAAAACCACCACTCGTAGCCAGCTTTTTACATGCGGATTCTTCCGCCATTGCACTCAAACCGCCCTCAGCCCCACCAGCAGCTCCACCGCCCCTCCCTTCCCCCACCCCCGCCGCAGGCCGAATCCTCCTCCAACACCTCCCAAAGCTTCACCCAGTGGCGCTTCCCACTCTCCAACTCCCCCATGGCCCACCAACCCTACTCTCAACCCAAATCCGACCCCGAATCCGAACCCCTACCCGACCCGGAACCCGACACCCCTCCACTGACCGCCGCCGCCCTCGAGGAGCTCTTCCTGGCCGCGGAGATCCGGTTCGGGTCGGGTGGGAGCGGTCCACCTGCTGGAGCGGTCGCTGGTGTCGAACCCGCCGCGGTGGAAGGGTGCTGCTGCCCGGCGGCGGTGGTGGCGTGCCTCCGCGAGGGGGTGGCACGGAAGGCGGCGAGCAAGGTGCTGCTGGCGCTGTGCCTGGTGGAGGGGAACCGGCTCGCGGCGGTGGCGGCGGTGGTGGAGGCGCTGGCGGACGCGGAGAGCGCCTTGGCGGAGCGGTCGATGGCTGCGCTGGAGCTGCTGTGCACGACGGCGGAGGGGGCGGAGGAGGTTCGGGCCCACGCACTGGCCGTGCCGATGATGGTTCAGGTGAGGGATTGAAGGTCTATTAATAAATGACATTGTTTCGTTAATATAACCACATTATTATATTGGTAAAAACTAAAAACTAAAAAACATCAATAGGTAGGCGATTGGATTTGTTAGTGGTGGTCAACAATTAGTTAAAAACATTAATAACATACTGTATATGTAAACGTTTAGATTTTTGGATTTATTTGACGTTATTTAATTAAAAATATCAGTATACGGAGTACTAGACAATTGGGTTTTTGATAGATGTAAATAAAATTCATAGACTCACCAAAAATCTCGATTTTACAATTTTATTTGCCATATTCGTTACTATATTTATGCTGCATTTTCTTTGTAATAGGATGATTGTGAATAAATCAAATGATTATGGTCTCATTTACTGATTTTTAAATGGCTGAATGTACCAAATTCATGATTCTTTACTTTGCATTTTCTTTTCCTCGATTTATTTTATTTTTAATACAGTATAATAAGACTATACTAGTAATTCGGTTACAATTAAGTTTTATTCTATATATTCCGTATTTATTAATTTTGTGGTTGGTTGTAGTTGATGGGCGAGATGGAAGGCGGTCGGGGTAAGGAGCACGCGATCAGCATGTTGGCGGTGATCTACGGCGGGGCGGAGGAGGGAGCCGCGGCGGTAGAGGTGGCGCGTGCAGGGAGAGTGCAGCGCGGCTCAAGATTCTGCACGACAACGGACAGCTGGAGATGACTGACGAGGAGAGATGAACGGCCATGATTTTTCTCTTTCGATTAATGTTTCTTACAATTCCAATAATTACTGTGCCCCACGTGAATAATTTTTTTCTTTTTTCTCAATTTTGATGCCATGTCCCTTGATTATTGATGTATTTTTATTTTATTTATTTTCATGTTTTATTTTTTGTAAATAAAACTGGTTTGTGCCTTTGAAGTATTTAGAATTTTAGATTGTAATACACTAAAATATTCTGGTGAGACGGTTATCTAAAAGTAGTACGTCAATCATGAAATCATGCATGAACATCTAATGTGGAGTTCGAGTGTTAATAGTATGAGCTATAAATCCTCGCAATTTTATTCTTGAGGCAAAATCATGCATGAACATAGTGGTATCAGAGTCATGGTTCGGGCCAGACTCAGCTCTTGGTTTACTCAATTGCTTTGCACGTTTCCCAACATTTAAGCCCAAGCTAGATCAAGACATGTGATGGCTTGTGATATGTGTGGTCTTAATCTTGTGGTCTTGGTTTGAATAGAAGCTTGTTGGTGTTCAAACGATCACACAATAGAGAATTAGAATTTATATATTGGAAACCCCTACACTATTAGTATGAAGTGTCCCACAAACAAAATCCTAGAAACTTAGTCCAACGTTGATAATATTGTATTGATGTTGAGTTTAGGTGTGCATGTTTAAACCTTTACACGATTAATAGGAGTAAAAAACAAAAATGGGGTGTGATGTACAATTTTTTGTATTAATATGTGAATAGTTAGTTTGTTCAGAAAGAAGAAAGAAAACAGTGAGGCTAAACTATGGTTATTTCACAATTTATTTTTGATTTCTCAAGTTGGCTGACCACCTATGTTGAGTAGACTCTAGATTGCATACCAAACCCTAGTTTTGCTAAACTAGGGTGATTTTGAATAATATGGGACCTTATATAAATGCATAAATATGTATGCGTTGAAGTTTGAAGATGTTGAACGTGAAAAAGTAGTGATGAATGTAGGCGGGGTCGATTATATATAAAATCCCATCCCAACTATATATCATATTCGATGTCACAGTATATTCTCCGGTAAATTTCTCTTATAGAAACTTTAATGTTATCGTGTAGTTTAGTGTAGTGTGTTATGAGTACTATTGTTGACATGCTTAGTAAAAGAGTGGTGAGATTGCCATTAATTTGTCACGTCCATGATACTCTTCTGCATAGTCACAAATTCTATTTCCTAAATATGTTCATAATCAACCACTAACTCACTCACAAACGACAATCCCTCTTCCAACAACATCTCCTTAGCTTCATCCCAACAATACTAAAATTAGTATAGTTCTCTGTCATATCACACTAAAATAGGAGTAGTAAAAGTCAAGACGAAATCCTGGGATTTCCCTAAAAGGCTTCGGATAGTTTAATTTTAAAGCATACGAGGAAATTACCGTTGTACATGTCGGGTAGTTTATGCAACTTTAATTGCAGTAGGAAATTAGCAATAATATGTATGTATATTATCTATAAATATTTTTACAAGTGTATCTCGTGGTAATGTCCTTTAAAAGTGAGACATCATCATGCTAGAAAATTCCATTTTCCTCCTCTCAATTTGTAAAATGAATTGTAATAAAAATTCAGAAAATATCCAGGTACTAAAATATAGTCAGTGATGGATCCGCGAATTTCTGACGTTAGTAAATGCTGGTAGAGAATGAAGATTATGACACAAAGAAATTACGTGGTTCGATTTACTGAGGTAAATCTACGTCCACGGGAAGAAAAGGGGGCAGAGTTGTATTGCTTGATCTGTTTTCTACAGCTTACAAATACCAACTTGCTATTTGCTATATGGTCTTTTATCTCTAGAGAGCTTAACCCTCTTCTATCTGATCTAAGTTCTATTTATATCTTGAACTAAGATCGTGGCTTGCATCACCACCCTAAGTCGTGGATGTCGTGTAGGTCATGGCCTAAGATCGTGGATGTAGCGTAGGTCATGGCCTACGATCGTGGCCTGAGTTGACACCACGTGGTAGTGGGTGTGTTGGACATCCTGTATGGGTCCACTAACTCCTTGTTCGGTCGAATACTGAGACCGAACTGCTTTGGTTGCCGATCTGAGAGTAGAGCTTGATGCCGACCTGAGAGCAGAGCTTGATTGGATGGCTTTTACCGAGCTGTAGGCTGAGGCCGAACTTTTTGGTAATGCCGAACTCATACTCCTGCTTTGGTTGCCGATCTGAGAGCAGAGCTTGATAGGTTGGCTTTTACCGAGCTGTAGGCTGAGGCCGAACTCTTTGGTAATGCCGAACTCATACTCTTCCTTGGGCTTTGGGCTGATGGGCCGTCATTGCTGTTGGGCTTGTTTAGTACGCACCCCATCACTACCCCTCCCGAAAAGCGAAGTGAATCACTTCGGCGAAGCGAGTCACTTCGGCATTCTGGAAAAGGGTACGGGGGAGGCTGAAGTCAGGGGACGTGCCCTGCGCGTGACTGCATTAAATGCGGCATTAAATGCGACAGTAAAATCCGGCCGTCGAATCCTGAAAAGGTGGAATATGAAACGGTGCGATGATTTGAAATCTTTTCCAAATCTGATAAATACCGCCTTTCTTCATCATTTGAACACCTTTGCTATTGGCTTCTTCTGCACTCTCTATCTTTTGCGTGAAAAATTTCCTTCCGCTTTCAAAAATTTCCTCAGGATTTCTTCAAACTTTCAAAGAGTAAGAACCATGTCTGCTTCTTCTTCGTCTGAGTCTGGTAGCGGTAGAAAAGGGGGTAAGGGGTCTTCTAGCCGGAAAGAATCCGGGGAGAAGACCGTAGAGTATTTTCACAGTATCTTGAGTAAGGATACTGTGATATCCCTTTACGAAAAATACTCTTTTCCTGGGGGGAAGGCGGTGGTTCCCGACGATGATCATAGGGCTAACGACCCGCCGGAGGGTTATGCCACCGTTTACGAAGCCTGCTTAGAATGCGGGCTTCGTTTCCCTCTTCCCCCACCTTTTGTAGAGCTTCTTGATTTTTTTCAACTCCCTTTAGGTCAGGTGACTCCGAATTCTTGGAGGCACTTGTCGGCTTTTGCTGCCGAACTCCGTAGGTTAGATAAGGATCTGTCTCTGCGGGCAATCCTTAATTTTTTCCAATTTAAAAGGAAGGGATCTTGGTTTTACTTGATCCCTTTACAGCCTTTTAGGGCATTCTGCAAAACCAAGTGGCCGAAATGGCAAAACCGCTTCTTTTTTTATAATAGGACAGCGGCTCCGGGCTTCCCCTGGAGAGGGCCGAAGTCCGTGATTCCTCATCCTCGGTTAGAACCATTGGCCGAGCTCGATGGCGAGCTCAACAAGATTCCCATAGTTAGGAAACACTACACGGAGTCTGAGCTCGTCAAGGGCGACGTCGTGTTCGACATCTCGTCTTCGGACGAAGAGGCCGAGGGTGAGGAATTCTCTTTACCTTTATGTTCTACTGCTTTAACGAAGAAAACTAACCTTGCTTTCTTGCTTTTTGGCAGTGTACATGCTGAACAAGGCTACCCGAAAATCTTCGGAGTCCAAGGAGCCGGAGAGGCCGAAAACCACCAGCTCGGCGTCTGATGCCGAGAGGACTCCGAAAAGGCAAAAAACCTCTTCGGATCCGAAGAAGCCGGAGTCAACTTCGGCAAAGGGGAGGGGGAAGGCCCAGAAGCCCCCGAGAGCGCCAGAGAAAGACGTAGTCTTGGCGCCTCCTTCGGAACATATCTGTGAGCCGTTTTTATGGCCCACGGACTTCGCCGAGGTGAATTCTCTTCTTGATTTTCTGGCCTTGCTTTTTTCCTGTATTTGTTGTGGTCCCTTTGTTGACTTTTTTCTTTATTCATTTTCAGAGGAACGATATGCTCTCCAAGCTCGTCGCCGTCGAACTCTCCAAAGCGTCCAATGACTATGCTGAGATGCAGAGGAAGTTGGCGGCTGCTTGTCATCGGGCCGAACAGGCTGAGGCTAACTTTGAGAAGGCCAGAGCTGCTAGGATTTCGGCCCAGGATGAAGCTCAGTTTGCCAAAAACCAGCTCGTCATCCAGCGGGAGCAGACGAAACGGAGGGATGCTGCTGCCGTGGTTGCCCAAGGGGAGGCTCTCCGTGTTTACACGGAGAAACTCTTTTTGAGCAGCCAGTTCTCGGCCTTTGTCGGTAGTCTGGTAAGGCTAATTGCCGATAAGGGCGAGCAGGGGGCCGACGTCGTGCTGCCTCTGTACAGCCGAGAGATAGCGGCTCGGCTTCAGAATCTGCCGCTCCTTGAGGAGCTCGCTTCATCTTCGGTCCTGCTTTCTGCAGACCGAGTCCGGAGTTGTCGAGCTGATCGGGACGAGAACCTGGAGGCTATCTTTGCCTCCGTGGGACCCGTTTCACCCGCTTCGACTTACCACGGAGAGGGTGAGGCCGAGCCGCTGGAGCGGGAGGCCGAAGTCGATCAGGCCGGGCATCCGGAGAAGGAAGCCGATCAGGAGGCGGAGGCGAGGCCGGCAGGAGGCGAGGCTGAGGCTGAGGTAGCCCAGGAGAAAGAAGCTGTACCAGACCGAGGAGCCGGAGACGAAGCTGGCGGAGTATGATTTCGTCTCCCTTCTCTTAGTCTAGTTTCTTCCTTGTAAAATGGCCTTGAAGCCCTAGTGTAAAAAATTTTCCTTGTGAATGAAAAATTCTCTACACTTGTCTTCGTATAGCTTTTCGTACTCGCCTTTATTCCTGTTGTATTTTACTATCTGCTCGGTACAGCTGCCGAACTAATATAGCTGCTTTGTACCCAAGGAGATGGAGATACTTCACTGGAAACGGCTGTACTCTTCGGCTTTGGACGAAGCTGAGAGAAGAGCTATAGCCGATCAGACGAAGAATGACGAGCTTCTGGCTCGTTTAGTGAAGCTGGAGGCCGATATCAAGGACTTAGAGTCCGATAAGAAAGATCTGGAGGCCGAGCTGAATACGGCCATTGCTGAGAGGACTGCGTATGAGGATTACATCCGTGTGCGCGGGGGAATGACCATATCAGATGTTCAGAGTCGAGTTGACGAACTGTGGGAGGAATATCATGTACTCCGTATGAACAATGTGCTGGAGAGCCCGGCTTGCCAACAAGTTGTGACATCACTGCGGCGTTGGGCTTCTCGGTACAACATTGTTCTTTCTCGGCGCCCCTCCATAGAAAGATTCCTTCGGCATATCGCGCCAACAGATGCTCGCACTCCAGATCAAACCTCTGGTTCCCTTGTTCAAAATCCTACTCCCAGCCAACAACGAACTCCGGAACAGCCGGAAACGTCAAGACGAGAACGGGCTCAGGAGCAACCGGAATCGTCAAGACAGGGACGGACTGAAATTCGCCGAGGAGTTGTGACTATGAGCGAGCAAGATCAGCAGATGATTATTGCAGAGACTCTTCATCGCCGAGGTGTTAGGACTTCTCGGGCTCGGGGAAGAGGCGTTGGGTCGAGGATAGCATCTCGTCGACCTGCTTATTCTTCATCTGCTCGGAACAACCGAACTCGGCTTCCAGAGGATTTTGCAGATAGGTGGCTTAACTTCAGCAACCCTGGACAGTAGAATAGTCCTTTGTAATAGCGTAACGCCATTTTGTAGGGTAGCTGAGTTGTATGCCGAACAAGATTTGAAAAAATGAAATTTTGTTTTCGCTTCTAACACTGTATTTACAGCTTAGCGAAAAAATTTCATCGTACTTGTCCTCGGTCTTATGAAGTAAACTTCTTTGACCGGACTTGGTCCTTGGTCTTATGAAGTAAACATCTTTGACCGGACTCGTCTTTGGTCTGATGAAATAAACATCTTTGACCGGACTCGTCTTTGGTCTGATGAAATAAACATCTTTGACCGGACTCGTCTTTGGTATGATGAAATAAACATCTTTGACCGGACTCGTCTTTGGTCTGATGAAATAAACATCTTTGACCCGACTTGGTTTGTGTTCTAATTTGGCGATTTTTGTCGCCGGGATCGAACTTTCCCTTGTCCTAATTCGGCGAGTTTTATCGCGTGGATCGGACTTTCCCAGTTAACCGAAGTGGTCTTATGCAGTAAACCTCTTTGACCAGACATGGTCGTCCCCGGTCTTATGAGGTAAACTTCTTTGACCGAACTTGGTCGTCCTAATTCGGCGAGGTTTATCGCGTGGATCGGACTTTCCCTTATTGCAGTTCGTTTCAGACGAAGTGCTTGTTAAGCTGAATTGCGGTCTTGTATCCTCCTTGGAAGCTTGGACTCACAATCGTTGGCTTATTGCAGTTCGTTTCAGACGGACTGCTTGTTAAGCTGACTTGTGGTCTTATATCCTCCTTAGAAGCTTGGACTCACAATAGTCTTTAATAATCGATCTAAAAAGGGGATCAGTCTTTAAAGAACGATATACCTTGGTACCATTTGTAAGAGACGACAAGCACATAGAGACAAAACACATAGGGAAAAAATGAAAAAGACGAAAGAAAAAGACTTTAAACCTTTTATAAAACGACAAGTAAAAGGTACAAGTAAAAAAAACAAACAAATAAAAACACATACCCCTATGACCGAACTAGACACGAGACGGACTGACCGGACTTTTGTCTCTTACAAGTGGAACTTCTTGAGGTTGGAGACGTGCCATGTTCGGGGTACTTGTTCTCCTGACATGTGAGTCAATTTATAAGACCCTTTGCCGAGGACTTCTGACACCCGATATGGACCCTCCCATGTGGGTTCGAGTTTGCCCAGCTTTTCTGCTCGGCTTACTTCGTTGTTTCTCAAGACGAGATCTCCCACTTGAAATTGAAGCTTTTTTACCCTTTGGTTATAATACCGGGCTACTTGCTCCTTATACTTGGCTGCTTTTATGCACGCCAATTCTCTTCTTTCTTCGGCGAGATCTAGTTCTGCTCTCAGTCCGTCGTCATTCATTTCTGAGGAGAAATTTAGAGTTCGGGGACTGGGTACGCCGATCTCCACTGGAATTACGGCTTCAGTGCCGTACACCAGACTATACGGAGTTTCACCGTTGGAGGTTTTGGGTGTAGTTCGGTAGGACCATAGGACTTGAGGGAGATTTTCTACCCATTGTCCTTTGGCTTGTTCTAACCGAGCTTTTAACCCTTTCACCAGAATCCGGTTCGTTACTTCCGTTTGTCCGTTTGCTTGGGGATGGGAGACCGAAGTGAACCGCTGTTGAATGTTCAGCTCTTGGCACCAATTCTTGAACGTCTTGTCGGTGAACTGAGTCCCATTATCCGAGATGAGGATGTGGGGTATGCCAAATCGGCACACTATGTTCTTCCAGACGAAGTCCAATGCCTTTGAGCTCGTTATTGTAGCTAATGGTTCAGCCTCCACCCACTTCGTGAAGTAGTCCACGGCAACGATAAGGAATTTCATTTGCCGAGGAGCTTGAGGAAGTGGTCCCACTATGTCTATGCCCCATTGCATGAAAGGCCAAGGGCTTTGCATAGTGTATAGATCGGTCTGCGGCATCCTTGGGACATTTGCATGAATTTGGCACTTCGTACACTTCTTGACGAGCTGCACTGCCTCTTGTACCATGGTTGGCCAATAATATCCCCATCTCAGAACTTTTTTAGCTAAAGCTCTGGCTCCGATGTGGCTACCGCACGATCCTTCATGAACTTCCCTGAGGATGTAGTCCGTCTCTTCTGGTCCTACGCACCGCAATAACGGCTGGAGGTAAGACTTTCTAAAGAGGACTCCTTCATGAAGTTCGTACCGAAGTGCTCGGCACGTAATCTTCCGAGCTTCTCTCTTATCCTCGGGCAATTGTCCTTGATCCAGATACTGCAAGATCGGCGTCATCCAGTTCGGCGAGCTGGATACTGAATGTACCTCGGCTTCATCAATGCTTCGATGCATTAATTCTTCCGCCTTTGAGCTCGGATCTGAGGCCAACTTACTTAAGGTATCTGCTCGGCTATTTTCCGCTCTGGGAATACGGATTATCCGAAAATAGGAGAAACTTCGGCTGATGCTTTGCGCTTTGTCCAAATACTTCTTCATTCTCTCGTCACGGGCTTCACTTGTACCCAACATGTGATTTACTATGACTTGTGAATCACAATGGACTTTGAGAGATTTGACGAGCAGACTTTGCGCTAACTGGAGTCCGGCCAGGAGGGCTTCGTACTCGGCTTCATTATTAGTAGTGGGGAATAGGAACCGAAGTGAGTAGGTTACCTCGTGTCCGTCGGGAGCGACAAGTAAAATTCCAGCTCCACTTCCCATTTTGTTTGAAGCTCCATCTACGAATCCGCTCCAGCAGTCCGGCGGCTCTACTTCGGATTCCAAGGGCTGTGCTAGCTCGGCATTGGCAGAATTCTTCTGTTCGGCAATAACAGGAATTGCTTGATCGAACTTTGCTTCTGCAAGAAAATCTGCCAAGGCTTGTCCCTTGATGGCTTTCCGAGGTAGATATTCAATTGTGTGCTCTCCCAACTCTATAGCCCACTTGGCGATTCTGCCTGATGCTTCTGGTTTGGTCAACACTTGCCGAAGTGGCAGATCAGTTAAGACGCATACCTTGTGAGCATAGAAGTATGGCCGCAGTCTCCTTGCTGCATTTACTAATGCTAGAGCAATCTTTTCCAGAGGTTGATACCTGGTTTCTGGACCTCTTAATGCTCGGCTTGTAAAATAGATGGGAAGCTGCTTTAGGCCTTCTTCTCGTACAAGCACCGCGCTGATGGTTTGATCCGATGCCGCTAAGTATAAGAATATTACTTCGGCTTCGGTTGGAGCAGAGAGAATAGGAAGCTCGGCTAGATAACTTTTGAGCTCGTCAAAGGCCCTTTTCTGCTCGGCTCCCCACTCGAACTTTGGTGCCTTTTTCAACACCTTGAAGAACGGCAGTTGCTTTTCGGCTGCTTGGGAAAAGAATCGATTCAGTGCGGCTAGACATCCGGTTAGCCTTTGTACGTCATGTATGGACTTCGGCATTGCCATGTTCTGAACGACTTGAACTTTTGAGGGGTTTGCCTTGAGTCCATCCTTTGAAACCCAACAACCCAGAAACTTTCCCGAATCTACCAAAAAGGTACACTTTTGGGGATTAAGTTTGAGGTTGGCTTTCTTGAGCACGTTGAGAGTGGACTTGAGGTTGTGCTCGTACTCCGAGGTGCTTTTGCTCTTGACGACTATATCGTCAACATACACTTCGACCTCCTTTCCAATCAGGTGCCGAAAAAGCTTGTCTACCATCCTTTGATAAGTGGCTCCGGCATTCTTTAAACCGAATGGCATCTTTTTATAAGCGAAAATGCCGAAATCAGTAATGAAGGCCGTTTTTGAAGCGTCAATCTCATCCATTAAAACCTGATGGTATCCTTTGTATAGATCAAGAAAACAAAAAATTTCAAAGCCTATCAGAGCTTCTACTTTTTTATCTATGTTCGGAAGGGGATAGCAATCTTTGGGACAGTGCTTATTTAGATCGGTGAAATCTATGCACATCCGCCATCCTCCTTCCTTTTTCTTGATCATGACAGGATTGGCCACCCACGAAGGATACTTCACTTCGAATAACACATCCGCCTTCAATAATTGACGGACTTCGTCATGGATGACTTGACTTCGTTCTGCCGCAAAGAGTCTTTGCTTCTGTTTTATCGGCCGGACCGAAGGATCAATATTTAAACGATGAGTGATTACCTCGGGGGGCACTCCGGTCATGTCCAACGGAGACCACGCAAAGACGTCTTTGTACTCCTTGAGGAGCTGGATGGTTTTTTCCCGAAGTAGAGGCGTTCCCGCGAAGCCGATCTTAACCGTTCTGGATGGATCGTCTTCGTACAGCTGAACTGTCATCGAATTCGGCTCCGGTATGACTTCGGTCATTGCCTCTGACTCCGGCTGCTGTGATTGCTATGCTTGGTGGTGCCGATCTGACTGCTCGGCACTTCTAAGCGCAATTTGCAGACATTCCTTTGCTCTCTTTTGGTCACCTCGGATGACCGCTATCCCTCCCTTAGTAGGGATCTTGATGGTGAGGTGATAAGTGGAGCAAATGGCCCGAACTGTGTTGAGCCAGTCTCTTCCCAGGATGACGTTGTACGGGGACCGAGCTTTCACCACGAAAAACTCAATCATCGTACTGGAGCTAGTAGGCGCTTTCCCCACCGTGATCGGAAGGCTGATAATACCTTCAGGGCGGGTGTCCTCCTGGGCGAAGCTCTTCAGGGGAAGCGGAGCCGGGCTGAGCCGAGCTGGGTCCACTTCTAGTTTGTCGAAGCACTCTTTAAAAAGAATGCTGACTGACGCTCCTGTATCCACAAACACCCTGTGGATCAGTTTGTTTGCCACTCCGGCTTGGATGACAATGGCGTCTTGGTGAGGAGAGATGGCCGGGACGGGATCAGCATCCGAGAACGTAATCACTTCGTCCTGCTTCAGCCTTTTATGCGTTGGCTCTTCTCGATTGGAGCCTCTGCGCTCTGACTTCAGGGACGACTTGGTCTTCCCGGCAGGGAGAGCGTCAATAGTCAGGATTACTCCATCATATTGCGGCTCGTCATCGTCTTCGGGATCCGGCTGCCTTTTCGGATCCTGAGGAGCGCAGTTCGCACCTCTCTGCTTCTTATTCTTCTTTGACTGCTTGCTTTGGTATTTTTTCAATGTCCCTGCCCTCACAAGAACATCGATACCTGCAGCCAAGTTTCTGCACTCCTCGGTATCGTGACCGTGGTCTTGATGGTAGGAGCAGTAGTTATCCTGGGGTCGGCGCGCGGCAGATTTCGTCATCCGCTTTGGCTTTTCAAACAGGTCAGAGTGTAGTTCGAAAATTTCCGCTCTCGGCTTGTTCAGCGGTACGAACTGAGCGGGCGGCTTCTCGGGATTGAGACGGGGTCCCAATCTGTCTTGCACCGGAGTCCTTTGAATCCTTTCAAAAGGAGTTCGGCGAGGATGTCCCTGATCGCCAAAAGGAGTTCGGCGAGGATGTCCCTGATCGCTATGATCGGGCTTCCTCCTGTCTCCTCGGGACGATGAGCTGTCTAACGACCGTTTGCGACGGTCTGCCTCATCGGCCCGGGAGTACTGGTCCGCAATGTCCCACATTTCCTGAGCTGTCTGCGGACCGCACTCGACGAGCTTCCTGTAGAGAGCTCCGGGCAGGATTCCATTTTGGAATGCCGAGATGACAAGCAGATCGTTGAGATCGTCTACTTGCAGGCATTCCTTGTGGAATCTTGTCATAAAGTCGCTGATTTTTTCGTCGCGACCTTGACGAATGGAAAGCAGCTGAGCCGAAGTGATTCGGGCTTCCGCTTTCTGAAAGAACCTCCTGTGGAAGGCATCCATTAGATCTCGGTAAGATCTGATGCTGCCCTGGGGGAGGCTATCGAACCACCTTCTCGCGTTCCCGATGAGCAGCTCGGGAAACAGCTTGCACATGTGGACCTCGTTGAGACCCTGGTTCGCCATGTTATACTGATAGCGCCCCAAGAAATCGTGAGGGTCCACGAGCCCGTCGTAAGTCATCGACGGAGTTCGGTAGTTCTGTGGTAGGGGAGTTCGGGTGATGTCGTCCGAGAACGGAGTCTTCAGTGCTCCGTACACGGCGAATCCGATATCTCGTCGGTATGGAGGAGATTGAGTTCTCCTGTGATTCCGGTACCGAGGAAGAACAGGAATATGTCGGGGTTGAGGATTCTTCTTCCTGGAAGACACGGCACTACTGCGGTAGTGACTTTCATGTCTGGATGAGGAAGGAGAATCCTCCGCTTTCGTCTTCGGCTCTTGGCTCTTTTGCAGGAAGGCTAAGAACTCATCCTGCTTCTCAGCCAAGAACAGCTTGACAGCCTCATTCAAATCAGGCTGCTGGGAAGACTCAGTGGGACGATTTTTGGAGCGGCCTGTTCCTTCGCCATGAGAACTGGTGGTGGATTTATCCCTAGGCTGTTTTCCAGACCTATGGGATGGATTGGCTTCCTCCTGGTTCTCACGGGCAGGAATACGGGTACTCTGCGATCTGGTATGCATTTTTTGGGTGGAAAAAAATGGATCAAAAATTCGCTTTATCACAAATTTTGTTCTCTGTTTCCCACAGACGGCGCCAGTGATGGATCCGCGAATTTCTGACGTTAGTAAATGCTGGTAGAGAATGAAGATTATGACACAAAGAAATTACGTGGTTCGATTTACTGAGGTAAATCTACGTCCACGGGAAGAAAAGGGGGCAGAGTTGTATTGCTTGATCTGTTTTCTACAGCTTACAAATACCAACTTGCTATTTGCTATATGGTCTTTTATCTCTAGAGAGCTTAACCCTCTTCTATCTGATCTAAGTTCTATTTATATCTTGAACTAAGATCGTGGCTTGCATCACCACCCTAAGTCGTGGATGTCGTGTAGGTCATGGCCTAAGATCGTGGATGTAGCGTAGGTCATGGCCTACGATCGTGGCCTGAGTTGACACCACGTGGTAGTGGGTGTGTTGGACATCCTGTATGGGTCCACTAACTCCTTGTTCGGTCGAATACTGAGACCGAACTGCTTTGGTTGCCGATCTGAGAGTAGAGCTTGATGCCGACCTGAGAGCAGAGCTTGATTGGATGGCTTTTACCGAGCTGTAGGCTGAGGCCGAACTTTTTGGTAATGCCGAACTCATACTCCTGCTTTGGTTGCCGATCTGAGAGCAGAGCTTGATAGGTTGGCTTTTACCGAGCTGTAGGCTGAGGCCGAACTCTTTGGTAATGCCGAACTCATACTCTTCCTTGGGCTTTGGGCTGATGGGCCGTCATTGCTGTTGGGCTTGTTTAGTACGCACCCCATCAGTCAACCATCCACCCCAAGAAAAAAGAAGAATATGGTATTATGCTTAGGAAGAAAGGGGAGTAGTATATGCATATTCTATTCTAACAATGAATTTAAAGAATCTTAAACATATAATCATGTACTAGTTCTGTTAGTTTTGTAGTGTGTCCAAAACCAGATAAGTCCTACCAAAAACATACTAGTGTTTTACCGGCCGAAAACGACCAGCAGTATTAGTGGCGGATTCCCAGTGTACTTTTTTGAGTTTACGAGTGGATTTGTCCGTCGATAAAACGCACTTCTTTTAGTAGTGTAGGGAACTGCATAAGATAAAGAATCTAGAATGATACCTCCAACAAAAACAATCAAACAGGAGCATTTCTTGAGATATAAAACTATCTGTATATGCTTCAATGCCAATCTAACAAGACTCACAAAAAAATACACACACGGCGCTAACTTTGATGTTATTTATGCAAATTTTGGATATGGTCTGAATCTGAGTAACATGTTCTGAAAAAAACAAATCACCTAAAAGGAAACAAAACTAAAGAGATCATCCATCCCATAGAAAGAAAAGCATTAACTCTGTCTTACTTCACCAACTCGCGAAGCATAATTAACTTTTAACACAGGGAGGAGGAGCAGACGGGACGCAAGAACAATGCCATAACGTTGTCTCTAGCTATTCTCTTGAATACCCTCTACCGGGTGCATATTTTCTCGCTCTTCCTCTTTTCAACCCCTCCAAATTCAGGCCCCGAGATCTTTGCTTCAGAGAATTCCCTTTTTTTGCTTTCAAATCTTTATAAGATATAGTATACTCATTCTTTGCATCAGGAATGCTGAAATCAGCAGGGTTCCGGTTGAGACTGCAAATTTCCATTTCCATTTCCATGTTGCCTCTTGATGGTTGAGTTAGGGGATTATCCAAGCTGTCCGGGTTGAAGACATTACTGTTTCCTCGTGGTGGAGGTTTGTTTCCTAAAGAAATCATGGATCATTTTTTAGAAATAAATGTCAGTTAAAAGAAAACAAATGAAGTAATTACTATCAACTTCTGAGGCAAATGGTATTAACCTTGAGCATAGGTTTTTTTCCAGCTTGAGGTTTCACCAGGAAAACGGACACTATTGAGTAATGCAGGGAAGTCTTTATTACTGTGGCTACCTTGTGAGAAGAAAGATCTATTGAGGAACGAGTCGTTCTGCTTTTCACTTAAATTAATCCGTGGATGGTGGTTGCAGGGAGTGAAAGGTTTGTCAAGAAAACTATTTGAACCAACTTTGTACGTAGAGCCTGATTCAGTTCCATGATCCATCAAGGACAGTAACTGCATAGCTGGAATTGCATCATTTGTATAAGCATCCATAGATCCTGCAGACTTGGTGCTCGACCTGGTTATACCCTCTTTCTCTGCAGAAGCATCATGTGCAGCTCTTCTTGAATTATCCTTCATTTCACTAATAGTCTTCCCCTTGTAACTTTGGCTGGGGAATGACTGCATATCCATGCCATTATGCTGAACAGAGTGGTTCTGTCGAACATCAAGATGAAAAGGCACATTCTTCCTCCTTGGAGCCCATAATAGGTCAGTCCCTTCACTAGGTCTAGATCCTGGATAGAGAGAATTTGAGGCCGAATACTGTGCTTTCTTCAGGTAGCAAGGTTTAAATGAGCTAAAAAGGCTGAATTGGTTCTCCTCCATGCTGCCTCTGTCCAACTGACAATTTTTCACCTGCGGGAAACTCAAGCTTCCTTGGCCGGGCCCCGTCTTGCCACTTGTAATACTAATACCACTTCTTGCATTAGCTAGAGGAAAATTGATGATGCCCGGACGTCCATCGGTGTAGACGTGGGGAGACCCTCTAACGGAACTGTTGGTGGTAAAATCAAGGAGATGGTTCCTCGAATTTCCGAGTGTCCTTTCATGTTGATTCTTGGCCAAAAGCTCGACTATATCCATAGGTATATCATCTGAAGTCCCACCAGATTCTACATTGCTATGTCTGTTTTGGATGGCCTGTGTCTCAGACACTCTGAATTGTCCTTTTTCTTCTCCAGCCATATCCTGAAGATTCAAACAACTACTTGTTAATATCAAATGAAATTTCATACAAAATTACAACAGTAATTAGTATAACCACAAACATCAGAGATATTATACCCCAAGCAAGTAGAACAAAACAAAACTGTCAAGCTGGTTTACCCCAGAAAGACTAATAGCTGTCGAAATCTGAAGTGTAAAGGTTGAGTAACTTAATAAGAGAATAGTAATGCAATTTATCAAAACAAAACTTAGCATACCATGTACTCAGGTGAACACCTATTCTCAGAAGTTAACATCGGATTCCATTGAGTTGAAGATGATTTTTCCGTAAACGACTCGTTCAGATCCGGAATGGCCCTATGCTGCCTGTCAGACATTTGGTTGTTTGAGTTTTTTTCAGCATGAGCATAGCTGTTCAGTGAAAGCTCCAACACAACTTTCCCTTGAACGTTGCAATCTCCTGTAAAGCTATTTCTTGGAGGCACGAGAAGTCTATCAACTTCGCCTTCATGTCTCTTACTTGTGGACTTATCAGAGGTTCTATCCACTTCTTTTCCAGATATTGAATTATTCAAAAATGGTGCAATTTCTCGTCTTATGGCAGGAGGGACATTCTCCATATTACCACAACCAGTTTTTTCTGGATCACAATGCCTCTGTGTGTTTTCCAGGAACTTAGCATTTGTCACTGGCGTCAAGTCTCTTATCAGCATTTCGTTGTCACCATGAATATGATCCATCGTTCTTTTGATTCCAAGAGCTCTATTTCTTCTGGGCTTGTTCTGTTGAGTCTTTGCACTAAGTTGCAAATCCGACTGTGGAGAGCCATCTCCTTCCGACTCTGAATCAGATTGTAGAAGCATCCTGCGTTTTTTATCTGAACCTGGAATCGGACATTTGAATCTTTTAGCTTTACCAAGTGGATTAGTTACTTGAGGAGGTCCTCTGTCTTCTTCTGCAGCAATCTTTCTTCTCCTATGAGGACTTATAGTTACAGTTGCCATCTCTGCAGATGTCTCTAACTCAGAATGACGATGGGAATCATCTTCCTTATCCGTAGACGTGACCTGCTTCCCACTGGACAAAACAGACCTAACTTTAATGTGTTCCCTCAATGAATTATTTTCTTCCTTCATTATATCAGCCAGATAGCGCAGCTTCAGTTTTCTCCTACGTGGTAACACACCACCTGCAGCATCACTCGGGAACGATACATCATCTGGCTCATCAAGTCTGAATGAAGCATTCTCAGCAATTCTTTCATCAGACACATCTGAAACACAAAAACATGACCATTATATTATTCAAACACCTAGAGATAGCAAAAACTCGAAGATGGCAATTAATTCTGCCAGACACCTGCGTTGTTATTGTTTCTCTCCACAATCTGGATTGGATTAGCTTTTTTTATATGAGCATATGAAGCCCCATATTTGTCATTCCGGACATCTGTTTTCTCTTTGCTTCCTGCAGACATATTCTGGGCGTTAATAAAGGACTACATAGAATCTACAGGTTGGAAACTTGGTTAATATAATATATCAAATCTTACTTGTGCTAGCTTTATGATCCTTGCACTTTGAATCAGCATTTTTCATTTTGTTATGTGGATTGTTTTCTTCCCCATCTATAGACTTCCTTAAAACATGTGACTTGCCTGCAAAGCAGATTAGTAAACACAAAACAGATGTTAGAAGACTTTGCCAGACCGAATATTCCTAATTTGAGAGTACATGTATGTACCTATATTTCGTCTGCTATGAGAGAACAAAACTTCCTTTTCTCGATCAACATGCAGACAAGAACTTGTGCCAGCATCACTTCTGTCTGCAAGCACCATCTTTAGTCCAGTGCTCTCAGCAGAGAAGTCTGAGACACAGGCCGGACACTGCCACCATCTGAATTTGGGAACAGATAGTGGAGGTAGTAGATTATCGACCAAATCATCATTTACACCTTGTGAAGTAAAGGGAAAACACGTCTTCGGGTCTTTTTTCCGCATTCCAGCAACAAAGCCACTGTGCATCCACAGACTCAGTTACTGTTTGATGAATTCTACAATCTCTAACATATGTATACTGTATATTTTAGCTGTCAACTCAGCAAGTATAAGTCAATGAGAGTGTTAGTACACCCGTCTTTGTAATGAATATGAAGTACAGTGTTAGATCACATCTATAAAGAGCATTATAAAACTTCTAAAAGCTACTCCTATAATGTGAAACATCATGACTGTGCACGGAAAATTAGAAACACAAAAAATTTTATCCAGAAGCAAAGAAGCTCGAACAAATGTACACTTTACAGCACAAATCACTAATACTCTTACATGCTTGCTTGAAAGTTTTTAAGAAAATATGCTCTAACACCAATACATCACACATTCATAAAAGAAACAAGTTATATTTCCATCTATGTTTCAAATCACCACAAGAAGATACAACATCAATGAAATTAACTGCAGACAATATCATATTGCAGCATGCAGTTTATATCTCCCTTCACTTGCCACTTTCCGACAATAATGCGCAATGGAGAAATGATCAAGTATTGGCACGACTGTAAGCAGTTTAAGATATAGTGCAGAAAGACTTACCGTATTGAAAAATGCTCGTGCAACGGTGACTCGGTCTCTTCCATGGCACAACTGAGATCTATAGCTATAGAGTTAATCTGAACAAATGATCCTAAAGACTTTGATGCAGAAACCGGAGAATCATTTCTTTTGTGACTTTCTTCCATCGCCACAATACTATTATCCATTTCAAAATAACCTAAAAGCATCACACCAAAGAAGAACTGAAGATCAATGAACCACTCGCTTGCAATCGCAACTCGAGAGCTCAAAGCACAAATAATAAATCAGCATAAGGCATGCAACAGATAGGAATAGCAAGACTATGATCATATACTTATATCACATGCGATATAAAAACTAAAGTGAAGATCCGAAGTTCATTAGTGATGTAGAATCGATCCAAAACTAAGGTAAACAGTCACGATGCAAAGTCAATACAAAAGAAGAAACCAAATCTCAGCATCAAGCAACGGTAGCATGTAATGCTGCAACTATATGGAGAGTTAGAAACCCTAATTTCACAATCAAAGTAATCACATAGAGCTGAATCCAGTCAATGTTTAGTAGTCGAGACCGTTATATTTAACACAGCTGAACTTACCGAATAATAAGCAAAACGAGTAAGAAGATAAAAAAATAAAGGTAAAGGCAATTCTAGGGTTTTCTTTAGGGGGAAAAAGAGATGCTGATTTGATTGCTCACCACCACAGTGAAATCAAAGATGCATCGATCGACGGCTCACAAATTAGCTCGAAACCCACATAAACTCTGGCAACCGTAATCAAATAAAAACCCAAATAAATCTCATCTGACTACATAAAATTAGGGTTTATCGGAAAAACGAAGCGATGTCCTATCCACTACACTAGCTAAATCAGTAGAGATTCAGCTTAAAACCAGCATAAAATAACGATAATGTGAAGCGGAATTGAACCGGAAATAAAAAAAAGGAAATAAAATAAACCGACGCCATAGAAATAAATGGAAAGACCCACTTCAGATAAAGAGATATTTCAAAAAAACAAAATTAAAAAAAAACAGCTCGAAGTCAGCTAAGACCTAAGTACGGAGCAACGAAAAAAAAGGAGAAATTCAGCTGAAACAGTAGAAAATTCAAGGAACTCACCTTAATCGGAAATCGAAGGAGAATTTTTTTGTAAATCAGATCAAAAAAGCCACCGCTGATTTATTGACCCAGCAAAATCCTTCTGCGCCTCAGCGAGATCAAACAGTCTTCATTCGATCGATGAGAAGCTCGCGAATTCATCGCGATTGGGCGGGGATTGGACTTGGGAAGAAATGGAGGAGAGCTCGCTTTTTTTTAGGTCTGAAATTCGGAAGAAAGTTAGAGAGAGAGAGGAAATGAAATAAAAGAGAGAGAAAGTGCGCAAATTTTTTTAATGTCAGTTTACTGTCGACACATACGAAGTTTTCGTATTTATACTATTTTTTGTCGTAGAATGCATGTGTGAGGCCGTTTCTAGAGAGAGGAGTGAGATGGGAGAAGGGGTGGGGGCCGGCCAATGGGATTACGCCACGTAGCGCGGTGGTGGGATTGGTTTGCACTTTCTGAAAATGCCGTTTCAGGAAACCCTAGCCAGACGAGGGGTGGGGCGTGGGGTTGACGCGCCGCTTTTGGATGGCGGCTGGGGCGTCGTCGAACGTCCACGTAGTTCGGTGCGGTATCATTGGTGCGTGGGGGGAACGCGCGGGGTGGGAGGGTGGGGTTTTTTTGATGGAGAAATAAAAGAGAACCCTAAATTTTGTGTGGTAATAAAGAAGGGAGAAGGTAAAGGTGGGGATAACCCTAAAAGGGTGAGGCAATTTCAATTGGGGGAGTAATTAATTTACCTATGTTTATATTTGAATATTGAATGGAAATTAAATTTAGTTAGGTTTGAAAAGAGTTTTTTTAGGGTAGGTTTTTCTTAAAAATTTTATTTGGCTTGGGAATTTGTTAGTGAATGCATAAATGGGACCTTAATTCTTTCATATTTCGTATGAGAAAATGTTTTATGTTCTAAGTTAAACCCGATTTATATATTAAATGGAAGTGGGGATAATTTGATTCTCTTATCAAATATATATAAGAAATGTTTTTTTATTAGTTTAGTTTGAGTAAAGAACTGCATGCATTGATATGATGGGCCCCACGTAATGTGGATTCATGTAAATAATATTTTTTGCACATACCAAGATTTGAAGGAAAGTAAATATAAATTTTGAGTTCATTTCATGAATTTCGAAATCTCATGAGAGCGTAGGGCCATTTATAGATGTCACTAGATGAGGCTCTCTTATGTGAGGGTGTAAATTTAATTTCGTTTTTTAAACCATATAGTATTATTTATATGTATTTATTTTTTAGATAGACTATGAAAAACAATTTACATAATTTTATATACTAGTATTTTTTAGGGGCGAAGCAATATTTAATATACTATCACTACTATTGATTTATCTTTTTGGCTTTTTTGCTTCATAGATATGGCAGTGCGATTCATATGATAAGAATTGTACACCTAGTCTCCTAACATTTCTACACATTTAATTTTTTAAGTGGCTCTTTATAATTATTTGCAATAGGTATATTCATGTATATGTGGAAGACGACTTGAGAGAACCAATTCATACAATATTGAGAAAATATATATCAAGTAATCATATGGTATTGTTAGTTTAATAGTACATAAAAAGGAATGTAATTAACGATATTAATTAATTAAGAAAGATAGACAAAGATATTTAATTATATATGCCGTGTACATATAGAAGGGAAAAGTATGATTAATATCTCTTTAGCCATTCAAATCTCTATATATTGGCATGTACTAGTAAGTCAACACCGACTTATATTTACTAAGATAATATCTGGCGTTAGTTATTATAAAAAAAATTCCATGTTATCATGTGTATACAAAATAAATATAAATATACATATATAATGTGAGAGAAGGGTGCATTAATTGAATCTTATATTGCATATGTTCCACTATATGCCCCTACTTGCCATACGCATCAAAATTGTATTTAAATTATAAAAGTAAAATTACATTCCCTCAAAAGAATAAATAAAGTGAAATTACATATTCCTACTATTTTCCTACCAACATACCTTATTACAATAAAAATTGTTTTCAGTTTTCAACTAATATTATTAGAAGTAATATTAAGTAAAATAAGATCTGATGTGCAACTTATTATTAGGTAAGTGCATTATGTATAATTTTGGATAGGCTAGAGTTGACAAAAAAGTTTAGCATTATGTATAATTTTGGATGGGCTAGAGTCGACAAAAAAAATTAGATATCATCTCGTAGTTCATCTGTAATAATCAAAATAAGATAACATTGCAAGTATTCGAATCAAACTACCCTTCATAGGGCCTAATGAATGAAGAATATAGTGAGCAAGAATTGATGACAAGTGAAACTTCAGAGATAAAACCTGATTAATGCAGGTGAATTGTCTTCCTTCTTCTCTCGATTTGGTAGAGATATATAAAACTCAATGGATGCATGTGAATTATCTCATGTCTTATCTTATCTCGATTCGTACAACAACTGTTGGTACTATACTGGTTCGATGGAATTTGATATATCTGGATGAGAACGCCAACTTGAAGTCAATACCTTTCTCGGCCTTTTGGCTAAGATCAAGTATAGTATCTGTTCTTATCAGTTTAATATCTGATATGTGGACCATTGGTCCACACGATATTAAATTTATTTTTTGAGGGGGAAGACCTGTAAAAGTAGCTTGCTACTTGGGTCTTCAAGTGTCGCCTTTGTGTTGCACTATTGCATTGGCAAGGTACACCCTACAAAAAAACGCCAACTTGAAGTCACAAGCTTATTTTGGTTTTGGCATTATTGTTTCTACTTTTATTTGACTTTGAATTTATTTTGGTTTTGATTTTTTACTTTGTTTATGTTGTGAGTGTAGCCATGTTATTTCGTTGGATATTTGGTTTGTCATTTTAACGGTTTCAACGGTTTCTCTTTATTATAAAGAGAAAGTTAAAAATATTGTACGGTTTGTATACAGTATACCATCCAAAACACTATAGTAAAAGATACTAGTAATATTTTCAAAGTTGACATACACTCTTTATATACACTCATATTTGAAATGTTTTTTGAAATTAATACCACTGTAAAATTTAAAACCATTGTACATTTGCATGGTATTATAGGCTGCCTAAAGTTAGAGTAGAAAACAATAAATTATCGATTGAATGCTCATTTTCAGACAATGAAATTTCAACGGTTATATACATTACCCCATGGGTAAAATTGTGTTCTTAAAGTAGCTCTAAGAAATTGTACTCTTAAATCATATAAAGTCACGAAAACCCTATCCAGCTACATATGTAGTCTAAACTTAGAAAAGTTAAACTTTTTTATTTTATTATATTTTTTAAACTCAAAAATTCTACTTTGAATTTTGAACTATAAATTTTATAGAATTATTTTTTGTTTATAATTTTTCGAAATAAAACTAGAACTTTATTTCAGACGTGATCAAATTGACGTCTAAAACTTACACAAAATCAAGTGTTCTACGTACATATAATTAAATATTCGATGTCTGCAAGGAAGAAGTCTTCCCTAAAATTCTAAAATACAATTCTCGAAATTTTAAAATTACTAGTATAGTAGTATTACTCTAAATTTGTCCACGTAACACTTCTATAAGTGTTTCACTATTCTATAATGAAAATTTTGGAAATAGTCTATTTCCAGAAAAAGACCAGGAATATTTTAATATGATCATTATTATGTCCATGAGAATATCCATTCAATTTTGTACAACAGTAATAATAATATCTTCATCATAAGAATATTCAATTTTTCAAAAACTTTTCTCATCTCTTATATAATATAATATTCTCTATTTAGTTTCATTTTAATGTAATTTCCTTATTTATGAAGATTGAATAGTTACACGGTTTTGGAAAATGACATTTTCATAATTAATGTCTCTCTCTGTGTTTCCTTTCCTTATCTCCACTATATTACAACAGTAATTTAAACAATAATTAAAATTCTCTCTCTTCAAATCATAGTAGTACTATCTTTCTTAGAGAATGCAAAAAGAGAACCCACAAGATATACTAAGATTCCTCACCTTTTTTTATACTATGTAGGATATGTGTATAATGAATGATGATTTACCAATTAATATTATCAATTTGTTGTGATGATTTGCAAATTAGCATTAAATTAATTGTGAAATCTCAACAATTTCATTATACATATACATCTATAGAAAAAAAAATTACAGTATTTGAGTGAAAGCCATTTACAACATTGAGATATTATTGAGAATTTGGACATAGTGCTACTATATACTAGTACCAACTAAAGAAAAAATAAAGGAAACTAAAATAGGTCTAGATCTTTCAGCAGTAAGTGCTACATGCAAATTAATTTATCAAATTAAATCAATAAGTTGCAATTGGTCTTTAGTTTAACTTCACACGTTTATAAAACTAGGTTTTTTTACGTCCTCACATGCTATGCACCCGGTTAATGACTCAATTAGTAGTATAATTCAAAAACATAAAAATAGTAAAAAATATTACTCCTTGTTTTTCTCAGAAATTTTTGGTAACGAAATGCTGAAAATATTTATAACCAACACAAAACCAAAAAAGTACCATCACATAGCTATACTAAAACATCAAACAAATTTTACATGACATAGTTTCTATACTTATTTTAATAGTATATTTTAAAGAATACAAAAACTTAAATATTATACATATGATAGTTTTGTAATGAAACATACAAAAGATGACAATCAATTGAATCTAATACCATAAACTTCCATAACTATGCAACAAAATTAAACATTGTGAAATAAAATAAAAGGCAATGAAGTATAGTATTAGTATTTTTTAATGGAAATAACTATAAATTTATTTTCAAATATAAAAATCGCATAGTACAAAAATTTAGATTTATAACTCAAGTCCCAAAAATCTTTTGCAATTATTACCTTAGTGAATTTTATGTAAAGTTGTCGACTTGAAATAGGCGACATTTTAAAGTGATCATGACCCCATATCGATATACATTGATAAAATTGCGCTGATAAAATATATGTCTACGGTCATATTCATTTCCAATGACAATATAAATCGATGACCAAGTTCGATTTGGTAACAATTTAACTAAAAAACATAATTTCGTCGATTTGGTAACAATTTCACTAAATAAAACACAGTAGTATTTTTTTTCAAAACTCGACAAAAATAACTTCAGTTTATAGTACTATATGATCGATTAAGCTTAATTAGATCCAGAACTTATAAGAGCATATATATATATATATATGTGTGTGAAATCTTATTATATAGTCATATACTCCATTTTTTTGTACATCTGCAGTTACTATATAATACTCCTACATTTTTATCTGAAGTCACCTAATATTAATTTTATATTAGCCACGAATATTTTGTGGTTAGCTGAAGATAAATCCATGCATAAATCTTAACAAATATTTTCACACCCAACGTGAAAGTTGGATCCAAATTTAAATCTGAAGATAAAGAATTCAGATTTTTTGTTTTTTTTTCTTGGAGAGATGAACTATTTGTATTTCATTATCTTCATTTCTCTACATTCTTCTGAAACCATTAATTAACATGTACGTGGTCAAGATGTTTAATTTTTTTATTAATTGGCCATATATTAAAAACTTGTATTATGCATAATCCAAAACACAAAATTAGGCATATCCACAACATAAATACTTATTATTATATAACAAAAAAAGCATTGTTAATATGACACCATAAAAAGATTAAATAACCCTTTATTTTATTATGATTATACATGTAAGATGTTGTACTTGAAAATAATGGACTGTAAGAACCATTCTAATGAATTTGGATAGAAAAAAGCACAACACAACACACATAGACTGTAAATTTATATATCATCATTTATAATTTGATTTTTTTTCTGATATGAATTAAAAACCCATCATTAAATGAGCTAGGGTCATGATTGAAAGAGAAAGTTTTGTGTACCAACAGCCAGTGCAATGCTGTATTATTGTTGCATAAAAAGTTCAGTGGTCCCAAAATTATTTTTTGTTGAGAAAAGTTATAAAATTTAGGAGTTTGCTACATCAAAAATAGTATCTTTTGAAAGCTTGTCGAAATTTCTGGCATATTGCTGAAAATTTTTAAATTTTAACTCTTCAAATTGAATGTACGTGTATGTATAATGTATATATGCGCAGAAGAAATCCTATTTGTTCAATATATACAAATATAATTGTATTTATTCTTTTATTTCATTCCACCAATACATAATCTGGAGATGTTTTATAAATGAATTTTAGTGTAGCATGCACGACCTTTCAATTTGTAGCGATATAAATACGAGTAAGATGATGTGAAAGAAAATGTATCATGTCACTAGAGGTGAGTAGAATATTCATAGTCGAATAACCAAATCTAATCAAATTGAAATATCGAATTTTCGGATTGAATCGAATTTATTTTTATTCAAAATACAGATTTTCAAATTAATTTGGATTGGTTTTTAAAAAATAAAAGAAAAATCAAACATCAGAAATATATCTAATATGCATAAAATATCATTTCAATTAAATATCAACAATAATATTTATTTAAATATTCTTAACTTAATATATGTAGTAACAAATATACTAGTGAAAAACTATTTGCAATTTCTCAATTTAGGATTTAATAATTTTTCGGTACAGTTGGCATAAAAAGTTTAGAATTTTGGATTTGAATTTTCGAATATTTATAATTGTTCGGATTTTTATTATCTGAAATTTCAGATATTTCGATTGAGAAATCGGTATTAGGCGAAAAGAATTCCGAATTCAACCCACACTTCACCAGTGAAAGAATTGAAATCAATTACACAAAGCGTAATTTTATTCATAAAAAACAGTAGCTGGTGTCACTATTTTGGAAAGCAGGATCTTAACGTACAACCTAGATGCATGGAAGTACAACAGGTTACATATTTGTATCTGAAGAATAAATGAGTTTATTTCAAAGAAACAAATAGGAAGGAAGACTGATCACTGCTTCTTGGGCATGGCAGCAAGTCTTGTATACATCCTAGCCATCGACTGGTAGCCTCGGATATCGCCTGACCGGAGAAGGTTACCTTTGACAAAATGACAAAACGCATCAACCACAATAGCTATGGAATCGGAGAATGTAAAAACAATCTTAACGAAAGGAACAACGCGACTACACAGAGAATAAATCTGACTGCAAAAACTTGTGCACATCCGGATATATGGTGTATCCACTGTAAAACTGAATTGAGCAGATATGTAACGTATACGGGTATCACAAAGTTCGATACCTGAATCGCAGTTAAGTGGGCTGTCGGGCTCTGGATGACCCATCAACGCAATTATAGCCCTACAGACGGACTGCAATGTCCAGGCGGGGCTCCAAGCATTCTTCAAGATATCAAGGCAAATCTCACCTGTCTGCATAAAATAAAACGGAGAAAACAATATTATAAGTATGGGGATAAACTAAGACGTCTTCAGATTATAAAACCCAAGCATCACAAACTATGGAATCAACAGGCACAAAGAATCCAGCAGAGTGCATAGATGAGGAAAACTACACATCAACGGCATAGGAACTGTGTGTAAAGTCATTCCTTTGTCTTTCTAGCATCTATAGGGATGTCCTAGTCGTTTTTCATGCCGGGAGGCCAAATCAACCAGCAAAGGTATGGAAAAATAAAATTGGCTATCGACTATTTAAGTTATAACCAAGACATATAGTACCATCATACTGAAAACGAGGGATTCGTTTCACACTTAACCCCAAATCCAACCTCTAATTCGGCACTTTCATTCAAAATATACAAGTTAAGCCAACTACGTACAACTTCACAAAAACCAGTACACAAACAAACAAAAACTTGATTAGGAGCTCTGTCAAGTGCTCCATTTCAGCAGTTTCACTTCCATCATTAGTTAGAAACATCACTTCCACAACAAACTCTAATACTAACATTACTCTGTTAACAAAAGACTTTAAAAACTACAGAAATCATCACACATTTTGCTCTTCTTGTCATACAGCAATCGCACGACACAATAGCAAGAAATAGATCTCTCGAACTATCTAACGAAATCAGGACATCCTACAACAATCCAAGACTAATGCTAACATTACTCAATCAACAAAAGACTTTGTAACTACAGAAATCATCACACATTTTGCTCTCCTGCCATTCTACAATCACACGACACAATAGCAAGAAACACATCTCAATTCAAGACAGCATTAACCACCTTGAAATGCACATTTGGATGGAAAATCTTGGTCAGAAATCGAACTTGAGGCGGCTGCAGAGGATAATGCTCAGGCACAGTAAATGCAAGCTGGAAAACTCCACCTTCGTAAGGAGTTTCTGATGGCCCCTATGCACATTAACAAAATCGACAAAATTAATCCAAATAATCAAATCCCCAATGTTTTCCCCCAAACAAATCACACACGAGCTCAAAACGAGAAAATCTAAACCACCTTTACAAGAGCAGTCCATTTAAATATGTTGGAATCATCACAAACCAATTGAATATCAGGATCGGCCGCTTTCTCTCTCTGCACTTCTTTGTACTCCTTGAAAAGCCTAGCCCTAGACGCCTAAATCCCAAAAATTGATCAAATTCACCAAAACACAAATAAAATGAAATAGATTGAAGCTCAAGAGAGCGAAATTAACCTGCATTATAAGCCCTAATAATTGGAATGAATGCCGCCTCGATGACTGAATAAGAACTGCATCAAGTCGAGATTATCACATGTGAAGAAAAAATAAATAAGAAAAAAACTGAATAAGGAAAATTTTCAGAATATAAAGAGAGATTCCAGAAGCATTAATACCTAATCCTTGAGATTAGCAACAAATTGGTGGAAGGGATCAATAAACTCAAGGAATTTTCAAGAAATGGAGAAGTAAATCAGTTGCAGGATGAGGAATTAATAATCACGACGAAGTTTCCGATAAGAGAAATTGGTGTTGAATTCTAAGCTCATATTCATTTCTGTTTTTTAAAAGCACTTTCAATAATATTATTTTATTTTACTTCCGGTCAATAAAATCCTTCCTATATTTCTCTGTTTGTGATTTTCTCAATCCATTATCTGATTGTCACATCTCTAAATTATTCATGAATTTAACTTTTTATGTTTTGTCATTTATTTTATATTTTAATTTATTCATGTCAATTTAATTAAATAGTAGTATGAAATTTATCAATATTGTAATTAAATTGAATTTTGTTTTAATTAAAAATATAAAATATATCCAGGAAATAAATACTCACTACGCTTCACAGTCAACATTTTAATTAAATGGTGGGCTCGAAAAAAGGCAGCCCAATTCTAAGAAAAATACGCTGAACAGATTTGGGCCTTTTGTTTTATTTTACTTAAAATTATTATATTGATTACTGTTACATGTAACCATCATTATAGTCTGAACATTATGTAATTTCAAATAATCTTCAAATACGAATTAATTGAAATCAAATTGTGTATGCAATTAATCGAAAAAATCAATATTTTTATTGAATAAGGTAGTTCCTCCACCAATAACTCAAGGAGTTTTATAAATACAATTTGCAGCAATTTATTGCCATTTTTGGTAATTAATTTATGCAGAATTAATAATAACTAAATCAGTAAAAGTGATCAACATAAGTAATTTACAAGCCCTATAATAAGAAAGAAAATAAATTTATAAACTAAAATGAGATTGAGACTTCATCCTTCCTACCTAAAATTCTGAAAGAAAACTTAATATAGTAGTAACAATAATCCTAGCTGAACAACCAATTAATAATAGCTAACTTAAGTAAATTTACAAGTCCTGTGATAAGGAAAAAAAATGTATAAACTAAAACGAGATTACATTCTTCATACCTAAATTTCTCTTAAGCGAAAGAAAACTCAGAGTGAGAAGAACGGAGTTGATGTAGTAACAATCACTATCCATTTTACCAAACAAACCAGTTTCTCTAACAGTTCTCCTATTTTTAGAATAATATTGAAAGAGCTTCTCATCAAACAATAGCAACATGTCACCATTTCGGTAAACATTGATAGGCCGAAGACGTTTGAGTAAATCTGGACCAAAGATCATATCATCCACACGGACCCTTAAATATTCTCCTCGCCAGACGATGCAATCTACCTTGCACCAACATTTCTCAACTTGTTCGTATTCTTTCAACAACCAAAGTTGATTATCATGGGAAGATGGTTCTTCATCACAAAAACACAGACAATCCCCCCAAATATACAATATTCCACACAAACTTTTAACAGGTACACCAGAGAATGTGCTAAAACTTTCGGTCTCATGATCAAAACAACAAACGTGAGGAAACCAATGCTTGGTTGTAACTGACCAATGGAGATTGCCACTAACAAATACACCAGCTGAACTGAAGCAGCGACAAAATGAGGGGGCAGCAGCTTTAATGCGCCTCCACGAAGATCTAGTTCCAAGAGTGTATACATGACATTCACCGTACCTAGGGTCAAGATAGACAATCTTATGTTGTCCGCTTATTTTGCTCACTCCAAATCCATAACAATCTCCCATCGAGTAAGACGCTCAACAAATTCACGGGTGATCGGATTACATACATAAAGATGATCAAAAAAAGGATTTTTAAGAAGAAGCAATTCGTTGGCTGAACCCTCTATTCTTGATGCTTGTGGGAAATTAAACTTGGTGATTGGATCCTGTTTGTGCGTGTATTTGTGCTTGTCTTCCAATTTGAATCTGTAGCCGGCATCGAGATAACTAGGGCGGGAGCGGACATAGAAAGATGGGACTTAAGAAACGAGTCACTCTCGATCAGATAGAGCCATAATTTGCAAACGCATTTGCAAGTTGCAATGTTTTCGAGCGAGAGTCTCAATAGAATATCGGTAAAAATATCTGATGGAAGGTATCTGAACAAATCTTGGGATGGATTAATTTTAAGAGATCACTTACTAACTTCTAACATGCAGAATCACATAAAAATAAAATATATATACAAGCATACAAATATGAATAAAACTTTAACTAGTTGGATTATTATAAACTTCAACCAAATCCTTGCATACATAAAGATGATCAATAAAATGATTTTTTAGAAGAACCAAACCGTTGGCAGAACTTAGTGATTAGATCTTGCATGTGCTTGTGCTTGTCTTCCAATTTAAAAATGTTAAACCAATTTGAATCGTGTGAAATATGATTAGGGGAGAAAACAGTGATTTTATGTGTGAAATTCATATTGTTTTGAAATTTTCCCAATATGATTAGAAATTTTGAAAGTGAAAAACCTCAAAATCTCTATCTCTGAATCCCAATTCGCTTAGCCAACTGTCAAATTTTCGATTCATTTGACTGAAGTTGCATAATTTAGGGGAGAAAACAGTGATTTTTCGAGGTAATTATATGCAATGGAGGCGGAGCTCAAAGGTTTGCTGAGTGATCATCCCAGTTTGAAGGATTCTATGCCTGATCCTTCTCATAAAGATTTAATTGATAAGGTTGTTGAAATATATCGAGCTAGCTGGAAGTGTGATGAAGCCAAGAGCAGCTGACCGTTGGAAGATATTTTGAGTCAGTTAGTTAGTTTGATAGTTAGTTAGGAATGAGCTGGCACTTTTTCCCTCTTTTCTTCTTCTTAGCTGAACTATAAAAGGAAGCTGTAACCGTGTGTAAATCATTGATTGTCTCGTTTCATCTTTTCTCTCTTTAGTTCCTCTGTTTGTGTTCATATCGGTTGGTATTAGTTCATATTGTTCAAGTGTGGTTTGTGTGTTCAATCTGATTTCTCAGTCTCTGTATCCAGTTTCTCCATTTCTACAAAGGTAAAGTCCCTCTATATATGTATATGAATAGATATCTGTTGCTGGAACTGTTGTAGTAAATCATGTAGTAGTTTTTTTTTTAAAGCATGTTTCAATATAATACTATCTAAACAATATTTATTTTATTATTTTATAGAACGGTTACAGTTTTATCAATTATACTTTTGATCAAACAAAGTCCATTGATCTAAGAATTTGGGATGTAATAAAAGTAGTGGACACTTAAAAAATATATAGCCTTGCCCAAAAAGAATGGCCTCTTACCCTTTATTTTATGTGTGAGAGAGAAGGGTTATTTTTTGCGTATGAGAGCGAAGGTGTGAATGCAATGATACACAGTCCAAACAAACAAATTTACAAAAAATGCATATGGAATTAAGAGGTACCAACGCACAAGAAGCAACTCCCAATTCAACCTGCTCTTGCTTTGGCTGGTTTGAATTTGGTGATGTCAACCAGGTCACCGAAGAGCTTGTCCTCCGGTTTCGTCGGCTTTCCAGACGGCATGTACGACGGTACCGATGCTGAGTAAGAAGAAGATGCACCACCATCCCTCATTGACAAGCCAGACATATTCTGCTCGAGATACTGGGCGTTGTGCATTTGCTCCGGGCTGTAACCGTAGGCATAGCCATAGCCGGCCATTTGGTTGTTGTGCATATGCTGGGGATACGCATACCCCATCTGGTCGGCTTGCATTGGTTGATGATACGCGCCTATGGGTTGTTGCATAGCCCCCATCATCTGGTTGCTGAAGTGGCTTGGATACATATAGGGTCCTACCACCTCTCGGATGTTTGACTTAGTTTCGGGTTGTGGAATGTAAGCCCCACTTGGCGATGGCTGGAAGCCGTTGGCTGCTACTTGCGATTCTTGAGGTTGGCTAATGGCTGACATGCTGTTATCCAGCTGGGCTTCCCATGGGGGAGGAGGAAAAGCATTGCTACTTTCAGAACCTACCGATAAACAAGATTGCATCGATCAAAAAGTTTAGATCATGGGCCGTTAGATTCACACGATGGGATCTTCCAAAAGACGGAAGTTAAAAAAAAAGGAGACGTACCATAAGTTGGTGAGTCTGGCAGTTGTTGCTGGTTCGTCTGAACATTCCACAGGAAGGCAGGTTCTTGCAAGTAAGTCGACTGGTCATGTTGCGGTGCTATCAGGCTCGAAGCGATTCCGTTAGGGAGTAGAGATGGCTGTGGAGATTGACCATTACTTTGTTGCTGAATATGAGGTAATGAAGAATAGGCTTGCCCATTGGAATTTGAGGATTGAAGGTTACTCGGTGGATACATATCAACCAGAGCGAGAATATTCTGCTGGGATGCAGCTGGGCTCGTCGGCTGAGGATCCGACAAAGGAACAAGTGCCAGAGAGTTTGCTGCCGGCGAGTTGAAATCATCTCCGCTCAAAAGATCAACTTTTGCTGTGGTTGTCAGTTGTCCATTAGTTGCCGGAGGAGCAGCGGCCGTGAGTAGCAACTGTCCCTCTAAACTAGTTTCAGACGTCGATCTGAGAGTGATGTTGTACAGCCAATTCAAGCACAAACAAGTTGAGAAATATTGATATCAGTATATTTCATGAACAGGAATTACCCATTTTCTGATTGTGTATCACCAGTGTCAATGAGGGGAGCATCAATGTTGACCAAGGCTCGAGCAGGTTTGGATTTTTTGGTCTCGGGTTGAAGAACAGGGATAGAGCCGGAAGAAATTGATTCGTGTCTAGCCAAAATACGTTGCAATTCATCATTCAGAGCCAGTCCTTGACATAACAGTGATTCATCCCTACATCACATAAAAATGGAAAGGGCCACTTAACGGATAAAATGAAGAGTAGAGAATAGACATGAAACGCAGGATGGTGGCGAGCCCTTACGTCGTTGAGTTAACAAGATGTACCACTCTAAGCTTATACGCACTGCACTTTTTCACCAGATCAATAATGATATCTTGCTTTACTTCCTGCCACCAAGAAAACACAGTTTTAAAATAGTCTGGGTAGCGGCTAATCCCGAAAAGTATATACAGCCAATTTTAACTTAGGCTATGCCTTTAATGGATAGAAACTTCAACATTCTGTCATCGTAATACCTCTTTGTTATCAGGACCTATAGCATTCAGCATCTCGGCAAGGACATCCATAACACCACGTGCATTTTCCATTACTGTCGGGCTAACACAGAAAGATCTATCATCAAGGATCATTTCATTCTTAGTAAAGCATTGTTAACAAAATTTATTACCTTAGAATGTATCCGGTTTCAATTCTAAAGAAATCAAATAAAGCTACCGGGTATTTAATGATTAGTTAAAAGGGGTTGGTTCCAGTGAGAACTTTTTTAAATGATAACTTTGAGAACTGAAAATCATACGAGTTCTCTGATGCGTCACAAAACATATCAGGTCATGATATTGGGTCAGGAAAATCAACGAACTGATATTGAGTCAAAAAACTGGTGCGTATTGTGATGTCCACTGATATTCATGTATTTGCGGACTGATATAGTTTCATGTTCCGACTTTAAGAAAAGTATTGAAATGACCCATCTCCGTAGTTAATATGTACAATTCATAACATAGTGAGAACTTAAGAGAAATGCACCTCAATGTTGGAAATTCAGATTCAACGGATGAATCAGCAGGAGGCAGTCTAGACTCAGAATCACCGAGATTTTGTGGGTAAGATGGTGATGCTGAAACAGGTTTTGATGCCTCGGAAATTCGGGGGAAAGCTGCTCCAGCGCGCTGACAAAAATGCCACAGGAAGCAGAAATAAGCGACATCTAGATATGTTGAACATGAAAAAATGCAAACCAGCAAATAATGTATATACTAACCAGCAACTCCTGATAAGCTGCAAAGTATTGGGTATATCTTGCCCTTGGCCCTCCAAAGGCATCTTGCCAAGTATTTATCAATATTAATATCTTCTCTTTCACACGAATATCCGGCTGCAACGATAAAGTTTGCGTCGTTAGAAATTCAGGTAAATATTTGGAAACAGGATCTAATTGGTGCCACAATTGTGATTAGACTACCTTCTTCTTTGCAATTTTCACCATCTCACGCGGCAACTCCCTCTCAGCAACAAGCACGTGGACAATATCACCACAGTTCTTCACAATGGTCTCCAATAGCTAGAACACAAAACAAACCCTGATTTAACATTTCATGAGGTGCAGAAAATCGGTTACATTTCCTATGAAGGTCTTTAGTTGCGGACATTCGTCCAACGCTTCACGTTATAGAGTGGGAACTGCTAAATTTCATTAAAGGAACGCTGAATAGAAATCGAAATGTGAGTTGTTCGAATCAAGTTTATTGTTACTACAGGACCAGCAAAATGTTTATGCACAAAATATCACACTTACGGTCAGGGCAAGGAGCTGGACTTTGGGCCGTCTGCTACGTATGCGATTCTTTATACCTTTTACAACATCTTTTGCTTGTCTAATACAAACAAGAGAGACCATTAGCTCACAGAAGGTATGTGCTATGCTTTCTCGAGATAAACAACCATAATGCAGATACGAATTTCCAACATTCCGTATGAATGAAAGAAGCTAATTAGTCCGATTAACATGGAGATATAAATCATCCCATAGGTTACTCCTTCCAACAAAATTACCTCATACCTCAGTTTTCCTTACACACTTTGTGATACACAAACCACTAAAGGCATCATAAATTTTACTCCTTCTGTCGCCGAAAATAAGCCTCATTATTTCATTTTTGTCCATCTGCCAAAATTAGTTCTCTATTGTATCTTTTTTTTTTCTCTTTCACTTTCCTACTTTACCGATAGCACGTTAAAACCAGTGTCCTCAACAACTGAGACTATTTTTCTTGAACGAATTGAGTATAAACTTATCATTAAAAGGAAATATTGTCACTTAATCATCTATCCTCATCAATCTGATACAAAATAAACTGCTGCATAACATGATATTGTATGCTAATAAACAGTTAACAATATGTTCAAACTGCAGCTCAAGTCAGTGACATCCTAAAATTATCAACTAGATCGTCATGATCACAACATCAAAGCACTTCTTCAGCTCACCGACATTCCAAACTACCATTGATCATTCCAATCACAATAATCATTAACCAGTTAACTACATAAATAAAAAAAATAAAATCAAATGCAAACTAAAAAGCATAGTGTAAAAAAAGAGGAAATGCAAGCAATCATCAAACAAAATAAAAGATTAAAAAAAACTTGCAACTTGAGAGAGAATTAATTACGCGGGATCCGAGTTGCACATATCGCAGATCTCGATATTCCTCGCCCAATCTGGACCAATCAGCATATCGCTTGTAGCTCTTTGCACCATTGCATTCACCATTTTCGCTCTCTCGCCGGATAAAAATCAGTGATCGAAACCAGAGCCGCCGCAACGCCGCGGGGGAACCAATCAGGAAATTCCGGCGAGATTAGCTAAATTATTTCTTTTGTCGGGAGGAAAATAAGTAGTACTAGAATTTTTTTAATATATTTGTATATATAAAAGTGAAGCTTTTAATGTTTTCGCTGTGCTTTTATTATTTTCTGCAATGATTATTAATTAATAAACATTGCCAAATGGATAGTTGGATTGTTGAAATGTCGGTGTACTATTATAGTGTATGTTAATTTATTACCGAATTTATTATTGAAAACAACATTTCATGGTAATTAGAGATTATATTTCAATGCACAAATAGCATTCAAGTTAAAGGTGTCAAACGAGGGAAATTTTAATTATTTTTAATATTTGACATTATAATATAGTACTTTATTATATTTATTAGTACCAAATAAATATTATTATATTTATAATTAACTAAATTTAATTATAATGTACAACTAACTAAAATTTAAAATTTTAGTTTACATGTATCTTTAATAGTATATATTATATATTCCATAGAATTATAATGTAGTAATATTCTATGCATATTATAGTCGTATTTAATTTCTTTATCATTTATTATATTATAATTATATTTTATTTATAATACACAATGAATTATATCTATAATTTATTAGTATATTTTACTTATATTTTAAATTTTGTATATGATTGGTTCGATCATTTATACTGTTAACTAGGAGTAATAGATTTGTCAATTTACTTACCAGGCTGAATGTATAATGATGTCTAATCATTTAATCTTCGTAACTAAAAACACATTGTCATAGAAATATATCTATAAAAAGTATAAATATAAACCAAAGACAAGAAACAAAATACTAGATTCCATGATTTGATCATCAATTCATAATTTGATTTCTATGAGAAAACTAGTCAAACACTAAAAATTTAATAAAAACTCATGGTTATACTCAATTGTCCATTGTTGTCGGTCTCATCCGTGCGTACTGCTGCTTCTCTTGTGTTTTTAAGTAATTTTCATATTCGTAAAAAAGATCACAATTGCTTAATAATTTTTCGTTAAGAGATGGTTTAATTGTTAATGTCTCACCCAACTGATCGAAATTAGTCAACCAATCGGATAGAGGTTATTACATAAATCTGCAGATTATTTCATCAAATTGCATGGAATTTGGTAACAATCTCACGCAGCCGCATGAATGCTCATCACTCATCACACATCAAAATTTGCTCTTTCTTGTTACTACAATTTTGTCGTATTTATTTATAGTACGATCATACAAAATTAATTGACCTAAGATTTGGGGAAGAAAGCTTTTTTTCCCTACAGAAATATTACCATGTTTGGTGAATAACACAGCTGATTGAATTAACGGGAAAAGCATGCTTAGATTGTGGAAATGGTACCAGAATTGTTTAGCGATTCATCCAGGTGATCAGCTCCGGCTTCATTTGGGGGTTGGGCGATATTGCAGCTCAAGCAGTCACTCACTCCAACGCCATGCCGCAAAAGCACGTGCGTCGTCATTCTTATTGTTATTGTTCTGTTTTGATGATTTAAATTGCTCGTTTTCATTTGAATTTCGCCTGCATTTTCAGGATTTGTCAATCATGCTCTTTATGGTATGCTGCTGAAGCTTGAATTCGTACATTGTGAAATGCCTTTGCTAGTAATTTGATCGGATATGAATACATGTTCTTGTGCATCTCATGACAATTGATGATTCAGTATTTATGATGCTTGCAAGAATATATGTATTGTGATGGAATACTCCTCTTCATAAATGGCCTCTTTCTTCATAAATGGCCTCTTTCTTCCTATTGCTTCTAAAATACAATAGGTGGAGCAGCCTTGCGAATTCGGGTTTTTGTTTTATGTTTGATGATCCTTGCTCACTTCTCCAGGAAGAACATAAAGAGTTGGAGACGAGTAGCAACCACGACTATGTTTGGTCTTGGATTTGTTGGTCCCGTTGGCCACTATTGGTCGGTATCTTACCTTACCCATTTCTGTTCTAGGAAAATTGTGACCTAACTATTGCCATATTTGTTTCTATTGCATTCAAGTTCCAACTAGAGCGATGGTTGAAATCTAGGCTCTCTTTCAAGGAAGAAGGTCAAGGCGGCTGATTTCTTTCGTCCTTTATACAGCTTCTCCTCGAGCTTTCTACCAATGCACCATTTTTGTTGATGGAAATTGAGCATTAATCCAGTTAGAACAACACCTTTTAATGGCGGCTCGTGTATTTGAAGTGGGCATTCATAAAAAAGATTGTCCCCTCCAACATGAAGACGATGTCCAAGAGTTTAGTTCCCTGTCTATTCTTGTTATTTCATTTTTCTTTTATATTTTTTTCGTTTTTCCTCATAATTAATTGTTAAACATGGTAAGGAAAGATTTGGAATTGAGATGAATTCATGTTTTTTTTTTCCTTTCAATTTCCTGCTACATTATTTCCAGAAATGGGATTTACTTCATTTCAATCTCCTAAGTTGCTAGAAAAATGAAAAACTAACTCAGTCCAATAGCAAATTAGTTTTGTACACAAATCAAATTTTACAAGACAAAAAAAGAAACTAAAATGGTCGATTTAAAGCCTAAGCAGAACCGAATCGGAGAATGCCTGTGATGTTGCGTGGCCATCAATTTTGATCTTTAGTTGCACTTTACACGACGATGAGTTGATGACAGTCCACGAGATAAGCAAACGAACCCTCTGCCTCCTGTGCGAAGAAAAAAAAGTTGAAATTGGGGGGCTTGGTCGCCTGATGCTATGCAGTTGATGGAGTGGCCTTGCATATGCTGAGGGGGCGGCCTGGGGATTCGTCATTCCTGAACGAAATACAATGAAAGGGTGCCGTCTAAGATCCTCATGTCGTAAACACTGCAATCGGATATTATGAAGGAATGTAAGAAGAGAGGATGTTCATGAAATGCTCGTTTCAAACCCGTGATGAACATTACTTTTGCCGTGGCAGTCAGTAGTAAATTTGTATGCAATTAATCGAAAAAAATCAAAATTTTTAGAGTGAATGATACCTGATCTTTCACTTTCACACATAAATGGTACATGATCTTTATTATAGTAGTTATATTATTTTTGGTACCACAAGACAAAAATAACCTTAGGTACTAAACATGTTATTTTTTTGTTATAGAAGATATTTTTGGTAATTTCAATTAAATAGAATTAAATATGTGATTTTTTTTCTACCTTTCTTATTTCTTTTTTTCTTCTTTAGTTTATTCTTCTTTCTTTTTTCTTCATTGTCTTCTTTCTTTTTAGTAGTATTTTATAATTTTATCTTCACTTCTTCTTTCTTTTTTCTCCTTAGTTTACGTTTCCTCTTTTTTCTTTTCTCTTCTTTTTCTTCTTTCTTTTTTAGTGTTTTATACATACATCTAATTGCATTCATAATATAAATCAATAACAAAACACCTAATTAAATTAATTATTTAAAATAATTAAATCAATTGAATATTTTTAATTAAATTATTTATACTCATTTTAGGGTTGAAACACCTAACTAAAAATATTCTAACTCTTTATCATTATGAATACAATTCACAATTTTAAATTTTAATTAAGAGTATATAGATTAGTTATTAATTTGATATAAAATAATAATTAATATTTATTAATTACTACTACTTTTTTACTATTATAACAATAATATTATTATAATAATTAAATATAATTATAACTATAATTATGGTTAAGTATATTTAAATGATATTAAAAAATAAATTAATTATTAATCTATAACATCAAAATAATAATATTAATATTGATTAATAATAATAGTACAAAGAGTGAGTAGAATGAGAGAAAATACTATAATATCACTTTTGGTACTAGTTTTGTCAATGCTCAAAATATCCTTTATGACACAAATGGAAAAATGAATTTGTTTAGAGGGTATTTTGGGTGATAATTGCATCAGGTACCAAAAATGTGATTTACAGGTACCAAAAACGATATAAAATAAAGATCATGTACCATTTATGTGCGAAAATGAAAGATCAGGTACCATTTACGTACTTCACTCAAATTTTTAAGTAGTTCCTCCACCAATAACTCAACCAGTTTTATAAATACAATTTGCAGTAATTTATTGACATTTTTGGTAATTAATTTATGTAGACTAGCAGAATTAATAATAGCTAAATGTATAAAAGTAATCTAAACTCTAAAGTAAATAACAAGTCCTATAATAAAAAAGAAAATAAATTATAAACTAAAATAAGATTGAGACTTCATCCTTCCTACCTAAATTTCTGAAAGAAAACTTAGAGATATAGTAGTAACAATCATCATAGCTGAACAACCAATTAATAATAGCTACATAAGTAAATTTTCAAGTCCTGTGATAAGAAACAAAATACTCCCCAGGCCTAAAACACAGCAGTGCTGCAGTGTGATTTGGACAAAGAGATTAGGAAAGAAAAAGAGAAATTCCAACCCAAGTCTTCTTCTTCATCAAGCTCCATGGTTTCAAGGGTTTCATCAACATTTATCTTTGTTCTTAGTCTGATCATGTTAGGCTAAGAATATTTTGTTGCTAGGCTAAGAATATTTTGTTGCTCCAAACATGTTGTTAGACAAATTAATTTCATGATTTTTCCTATGTTCATTTCTATCTTGTGTTCATTGAATGAAATCATTACTTAAGATGCATCTTTAGTGATAATTCCTTAATCTTAATTTAATGCTTCTTTAGCTTGAATTAAGATAGATTTTGGTAGTAATGATTTATCAATTAGAATTGTTTTGATGACAAATTGATAATGGATGTTGGTCTTAATTGAAACCGTTCTTTGAATCCCACGCTTCCGTATGATTTTTAGAATTGTGGAAATTGATTCTAAGAATATGTGTTTTTTTAACAGTATGCGGCGCGATTTGGGGTTGGGAGACATGGCGAAGCGTGGCGACGAGGGGACTACCGGCGGGGACGACGAAGGTACTGGCGGCGAGGAATCCGAGGAGTGAGACCGCGGTTTTTTTAACTATGTAATTTTTTTTTAATAATTATGTATGTTTTTTTTGTACTATGCATATTTTTTTTAAATAAAGTGCTTGCAATTTCTCCATATTTATGTCGTAATTTTAATTCTGTAAATTGTTTAATTCTGTAAATTGTTTAATTTGGTGAATTTGTGAATTTTTATTATTGTGGGAAGTTCGTCGGGATGTCATTGGGATGTCCGCCACTGTGCAGTGGGATGTCCTTATGACGTGACAGTGCAGTGGGAAATTCTTATGACGTGGCAGGAGGTGTTTTTGGAAAGTCCGCAGGAATGTCCGCCGGGACATCCGCACCACTGCGGATGCCTAAAGTTATTGGAAAAAAAAAACTCAGTACAATAGCAAATTAGTGGAAGCAGAACAGACAATAAGACAACATTTTGTACACAAATCAAATTTTACAAGACTTTTTCCACTGTTCATCGATTTCCAGACAAAAATGAAACTAAAACCCGGCAATGTAAACTCTAAGCAGAGCCGAATTTAGACAGGGCAGACTGGAACAGCTCGGAGAACGCCTGTGATGTCGCCTGGTCATCGGTTTTGATCTTTAGTTGCACTTTACACGACGATGAGTTGATGACACACTCCACGAGATAAGCAGACGAACCCTCTGCCTTCTGTGCAAAGAAAAAGAACTTGAAATTGGGGGCTTGGCCGCCTGATGCTATGCAGTTGATGGAGTGGCCTTGCATATGCTGAGGGAGGGCATGAGGATTCGTCATTCCCGCCACTCCTTGTGGATCTATAGAGGTTTCCTGAACGAAATACAACAAAAGGGTGTCGTCTAAGATCCTCAAGTAGTAAAAACTGCAATTGGATATTCCGAAGGAATGTAACAAGAGAGGATGCTCATGGATTGCTCGTTTCAAGTCCGTGTTGAGCATTAATTGTGCCCGGGCTGTCAATTTTTGACTTAAACCTGTTAATAACCCACAACCAAACTTCTATACCCTAATCACAAGCTTATTAGTAAATAGGCAGCTATGGAAGTTCATAAACCTGGGATAAAGATACTGGTAGTTGGCGCCATTTCTGCTGAAATGCATTCGGGTCTATGGCAGCTTTGGCGTTAAGCAGCAACACAGGAGGAGCAGAACTGGGTGCGGCTGGCATTCCAAGACCGAGTAGATCGTCAATGGCAAAGCCAGAAGGTGGATGTAGTGTAGATGGTTGGTCTATCGATACGAGGTCAAAGTTGCCCTGAGAAGCACCAGCTGTTGTCGAGGCATCGTAAGAAGGGGCACTGTATGCAGAACCATTGTTTCCATAACCATGACTCTCTTCCTTCTCAGAAGTACCCAATAACAAGTCCTTGTCATTTGCCTCAACTCTCTGAGCCGCAACTGCACCATCTGAGGGCTCGGTGCCAATAGATAGAGTACCGAGTTCCTCTGAGAAAGCAAATGGGCCTCTGTGTTCCTTGTCAGTGAACATGTAGGATGGCTGAAAAATATGTCACTTCATTAGTTAATATGAACTGGCTCGATACATGCTACGTTTATGTGTATATACACAGATTGATAATGTAAGCATTTGGGCATCGACTCAAACCAGAAATACCTTTTGGTACACAACAGATAGACTGTTGAATTCATCGAAGATGCGATCTTTCATTTCACTACTCTGTGTATCTGCAAAGACTGAAACAGCTTGTTTTGGAGGGTTTACAATGCGCTCAGCAACAGAAACATCATACTTTAGAAGCCTATAGTACAATAGAGCTCGATCGTGAACATCCTGCAGTTAACGAGGATTTAGCAAGCATTCTAGCATCAACAAAAGGATCGTAAGCTTGAGTTAAACCTGATGAAAATCAGCAACACCAGCTGCTAGAGCATCCCCTAGTGCCTTTTGAGTCTCTGGTGCTCTTCTCAAGAAGCACTTCATTACTGCTGTAAGAAGATGTAGACGAACCTGCGTATATCGTATAAAAGTTAATTACTAGAACATAAGCTAAGAACTATGAATTCACCCATTACCGCCAAGCAAATTAATCTATAATTGCATTTAGATTTTTTCTTAGTTTTGTCCTAAAAGCATAAAATTTTCAGGATGACATCTGTAATTACAGTTTATACTAGAAATAAGAACCTAAAAGCAACGTTTGAAGCAGGCAATATTTAGGAACTAAATGAAAAATGACGACAAAAGCAGAAAGAAAGTGATTTCCAGTAACCTCGGCAGAGTTCTCCTCGTCCCAGTTCTCAACAAGGCCCTCCAGAATATAAGGACTATCTTGCATATCTTGAGCATATTCTCCGAGCATCCAAATGAGAGCAGCTTTGGCTTTTGGTTCCTGAACATTTTTACTACTGATATTCCCAACAACTGCTATGCAGTCATGGCTCCACTGCGGATATTTTCTAAGCAGGTCTTTAACAAGAACCTAGAAACAGAACATGTTTACCACAAGCTTCTCCATGGTGACATAATTCAAGGAATTGGCTACGGTACATCTCAAGATCGGCACACCGGTGTAGCCTAGAAAAGAAACTAGATACTTACAAGAGTTTCAGCAGTCACATGCTCCTTTTCCATTTCCAAGAACTGGAGCAGTCGGTCAACTATGGCATTCACATCATATTGTTGCAAAGCAATTTTACCCACAGCTCGAATTGATTCCCTTGCCATTGGAATATCAACATTGGCAACATATTCACAAAGTTCGGTCACTGGAATAGAACCAAAGATTGGCGATGAGCAGTGACTAGAGTATATAGGGAAAACCGACTATGTTAAATTTCATAGCAAAGGCTTATGCATGCATACAGAATGAAATTCACCTATCTCATACGTATTGCTCTCATTTGCCACAGCAGTTAACATATCAAGCTTTAACTTTTTGACATAAAACGGCTCATTATACTGGCAGTAGAAGTGCTTGTAGTCCGAAGAGAAAATGTATGGCGCACGCATCACAAGTAAATGAAGGTGGCTAAGGACTGCATACGATTGTTCGGGACTTCCTGAGCTTACCAAAGTGAGCAGAGGAGCTTTAATTCGCTCATAGACCTGCAGGATGTATCAGCAGTTTTGTATCAGACGATATTAATAAAACTTTACATATGAGGTACTAAAAGTCATGCTAATGTTCACCAATATTCATGAAGCTATGGATAATAATATATATCGATAAAGTACCTGTTGGTGAACATCGGTCATGGATAGCGTCATATGTAAAAAGACCTTAATAGTGGCCAAGACGACTGCACCATTTGCATGTTGAAGTCTATCTTCAAGAAGATTCATTATATCAAAGATTTCTTCACTATCCACAGGGACATACTTAGAAACCAACTCTAAGACAATACACTGTGCCCATTCACTGAACTCTTTCATCCTGAATACGTAGGAAGCCAAGTTAGGGCGTTTTACAAGATAGATAAATGATTTCAAGATAGAAAACTTTGCAAACTCGATACCTATTTAAAAAGTAATATACAACTGGCTTGCTAAGCAACATTTCTCTCTCTCTTGCTGCTTCCTCGGATGTGCTTGCTTCGAGACTCCAGATCTCTTGCAGCGAAGTTAAACAGTTTGCAACAACCTGTTTAAACAAGTTCAAAATTAGAGGTAGATGACTGAAATCGTCAGTCCGATGACTTGTACTAGCCAGCATCCGAGCCAAGCTCAACTTTTGTGTAAGAAGTCATACATTTTGTTATGTCATGAAATCAACAATCTTTATAATGAGATGTGATATTTTAAGATTAAAGGTTACATCTATAACTAAGGATCAAGGTAATGGAATTAAGGGTGCATAGCCTGACCTGTGCATCTTTGTCTTTGAGCATTAATTGCTTCAACAGAGGCGGAAAATCAGCATCCAAGCATGTTGACGCCGATAGGTGGTACAGCTTGAGCACACCGACAGCTGCAACCATCCTCACGTAGCTATTCCCGTCTTTTAGCCCATTACCCAATGGCCCCACCAAGTACTCCACCAAATTCGCCACACCAAGTGAGCACAAACTCCTCAGAGCCAACCCCCGAATCATGGGGTCCTCATCCTTGCAATCTCTTTGAAGAAAGTTAATAGTCAAAAGCGCAAGATCCGGATTGTGCTTTGCGTAGTTTCCAACATACAAATAACACATCTTTTTCAGCACAATGTCAGAGGTAGCCGAGCACATAACCATTTCACTAAAAACTGAAGATACATCGATCCCAATAGTCATGTACGATATAACCTTCTTGAACAACTCTCTCTTCGTGTCATCGGTTCCAGGAGCTCGGCTACCTGCCAACTGCCGTAGCTGCGTTTTAAGATCCGAAACCTCACCCTTTCTGATAAAAGCAGATAACAAGAATCAGATGAACTGCAATTTACTCTTCAATATAATCCAGCAAAAGACTATTTCCCTTCATTTCAATTCAGCAAAAATTAATTCCCCAAGAATCACAATTTCCTCCCTAAACACACACACACACACAAGAGCCACATAAGACCTCTAGAAAAAGTGGCGCTAAATCTAGCTGTGAGCATGACCCATTCTCATTAAATGATACAGCAATCAAGCATCTTAAATTCACCGATAGTCAGAAAAAAATAACTCATTAGTTTTTCACTTCACTTCTTTTTCAAAACGAATGGATCAAAATGAAGCATTTTTCATATAAATACTCAGACCATTCCCCAAGAACAATTATCAACACACTAATTCACTCTCTCAACACTATAAATTATGGAATCAGGAGATTACCCGGACGGCTGCGATGGAGAAGGGGATCGATGAGATTGAACTGGAGGTGCCATGGATGATTCTGATTTCTTCAAATTCACGTCGCAATTCGCCCTAATCTGAGATTTAGGTAAGACTCACTGCGATTTGAGTAGAAAAACTAGATCTTGTTGAATCAGAAGAAGATAGTTTGATCTCTGTGTCTTCCTATTTTTATTTATTTATTTATTTATTTATTTATTTTCGATAGACGGGCGGAGTGTTCCAAAATTCTTTAAATCCGTCATAAAAAAATACTTTAGTCTATGTCTTCAAATTTCTACTATAAGATTAATAATGCATAAATGAGTCTCATTATTCACAAATCCAATCTTAAAGATCGAACTAGAGGCCAAATTAGGGCCTTCAGATTTAGTTTTTAATGAATGAGATGAGATGATGTAGTGAAAATTTCCGTCTTCATTAGGTAGCCAAATTACTCCAACCGAGAATATTTTTGTCAAATTACATTTATAGTGTATTACTTCATTCCAATAGTTAATTACTTTATTCCAGTAGATTATTACTTCATTCCACTTTGAATTTGAATTTATTTAACATTTTTACAAAATTTAAAGTTAATAGACTGTGTGAAGTGTTTTCAAAATGAAGTATTTATTATTTATTATGATGTATGTCAATGTTGATGAAGTTATAACCTCATTTAATAAGGTAATGGTCTGAAGTAATAGCCCAATTGAAGTTCAACGAAGTAAAATCCTATTATGATGAAGTGGTATACTTGTTGAATGAAGTAAATGCAAATATGAATGAAGTAGTGATCACTCTTCCTCATATGCTCAATAATCCCTTGAAGTAATAACCTAGTCGAATGAAGTGATAAAACTATTTGAATGAAGTAATAAAATAGAATAAAATGAAGTAGTGATCTAGTCAAATAAAGTAATATAGATAGTTAAGTAATGAAGTAGTAATAATCTAGGTGAATGAAGTAATAATGTAACTGAATGAAGTAATAGTCTAGTTGAATGAAGTAATATAGAAATCTAAATAACGATGATTTTTATACTTTTTCTTCTCAAAATTCGTAGCCAATAACAATACAAATTGAATAAAATAAAAAAAAGGAGAGTGTGCTTAGTTGCTTAGACCATCAGCAGTGGGGCGCCCTAAGGCGCGCCCTATGCCGCGCCACGTCAGCATTTTTATCCTCCTCCTTTTCCACCTGCAGTGGGGCGCCCTAAGGCGCGCCACATCATCAATTTTGTAATATTTACAAAATACATACGAATTAAAAAAAACTAAAATACATTTAAAATACGAATTTTAAAAACTTCATTCATTTAATAAAAATTAATACATTACAATGCGAAATAATAAAAAACGCAAACTCAGCGACGGCGGTTACGAGCCCACACTTCTTCAATCATGTCGCTCATGAGCTGCGCATGCTCCTGTTGGTTGCGCATTGAGGCCTGCCTAGATAAAACCTCATCGAAACCTAACGGTAACCCTCTATCGGGTGTCTCGGTCGATGTGCCAGCAGAGCTAGATGCACGGTCGTCGTCATTCCAATCGGTGATGCTTCCGCCTTCACTCTCGACTATCATGTTGTGCATGATTATGCACGCATATATGACATCGACGATGACTTCCTTGTACCAGAAACGAGCAGGCCCTTTCACAATTGCCCAGCGTGATTGGAGCACCCCAAATGCCCACTCTACATCCTTCCGCGCCACCTCTTGCTTTTGCGCAAATAAAACCCTCTTCTCGCCAATCGGGCAGCTGACCGTCTTTAGGAAAACTGGCCACCGTGGGTAGATGTCGTCGGCCAAGTAGTACCCCATATGGTATTGGCGTCTGTTGGCAGTGAACTCTATGGCCGGGCCGTTGCCGTTACATTGGTCGGTGAAGAGGGTGGATGAGTTGAGGACGTTGATGTCGTTGTTCGACCCGGCTACGCCGAAGGTAGCATGCCAGATCCAAAGCCGATAGTCAGCGACGGCTTCGAGGATCATCGTCGGGTGGCTGCCCTTGTATCCACTTGTGAATTGGCCTCTCCACGCCGTCGGACAGTTCTTCCACTGCCAGTGCATACAGTCGATGCTCCCGAGCATCCCAAGAAACCCGTGCGCCCTCTCGTGCATCTGCATCAGACCCTGGCAATCAGTGGCTGTCGGCTTGCGCAAATATGTGTCGCCATAGGCCTCTACTATCCCCCGACAAAAGTACTTCAGACACTCTCGGCCTGTAGTCTCCCTACAGTGGAGGTACTCGTCAAAAAGGTCCGCCGTGGTGCCGTATGCCAACTGACGAATAGCAGTCGTGCACTTTTGCAATGGTGTAAGGCCGGGTTTCCCGATGCCGTCATCCCGAAACGTGAAGTAATCTTCACGTGAAGACAATGTACGAACAATGCTGAGAAAAAGGTACCTCGACATTCGAAACCGGCGGCGGAACACAGTCGGGCCCCAACGTGGTTGATCGGCAAAATAGTCTTCAACCAGACGCCTGTGAGCTTCCTCGTGGTTGCGTCGGACATACGTCCTATGTCGAATAGGACGATGGACTTGCTCAGCCGCCGCCTTCTCGCGCTGCATTTGTGAATAGCATGCCGCCATGGCTTTTCAACGGCTGCATCTAATGCTTCGTCAATCGAACGACCGGAATCAGACGAACTAGAACTATTGGTGTCTTCGCCGGGATTCATTTTCGTTGGATGTTGAGAGAGAATATGTTGAGAGATAGTCGATATGTTCGTATGCACAGCTGAATGAGAAACGAGATTTATATAAAAAAACGAAACCGCGTGCCATCGTCCGCGGTTTAAGTCGCGCCCGAAGCATAGGCCGCGACTATCGTCCGCAGCCTATGCCACACACCCACAGTGGGGGCGGACGATGCGCGCCATCGGGCGTGCCATCGTCCGCCCATTGCGGATGGCCTTATAGATTCAAATTACCAAACAGAGGATCCCACACGCTCAACTTCAACTTCTAATATCAATTTCAATATTATAATGGCCACTGATGCCTTACAACACCATAAAAAAAACACAATTTACACGTAGAGTCATATCTAATACAAACCTACAAGAATTACTATTCATCTCCACGCAGAAGCTGTAGCTATATTCTCCGAGCTCCGCATCATCGCCGAGCTCCGCAGTTCTGTAATTGGAGCTATATTCTCTCAACATGTCCCTCACCGGCCATCTTCAGTCGCATCATCCACTTACCGAACACCTCGTGCCTTTCCACCCTCTCAACCCCCTCACAGGCTATTATGTTGACGCTGTCTGTCGTCCCTTCAGGTCCAGCCGCCGTCGAGACTCATGCTACGCTTTGTCACACGCCACCAGCGTCGTAGCACTGCCGGACGTCGTTCGCCGTGATGCAGCGCTGCTGTTCGCCTCTATCCCGCAGCCGTCTGCTGTTGTCCGCCGAGCCATTCGTCACTCCCACCGCTCGGGCATCCCTCCATCGCTAGCTGTCAGCAGCCGTCGCTGCACCGGCATGGGGCGAGATGAGAGTTTGGAGTCGTTCTCGCTGTGGCTGGGGAAGAGCTCATGAACAAAATGAATTTTTCCAATTTTACCATTTTTATATGAATCAAGCAATGAAATTTGGTAATTTTTGGATGAATTATTATGACCAAAAGATTATAAAAATGTATCTATCATCTCTAGTTCGTCTTTAAAATTGGTTCGACATTGATCATAACTCAAATTTATTAATTATTTAGATATTCATGATATCTCCATAATAAGTACTTCGTCTAACTCAAGTTAATGGCTTTGTATTCTATTTTCTTGGCGGCCGAATCAATTGATTCATTCATTTTTTGAATAATATAATTATTACTATATTTTACTTTGGTATTTCTTATCTCATAGTAATACTTTATTTTATCTTATAATATTCATTTTATTTTATTTTTTCTTATCTTTTCTTCTTTAATCGATCCTCTATATTATTGTAATCTCATTTAACTTAATAGACATTTTTTTATTAATTCATATGCCATGTGAAACATCTCTGATAAATCAGGATAAACAGTGGCGTATCCAGGATATTTGATTCGGGAGTGCGGAATACATGACCAATAATTATGTAACTCATTAAATTAAGATAAAGAAAGAGAAATGGAACATAAAAAAATAAATAATGAACCAAAACTTGAGAGTGGTAGGACTTGATATTTGGCCTACCAAGTGAAAATGTTTTTGCTCTGCCCCTGATCTCTTGCAATTTTAGTTACTTATACCTCAATGCTAGTGTTAAGTACGAAGTTTTTGGGTTACAACTGTACCCCCAAATTACCCCCTGTATACGCCACTGAGGATAAAGAAAGTGGAGTATAAAATTATCTAAATAGTACGCTCGATTATTATATTTTTATCATTTGTGTTTGGATATATATTTACAATAAGCCATTTCCTGAAAATTATGATAATAATATTAAAATTATTTCCTTTCAGTCCAAAGTCATGGTTTTTTAGTTGACCATTTTATTTTGATAATTATTAGTGTGTTTTATTTTTGTTTCATTAATATTTAATTATTTAAACTAGGAGATTTTAAATTACACAAAAGGCCCATAAATATTCGAACCCCATTCCAAATGGGCTAAATCAATTGGGCCTATCTGAATTTAATTCAACATCTCCCCTAAAAACAATTAAATTACCAATTCCATTACGTAACTCAAAAATATCATTCCCATAATCACATAATGATACATTTATTTTCAATCTTGCACGTCATTCCACTTTGGCAAATCTTTATAATCTATTGTATAATCTCTCAGTGTGTCTGTGTGTGATAAAATTCCCATAATCCTCTCAACATCTTTAAATTACCATAATCTAACTAAAAAAATAATTCCCACATCATTTCACTTTGGCAAATCTATTATAATCCCTAAATGTGTGTGATTAAAAGTGCAAAAAATAAAAAATAAAGAATAAAGAATTGATGCATTGAAAAAAAAGGCAATAATTCTATAACCAGCCATTACATATGTGTTAGCTAAAATGAGATGAACAACACAACGCATGACTATATCTTAATGGCAATTTGTCGGAAGAATCATTAAATTTGGTTAAATATTAGTAAGTCATGCGAGTTTTAATAATAGTTGATTATATCATAACTTTCACAATGTTGTTAATCGTCTCATGTCAAATGTATCAGACATTCCCGTTTCTTATTTTTATGACTTGGCGATGATGTGCATTACAAACATGATGCGACATCGTCTACTTGGTAATTACATATCCCAAAAAAATGTTTTCATGCAGAAAATATAACGTGTTGACCTGATTATCTGTTTGTAATTTAGGGGGTTTAACTTCTTTTTCCTTCACACAAAGAACTGCACTCTTCTCGAAAAAAACTACTCACTCCTCCGTTCCGCGGTAGTTGAGTCATTTCATTTTCTACACTCGTTTTAAAAAAATTATAATAAATAGTTAAAATGGAGAGAAAGTAAATTAAGTGACAAAATAAGATAGATAAGAGTCTTATCTACATTAGGCCATCCGCAACGCTATCTCTTACCCGTCTCTTAACCGTCTCATCTCTTAACTATTTATGGCCCCACTGTACTTTCCACTCCATCTCTTAACTAAGAGATAGCACCTGCAACCCTCCATCTCTTACCCGTCTCTTAACCATCTCATCCATTAACTATTCATTCAATTTCATTTTTTATTTTTATTTCCAACAAATTCAATTAATAAAAACACACTTCATTAAATAAAATAAAATTACAACTTAAAATCCTTAAAAAAAATACATAATTAAAAATACTCCGCCGGCGAATCATCCCCCGAAGGCGGTGGCGGTGCACCGAATGGAGGCGGAATACCAACTTGTCCCGCCAGATACACAATGCCGGCATGGTGGGCTTGATATTGGGCGGGCGTCATCCAGGAAGTGTCCGCCATCGTGGCGGTGAAGTACATGGACATTAGGGATGAGGGCGGCCCTTGGGAACCCCGCTAGCCCACCTTTCGACGTCTTTGACGGCCTCCCAAACATCGACATGTTTGAATTCTTTGCTGTTGTCGTCGAAATAGACTCGCAAAGACGATCTCAGAATGCCGGCTCTAGTGGCTCCGCCTTGGTAATGAACCGCTTCATTCTTGTAGATGATGCAGAATTTTTTGACCTCTCTGTCGACTCGGTCAAAATGACTTCGGAGCATCTTCAATGTGCGGCGGCGGGACCCCTTCGGCTTAATCTCGTTGTAGGCCTCGGTGACCTTTTCCAAAAAGCACTTCCCGGATTGTTGATTCCCGACGATGGGATCGTACGAGACGTTGATCCAGGCATTGTACATAGCCATCGTGTCCTTGCGGCTGTACGGATGACGACCTACATCCTCCTCCTCGGCCGCCTCTTCCTCCACGGCGCCGAATGCCTTGGAGCTTCCACCGCCTCGTCCTCCTTCCAGATTGGGTTCATCCGGATAATTCTCCCTAATTTGGAATAATCCCTGCGAATACCTCGGGGCGGAGGGACGAGCGTATGCATCCACATCAAAATGGGGTGGTTGGTACCCCATTGTACATCCCCCCCGGTCGCCAAACGCGTTGATGTCAAACCCGTCGGAGCCGCCAGAGTTTCCGCCGCCGGATATTTTGTGATGAAAATTGGAGAGGAAATAGATATGATTTGGAAAGAATAGATGTGTGGTGTGTGTATAATGAGGATGAAATATGAGTATTTATAGAGTAAAAAAAAAGAGAAAAAAAGATCGAAAACGGTAACATTACCGTTTGAATTTTTAATTTTGTTATTAAATTTGAATTTTTTATAAAAAATGATTTATTGCGTTAGCGTGACGAAGCCCACTCGAGGGCCGGCGAGTGGGCGTCACGCCTAGCGCCAGCGCGCGCCAGCCGTCTCGGTGGGACGGGCGTCTCGGCGAGACCGGGAAGAGACGGGACGCTGAAACGCATCTCGTTGCCGTCTCGTCTCAGAGGGAAACGAGACACCCGCGCGACGCGTTGCGGTTGCTCTTATTCTCTCTCTTAGTTTACTTTTTTCCACTTTAACTATTTATTATCATTTTTCTAAAACGAGTGCAGAAAATAAAATGACTCAACTACCGCGGAACGGAGGGAGTACTATATTTTCTTAATGACATACACAATTTGCTCTTAATTCAACAATTGAACAAATTGTGAAACTTATAACTAAAACACAACTATTGTTGAAAGTTGCAAAATTGGCAAAAATTAGACTAAATTTAATACTCCTATTTTCTGGCAATTTGCTTTATTTTATAAACCATGTGCAGCATTAATTATTACGTACGCCCACAATACAAAATTATAGAACAAAGAAATTGGGAAATGGGGGTGGAAATAAATATTTTCCCAAAAAGCCCAATACGACGCCGCACCACCTCGATTGTTGTGACCGTTACTCCTTCCCTCTTTTTTGAAAACCGTAGTAGCTATCGCACCCACACTCACTCTCAATAAATCGTGTAATCAACAAAACTCGAACCTTTAAATCGCTAGTCCATCTTTTTCAAAAAGCACGCGACTGCAGGAAACCAAACCGGAGACCATCCGGCCCATCTATCTCTCTGTGGCGCTTTGTACCTCTCTGGTGCAGTGTTGGCTCTCTGCAGAGAAATTTTGTCCGTTTCTCCTTTCTTTTCACATCACCGCAAAATAAAAAAGGAGAATTTTTTAATCATTCCTGTTTATGAATACATATTTTCTTTTGTAGTGAGGAAATTTTCAATAATTTATGCTCGAATCTCGCTGGAGCTGCTGATTTATACGCAGGTGAGGTGGTGCTTTGCATTTTGTGTGTGTGTTCCTTTCAGACCCTTTTTTGGAACCCTTTTGCTTCGAGCGCTTTTTCGGAAAAAGTAGAAATCATGCTAGATTCATCTGTTTTTAGGAAAATGGAAGCATGTTCTGTGTGATTCATGCTGTGATACGTGTGTGAGCATTTCCAATTGATGAATCTGTATATGTGGTGAAGTCACTGAAAAATTGTGTTTTTTTTCAGAAAAAAGAACTGATTTTTTTTTTCTGTTTTGTTAATTTGTTTCTTGTGTGTAGGTGTGATTTTAGTTTGAAATCCAGCTCGTAATTTTGTTATTCGGTAAATGTGAAGGCTCGAAAAATCCCTAATTCGATTGAAGATCGAAAATGGGGTGTGCGCAATCGAAAATCGACAATGAGGAATCGGTTTCTAGGTGTAAGGAGAGGAGGAATTTGATGAAGGAGGCTGTTGTTGCGAGGAATGCTTTTGCCTCGGCGCATTCCGGCTACTCCGTCTCTCTTAAAGACACCGGCGCCGCCCTGAGCGACTTCGCCGGCGGAGAGGTCCCGCCGCCGCCGCTGGAAGCGACGGCGGCGGATCCCCCGGTTGTGGACCTGCCCCCGCCTCCCCCTCCGTCGGCGATGGGGTCGAACCTCCCGCCGCCTCCCCCACCGCTGCCGAGCTTCTCGCCCATGCCGACGCCGCTGCTCCAACGGGCGGTGACCATGCCGGCATTGTCGGAGTCGGTTAGGAAGGGGAAGATGAAAGGGGTGGCCGTTCATGAGGATGATATCTACGAGGAGGACGAGGTGGAGGAAGAGGAGGATGGGGAGGATAGGTTTCGTAGGAGGAAGAAAGGGGTTGAGGAGACGGAGGTCGAGACTCCGATAAGGCCGCCTCCTAACCCCTCCACGACTCCCTCAGAGATTAGAGGGATGGCGTGGGATTACTTCTTCATGGACAACACACCCCACTCGAATTTGGATGAGGCCGTGGAAGGGGTCGATGGTGGCTATGGCGAGGAAATGAATGGGAATCTCGACCAGGCGTTTGAGAATGTGGCCGGAAATGATGAGTTCAAGACTCCAGAGAAGCAAGCGGGGTTCGAGGAGTTCAAGACGCCTGAGGAGACGCCAGCGTCCATGCCAGCCCCAAAGTTTATGCACTCCAACACCGCGCCTCCTGCGGTGAGCAGAATCGTTATGGGTGGTAATGCGGCAGGAAATGATAATGGTGTGGATTTGTTGAAGGTTTTGAGTGAGATCGACGATCATTTCCTTAAAGCTTCCCAAAGCTCGCAAGCCGTATCAAAGATGCTCGAGGCCACGAGGTTGCATTACCACTCGAATTTCGCTGATAATCGAGGTGATCATCTTTCTTAAATATGCCTACAATGTGATTTGTTACCATATTTTGATTTGGAACAGTCAATTACTTGAATTTTTGCATTTAACTATGAAAAATCATGGAGAGAATATAGTAATTCTTGTAGCTGTTTGGTAATCTAATTTAAATGAAAACTATGCTAATTCTGTTTGAAATTTGAACGTATTTAATGTTCGAATTAACTACACGATAGTTATCAGTATGTTCGATTTGTTTTATGATTATCGTATTTAACTATGCGTATGTCTGCTTTAAACTGCGATATTCAGTGTATTGAAGTAGGCTCTAGTAAAAATTAAAACTAAGTGTCAAGCTGGGAATAATTTGTTGTTTGGCATCTCATCTTTTCATATTATGTCGTTTCTTTTCTGATTTTAGATACGGTTGTGTGCTTGTGGCTTTCTTTTTCGTTTCTAGGACACATTGACCATGCAGCTCGAGTCATGCAAGTTATTACTTGGAACAAATCCTTTAAGGGTGTGCCTAATGGCGAGGCAGCGAATGATAGCTTTGATCCAGATGATTACGAGACGCATGCCACTGTTTTGGACAAGTTGCTAGCATGGGAGAAAAAGCTATACGAAGAAATAAAGGTCTGGCTTCATTCAAGAATCGAACCCCTTCCCCTTTCACTTGTGGATTATGAGAAATCTAAATGGTTCGTATTTCGTTGTTTGGTATTATTAGTCTTGAATTTCTGTTGTGTCTTGGCTTGGGCAGGCTGGCGAACTTATGAAACGTGAATATCAACGAAAAGTTGGCGTGCTGAATAAGCTAAAGAAACGCAATGCTAGTGCCGAGCAAGTAGAGAAGGCGAAAGCTGCTGTTAGCCATTTGCATACGCGATATATAGTTGACATGCAATCCTTGGATTCGACCGTCTCAGAAGTCAATGATATACGTGACAAGCAGTTGTTTCCGAAGCTCGTGGTGCTCGTTCAAGGGTGAGTCCTGGTGGTACCTGGTATCTTCTGTTTTTTAATATGTGCCCTACTTGTTTTAAGTGATGTGGCGTCTCACGGTTGCATGATATATTGATTTCTTGAAGGATGACAACGATGTGGGAGTCTATGTGCATACATCATAACAGCCAGCTCGAGATTGTCACGGGCCTCAAATCCCTCGACATCTCGGGCGTCCTGATCGAGACGACCAAGCACCATCACGACCGGACGAAGCAGCTCGCGACCGTCCTCGAGCAATGGCACTCGCAGTTCGATAAGCTTGTGACGGGCCAGAGGCAGTACATCGGCGCGCTCAGCAGCTGGCTGAAGCTGAATCTCATCCCTATCGAGAGCAGCTTGAAGGAGAAAGTCTCGTCACCACCAAGAGCTCCGAACCCTCCGATCCAGCCGCTGCTCCGGGCGTGGCACGACTACCTCGAGAAGCTCCCTGACGAGGTGGCGAAGAGCGCCATCGCGTCGTTCGCCGCCGTGATCAAGACCATCATCCTCCACCAGGAAGAGGAGATGAAGCTGAAGGACAAGTACGATGAGACGAGACGGGAGTACATCCGGAAGAAGCAAGCCTTTGAGGAGTGGGTGCACAAGTACAGGAACCGCAGGACGCCCCCGGACGAGGGCGACCCCGAGAAGACTGGGGAGAGTGGGACGAAGGACCCGGTGACGGAGAGGCAGTTCGTGGTCGAGAGTTTGAAGAAGCGGATGGACGAGGAGATGGAGGAGCATCAGAAGCATTGCGTTCAGGTGCGGGAGAAGTCACTCGGAAGCCTCAAGATCCGGCTTCCGGAGATCTTCCGAGCTCTCTCGGACTACGCCAATGCATGCTATGAGGCGTACGAGCAGCTGAGATTGCTCACAGCATCACAACATCCTAATCCAAATGCAGGAGCCTAATCTGTCTTTGTTTAACAAGAATGTTTACTGTAGAATCAGCCATGTTAAGGTGGATTTGATGTTTCTTTTGAGTTTTTTTTTGCCTTTGGTTTTTTTTGGGGAAGTGAACTTGTATACTTTCACCCCATTAATGCTAAGAGTTCTTTTCATCACATTTTGGGGGATGGAGTCTTGGGGAGACAAAAAGTTTGTGATATATCGGGTCGGAGAAGGGGAACCACTCATTCTTAACACCAACGATCGTAAGGCCAAAGAGTCAAGCGTAAAAAAGGGGTTCCCGTTCCCGGTCTCTTACAGCCGGAACATCCAAAATCTCAAAAATACTTAGTTCAAACATGATTCCAACTCAACACTCTTTCCTTTGGTGACCCTTCGGATCAAGAATTGAGGCCTCACAATTTCTAGCCAATAAACTCTCTCTCATGTCATTCTCCGTTCATGCTTCGATATTCTGGTATCCTAAGCGTAGAGGAATCACACCAATCGTCCGATCTAGCGAGTTATGATCTTATTAGTCTTTTGATGTATCAATTGATCTGAGTTGCGTTTTATCATCATCTATTTTGTGTTAATTGCCATCAATATATAGTATATACCAAACACTACCGTTGTGCTTAAATATTTGAACAACATACAAAACCATCGATCAAGATTGCGCCACATGGCTGAACCCTAGACGTTGATGGAAAAAGTTGCTCGAATCAGTGTAAGAAAAACGCTTTCATACTTTCTGATTTTGAATTATTTGGACCGTTTTTTAATTTCACTCTCTCAAACACACACTTCACGCACTCGTAATCGAAGAAAACACACTGGGCTGACTTCATTCTCTCCCTCTCTCTCTCCTTTTCCCAATTTTCACCGAGAATAAGCAGATACTTTGTGTGCTTCTGGATTTATTGGATGCGTATGAAGCATCCGTTGGATCCGCGAGTGATCGGTTGGAATTTCGGTGTTTCTGCTGTTGGATTGAAATTCGTCGGTGAGTATTCAAATTTCATTTTCCGTTGTATGTTGCTTTTTGAATTAAATCAAGCTGGAGGACTTCTTAGAGTTCTTTGTTTTTCTGGATTTAGTTTCGGTATTGGTATGAGGAATACTGGAATAGCATGATTTTAGAACCCTAGCTATTTTCACTTTGAATCCTGTTTTGCTTCAGATTTTACGTTCTGGTAGTATTTTTTTATTTGAGTAGTTTCGCATCAATAACGAAATCAGATGTGGTGTTCGGAATTAGAGGATTCCAGCTTCAATGCAACCAAATATTTCAAAATTTCATTTCTGAGAGCTGAGAATTGGTTATTTTTCCGATGAACAGTTCCATTCCATCACAGGAAATGTAATTTCGTTTCAATTGTATACTTCTCACAGCTAGTTAGCTCAGCTAATATTTAGAAGGTGTAACAATTTCTTAATTATTACACATTCTGATTTCTCTCTTTTCATCCTTCAATGTTCTTAGCTATTCCATCCTGGATTCAAGCAGCTCCTACCTTGCTGTAAGGTAGCTTATAATGATTTGTGGAAAAATATCTGAAGAAAATTTCCAACGAGTTGGAGGCATCTACGTATATTTATCAGCCAAATATGGAAAGTGATAGAACAGGAAGCAATAATAACCCTTCAGACGCTGCAAAAAATGGTCTGCAACGATCTCGGCCTTCACATGGGTACTTATTCTATATTTTCTTAATTTCTTTATGATTTGTATGTGCAACCAGTTTCTGTTTCGGAGAAGTTGTGTGATCTGTAAACAAATTCTGGTGGCTTGTACACAAGTACATAATAGTCTTTCGATGTATATGAGCTTTTTCCGTGTTGTTTATACAGGAGAACGAGTGGCCCAACACGACGTTCGACGAAGGGACAATGGACTGCAGAAGAGGTTAATAGGAATCTCCTGTAGTTGTATTTATTCAAGTCTATATGCACAGCAATATAACAGATTGAATAGGAATGTGTTGGGCAAAAGGCTGATATTTCAGTTTGTATTGCAGGATGAGGTATTGCGAATGGCTGTTCAACGCTTCAAAGGGAAAAATTGGAAAAAGATAGGTAAGAAAATGGGTTTAGGCCTTTGTGTAGTGTCACTGGAAGTGGGTACTATAGATCTAACCTCATAATCATACCTGCCATTTTCTTCTTAGTTTTTGCATTTTAGGAGTTATGTACTATAGATTGAACATGTTACATGAAGTTGGAATGATTTCTTCTAATGTCCCGATTGTGGATATGTTTAGATTTCTTAGAATAAATATTGTTGGCCAATTATTCAATATACTTTCTGTAAAATGCTATGATATATCCAGCGGAGTGTTTCAAGGACCGAACAGATGTTCAGTGCCTACATAGGTGGCAGAAAGTTCTTAATCCAGAGCTAGTTAAAGGTCCCTGGTCGAAAGAGGTTAGCTACTCTTGTAGTCGCCAATGGCTTTGATGTCTCACTCTCATGGTTTATTTCTGATATATGGTTTACAGAACCCATTTAATTTTAATTTTGGCACATGATTAGGAGGATGAAGTAATAACTGAGTTGGTTAACAAATATGGTCCCAAAAAGTGGTCTACGATCGCAAATCATCTTCCTGGGCGTATAGGGAAGCAGTGTCGTGAAAGGTAACCTGCAGGAGCTTCTTTTATTTTTGTGGTCTATATAGCAATGAATTCTGCATTTTGTGTTATTGGCATGCTTTATATGTTGGTGTTACTAATTTTTTCAGGTGGCACAATCATCTTAATCCCAATATAAACAAGGAAGCTTGGACACAGGATGAGGAATTAACATTGATCCGCGCTCATCAAATTTATGGAAACAAATGGGCTGAGTTAACTAAGTTATTGCCTGGGAGGTACCTGAACTTTTATTTGCTCCGTGAGCTTTGATTAGCTCATTCACACACCAGTATATTCTTTGTAAATTCTCTTGTCTGTTACTAATTTTGAGTGTTTTTGTTGTTGTGTCTGCCACCAGAACCGACAACTCTATCAAAAACCATTGGAATAGTTCTGTCAAGAAGAAATTGGACATGTATTTAGCTTCAGGGTTACTTTCACAATTCCAAGATCAACCTCTTGTGATTCCTCCTAATCAGTCAGAAGCTTCCTCCTCTTCAAAGGCACAACAATGCAGTGAAGAAGACAATAGTGTTGTTAGAGGCAGAACAGAAGCAGAGGAAGCTTCTGAATGCAGTCAAGGTTCTAACATTGCTAGTATGTCTCGACCAATTAGCAACACAGCTGTACATCCCATAGGGGACTGCAGAATAACTGAAGAATCAAATTCAAGTCAGTATTCTGAAGATTATCGTCCTGCATTTCAAGAAGAAGCGTTTCCTATACCAGAAGCACCTTGTGAACTGAGCGACAAGTTTCTTGAGCATGATTTCTCTCTAGATTGGAGTTCCTTAGCGGGGAAAGATTGGCAACTAAATCCTAATGAACTACCAGACATGTCTTTACTAGATGTGGGGCAAGAGTCACCTGGAATGTTCGCCTTAACATCTTCAAGTGGCCAGAATACTAATCATGAAGAAGTATCCTTTCAGCAAGAGTCTCATATGCCATTAGGGAGTTTTACTTCCTTGGTAAACATGGCTGTAGATGCTGATACCCCAAATATGATCGCGACTTCAGATTGCAGGATGGTATACACACATCCCTCTGAAGTTTTGAACTACATAGATACATTGCTCAATCATTCGTCAACGCTTCAGTTTCCTGAAAATGAGTTGGTTGCTCCACAATCTTGTTATGCGCCTTCTGATATGCTGGGCGCTTCATTTTCTCAGTCTGTCCCCTTCCCTATGCAAGTTCCTGCATCTGATGGTCAGCACATGTTTGATACTGATCCAAATCAGTACAGTAGTTCACATGCAGATCAGGAACCAAATCCACCAAGTACACATGATGATTTTATATATACCTCGGAGTCCAGTCACTTGCAATGTGAAGATAATTCCGTTGAGGTAAAGGAAACACCGAAGCTAGTTTCAGCTAATGATTTTGGCTCAACATCATCAAATGATTCTCAGAGTTGTCCTCTAGTGGAAAATGATTCTGGAGCTTTATTCTACGAGCCCCCACGTTTTCCAAGCTTGGATATACCATTCTTCAGTTGTGATCTCATAAAATCAGGTAGCGACATGCATCAAGAGTACAGCCCACTTGGCATCCGCCAACTGATGATATCTAACATGACCCCATTCAAACTGTGGGATTCACCATCTAGAGATGATAGCCCTGACGCAATTCTCAAAAGTGCCGCCAAAACTTTTACAGGCACGCCATCAATATTGAAGAAAAGACATCGTGACTTGGTGTCTCCTTTGTCTGAAAAGAGAGGTGAAAAGAAGCTTGAAGGTCTTAGAAACCAAGAAGCATTTTCAAATATGACCAATGGTTTTCCCAGGTTAGAGTTTATGTTTGATGAATGCATAGACAAAAAAGGACAGCTGGTTTCACTATCGCCAAACAGAAGAAACTTTGAAGTGTCTTGTATGGAAAAAGAAAACGCAGCTTCTGCTTCTGAACTGGAGCCAAATGACCGCAACGGCAGTGATTGTTTGAACAGTATGACTGCAATGATAGCTTCCACTGATCTCAGAGCTAAGAATTCAGAAAGGGACTCGACTGAATCGGTGGGTAGCATATTTTGTCTCCACTGGCATTATCAGGCTTCTTTTTGTACTACTGGCTTACTAAAATTTAGTCATTTTCTCTACCGCATTGCTTTAGCCATCATGAGCATGATTATTCTCTGTGGATGTACTAATTATAGCACTGCACGAGAATTTATCATAGGTTCCTTTTTGCGATTCTGATGTGTCATGATTTTGTTTCTGGCAGGCAAATGAGCCTTCTGGAGTCCTTCTTGAACACGATGTGAATGACCTGCTATTCTTTTCTCCGGAGCGTTATATACTCAAGAATGATAGAACAGTTGGTATAAGTGCTAGAACTCTCGCAAAACAGTCTTCACGAAGATTAGATGCTGAGTCTAAACATGGCGCCATTTTAACATCCTCGGACGCATGCTTTTCTTTCATTTGTTCTCCTCGGCTGGGTTCAAAGGACAGGACCAATTTGTTTATAACTACATCTCTGCAATCCTTGAGTCCTTCAGCAAAGAAAGTCGAGAGTTCTGGCAAAGGTTTAGCCAGTGAAAACAATAACATGTAAGAATATTATTATCAGTCCTGGTGTTCTTTGACATTTCTGACCCACTCGTATTCTCGATCCTTTGGTTGCAGATTTGTTGAGTCAACACCGTATAAGAGGAGCATGGATTCTCCTTCGGCTTGGAAGTCCCCTTGGTTTATCAACGGCTTTGATCCAGGCCCAAGAGTTGATACAGATATAACTATTGAGGTATTTGAAACATATCGTTATTTTTGTTTGCTTTATTTGTTGCATTTTATCTCATAGTGTGTGATTTTGGTAGGACATTGGCTATTTCTTGAGCTCCCCGGGGGACGGAGGCTACGATGCCATAGGGTTAATGAAGCAACTAGGGGAGCAGACAGCCGGTGCGTTTGCTGACGCCCAGAAGGTTCTTGGAGATGAAACTCCGGAAACCATAATGAAGGGAAAATGTGTCACAAACCTCAACCCAAGCGGTGCTTCAAGTTCCATGGTATGTGTTCAGTCATTCTTGAGTCTCTTTTCCCACACCAAAAATCGTCATTTTGGCCTCTAGTCGAGTGTAGTCCGCATAGCTGTAAACGAGAAGATGCACTTTCTCTTAACTTTCTGCACATGCTCTCTAACCCTTACACTGGTGGTATAATCAATCCCATTGCAGACGGAGAGGCGTACGCTCGATTTCAGCGAATGCGGAACACCAGGAAAAGAATCTGCGAGATTTTCAAGCAGCACCAGTTTCTCAAGCCCATCTTCCTATCTGTTGAAGAGTTGCAGGTAGAAGAAGAGGCAAAGGCGTATTCATGCTTAGAAACAGAGCAATCCTACTGTAATATAGAAGTGTCGTATAATTTATGTTTTCATTTTTTATATTCTTGGACACCATATATAACAAATGCCATATGTTAATGTAAACTGTGAGAATTTATACACTAATATAAATGATCTGACTTTATCCGTTTGAGTTTGAGACTATTATTCGAAATTGTCAAGACCTTGAATAATTCCGGAAATTATGTACCATAACACCATCGTTCAGCACTTGTACTCTTCATTCATTTAAGAACATACATATTAATATGCACCAACACATAATCAGCAACATTTTCATACACAACAATGACAAGACCTACGAATCACAGGTACAACTCGAATGAGCAAGGCTCGTACCAAGCACATTTTTTCAACAATGTCACGAGGCCAATTTTTCTGCATCCGAATGTCTACATGGCCATTTATCTGAACGAGAGAAGGAGCGGATGCTGCTCACCTCAACCGCAATGAAATAGAAGAAACATTTCTAATAGATAAATGAATAATATATATGATCTTGACACAACACACGAACTTCATGGCAAAGGAAGTTACTATCCATGTATTTTATTGTTTACATCACCGTTGAAATGAGAGGAAAGAAGTTGAGATACAATCAAATATCCAGACACCGAAGATCAAGCTGCTTTTGTTACAGCAGCATGTATTGCATCTGCGAGGTGTGGTACTGTCCTTGAACTCAGACCAGCCATGCTTATTCGACTGCACGATTTTACAACAGAAATAAGCACTGTTGTTCAATATTCCTTTTGACTCGCCTAGAGCTCAAACCGAGCCCCAAGTTAAGATGATTGATAACCATGTGTTTTCTAGTTAAGACCACTAACTTGCACCTCATATTTCTTTCTGGGGACGTTTTTTAATCACAAGGGGATATACGTATAATTTGGAAGTTTTAAGTTGATGAGAAATAATAGGAGTTACCCATCAGATGTTAGGTAGATGTGGTATTCTTTGGTCATGAAGGCTACTTGCGCTGAGTTGAGTCCGGTGAAAGTGAACATCCCGATCTGCTTGATAATGTGACTCCAATCACCCGGTGTACCTGCCAATGTGAGATGTACAGTTGCTCAAAGCTAAGTAACCACGACTATAGAAGATGTAGCAACCTGGCATAGGGAAGAAGACTCGAAAATTTGAAGTACCTCTACTACGTAATGCATCAAACAGTTGCTTGCGCATGCTGATGATACGGTCAGCCATGGCCTTCAGTTCAACTTCCCATTCTTGGAACATAGCTCTGCATGGATATGTTGATTCATAAAGGTCATAAATATGCTTATTTTTCTCTAGGTATTCTTTCTGAAGTTATGTTTTCTTCCTGTGATATGTTCATTATTTTTCTAGAAGAAACATAGCGTATTTCATGCACTACAAAGAAGTACTCAACACCTGTCCTTGAGGATTGTTGCCACAATTGACGCTCCATGAATCGGAGGGTTAGAATACATTGGCCTAATAACTAACTTCAACTGGCTCTCTACCCTGCTTGCCACATCAGCAGACCTGCACACCTGTAAATTCAGAAAAACTTGAGCATTTCAACAATTCAATCTACAATGTGTCCATGTACCTAAATAATATCTATAGTGAACCCACCGAATATGCGGAATAAAAGATTTAAGAAAACAGCATAGCTGCTGAGGTTCTAAATATTAGCATACTGAAAACAGAGATTGACTGTTCATCTTTGACAAAGAATGACAAGTAACGAAGTTGACCCAACATCAACCTAGGTTTATTCTTTTCTATTCTGACTAACGAAGTTGACCCAATTTCAATATATAGCATAGAGAAACACAAAGATCAAATCCCCATTTTTCTACCATAGACCAGCGAGTAGGTTGAGATAAGATTGGCCAAGCATAAAGAAACACAAAGATCAAATCCCCATTTTTCTACCATAGACCAGCGAATAGGTTGAGATAAGATTGGCCAAACATGGCACGTGTTGAGGAAGTGGAGTAATCCTTCTCTAACATTAACTTTATTTTCTCAACTTACCATGCTCAAGGCACCAACGCGCTCCCCATAGAGCCCCATGTTTTTGGCGTAACTTTGAGCCACAAGACATTCCCCCCCATCTTTTACAAACATTCGGATTGACTGTGCATCTGCATCCAGGTTTCCACTAGCAAAACCCTAAAATAAGAAATGATCTCTGAATCATTACATACCCATTTGATATTTTTAGAAGCCAAAGATTGCGGGCTACTGTTCAATTACCTGATAGGCGCTATCAAAGAAGGGCAACAATGCCTTCGATCTCATTAACTGTCTTATCTGCTCCCATTCTTGAGCAGTAGGGTCAACCCCAGTTGGGTTATGAGCACACGCATGGAGAAGCACAATTGCTCCAAAAGGAGCAGACCCAAGATCTTCCAACAAGCCTTGTTTTTGCAAAAAAAACAATGCATTAAAGCTTTTAGTTAATTTTAGGGGGTATTAAAGCTTTTCGTAGAAAGTCAAGATGGACTTGTAACTTTTTACATTTGAACGTAAAGCAAGTATTTCCTCCATCTTTCTGCCACCATTGATATACGATAACTAGAATGCACAAGGACAAATATACAAAAAAATTGGCTTGTATGTTGGTGTGCTGAATGATCTGCGATTACTAGTGCTTCAATATAACACTAAAACATGTACGTTGTAAATTATTGTTGGCATGACTTTTTACTTAAAGCAAAATATTATCAGAGTGGTCTCAAAAGAAATTGCATCATACAAAAGTGAACTCGAAATGCGACTGCCTTAAGTACACCTAGTTTAAGAATATTTAGCATTGATGATAGAAATAATAGACCCTTCCTTTAACAAAACCTAGATCCCAAGCTTATACAGAACAAAGAACTAACCTCTGAAATTGAGTCCACGAGTAGCTGGATCATAGTAGCGGTATGTCTTTACTGCTAACCCAGCTAAACCAAATATTTTTACGTGGTTTCCCCATGTAGGCTGGGGGATATAAATAGTAAGCTGCAACACCAAATACAAACGTTTGTAACTGAATATTCACGCGAATACTGATGAAGAGGATAGAAAGATAGAAGCACGAGATCCCGACTCACTTGATGATAATGCCTAGACAAAAATTCAGCTCCTACCCTCAGTGAGCCTGTACCGGACAAACACTGAACAGTAGTAACCCTGTTGTCTTGGATCGCAGGACTAAAAGTGAAAACAGAATTATAAATCAATCTTGTGCAGGTAAAACACAATAGAATGAATAATGATAAAAGGCAAAGCTATAAAATCAAAATGTTTGCTGTAAGAAACCTATACTGCAAGAGTTTGGTGAAATAAAGTTCGATAATGCAGCTTATCAAATACGTTGATCAGGAAAAACTGGAGAAGATAAATTGTGTTTCTAACTGTTTCATGTCTTCTCGAATATTCAGCAGGCCAGCAATAAATCAGTTAGAGCTTCGCTTTTACAAGATCGGCAGTAATGAACAGCAAGCATTACCTGTCAGCACCAAGTATGAGCTTAGCACTCAATTTATTGAAGTCTGCCAATCCAACAATTGGAAGATACTCCTTCACTCGAGATCTGCAAATTAATCAGTGAAAAATAGTAAAACCAATAGACCTCAATTTCCAAACACATCAGTAACGAGATAGGATGTGTACCTGTCATTCACTAGAATTTGCTCTGCTTTTCTCACAACATTTAAAACAAGAGGTTTTCCTTCCTGTAGTCCAGAAGATTCAAAATTCAGCCGATAATGCTAATTTTACTTATGCCAAAGCACCAGATTTTTTACCTCTGTCCTATATGCCCCGACTCCCAAATTCAACTTAACTGGGCTTGGATCTTTGTTGTAAGCAACAGTCACCTATTATCCATGAAAAGAGCTGATAAAATAAGATAACGGTTTCGAATTAAAACTCAAAGACAGTGAAATGAAAAGGAAATGAACCATAGAGTGCTACAAGCTATAAAGAATCTAAAATTGATGACTAATGTTAACATGCAAATACAAACGCATACGAGAAAACAATACCGACATCAATCAGATATCAATCCTCCCGATCACTCGTTACTCAACAAACGTATCAGCATAGAGAGAGGGCTAAGGTTTAATTCAGTTTCCTCAAGCTCAACTAATCACTTCTCATACTAAAAATACCTAACGCTTTCCCCAAATTCACCAAATCATGTTAATTTTAAACACCGAACAGAGAACTCGATCACCACCTACTAACGAATTTGACAGCAGCTGAAAATCATAAATATGACAGCACAGAGAGAGAGAGAGCTAGAAATTACGCCGAGAATGGGGTCTTCTGGCGCCCGAACAACATGATCGAAGACGGAGATCCGAGCAGCCGCAGTCGGCGCGACGGCGAGGCAGGGATCGGCGGCGTCGAGCGGCGATCCTTGCAGGTGGCGGACGAGAGCGCTGATCCTCCGGTCAGCGGGCGACGGCGACGAGTGTGAATCATTCCCCCCGTGCATTTTAGCAGGTTTTGTTAACGTGTTCGTTTTTTCTTACTTAAGTTACGCGGGGATTGAAGCCAACGTCTTCGTTTTTATATTTGCGATCGTATGAGCTGTGATACGGTGCGGCGCGGGTGCATATTAAGGAATGAAAATGGGCCGATCAACAATTTGTTTGGCACGACAATCTAGGAGATAAGTAATTACACGGAAATTATTTTTATGATTTTGTTACTATCTGAGAAAGGTCAAGATTAGTTTTGTGATAAGAAATGTTAAGACTCATAAATTAAGATTAATCGTTCTTTGAAATTAGTTTGATATAGGAAATGTCAAGATTTATAAATTACTACTAAGATTAATTAGATGATGAAGTACTCAGAACTTCAATTCACCGTGAAATAGATAGAGAAGTAGTACAATTACTTTATCTGTCTTAACGGGAATAACTCACTTTTCTTTTTCAATTTGTTTCAATCAAAAATCATAATCTTGCTTGTTAAAAATGAAAATGAGAGCTTAGAAAAATAATATTTGCAAAAGTGAGATGATGGTTTTTTCAAAATATAGTAATCGTGAGATTAATTCTCTTGAATTATTCAATCTATTTTGGGTAGATATTGACGTAGTAGTTGGCAAATTGGCACGCAAATTAAGAAGTTTATCATTATTTTTTTCTTACAAGGAACGGTAGAATTCTCTATTTTCGTTTTCCAGTAGTATTTCAAATTACAGAAGCTTTCTTTTTATGCGTCTGTTGACTTCAGGCAAAATATTTTCATACCTTATGAAATCTAAGAAATAAAAATTCTAAGGCTAATAAAAATAAAATAATAGTAGCAGTACTATTTTTTTAGTAGAATAACAATAACAATACTTCATTCAAGAATGCATGATGAAGAAAGCTCCCTTAATGTACATCAGTAACATTAAACACAAACCATTCGAAGAAATAAAACAATATTTAACAATTAAAAAATAGTTCCTAAATGCAAGAAAAAGCCCGAAAAATAACACACCAAATTAATTTCGAGTGCAAACTGATATTATATCAAATATTAGCAGAAAAAGCAACCTTGTATCCTATAATGATAAATTAGAGTTCTAATACTCGAGAAAAAAGTTTAGTATCTCTTCATTACAACATTTTTCTTAGCACAGATCAAAGGAAGTCATATTTAACTTGCAACACAATATCGAAAGATCAACAATGATCCAATAAAACTGCCCCGGTTCTGCTCTTCCAAAATACAGAAAAAGGGCAAATCATAGATCAAGACTACGATTCTTACTCGAGCTTTACTCTGTCGATATCAGTCATTATCCCTTCAAGCTGCAAGACAAGTTTGTTAGGGAACGAATCTATGTTTAGCCTCTCGGTACTAGTACTATTATAAGCATGCCGTGCAAAGAAAGTACTATCATAAATGAATGTTTAGCCTCTCCGTATGTACCTTGACAATTTGGCGCATAAAGTAATCACCATATTTCTTTGGTGCTTTGGATTCAACGACGTGGACCATGTCCTGAAATTAAAACGAAGATCAAAATGAATCCAAGTTCGTGTATGACTTAAGAAAACACAATAGATGGACAGTCTTGATTTATTAAACTCACGTCGTCAATGTAGAAATTGGTATCCATATTGGAGACAATTTTCCCATCTGAATCGACTGAATGCATCTTGTGCTTGAATGTCATCAAAATGGTCCTGTGAATGGATGATGAAATACTGCTTATGCAACATCCTTCTATGAATTAAGTAAAGCAGGACGTCAAGTTGGGATTACAGTGTATCACATTACCTCAAAGTATGTTCATCAACTTCCATATACGAGGCCAGCTTTGCAATGGAGATCGTAGAGTATACATTTAAGAAGGTCCGAATGCCTGATAGTAGTTGCTGCTGCTTTACTTCATAAAGAAACAACTTCAATTGTAGTCTATAAGCATCCTGAAAAGATTAGATTTGAAAAGCTTATGAGATTATGAAAACAAATTAGATCGGGCATGCCAACTGCCCCCAAATACAAATACAAAACCAAAGACATGTGCAATTCACACAAGGATAGACAAATCCCTTAACCAGAGTTCACTCCGATGATATATTCACACCTGGTTGTAATTTACAAGAGGCTCATCATAGCTTGGGGCAGATGGAGTGATGAACTTTGGGCACGCATAAGAGAATAGCTCGTCATATAGAGCAAATGCCTCATCATCAAATCTCTGCATCCTCAACATTTTTTCACCATACTTCTCCCGCAGCTGAGAGTTCACGGTCTCCTCAACAAGCTTTAATTGAGGACAGAGGGAAAGAGTAACTGCAAGCAAAGCATACATTTGCTCATTCTTTTTCAGTATCTGTTCATATTGAGGAGACTTCTGGTGATACTGCTTAGTCTTGAATATGTAAAGAAGTATTTTATTGAATTCTCGAATTGCCTCTGTATACCTGTACAGATTTCAATGACAATGCATTAAAAACATCATTCATCATCTCTCCAAACAAGTAAGCAGTTAGTCACATCAAGCTACTCTAAAGTCTAAACATGGTTTAATTATGTGTATGGTATATCATGCCATACCTACACTGGGCAGTGATCAACTCAACACAAAAACCAACTAATAAGACATTTAAATGATAAATTAAGAAACTTGGAAATGTAGGTAGGTCCATAGAGTTTTGGGTAGGGAGAAAAAAAGTTTAATGCACCTGCGAAGCATGAGATTTGCAAATCCATAGTGGTATATTGTGGTTATGTGGCTCCCAATGACACTAGTGTAGACGCCTTGTTGAGTTATGTCAATTGGAAGTATGCACTTCAGGCCAGTGTGATAATCACCCAATAAACAGTGAACTCTAAGCAGGCCTATCATGCTGAAGTAACCCAAGACCTTCAACACATTGCTTCCACCACTGTAATCATATCCATCTGTAGCAGTGAACTGCTCAAGACCTTCCTTCTCCTGTTCCAGGATTTGAATGATCGAAGACTTCTCCACAAGTGCTTGTAGATAATTAAGGACACCATATACGTTCCATGCCTGAGACACAAAATTATAATTAGAAACAATCATTTCTATAAAAAGCAAGGTGCCAAGAACAACATAAAATGTGCACAAAGGAAATTCAACAAATTGATGGAAAAAACATGGAGAAGTGCATCTGTGAAATAAGGAGAAAATCAGTAGCAGGTTTGGTTTCCTCATGAGGCCTCCATATTATTTTCCTTCCACTATTCTTATATGAAGTTCACACGGGCAATGAAAATCATAGATAACATAATAACAGAACATCATTAGAACATTACTCTAAAAGAAAAGCGCATAAGCACACAAATATTTATCGAAAACTACTCATCCATTTCTCACTTACAAACCTGATCATACTGGCGCAGAAGAGCAATCTCCTGCTCGGTTTTGCTCTTCATCTTGGCACGATACTGACAGAAAGACTGGAACTGGTACACAAATTCATCAACCATGTCCCATAGCCACTGATTTGGCAGTTGCATGTTCACTACTCCATGCAATACAACCTGTACATAATATTTCATGTTCAGCATGCACAATTATCCATCAGAACAAGCAAAGTCCATCTCATCAAAATTAAGTGGAGTATATAGTTTATGCAATCAGCATGAATTCCGAAAATCATCATCCTAACTATAAGAATCAGCAGCATCTTGTGATCCATTGTAGTTGAAACTAATCCTCATTTCCTTTATTTCAATTAACGCAAACCAGCATTACTATAAGCAACAACTATTCAAGGCTAGCTAAAAGAAATACCATTTGATACATAGTTGTTCTAATCTCAAACTGCCAATAATCAATATTTTAAGCCACCTTAACCAAGCACAAAATAGAAGTCCAGATACAATACTACAAGAAGAAAATGTATTTTACAGTCAACCAACCCTTTCAATCCTCACAATACTTCTTCAATAAAAACACATTCCTCTTCTCCAGATATGTTTCAGTTTATATGTTTTCTCTCACATTCCTCACTCAATAGCAAGACGGAATCAATATCATACCACATATTTGGATAGATTTTCATTTACGATTCACATTCAACAATTATCAACTTAACAGTAATATAAAATGAACCTAGCTTCAATTTCCTCCGTATAAACTTCCACACATAAAACAGTATAGGAATTTATCAACACTCGATGAACTAATAAATTTAGTGATACATTAGTTTTACACAGTCTATACATCATTGAGATCTCGATGGTTTAATTCACTGATAATTCAGGTTAAACACTGTCGAGACAACACTGAATTCCACACAAAATTAGTCCTAACCTGAAACAGATTGCAATAATTATCCCACGAATCAATCCGCTGCTTAAGCGTTGGCGAGAGACGCGCGTAGAGGTGGCGGAACCACATCTCGCGGTAGAGCAAGCAGAAGACGTGGTCATTGTCGACGTAGGTGGCGACGGCGTCGACGGACGGCCACGGCGCGTCCTTGAAGAACCTATCGCTGATGCTCTGGAACGACGTCTCGTACATCTGGTGGATCTCGTAGACGTTCTTCTCCCGTATCTGGCGGTACATGTGCACCACAAACGACTTCACTGAGTCCGGTACGTAGTTTGGGTCGTATCCAGAGGCGGAATCGCCATGTGCGGATTGCTCGGAATCGTATGGCGCCGCGCCGGCCATGGTGTCGGTTATGGTGGCGAAATATTCCGGATTGGAGCTCAAATTTGCGTCTCCGGTGAGTGACTGTGTGCGTTAGAGAGAGAGAGATTGGGTATTTTTGCCCTAATGAAAATGAAGGAAGAAATGGGCGTATTTTGCACTCATGGGCCGTAGTTGGGTCTTAGTATTGGGCCTAATTTTTTTCGAACTACTACTAGTTGTAGTGTATAATTAATTATTCGATTTTTAAATAAGAATTAAATTGATATGAATGTTTTTATGAACTCAAATGTAAGCCAACAATCCAGTTTTGTATAATGAAATAATATAATAATTACAAATTTAATTTAGTTTCCACCTCGTTTTAACAAGCTAAAATAAAGTAAAACATGAAAGTTAAAAGTCATTTAAAGTCTAGGGAATTTGGATTATAAATTATACTCCGTTAATTCGCTATAACAATATGTGTAACAAATCTTTTGTATTTATACATGAGAATAAACGTCATTAATTTTTTGTAGTAAAATGTTAAATGGAGTACTATGCAATACCAATACCACTAAATAAATAGAAATTGGAAAAAGAAATAAAATTGTGGAGTAGTAAATTTGTAATGATGGAAATTGCAATATCCTAATTTCACATGCGTCAGCCCCATCTCAAATTCCAGTGATAATATGTGGATAATATTTATTTTATTTATTTATTATTCTCGCAAGAATGTTGGAATTGACACGCTATAAATTCATACTTTTGTCCACTGATTCATAATCTCGTTGAACATTTTCCATGGAACAATAGCCAGAATGAGGTACGGGTTGCTATTACTCTTCAATACCATCAAGTTTCATTGTCTTGTCATAATCCCATTTCTTGAAATAGTAGTATTCGAGTTTTTCTCAGGTTTTTGGAGTGTGGAGATGAGAAATGTCAGGATCTTGATGATGGTTCTTGAGCTTTTTAAAATTAAGCAAAAGGGGGATTTTTTTTGTTGTTGGTGGTGACGGTAGTGGTGTGATTGTGTGTGTGTGTGTGTGTGAGAGAGAGAGAGAGTAGCTAAGCCGAGTAAATTGGAGTGTGTGTGTTTGTGTGTTCCTTGCTTATTTTGTGTAAATGGCTGAAGGTGAAAAACATAGGATTTTGTTAGATTCTTGATTACTCAATCAAATTGCTACAATGAGATGAGAAAGGTCAGGATTTTGATGAGTTCTTCATCTTTTTGTAAATTAAGCAAATGGTTTTTTTGTTGGTGTGTGTGTGTGGCAGAGTGAAGCATTCAGTGTGTGTGACATTTAAGAATGTGGTTAGTTTCTTGATTGCTCAATCAGAATGTATTTAGAATTGAAATCAACTACTACAAGAATTAGAATTGTTTGAAATGTCAATTATATGGTTTGAAGTCAAATGTAGTCACAAATTCATCTTCTTCGATAGATCACACTTTCTTGTTGTTTTCTTGAAACAATGAAGAAATTTGAAGGCAATAGTATCATGCTATGTTGTACTCCCACTACTCACTATCCCATGAGCTTCTACTAGTGCATTTCATGTTATGATTCGTGTTTTGCTAGCCCGTCTTCGTCTCACTTATTAGCTATGATCCCATAATGAGCTTTGGAGATGCAAAAATCCTTATTTGTTTCATTTTGCCTCTCTGCATTGTTCAAATGGTGTAATCTATCTTGCTCATGTCTCGATATCCAGTCATACTTGAATTGTTGAATTTGGCTTAAATTGCATCCAAGTAGTACCTATTCGAACCCTGAAGAGTTAGTTCTCGTGTGTTCGCTATCAACTTCCCGTCATCAACGGTTCTTTAGTTCTCATGCGCTTGTTACCAACTTGTTGTCCTTCATTGGAAAATGATATTGGTTGTGCTGTTGTCGATTTGATTTTGCAGGAAAACTGGAATCTTTGTGCTGTTACCGATTTTGTGAATGTGTGACGAGAAAGGATTAACTTCCTAAACATCGAGAAACCATGGGTTACGTTGAGAAGTTTGAGGTAGGCAGCACAAAACAAGGCAGCAATTTAGACAAACAAGTTGAAGAGCTTCCCATAAATGTAATCTTTTTGTAAAGATTCTTCAAAAGTTGTGATAGAAAAATATCGTTGTTTTTTGTTTCTTTGAATTGCAGGATAGGGCTCTTGACGAGAAACTGCAGCTGCGGCCAATGCCAGGATCGACTCCTTGCACCATCTGCTCGAGTGGGGAGAGCTGTAAGATTGTCCGTTCGAGGACCAAATTGATGAACATCTTGTTGGAACGAGGGAAGCCGCAGGAAGTCCAGTCGATCTTCAACAATTTGATTCAGAGAGGGCATAAGCCGTCTCTAGTGACCTACACCGCGCTCCTAACCTCGTTGACTGTTCAGAAACGCTTTGGTAACATACATTCAGTAATCTCCGAGGTGCAGAGGAATGGGATGGAGCCGGACCCGGTGTTCTTCAACGCTGTGGTCAATGCATTCTCTGAATCCGGGGACATGGATGGAGCTATGAGAACGTTGTCGAAGATGAAGGAACGCGGGATCAAGCCAACAACGAGCACGTACAATACGCTGATCAAAGGGTACGGGATTGCAGGGAAACCCGATGAATCTTTAAAGATAATGGAGCTCATGTCGAGGGAAGCAAACACGAAGCCCAACGTGAGGACTTATAACGTCCTTGTTAGGGCGTGGTGCAACAGGAACAACGTGGAGGAGGCTTGGGGTGTAGTGTCGAAGATGGTGGCTTCGGGTGTACAGCCCGATGCAGTGACTTACAACACGTTGGTGAAGGGCTATGTTCAGAACAAGCAAACGGGTAAGGCGGAAGACGTGATCATGGAGATGCAGAGGAATAATGTGCAGCCGAATGATAGAACTTGCGGCATCATAATATCCGGTTATTGCAAAGAGGGACGAGTGAACGAGGCGCTGAGATTCGTGTACAAGATGAAGGGCTTTGGTGTACGCCCTAACCTCATCGTTTTCAACTCGCTGATCAAAGGGTTCCTCGACATATCGGATAGGAACAGTGTGGATGAGGTGGGGTGGCTTAACGGCCTTTGCATTTGTTCGTTTTTGTGCTATTGAACTTATAAAGAACTTGATTCTTGATTTTGTTAGGTTCTGACGTTGATGGAGGAGTTCGGAGTGAAGCCGGACGTGATCACGTTTAGCACAATCATGAACGCGTGGAGTGCTGCGGGCTACATGATCAAGTGCAGGGAGATTTTCGACGACATGGTGGAAGCTGGGATCAAACCCGACGCCCACGCTTACAGCATTCTTGCTAAAGGCTACGTACGGGCCAAGGAGCCGGAGAAGGCCGAGGAGCTCTTGGACGCCATGAAAACATCTGGTGTTCGTCCGAACGTAGTCATATTCACCACTGTCATCAGCGGGTGGTGCAGCAGTGGCTCGATGGACTCTGCGAAGAGGGTGCACGGGAAGATGATCGAGTCTGGGATCCCTCCAAATTTGAAGACTTTCGAGACCCTAATAGGCGGATATGCCGAGAACAAGAAGCCGTGGAAGGCCGAGCAGGTGCTCGGCCTCATGGAGGAGGGATTCAACGTTCGTCCCGAGAGAAGCACTGTCCAGCTCGTGGCTGAGGCGTGGCGCTCCATTGGGCTCTCCAAGGAGGCTAACAGTGTGAGAGCGTCATCGAGGAAGACGACCGCGACCACAACCTCAACGTCGCATCCACCACCACCACCACCACCACCACTACCGCGAGCGGAACAAGAGACGCCATCCACGGCTCAAGAGAGCTTGGAGTGGTTCTGTCAGAAAGAAGAAGCTCCGAACTCCTCCGTGGCAAGGCTGCAGATACCGAGCGTGGTTCTGGGCGATCAGAAGGGCCCGACCAAGCAGAGCCGGATGGTGCTGAGAGAAACCGAGCCCTCCTTGTCCGAGGCGAGGGCTGTGAGTCTTACTTGTAGATATGGAGAACGAGGCGCTCCCATGGCCAGCCAGAGGCGGCAGGTGTTTGCGTACGGGCAGTTTGCTCCGGCGTGCACGCTCCTCCTGCTGAACTGAATGACGACGACTTCGGTTCAAGCGGAGGAGGCGCTGCTCCGGCTGAAGATGGATGCATAGGCAAGTTTTAACTGACTATTGTACATAACAAAGGGGGTGGCATTTGATGATCTTTTTGTTAACAAATGGTTTGTATTGGTTGTGAAGCAAACACTAAGCTTCTTCATTTTTTGAAAGTTGTGGAAAAATTATCTGACGTGTCAAATATTATAAAGTGTTGCTAATTACTGTCGAATTTAATTAGTACTACTCCCTTTTTACCATAAAATAAAATGTGATATTGTATTTTCATCAATTAAAATATTTAAAAAATCACAAAATATTGTCAGAAGTGGGATTTGAACCCACGCCCTCGTAAGAGGACCAGAACTTGAGTCTGGCGCCTTAGACCACTCGGCCATCCTGACTTCTGTTAAATAGTTTTTATTTATATAGTGTTTTGACTGTTTCTTTAGCAACGTTATAAACTTAAAATCATAGGAATTCGATAAACTACAAATAAATGACTACAGTATTGGGATACAGTATAAATTACCAAAAATAATTGTGCATAAACATTCCATTTCATTCCTTGAAAGAAAGAGATTATGATATTTACAAAGACAATACAAAATATAACAAAAGATGAGATTACAAAATATTAACATACAGCAAATAAAATCTATGAAGAATAAAAGCTGAAACGATATCTCAGCGTCCTCCCGGCAACGCCAATTGCCTTCATTGCACGCGGGCCGCAGCCCCGGCTGATCTATCTCCCGAGCCCTCTCGTCTGGCGCGTGTTGTATGACTTGCAGTGGGGGCATTTGTGCGCCACGACGTGATACTTCACCTCAGAGTTGCGCCCACAGTCGTTGCACAGAATCCATACCTGCAATCAGAAAGCAGAATCAACAGCCGTCGTACGTAAACAGGATCCGAATGAATGAACGACCGACGGCATATGCAGGCGGGGTTGGTGGAGAGTTACCATCTTGTTTTCACAATATGGTGGCATGGGTGTGGCTGCGATCTCTAAGTCGAACTTCTCCCACACTTTCGACATGTCGCACACAGACTTCGAGCAAATCGGGCAAGCGTACCTGCTCGGAAGATAAGGTCTAGTTAAGTTCAATGTTGAATGTGTAGAGAACGAGAGAGAGAGAGAGAGGGGGGTTACTGATAGTGCTCCTGCATCTCTTCTAAACACGCCTTGTGAATGGTATGCCCGCATGGCAGAGCAATGACGTCGTTTCTCGACTCAAACAGATACTGCATGCGAGGGATGCTTGGGTTCAGTCGGGGCTGGACCGAAAAAAAAAAGACAACAACAAGAGAGGGACATGTGTTCTAACCTCGAAGCAAACGGGACAATCCTGGTGCATTGCCCTCTCCACGCATGGATGGCTGGTTTTCAGAAGCGCGGAGTAACAGCAACCTGCATACGAGAGAGAGCGAGATGAGAAACGAGAAAGCAATCGTTGATCGGATCCAATCAAGGGTGCTAAAGAAGTAAAGACTAACCGCATTTGTTGCAGTGGAAGAAATTCTTGGAGCCCCCAATCCTGCAACAACAAGAAATATCAGCAAGCATTATTAGCTAAAATGTACATATTGAAATGTGTTACAATTCATCTTATTGATATCATCTTATATTCTTATTGATATAGATATACGAGGATTGCTCGGGCCGTATAAATCCTGTTGTTAATACAAGAAGGCTAGGGCATACCTGCAAATGCCGCAACCATTGCAATGGTACTGCTCTTTAGAAGTCTGCAAATGGGAAAGAAACGATCAGCCATCTAATTTCAAGATTTCAAAATCATCAAATCTTTCATAAAGTTGTTTACAACAAAATGTCGTGCATTAATACTTACATCATCATCAAAGAGCTTACAAACTCCACAGAAGTATCTTCCCATGCATACACCACAGTTTTTACAAACTTGTTGAACCTGAGAAATACCGCCAAAGCAACCATATTAGAGGATATTGGGAGCATAATAAGTCATTGAGAACGATGAGACTACATATATTTATATAAATCAATTTTGAAATTTGTATAGACACTAACCTCTTGTTCAGTGTCACAAAGTGAACATATGACCTGAAAATCACAATAAAATGCATCTTTTCAGAAAATAAGCGCACAAGAATCAGAAGGCTCTGACCAAAATAAGGAAAGCTAATCCTTTAGTGGAAATATAGCAACAGATATAGTCAGATACGCGGGAACTGAAAAGGATCCAAGAAGCATCCTACCTTCTCAACGGAGTGGCGAGGGATATCATGTCTGAGCTTCTGTTCGATGCTAATACTGTTCTGTTTACAGAGAAATGGAAAAGTCCGGATTTATTTCGCAAATCCATGGTAGTTGGCCTCAAACAAATAACTTGAAAAGCATTCTTATAGATGAATGAATGCCTCAAATTACCTTTGCATCATTATGACAGTGACGACAACTGAAGATCTCATTACAGCATGGAGCTCTAATGCGACACCTCCGACGATAGTGAGGACATCTGTCAACCAAGAGTCAAGTGTTAGCACGAAATCGTACTACATAGTATATCACCTACCAATGCTAGCATACAAAGCTTCCATACCCGTATTGCATGTACCCTTTATCTAATCTTTCAGTACCAGCAACCTTTCCTGGGGTCATCAACTCTCTATCCAAACCATGTTCTTCGTGGGAACACTGCAGCTCCGACTCGTGAACCTTTTTCCTGAACCTAGTTCCATTCTCTTCAGCCGCTGCATTTTCTGAGAGTTTTGGTTCGGTACATGCTGTGCCGCAATATTCAACGGCCACAGACGCCATTCTATTGTATAACTAACTAGCAGCTGATAAATGAATAAAGCACCTGCATTCAAAGAAAGATTTAAGAGCCTAAGCCTACTTAGCCTATCTAATCTAGTCGCCCGCCAGACGGGCGAAAACCTCAAGATCATGCAGCTTCTGTTGCACGTTTGCGCCATAGCAACATAATCAGCAACAATAAAATCCAACTAAGGTCGAACAGCTCCAATCATGAAACCTCGCAGGGAGGAGAAATTCCTGAAAACAAGTATGTTTACAAAACAAATATCATGCAGCATTCTGGAACTTCAAATCTTCGAGCTCAGTCTAGTGTCAGTTTGTGGAAATTTCCATCCTAACAGAGAGTGCAATGACGGATCGCTCAAACCTATTGTCAAAGCAGTAGAAAAATGAATCATGCCCCTTTTAAAGTCAAAAGAAGAAAAAGGTTCAAGTCTGAGAGATTGCAGGGATGAGTGTGTTATCATTGCCCTCGAGAGGACAGACCCACCTCCACTGGGTTCGTGATACTTCTCCTCCCAAACATGTTGATATTTTGTCGACTACTACACTTGTAAATAGCACTAAATGCAAAACTATCCCCATAAGTCGGAAAATTACCATCTAACCTATTCAAAGAGATGCAGCGCTCCAAGTAGGTAAACATTAGCTCCAGTCAGTCACACGTAACTGTTAAGAAACTTAGGGACTTTATGGATGGGTTCCAGAGATGCGTGTAATTTCCATTTCCAAGCAATAGATAAAAAAAGTGGCTAATCACTAAAAGGATTTCATCTGTAAAACGACATAAGTATAATACAATGGTGACAGCAGCAACGAGATGCAGCTCGAACGGAAGTAAATCTCAACCCGAATAGTAATGGAAACCCCTATACACTCTGTTACCTTGTGCTAACACCCTGGTGGAGGCATCCTACGCGTTTCTTTCCTAGTACTATAATCAAATACCCCGAGATCTAAATCAAGCTAAAACCACCCTCTGCCAGACTAATTGCTATAGAAGTTCCAATGTTATACCATAATTTCCAGTAACTGCATAATTCGAGTAATATAACATCAAAGTGATATAAATTTCCATATAACCTCATCCCCTCAAGGAAGTGGTGGTAACAAAACTGTCTAAACTCTCTTATATGGACAAAATTGAGAGAAAACTAATTCCTCCCCAACATTACACAAAAGAACAAGGGGCAATCTAGACGATCCATCAACATGCTAATTCTCTAATCTTCCATCAGCACAACACAAAGATACCAATGATCAAAGAGCAAGGATGGTCTCATACCAGAAAGCAAAGCAAAAACATCCCAAAGCATCATCTATTGAAGATCTAAAGCCAGTGTTTCACATTCACATACTAATTTGCAACTAAAAATGCACACATATCAAGGCTTAAAGCACAATATCTTAAATCCACAGTGATCACAAAGTGCCAAACTAACACCAATTCTAAATTTCTAACACAAACACCATTTCACTTTCTCCTATCCGTAACCATCACATAATCATAAAAACCATACATATGCATACATTATACATACTATAAAGAGTAATTGAAACAAACACACACAAACCAATATCATGCTTCATCATACCTATAATAAGCTGATCAAGCGCAGAAAAAAACTACACCATAACAACACTTTAAAACAAACTTTCTGAAACAACGACCTCAAAATTCGCGATCTACTTCGCAATCAGCTCGTCGTGATCAGATCGATCTCCCTTCAACTTCAAATGCGCACCGCCAGCAGCATATACCTAACGATATACGAGAGAGAAAAAAAAAAGCAGAGTAGAGCGAGAAACACACAAATCAACGATGTATGGATTCAATCCTGAAAAAAATCAGATTTTATTGATAAAATAAATGATTGGGATGAGGGTTTGAAGGTTGCGTGGCGTTCATACAATGAATGGAGACAAATAAATGGGTGATTGGATTGAAAGCGCCACCACGCACAGTCATAGACAGCTGAAAGAAAAGTTGAAAAATAAAATGTTGAAAAATAAAAGGTTGCTTTCTGAATTTTCTCTCTTTCATTTTTCTAGATAGTTCGGTTTAGGAAGATGAAATGAAACTGCAAAGTCCCCTAAAAACGCGTGGTCATGAAATTTCAATATGTGATCAATGATTTAAGTAATTAATATTATTAATTAATATTTTAAATATAACAGGAGAACACTTAATTGGTCAAATATTTTAATTAAATACTTTAATTCTTATTTAAAGTATAAATAATACAATAGTGTAAGACGAGTCAAAGCAAAAAAAAATGAAGATATTGGAATCTAATTTTTATGAATTAATATTCAAAATGGACCTTGTACATTTGTTAAAAGGAGATTTGATTCTACATATGACATGTTTTTTTTGTTCCATATAGTAGTATATTTTAATTTATATTAACGAGTTTATAAAAAAATAATGGTCAAACTGTATTAAGTTCGGCCGAAAGTTTTTAAGATTTTTTCAAAGAAATTTGTATTATGAAATGCAATTTTGTTTACTAAGTACTACTAGTATATAGAGTAACGAATATTTTTATTCCACGGTCTCCAATTATTAGATCAATGGTTGGATTAGACATGAGAAATGAGGAGTGATTATTGTGATTCATTTTATTGGAAACAAAAAATATCCTATTTTAGTTTGATTTCATTGCAAGGTTACACAAATTCTATCCACTTAAGGGGTGTTAGTTGGAGAAGATTAAATCTCTTGATTAAATATGTATCATGTTTGGTTCATAAAATTGAACCCTTCAACTTAATCCTAGATGCATAGTCTCATAATATTTAGTTATAGTCTCCCCTCCAACTAAAATAATCCTACAACTTAATCCTATATGGATAGTCTCATAATATTAGTCACGGTAATCGAACGCCACCTAAATTAACACATGCGTGCATGAAATTTGACTCTATTTTGGTTGGGCCACGTGTGTCACAAAGCGAGCACTGGGCTCAATTCATGTGTCATTGGTAGTGAGTCATCATTTATTTGATTGAATCCAAAATAATGGAAATCCAACTTAATGTCATAAACGAATGAAGCTTTTCAGAGTCAATAATTTTTTATCTATGAAGAAGAAAGGAAAACAATAAACAATGCTTTAGTTTTACTAGGATGAATTAAGTTTTTAAGCTAATGTAAAGTGTCAGTGATGTGTTTTTCTTTTGTATTTGAGGGGCAAACTTAAAATTATATGCATATTAATACTAGTTCTTTGTTTTGTAGTATATTTTTTTATTACTTTATTATATCAATTAATGATAATATTAAATAGTTATTAAATTAATGATTAATAAACCACCGATTTAAGTATAAAACAAAATATTAAAATAGTTGGAATTTCCAACTAATTTGAGTCTCGTGAATAGTTGGAATTGATTCTTTGAATTGTTGTTCATTAATTAAGAGATTGCTCTTAGTATAATGTACTGTCATGGATGCTCTAAGTGGCTTCATATTTGATGGGGTCATGATAGAATAGGATCGCCTAAATGTGTAGAGTTAGGTTACACATAATATAAAATTTACTATCTCCGTCCTATAAGAATATACTCCATCCGTCAGCAAATAGGAGTCTCGTTTTTCATTTTAGTCCATCCGCAAATAGGAGTCTCGTTCATTTTTTTTTTATCATAAATGGTAATAGGGTTCTACTTTCCACTAACTCATTTCACTCACATTTCATTTAAAACTAATATATACAAGTTGGACCCCTATTCCACTTACTTTTTTCACCCACTTTTTTTAACATTTCTTAAAACTCATGCCGCCAAGAAATGAGACTCCTAATGGTGGATGGAGGGAGTATTGTATTTTCGATTGGATACATGTTTTCATGTATAATTGGTAAAGTAAGAGATAAATGGAAAAAAGTAATTAAAGTATTGTTAGTGGATAATGATTCTCACCTTATTAGTGAGAAATAAGTCTCTATATTATTGTGGGATGGACTAAAAATAAAAGAGTGTATATTCTTATGGGACGGAGAGAATATGATATTTTGATATTTTTAAATTTTCAATATTTGGGTATTCGATTGATACTGAGTATTCGAATTAAAAATGGATTAATTATTGAATACTACTACATAGTACTTTTAGGGGTGTTCGGTTTGTAAGATTGTATTTCGAGATTAAATTAGTAGTGTGTTTTGTTCATAAGATTTAGTCCTCCAACTCATTGGATAATCATGGGATAATTAGTCATAGCTAACCTCCTATGACTAAAATAATCTCACAACTCAATCTTATATTATATCTTGGTATTATTTTATCTAGGAAACCGAACACCACCTTAGAATATTTTGGGATCAAATACCTAATTTTTCAGATCGGGTATCTACATAAATCAGATTGGACAAACTATTCACTATTGGCATCAATCTTAATCTATTCCTCCATGAAAACCCTTGAAACAAAAAATATTAAAATAAAAAACTACTATTAACATTTAATCGGTTTAGTTAATAAAATAAAAGCTCAAAGGTCGATTTTTCCATTTTCTGTGTGGTGTTTACTTAAAAATGTTAGAACTCGTCATTTTAATTTTAAACATATCAAACGATTAAATAAAATTGACAATTTACCTTTAAAATAGATGAAAAACATAAACTCAGTGGGCCAAATTGGAAATAATGAAAACTACAGGGACCGGTTTCTAGTAAAGCACAATAACACTGCGTGGCATCCTCACACTCTTCGTCTCCATTTCTGAAACCACTCTCTCTAAAACATACACATTATATATATAACATTCTTGTGTTTATCGCTGCACCTACACACACATTAACACACACACACACACACACACACACACATCGATAGGATATATACAGATACGGAACCCTATCTATTATACCTCTCATTTCGTTTTTTTTGTTGTTGTTTTTGTTGTCAATTCGGAACCCTGATTCTGTGTTAGCTCAGCCTTTTCTGGAATTGCATTTGAGAATCTGTTGGAAGCTTTGGATAAAGGAAGTTGAGAATCGACACAAGGTCTTTCTAAATCTGAAATCTAATTATTTGATTCGAGTTTCGTCGATTAATTTGGAGATTGTCTTATTTGTTTATTGTTGATGTTTGAATCTACTCTCTTGTGATTGTGTTTTTTTCGTTAGTGAGCAGTATTTTTGTAGCTTTTGAAGCTCTAGTATTCCCGGTATTCATCGGCGATTGCTGCATCCGAGCTCAGGATTTGGATCAAATTCGAGAAATTGTGTTTCGTCGGGTTTTTAACAATTCGTGCGACTGGAAATGGTTGGGGGTGGGAATAGAAGGGATGACTCGTCGTTTACTGTGAGCAACACCAATGTATTTGCGGCTCTGGAGAGTTTGAGGAAGAAGAAGAAGTCTGACAAAGAGAAGGGGGGAAGGGCCACGTCGAAAGCTGCTGGGGCGGAGAAGCCGGTGTTCTGGGCTCCGGCACCTTTGACGGCGAAGTCGTGGGCGGATGTCGACGATGAGGATGATGACGACTACTACGCCACCACTGCTCCTCCCCAAGCAGTGTGGGGTGGTTCGGGTTTGAATGTGCCTGAAGAGAGTCATAAATCTGATGTTGTGGAGGTATACATAGTGAAGATTATGCTGCATCATGCATTCATGTGTTATTTTTTGGATTTATCTTAGTATTGATAGCTAGAAGGTCCCTAGTTCTCTAGTGCTTGATTTATCTTATTTGGACATGCTTGTGACTGATTGTGAGCATGTATGAATTATGATGATAGTGGATTCATCAATTTTTAATTATTGCTTTGGAGATTCCATGTCCATGGAGATGAAAGTGTTTAGCACACATGCTTTGTTACACTATCTATTTGTTATGGAGTTCTCTTTTAAGTCATGATTTGCATCGTATGCAATATCCGTCGGGAATGTAAGTACATTTTAGTTGACTAGACTTTGTTATGTCTTGCTAAGTGTAGCTAAATTAATTCCTAGCCCCGTTTCTCGTCATTTATGTGAAACAGCTGTCAGTGTAATTTGATGTAATCCTTTGTCATATATGGTTTGGTTGAATTGCTTGTAGAAACAATCATTGAAATGCAGCTCAGAGTGTGTAATTTGGGTGTTAATGTGGCATGTTATTTATTTGTATGAATGACAAGATGCGAGCTTCCACTTGTTATTTAATGTTGCTACAACTGGAAATTTGTGTTTTGTCATGGATCTAAAGTATGACGTCTGTACTGCAGAATCAATAATCTAGTTTTCTGGTGATTGTGCTTTCATTCTCAAAACAAAAAGAAAGTTTTCCAAATGTTTGATCAAAATATAGAAGTTCATGGCTCAAAATGTTATGTGCTTTGCTGAACCATTGAACTTCTGAAATTGGGGTTTTGGAATCAAATACATAATTCCAGAGGCATCATGCATCTGATCTCGAATGTGTGTATGCTCTTAGCATCATACATAATTACAGAGGCATTAGTTGCTGCTAGAGTTTGTCGCTTACCTCCATGTTTATATACCTATTGTTGAGTCCATTGACTGTTTGAGTTTGCTGTGCTGTTCATTGATAGACATATATTCCTCTAATTAATGTAATGTTTTTGCTTTTGTTCATGGATCCGGGGTTTGTTGGAGAAGGTGCAGACCGTGCAATACTATATGCATTGTTACAATAGTGAAATTGAACAATAGCTAGTGTACTTATCTTGATTGTAACCCTTCTTCAGGATGTTCTTATGATCTTCCTTTCCAGTTTCCACTATCACCGGCCAAGTATTTGATTGAACCTGTTTAAGTGACTCTACATATCTGTCTCTCTCCCCTCCCCATGATTGATAGGACAGTTCTTAGTTCTTACACAACATCTTTTTCTGCCCTGACCAATAGAGATTCTGATGGTTTATGACTCATGCTGAAATAATACATCTGAGAATGGAATCATTGTGAAGATTCCTTGCTGCTAATGAATTAACACATTTATAAATCTTGTGCATTGGAAATGAGTGAATTGCATATTTTACACATAATAGCTAATTCACCTATTGCAGGAAAGTGAAAGTGAGGATGAACTTCTTGACGAAGGTGATGATGATGTGGAAGATGGGCATGACCAGGAATCAGAGATTGAAGAACAGCCTGAGCCACTGGTTATGAAGCCTGCAGAAACTTCATCAGCACCTAAAGAGACTGAAAGACAGCTTTCTAAAAAAGAGAGAAGGAAAATGGAGCTAGCTGAGCTAGAGGCGATTTTAGCTGATTTTGGTGTGAACCCCAAAGAGAAAGCTGAAGATGAGGCACCATCTGGTAACTTTCTCTCTTGAGAATCAATCGTTCTATTATAATTTTTTGGAAAGTCAGAGAAAAAAGCAGTTTTGATTATTTTCTTGTTTTGTTGACGTCCTTTTCTTGTGCTATTGATAAGAAGGATAAAAATATCAGTGCTTTTATTGTGCAGATGTTACGAAAGAGCAGAAAGAAGAACAATCAAACGGGAAGGCTGATAAGAAGGATAATCCCCCTGCCGAGTCCAAAACTGCAAAGAAGAAGAAAAAGAAGGCCACCAAAGAGGTGAAGGAGCCTCAGGACCAGTCCAATAGCTCGGAGGTTCCCAACGGACAAGAGGAGACTGCTGGAACCGAGCAGGTGGAAGAAGACACCTCTGCTGTTGACGTGAAAGAGAGGCTGAAGAGGGTAGCCTCTTCCAAGAAAAAGAAATCAAATAAGGAGATGGATGCTGCAGCAAGAGCCGCTGCTGTGGAAGCTACTGCTAGGAGTAAAAGACTAGCTGCTGCCAAGAAGAAAGAGAAGAACCATTACAACCAGCAGCCAATCCGGTAAGATATATAAATAGATCATTGAATCTACATAGAGATGGAAATGCGATTTTATTGCTCACGAATAAACTTGGAGCCCCTCCCTCCCCCTGAGTCCTCTTGTTTCATGATCGAAGAACTTTGATATGACGTTTACATGACCCCAGATATGATGATTTTGGTTATTAAACTCAGTTTCATGTATCCTTTTTAGGCCTTGTTTCATAATCAATCCATTTTGCTATGAACAAAATATGACAAATTCTGAAATGGGATTTGGGCAATATAAGATACTGGTTCCTATAGTTTTAAAATCTGATTCATCACATTTCTCTCTTATCATTTATTTCATTTATTAGTGATCCATTTTTTATTTTGATTTCATTTTTCTTATGATTAATATATCAATAAAATTAGATTTATTTTACAAAGCTTTATATACATTATTGTATATAGACAATCGTGTAATGCGATAATATATATAGATATATGGTTGAGTGTTATATTGCTAACTAAATACTTAATTACTACTTACAATTAAATAATAGCCATTAGATATTCAAATTAAGGTCCTACATCAGCCACGGAATATCAATATCATCAACAAAAACATCAATAAGGGCATTAAGGTCAATTTACAACAAATTAGTTGTAATTAACTTTTGAAAAAAATCTAATAACTTTAAAATAAATATAACTTTCTCGATTTAAATTATTTTTTCGCACAAAATATATCAAATTAAAGATAATTCATAAGGATTCTAACGAGATCTCACTTGCATATGTTCTGATGTCAAAAAATTTGAATTTTTTTGTTCAAAAAATTCATAAATTTCATAAACGACTTTATATCAGTACACGACATATAATATGTCAATACAATGTCAATATGAAATTGTATTAACATTGTCATGTCTCTGTGTTGATGTATTTCATACATTTGATTGACATTGTGTTTCTAAACCCTAAATTTGATAGTTGCTATTATTTTTTAATATTAAAAAATAAAAAACGAAATTACATGATAAATTGTAGACCACGAGATTTCTAAAATCGTATGATCTTAAATTAGTTGTAGTTAGCAATTAAATGATAGATATATATATTATTGCTATAAATTAAATATTGTATCCAATATATTATATCTATACACTAAAATAAAATTTATTTTAAATTAAGAAAGTATTGTGCATATATAAATACATAATAATAACAAGTAAATAGATATAATATTGCATTAGATGATTATCCATGAATAACAAGAGTATATAAATTTTGGAAAAATAAGGCAATTTTTTTGATATAATAATGTTAAGAAAAAATAAATTCAAATGCATTGCATAAATAATAGTAAGAGAAAATTAAGATAAATCAATAAATAAAAATTAAAGAGGAGAGAATGAGAAGAAGTTAAAGTAAGTGAGATGAGAGATGAATAGATTATGTAAATGTGTTAAAATAATTCTTCATGAAAGAAATGTTCGAAAATAGTAACAACACACCTCAAACACGATTGTGTCTTGTAATATTTCACTAACAAATATCGAAAATATACAAACACCATTATTCATAGACTATTTTTTGGTAGTTCACTCCCTCAATATATTATTCTCTTTCAATTAGTCATTAGCATTAATATATCAAAATATTTCAATTAGTCACTAGCATTAATATATTAATATATCAAAATATTTTAGTTTTATTACTGTGATCAATCACCATCTTCACTCATAATTCGTTTTTAATTATCATTATTACTATTTATAAGAAAATTATACTACCAATTACTTTAATTAACACTCGTATTATAAATACATCACAAGTCATATTTTTAATCCTTGTGTAAATTGAAATCATAAAAAAAAGACAAGTGACTTCATAAACGGAAAACGTCAAATTCTACTACTTTCGAATAGAATTAAATACTAAAATAATAATATTATTATAAAGTAAAATAAATCCTCCGTCTTATTTTAATTTTCTATTTCTTCGATCCTTCTCCACTCTGATTCCAGAATTCTCACTTTAATTCTTCCCCAATTTGTTGCTATTACTTTCGATTTTCCGATTCAACTTCAGGTGATCACCGATCGTAGCAGTTCGTTCCCCGCGCTCTCAACCTAAGGTGAGAATTCTTCTCCATTCGTCGCATGCGAGCTCGTGATTGCATACTGTAGTTATTGTTTCAAGCTGTGAATCATGAATCTTTTGTTTCGTTATCTTATTCATCTCAATTTTTTTAAGCGTATGATCATGCAGTTTCTTGCCTGAATCCTGCTTTGTCGCATCGTCGACGTGATGTGTAAATGGATGGATTGAATTTGGCGTTTATTTTCTGCTGAGAAGCGATGGAAATGCGAAATTAAGAGAGAGTAATGAATTCAGCGCGTTATTTAATAAGTTGCATGCTAATCTTGGGGACTGGTTTTGCTGTTGCTTAAATTATTGATCAACAAATGAATTGATTGTAATTTGATTAGATGATTGTGGAATCTATGTTATCCAGCTGCTTAAGGTGAATGCTTGTGAAGTTTCTTCTTATGAGAGAGTCATAAATATTATTGAAGCAATTTTACTTCTGCTTTTCATAATTACAATTTTTCATTTGTATTTTCTAGTTTTTTATTTCAAATAGGAAACAGTTTTCTTTTGTACTTCTGTTTATGCATCCAATCTCTTTTATTTTTGTATTGGTTTTGTGCGCAAAGAGTGAGAACTGATGTGAGAATAAATGAAAATGTTTCCAATTGTCTTTCTTGCTTTGGTCAGTGTTTTAGGGAACTGTTGGGAGAGTAAGTGCTTTGTTTCTCAGTGCTACTCATGATTATTAAAACCAGAAAGTATTGGATATGTATTTCTGGTTTAGATTTGATAACAATTGAGGAACGATTTGAGTATCAAGATCAATCGGTTGAAGATTGGAATGAAATTGTAAAGGAAATTTTATTCACTGGAATGAGAAAAAACGAGAGCGAGAAGATGAGCTACAGTATATCAAACTAACTACTGAAAAAAGCTATTTAACAGAAACTAAAACTAACGGCTAGTTTCAATCCTACGGCTAGGATTAAAACTTGACTAACAAACAGATCTAACGGCTGCCGGAAACGAGTTGTCATAACAGCCGAACTGCCGAGCTGCCGAGCTTGACGAGCTTGACGAGCTTGCCGATCTTGACGAGCTTGCCGAACTTGCCGAGCTTGATGAGCTTACCGAATTTGGCGAACTTGAACGAGCTTGCCGAACTTGCCGAGCTTGGCGAGCCCGAACTTGCCGAACTTGAACGAGCTTGCCGAACTTGGTGCTTGAGCCATCACAATCTACCAACAAACTCCACCTTGATTGCTCAATCACCAACCAAACTCTTCCTTTCCAGTCCCACTAGTTTCAAACATAGCAGAAACTTTTCCTTAGGCAATGGTTTAGTTAACATGTCTGCCGGGTTCTCTGAAGTATGAACTTTGAAGACTTTCACATTGCCTCTTTCAATCTCCTCCCTGATGAAGTGATACCGCACATCAATGTGCTTTGATCTCTCGTGATAAGCTTGATGCTTGGCCAGAAATAGGGCACTATTATTGTCACAGCCAACTGCTATCGCCCCTTGCTCAATCCCAAGATCAGACAACATTCCTTTCAACCAGAAACTCTCTTTGATTGCAGCAGCAAGTGAGATAAATTCTGCTTCCGTTGTGGAAAGTGCCACCACACTTTGGAGACTTGATTTCCAGCTAATAGCAGACCCAAACATTGTGAATATGTATGCCGACTGAGACTTTCTGTTGTCTAAGTTACCAGCAAAGTCCGAGTCACAATATCCCACAATAGCATCAGCTCCACCTCCATCATTCACTCCATATAGAATGCCTACATTCCCAGCACCCCTTAGATATCTCATCAACCATTTGAGAGCAATCCAATGTTCTCTTCCATGATTTGCCATAAACCGGCTGACAACACTTGTGGCTTGTGCTATATCTGCTCTGGTGCTGATCATAGCATACATAATGCTCCCTACTATATTAGCATAGGGTATCTTCATCATTTCTCTGGACTCAGCCTCACTGTTGGGCCTCTGATCAGCCTTGAGCTTGAAGTGCATTGCTAGTGGAGTAGCCACTGCCTTCATATTCTCCACCTTGAACCTTCTCAGCAACTTTGATATATAATCAGATTGTGTGAGCCATAATTGCCTTTTAGCTCTATCTCTGATAATGTTCATGCCTAAGATTCTTCTTGCTGGCCCGAGGTCTTTCATTTCAAACGCAGCATTGAGTTCATCCTTCACTTCTTGCACTGCCTTCTTGCTAGCTCCAGCAACAAGCATGTCATCTACATAAAGTAGAAGATATGTAGGTTGTATGCCCCTTTTTCTGACATATACACAGGAGTCATAACTTGATCTCTGAAAACCAATCTTGATCATATAATCATCAAAAGTCTTATTCCACTGTCTACTAGCCTGCTTCAAACCATATATACTTCTTTTCAGCAAGCATACTTTATTTTCATTCCCTGGTTTGATGAAGCCTTCAGGCTGGGCCATGTAGATTGTTTCCTCTAGTCCTCCATGTAAGAAGGCCGTTTTCACATCAAGCTGCTCCAATTCCAGATCCAACTTAGCAACCAAAGCCAGCAACATTCGAATTGAAGAATGCTTTACAACCGGTGAGAAGACCTCATTGAAATCAACTCCATGCTCTTGAGTGAATCCTCTAGCCACTAACCGGGCTTTAAATCTGATCTGATCACCCTCAGCACCTTCCAGCTTCTTTTTGAATATCCATTTACAGCTGATAACCTTCCTTCCATCAGGTTTCTCAACCAATATCCAAGTGCCATTTTTCAGTAGAGAATCAATTTCATCCACCATTGCTTTCATCCACTTTTCCCATTCTTTGCTCTCCATTGCTTCCTTATATGAGGATGGCTCTATATACTCAACATCTTCAGCCACACATAATGCATAAAATAGCATCTCAGAATCATCAAATCTTGATGGCAGCTTGATCTTTCTTCTGACTCGATCCCTAGCCAGCTGGTAGTTTTCCAGATTATCTGGAGGCTGTGTTTGTGTCTCATTCTGAGCACTCTGAGGCTCAGTGACTTCTTCACTCTCCCCATGTTTCTCATGCCTCCCATGCTCCACCTCAAAGTCAGCTTTACCAACAGAATCAGTCACAGAATCAGGCTTCTCAACTATCACTCTGTTCTTATCCAGAAAAGGCATTTCAGTTTCAGAGAATACAACATCTCTACTAATCACAATCTTGTGATTCCCTGGCTCTACACACCACAAACGATATCCCTTCACCCCAGGTTGATATCCCAATATCACACACCTAATAGCCCGAGCATCCAACTTCCCTTGTTTGAGATGAGCATATGCCTTGCAGCCAAACACTCTCAATGTGGTGTAATCTCCATGGCTGCCATACCATCTAAAATCAGGTGTGTCTCCCTCTATACTTGATGAGGGACATTTGTTGATAAGTTTCACAGCCGTGGATGCAGCCTCAGCCCAAAACTTCTTCTCAAGTCCAGATGAGAGGAGCATACACCTCACCCTCTCTAATATGGTTCTATTTGCCCTTTCTGCTATGCCATTCTGCTGAGGATTCAGAGGTACAGTCCGGTGCCTTTTAATTCCCCTCTCCTTACAAAAGTTATCAAACTCTTTGGAGAGATACTCCAAGCCGTTATCAGTCCTCAAACATTTAAGAACCACTGACTTCTCCTTTTCCACTTCCAGGCACCATTGCTTGAACTTACTAAAAGCCTCTGATTTCTCTTTCAAAATGTATATCCACATTTTTCTAGAGTAGTCATCTATGATACTCATATAATACTTCCCTCCACCTACTGACACCACAGATGCAGGACCCCACAAGTCACTATGGGCATAATCAAGAGTGGATGTGGAAGTGTGCTTGCCTTTGGGATAGGGCTGTTTCTTGGACTTACCCAAAATGCATTCCTCACATGGAGTAGTGTCCATCTGCCCAGAACTTTGTATAATCCCCTTCTTGGCCAGCTCCTTAATGCTTCCCTCAGCTGCATGAGCAAGCCGCATATGCCAGATTTTGAAGTCATCAGCCTTCACAATATTTGCCTGTGCAGTAGGGATCTCAACACTAGCCAGTAGATAGTACAAGCTTCCCCTCCTTTCAGCTTCCATCACCACTCTTTGATCCTTGGAAACTGTCATTTTTCCCCCAGTAGAGCAGAATGTATATCCCTTGCGTTCAAGAAGCCCAAGTGAAATGAGATTCCTCTTGATGTCAGGTATATATCTCACTTCACTTATAATCTTCACAGATCCATCTTGCATTCTCAGCCTGATCTTGCCTATACCTTGGATGGTACAAACCTGGTTGTTGCCCAATATAACCGATCCAGTCATCTCTTGGATCTCCTCAAACCAGCCAAGATTCGGACTCATATGCAGACTACACCCCGAGTCCATGATCCAAGATCCTCCCAGACCACCCTCCATCACATTCAGAATTTCTGGCACATCAGTTTCCTCAACACAGTCAGTGGATGGAACACGGTTTCCACCACCATTTGCTTGCCTTCTTTTCCATGCGAAGCAATCCTTTTTGAGGTGACCCGGCTTCTTGCACCAATGACATGAGCGGGTTTCCTTTTGATTATTTGATGGAGTTTTCTGATTTTCTTGGCTCGGCTTCTGAAACCTCTTGACTCCCTTGAACTTCTTGACATTTAGGCTCTCAGCCATAGCCTCTGGATTCTTAGAACCTGACTTCTGAATTTCCTTTGCTCTTATGGCCGACTGAACTTCAACAAGGGTGATAGTACCCTCTCGGCCATACAATATGGCATCTCGTAGCTGATCAAATGACTTCGGCAGAGCATTCAAAAGTAATATTGCCTTATCTTCATCCCCTATCGAGGCGTCGATATTTTCAAGATCATCGACCGCCTTATTGAAGTCTTCAAGTTGCTCCAATATCCCTTTATCATCCAAGAATCGATAGGAGTATAACCGCTGCTTCATGAGCAGCCTATTGGCCAAGGACTTAGCCATGTACAAGTCTTCGAGCTTCGCGATTATTCCGGCTGCAGTCTTTTCTTTTGCAACCTCTCGAAGAACTTTATCCCCGAGGCATAGCACAATTGCACTATGAGCTTTCGCCTCGATCTCAGCTCGTTTAAGGATCTCCTTTTCGTCAAGATCCATCTTCTCCCCTTTCTCCGACTTGTCCTCCTTTCCGCCCGCCTCCAACGCCGAAGCCAGGCCTTGATGAATCAGCATAGCCCGCATTTTCATCCGCCATAAGCCGAAATCATTCCTACCCGTGAATTTCTCGGCCTCAAACCTAGAAGCCATAACACCCTCCAATCTTACCACCGAAAGAACAAATCAGAAATCAATCGCGCCTCCCGATTCCCACAGACGGCGCCAATTTGATAACAATTGAGGAACGATTTGAGTATCAAGATCAATCGGTTGAAGATTGGAATGAAATTGTAAAGGAAATTTTATTCACTGGAATGAGAAAAAACGAGAGCGAGAAGATGAGCTACAGTATATCAAACTAACTACTGAAAAAAGCTATTTAACAGAAACTAAAACTAACGGCTAGTTTCAATCCTACGGCTAGGATTAAAACTTGACTAACAAACAGATCTAACGGCTGCCGGAAACGAGTTGTCATAACAGCCGAACTGCCGAGCTGCCGAGCTTGACGAGCTTGACGAGCTTGCCGATCTTGACGAGCTTGCCGAACTTGCCGAGCTTGATGAGCTTACCGAATTTGGCGAACTTGAACGAGCTTGCCGAACTTGCCGAGCTTGGCGAGCCCGAACTTGCCGAACTTGAACGAGCTTGCCGAACTTGGTGCTTGAGCCATCACAATCTACCAACAAGATTTATGGGAATAAATTCAAGTATATTTTTTCTACAATCGCTCAGTATGTGCAGGATCAAGCTTGTTGTTTGTAGATCAGAACTTGGTTGGCGTTATTGAACTCATTTTCTTGAATATGTTCACATAATGCTCCTCATGAATCCGCTTAGCCTTGAGCAAACGCGCCATGGTGTAAAAATAGTTGTATTGAGACCATCATAGCTTCTTGTTAGTTGTTATGTCTGCATTTTGCTACATAATGGTTGTGTTTAGAGATATTACCATGCTTATATAGTTAAATGTTTATTCGTAATGCTAGAATACTTTCACCATTCTCACAATTCTCACTATCTCAGAGTTGCAGCAATGAAGACAGGATCTTCTTTAAATCCTAACGCAGCAGCCTACGTGCCACTCTTTAAAAGAGGTGCTGCTGATGTAAACAAAGAATTCGGTTCACATCAAGAGTTTAACAGTGAGGATGAGGTTGGCCAATTTGGCTATCGTCATGTAAATACACAGCACCAAAATGTTATTCAACGTCATTCCCAGATTGCTGGTGCTCCCCAAATTGCTGAATATCCGAAATGGAAAGATAATTACCGTAATGGATTTGTTGCTTCAACGTCACAATACCCGGAGAAGCCAAGCATTGATGAAGACTCTGACATCGACCTGACGTACATGCAAATGAACTTTCCTGAAATATCATTGGAGTCTCTTTCTGACGTCTATCAAGCCAGCGGATGTGATTTATATTCTGCAATCGACATGCTACACCATCTTGAGGTATTATTGCCAGAATTTTCAGTTTACTATTTAAGCTTTGAAACGTTTTTTCCACTTTCTGAGAATTCTATTTCCCTATCGAAATGAGGTTTCATGTGCATTTTTTATTGTATTCTTCATTATCATGCTGCAAAATGGCTGATTGGGTTTTATATTCGGATGCAAAACAACTTCTAAGATGCATCCACATCCCTTTTCTTATCATTTTGTCGTACAATTAGGCTGAAATCTTATGCCTGGTCTTGCTCAATATCACTGAAGTTTCCATATTCATGTCAAGTTTTTCAATTGACTCTGTATGGTTGGTACTGTGACTAGGATGCATCTCCCTTTTTTACGTGTTTTGGATTCTCACAACATTTGCATTCGATCACGTTAGCTCCATTGATGTTAAGATTTTGGATTTGATAATTTAAAGGGGCTGATCATTTTGGATTTTGTTTTGCATTTTACAGATGTTTCCTGATGATTCATCAGATAAGCTTCCTGATACACTGGACATAGGCGACATACCTGACTCTGCACCGGTCAAAGCACCACTGGAAGCAAAGAATGCAGCAAGTGGAGCTTCAACATCTGCCTCGTCCGACATTCCTGCTAAGAGCTAATCTGCACACATATTCTGAATTTAGCAGTTTTATGGGCCTTTTTTTTATCTTTTTCTATTTTGGAATGTGGCTATGAATTTCTGAATCGGCAAATATCCATTTTTCTTCTTTTTCTAAGCTGGGATTTTGTGTGTGCATACGTCGTGTTTGTACAAATTGACTACGTTGTTTCTGTTTTGGATCTGGGAACGCAAATTGTATCATAGAAACATCGATTGTTCTTGTTCAAACAGATTTTGTTTCTGATGAGGTTTGAATCCATGTTTTTAGTCCAAGGCTTTGGCCCTTACGCAAAAATTTGTGTCATGCTGTCTCACGGGTCTTGCAAACACGACATGTTCAAGTCGTGTTTACATTATATGTCAGACAGTTTGACACAAGACTACCCCTTTGGTGTGGAAGTTTAGGAAATAAATTTATCTTTTTTTCTTAGTAATAGATATATTAATGATAGTAACAATAGCGACTTTTGGCTTGAATTGAAAGTCACCAACACATCTATTTTGTCACGCATATTTGATAATAAAACATGCTTTCTTAGTTTCTTGTCTCTGCCACAAATTAGTACGGAATAAAATGACAAATTAGAACACATATTTATGGATATGTGGGATCTTAATGCCAAATTATTGGAGCTTCCTTCAAATGCGGCGGTACATGACAAAATATTGTTTATTATCTTTTTTTTATTCATTTTCATCCATTTAGTACATTTACACATCTGATATAACCATAATAACTAACAAATCACCTCAACCCCCTCAAGAAAAAAAACAGAGGGGGATTCCATTTTTTGCAATTCTGAAAACTTGTCTGTCCTATTCATAATCCAGAATTTGCAAGTTTTCTTGTTTGTAGAATTCATTGAACCCTTTCTTGAAGATTCAAGAAATTTGCATGAAATAATATAAGAACAAACATAATCAAGAGAGAGAGAGAGAGGGAGAAATGGGGTTGGATTATTATGAAATTCTGACATTGGAGAGGGGGGCAACAGAGGATGATCTGAAGAAGGCCTACAGAAAACTGGCTATGAGATGGCATCCAGACAAGAATCCCAACGACAAAGACGAAGCCGAGGCCATGTTCAAGCAAATCTCTGAAGCCTACGAAGTCTCTCTCTCTCTCAGTTTGGTCAAATTTTGGCTGAATTTTCAATTTTTCTCATTTCTAAAACCACATTGTTTCATTAAAATAAGTAAAAATTTTCTTTCTATTCCTTTATTTTCTTTTCCAGTTCTCATCTTCATAAACCAATGTTGTTTGAAAATCACCAAAATATACATCGTTTTGTACATGGATGAGAGAAGACTAAGGAAAACTAAAATTTGGTTAATGAAATGGGAAATGAATTTATTTGATCAAAATATCAAGATTTAGTGCTACTACTACTATCATCACATCTAAAAAACCATATACATATACATTTTCAGGTGTTGAGTGATCTCTTTGAGTTACAACCAAAAGTTGAATTTTCATTCATACACCATAATGCCTCAGGAGAAGTGGAAAGATGTTAATGAAATGGGAAATAAGTTGATTTGATCAAAAAGATCAAGATTTAGTTCTACTATCATCATATCTAAAAGCCATATACATGTATTTTTCAGGTGTTGAGTGATCCTGAGAAAAGGCAAGTGTATGATCAGTACGGCGAAGAGTGCCTCAAGGATGGGCGGGCGCCCGGGTCAGCCGGGGACCCGGACAAGTTCAATCCCAGAAATGCTGAGGACATATTTGCAGAGTTCTTTGGAAGCAGCCCCTTTGGGTACGGAGATGGGCTCAAGAAACCACCACCTGTGGAGAGCCTGTTGCCGTGCGACCTTCAAGAGCTCTACACTGGATCTACTCGGAAGATGAAGATCTCTAGACAAGTCGTTGATCCCAACGGGTAAGCATTTTTACCTATGGATCATTTTTAGGCCTACAACTGCTGTTTGGGATCATTTCTTGGCCCAATGCAACTAGTTTTGATAATTTCTTGGTCTTACCTCATAAGCTATAGTTTTGGATCATTCCCTGGCCTATTGCAATTGCAACCACTTTTGATCATCTCTTGTCTTAATTGAACTAACTTCTTTGACTAATGCATCTAGTTTTGTAGTATCATTTCATGTCTTAATGCAACTAGTTTTGAATCATTTCTTGAGCTGTGCTTGGGTCATTTTGAGGAATAATAATGCAGCTAGTTTTGGATCATTTCTTGGAAACTAGTTTTTATAGTTTTGATCATTCCTTGGCTTAATGCAACTATGTTTTTGAATCCCATCTTGATCTAATGCAACTAGGTTTGAATCATTTCTTGTCTCAATGCATCAATCTTTGATAGTTTTGATCATTTCTTGGCCTAATGCAACATATTTGAATCATCAATTTTGGAACATTTCTTGTCCTAATAAACAATTTGGATCTGTTCTTGGACAATTTAGGCGAATGAGGACAGAAACAGAGATACTGACCATTGAGGTTCAGCCAGGTTGGAGGAAAGGAACAAAGATCACATTTCCAGACAAAGGCAACCAGCAGATGAACCAGCTGCCCGCGGACCTCGTCTTCGTGATCGACGAGAAGCCCCACGACGTCTTCAGCCGTGACGGCAACGACCTGATGATAGGCCACTGCGTCACCCTGGCCGAGGCCATTGGGGGGACCACAGTGGTGCTGACCACCGTGGACGGCCGGACCCTGTCCGTCCCGGTGGCCTGCATCGTCAGCCCCGGATACGAGCACGTGGTGGAGGGAGAGGGCATGCCCATAGCTCGGGATCCGAGCATCAGGGGTGATCTCAAGATCAAGTTCGAGGTCAAGTTTCCTGCCAAGTTGTCGACCGAGCAACGGGAGGCGCTAAAGCGCGTGCTTGGAGGATGATCGCAGTTTGTAAATTCGTGTAACAGTGAAATTTAGTGCTTTTCATCATTTTATTATATATACACAGAAATTTTTAAAGATTGCGTTGATCACACTATTAATAGGCCAACACACGCACATAATGTTTATGTTAATCGCGGGTTGATGTATATGTAAATTCGTGTGACTGTAATTTAGTGTTTTTGTCTTTGATTTCAGTTTATTTGGAGATGAGCAAACAAGAAAGTAAGATGTTTGTTTTGAACTTGAAAAAGGTGCATATAAAATCGAATGAAGTATGGAAAAAGTTTGAATTATCTACAATTTAGAAATAGGTACTAATACTCATTCAAATCACGAAATTTGATCAATTCTTTAACTATCCAAAAATTGACCTTACTACCAAGTTCCATCCACAGCCACATAAATTTCATTTACTACCCTTTATTTTATTAAAAATACTAAGTTTTTTCTTAACAAATTAAATTTTCACCTTTTTTGCTATTTTCTTCTAATTGTTGGGAGAATAAATCTTTGCATTTACCAAATAACAATCAATATGTCAATAATATTTTATTCAAAAGTGCCAAACAAATAACAAATAGTAGTATATTCAAACTAATGTGATAGTACGAAGAAGATTAATCTATTATACTCCAATTTGAGCCTATATATATTAACCACCATGTAATTTATTGAGTTTCGTAAAATATAGACACTTTATATATTCAAAATTCGATTAAATTCCGAAGCTCTAAAGGATTAAAAGAAATGAAATGCAGTGTTAATGTAACTCAGCTCGGCTAGATAAAACTTATTCGAACTCTGATTCTATTGATATTCTAACAAGCTTAAAATAATCTTTTAAGGCTCTCTAAACAATATTCTAACAAGCTTAAAAATAATTTTTTAAGGCTCTCTAAACAATATTCTAACAAGCTTAAAAATAAACTCTGTCTTTCTATTACATAGCCATCATTTTCTTTGAATCTTTTATCCATACACACTGCTTAAATGAGGGATCCAAAAAATAATTCTGGATATCATCATACCTGCAGTTTTTTTATAGAGTGTTGCCGTTTCGCAGGTTGGCAGTCGTGTCGGTCAGGGTGGTCAAAACAGTCTCACCAACTTCGGCTTTGCAAAGTGGGCATGATGCGTTGATCTTGAGCCATTTATCCACGCAGTCTTTGTGGAACAGGTGGGAACAGGGCAACTCGCGGAGTTCATCATTGTTTACGTACTTGGCTAAGCAAATGCAGCAGGACTGGATAGCAGAATAACATGTTAGATTCTGAACGAGACGATCCATGTTTACCAATCATGGAAGAGGTAAAATAAGGTAACAAGCATCTAGCAAAACCATGTTTTCTCAAGATGGCAACTGATAATCAGATTTGGAACAGAAAAGAAAAAAAGTAGCTCAAGAATTGATATCGAATACAGTTGTACTCTCTTTGTCCCAAGGTAAGTGATTCGTATTCCTGACTGGGACGTCCCAAGTTAAGTGATACATTTCATCTTTTGGCAAAAATTGACCATTTAATCTCTCCTACTTTATTTTAACTCAACTTAACTCACTGAACATCAATTTCGTAATTCACAAGCCCAAAGAGATGCATGAATTTAATTGGGAGGGAAGTAGTAATAAACAACCGACTTTGCTAGTTTAGAAGAGATGAGTGAGGCTTACTGCATCTTCTCCAGATACTGCTCGCTCTTTCTCTGTTCCAGCAGCCACAATCCCACCTTCACTCTCTTTGTCATTGCCATTCTTAACTTTCTTTACTTTGAACTTATAAACCGGGAGAGAATTTATCGAATCTTGAGTGGCTCCTCTATTATGCAAAAAATCTTCTCTGAAGCCTAGGACTGATATTATACAAGGGAGGCAGCAGCAGATTGTAGTGCACAAAATAAAAGGCATTGCATATCCAATACAGCTAAAGGCTAGGAATACTATACACAACCTGTAAATAAAGTTATAGGGAAAAATATGTAACTATACACAAGTTGTGTAAAAGCTAATGTTAACTAATTTAACACTGCTGTGGAAGTGTGTGGACAGAAAAGTGAGCGACCGGATTATATCAATCACCATGCATGGAAAGAAGAAGATTCGAATAGATTGAGCAAATTATGATTCAAAAGCTATAGGCAGGTGGAATTTTGCATTACCTGTACAAATTGGTGGCTTCAGCAGACGATGAGTGCCCTCCAAAAATCCATACATTTCCAACAACAAACCAAACAGCAAAAAAGCAATCCAAACTCATCTTGAAATACTCAACAAATACCTTAAGCCTGCAAGGAGAAAAAAACCAGACTCTTTATACATTGCACGTATAATGACTGATGGCCGAATGATAATTAACTATTTCTACTTCATCAACCTTACTATAATACTATATCAATACACATGCATACAATGCATGACTCCTACATAAAGACCTAGCATTCACTGACAACATCCACGACTAATGGTAATTCTTGGTCAACCAAAAGCAAATTCTCCAGTAGTAAATTACAACATGACTATGAAAAGTTGCAAATATATCCACTACCTTCGAAATTCGAACAGAGACCTTGCAATACCATTCACACCTCAACGATTAAGCTACAGAGTTAATCAAACTCTAATCTCCTTACATCTAGAACGAATCAGAGCTTAAGTAGAAAAGACAGTGTCAGTACCTTGGATTTGGTACCCCGTTACTCTGGCTGCCTCTGGTTGTTGTACTAGTTGTACGTCGGTCCTCCCCTTCCACGGCTCTCCTACTCGTCGAACCAGCATTATTGTTTCCCTGAGAAGGATCCACACGACTCTGAGATGCATCTAGTTCAGAAACCTGGTTTCGATATCTAAATCGCCAATATAGAAGGGGAAGTATTGAAACACATCCAGATGCATAACCAATAATCCATGCTCTCAAAGGAGCATGGGGCTTCTCATGCTTTGATAAAGCTAAGACAATTATAGCAGCGATAATTTGGCTGAGTGTCAACACTAACTCCACCGATATCCATAGGCCAGAATTTAGTGGACTTCTTTGGCGGCCTCGACTATTTCCTCTCCGGATGAGAGACGAGTTTCTTGAAATTGGTCCACCAGAGAAGAGCTGAGGTTGTTGATTTACAGGAACTCTTGAACTAGTAGATGGCTGATCTTCACTTTGATGCCGCTCCAAGCCACTCGACTGCCTTTCATGTGATAAACTGGACGAAGCATTGCTGGTACTAGCAATATCTATAACATGTTCACTACCATTACGTGTATCTGCACGCTCCATCAACAAAGGGACTTTGCTTGTTTGGCTCTTACGATGAAGTCCCTGAATGGGAAAAGCCATCCGATTCCACTGACCAGACACCACACAGAGAACACATGGGACGAGAGACTAGTATTCAGGCTCCCCCAAAAATGCAGATAGTGCAGTAGGCTTAAATCCTAATCCTCCCAAGTTTCACAACTTCAACCAGATTACACAATCCCAGCATCCTGTTGAAGGTACGTAAAGCAAGAACGTCATAACCAGCTTACTCGTTTTCTCACATTTAAAAAATCATGCATGTTTAACCAAACACGAGATTGATAACCAAAATACTAAAAATCTCAGCATTCACATTCCATCCTCATCCAATTTAAGGCTAATAACTAACCCCTAATATGCGACTCTAACATCGGTTCATGTCCTCGGAAATCAATACTCCCACACTGTTTTAAAGCCCCAACAAAAGCTCACTGACCAGCACAAAAACTCTCCAAACAACACATTTAGCAAATAACATAGCAAAACCTTAATTTAACTTGCAAATGAAATCATAGACAGAACAAACACATACAACACAATTTTTCTATAACAACTAAAAAGAAGTTAAATCATATCACCAATTCTATCCACATATCACTGCAGAAACATACACTATATCAGAATGATTGACGAATAAAAAATGATTATAGTCAAACAACAAAAACCTAATTAATTCTCGACCCCTGAAATACAATTCCATCAGCTCTAGATCGTTGACCATCTCCCAAAACAATTTCGCAATTTTCCCCCCACCGAAAAAAAAATTAAAAACCAACAAAATTATTCTACTACTTGTCCTCGCCAAACCAAAATTGCACGCGATTGGGATGAGGAAAAAATTTAAAAAAAAACAACTACCTAAAATAAATCGTGAATTTCCGCAGCTAAAATGGTAATTTATCTGAACAAATCAAAATGAAAAAAGGAAAATTGCTGACCGAATAACGAATGACTGAGGGAAAGGGTAATCAAATGAAGTTTTCTGCGGATGAAAGCTTTGAATCGTTTTGTTTTTTTATTCACTTTTTTTTCAAAATATTTTATTAACTCTTTTTTCCCTCTTTATATATACATTTATATTTTTTTTCGTGGATAATGACGTGAACAAGAATGGTAGACTGGGCTTCGAATATTCCATATATACGATTACAAATTTACAATAATATAATCTCGATTTAAATGTTTTGATATAGTTCCATTTTTCTCGGAATATCTCCATATATGATTATTCATTATTGTACAAATTATCTCTAAAAATCATAATATGTTAGCTCTATTTTAAAAAGAGTAAATATAATCAACTTCATATTTGAATTGTTGTTATAATATCACAATTTTTTATTTGTTGTACTAACACTAATATTCCCAAGATTTATTTGTTTTTTTTAATGTTAAATGTTAAAACTATGCAGGCAAATCCAAAGCTATATTTAAGAAAGCAGCCGGCATTTTTTATACTTCAGTGTTCTATAGTCCAAATGGAACAATACCATCTTAGAATAAATTAAGAAAATACACACTTTTATGTTGAAAGAATCTGTAATTAAATATAAATGATATCTTAATGCAGATCTAAATCAAATACAGTGACTAGATATGAATGATAGCTTAATGCATGTCTAAATCAAATGTTGATGTGTGTCTTAGATGACTTAGAATACAATGTTTTGGTATTAAATAACACAATAAAATTAATAATTGTTCTTAATAATTCTTTTACTATAAGATGCTATTAAATAATCACACTAATTCAATTAAGAGTATTTGAAAATGATACTCTATTTCGAGTAAACTACAACTTTAAAACAAACGATATTTGCAAAATTAAGACATTGCTTCTAACACATTGGGATATCAAATTATGGATAATCTATCGATTAATTTGAAGATTATGATGAATGTGTTATGTTTTTTACTGCAAAAGTTCTAAGCATACCTATAGATTCTAACTCGTAGTTAATAATTCGTTATCAATCTCAATTAGACAACCATACATATGCACAATGATCATTAATCTACATATAATCCACCAACAATATGTTTTCATTCATTGTTCTTACGATAAACAAGCCGAAATCATAAATTTATCGTCTAATTTATAAGCCCGAGAAGTATATTAAAGCTAAAAGTGTTTATGAACTACGAATGTCTATCCTAACAATATAATAAAACATGCATCAAAATAAATAAAACATGATTTTATAACAAACATTCCATAATTTCATCCATACATAGCATCAATAGCAATTGAAGCCAACTACACTAAGAAAAAAATTACACCAACCGAAACTTAAACCATCGATGTTTCCACCAACTTTGATGGTCACTCGTCTCCACATTGATGGATTTTGATGTTCCATCACTTTCTCCCTCTTCCTTTCCTTATTCATCGGTGTTTTTTTCCGGAGATTCGGGTGTGAGAGCTGCATGGGTCGTACATTGGGTGTGACGAGGGGGAAGGCTGCATCCACACGGACCATGACTTGGGTGATTGAATCACACAGTACGTGTGGTTTCTCAAGTCTTCTTTCTTGTCTTCTAATTCCAGACGTTAATCAATCTTCATTTCAATCTCGATTCACAATATACGAGGGATAACTACACAATTGTATAAACTAATGAAAAGCATAGTGACAATCATGCTTGTAACAACACTATGATTGCAATATTAATCAGATACGATCAACATCACATAATAATTGAATTTAACAAATTATAACCACCAAAGATAACTACGTCCTTCAATACAAAACACAACACTTCTAACTCCAATTCAAATTTACAATTTTTATCTCGACTCACTCTACCACTAGGTCATACTCCCTCCGTTCCGGACTACTTGCACTTATTTCCTTTCTGGGCGTCCCAAGTTATTTGCACTATTTCCATTTTTAGTAAAAATTATCACCTACAGCCGTAATATTTAACTTTGTCTATCACTCATTCCTTAATCTCCGTGCCGAAAAGGAAACGTTCGAGTAGTCCGGGACGGAGAGAGTACTATTAACTTTTCACCGACAAAAAAACCAAAAAAAAAAAAAAGAAAACAACAATTGATGATCTCATTCCCATGTTGCTGCTTTTCCATACAAAGAAACAAACAAATAAAACAAGCTCAGTAGAAATAATTGAGTTCATAATTCATCCCCTTTTCCTTTTCCCCCCAAATTCTACCCATCATCAATGGCAGTTTCTCATAATTAAGCCTGACAATCACACACACTGTCACACACACGCACGCACCATTTCCCTCTTTCTCTCTCTACAAGTACATATACTCACGGGTTCAAACCTCACCATCCGCTGAAAACTTTCGGCCTTAATCCGCAAGCTCAGTCGAGCAGGATTAATCAGATTCCGCCGAAGGCGGATTCGGAATACATGGGTCCAAACCAAAAAAAAAACCCATAATTTTTCACTGTAACCTGCATGTGTGTGAGAGTGTGTTGATTTCCCCATCCCTAATTGGAGAATCCTAGGTGTTTTATTTATTTATTTATTTATTTAAATTTAAATAGTGCTGTGAATGCACATTCACTCAGTGAGACAACACACCTATTCATGTGCAAGCACATTGCGCATTATTGCTGGAAGCTCAATTTTTGGTATCTGATGTAGGAGTCGATGGTGTAGTTCTAGATTCGGTTTGTTTGTGTTATCTATTTTGAAAATTCATGCTGCGATTCGGTTTACTTTTGTTGTTTGGAGATCTCGTCTCTGTACATTTTGTGATAATTTGTAGGGCACATTGTTGATCAGGTGTGATTTTCATCAGATCCGCAGTTTTATTTATCGTACAACACTACTACTGTTTGAAAGTTTGAAAATACTTGAGTTTCACCTTTTTCTCTCCGTCTAATTTGGTCGATTTAATTATCTGAGGATAAAAAAATAGTGAGAGAAATTCGAAAAGGGTAGAATGTGGAAGCAATTTCTGAAAAAGCTCCCGCGGAAATCCCTGAAATCTGATAGAGATTCGGCCAGAAACCCTAATTCGGGTTCAGGTCCGGGCCGGGCCTGCTCAGGCGGCTCCGCTGCGAAGCGGGCTTCGGCTGCGGTGTTTCCAGCCAGTGTGATTGCAGGAATCGAGCCATTGCTTGCGTTTAAAGATGCTTCAAACTCGGAGAAAATGAATCTGTTCATTAGTAAGTTGAGTCTTTGCTGTGTTGTGTTTGATTTCACTGATCCTACCAAAAATGTTCAAGAGAATGAGCTTAAACGAGCCACATTGGTCGAGCTAGTTGATTTTGTATCCGAAAACCCCCCAAAGTTCTCAGAGCCCACCATCTTAGCTTCTTGCAAGATGTGTTCCATTAATTTGTTCCGTGTTTTCCCACCCAAATGTCGGTCAAGAAGCACGGGCTCGGGTGAAAATGAGAACGATGATGAGCCCACGTTTGATCCTGCGTGGTCACACTTGCAGCTGGTGTACGAGTTCTTGCTCAAGTTTGTGACCTCGTCTTCTTTGGAAGCCAAGGCGGCTAAGAAGTATGTGAACAATGACTTCATATCTAGGATCATTGATTTGTTGGAGTCGGATGATCCAAGAGAGAGGGATTGCTTGAAGGCGATTCTGCATAGGATCTACGGGAAGTTTATGATTCATAGGCCGTTTATCAGAAAGTGCATAAGCAATGTGTTCTATAGATTCGTATTTGAGGTGGAGAAGCACAATGGTATTGCAGAACTGCTGGAGATTTTCGGGAGTGTAATAACGGGATTTGCTTTTCCTTTGAAGGAAGAACATAAAGTATTCTTTTGGAGGGTGTTGATTCCCCTGCATAAGCCCAAGTCGATAGGGGTTTACTTTCAGCAGCTCTCGTATTGTGTGAATCAGTACGTTGAGAAGGAGCCGAAGCTAGCTAGCCACTTGATTCAGGGACTGCTGAAGTATTGGCCGGTTACAAATAGCCAGAAGGAGGTGATGTTTTTGGGCGAGGTGGAGGAGATTCTCGAAGTAATCAGCATGAACGAGTTCCAAAAAGTGATGGTTCCATTATTTTGTCGCATCAGGCACTGCATAAATAGCTACCATTTTCAGGTAAATCCTTCCATTTTTGATCTTCTGCATCTGTTTGTTAGCTCAAGCTGTTCAGTTATTCATTATGATGGCATGTGCAATATTTGTGTGAATATTATAGTTATCTATGTTTATGATGAAGTAAAGGATTATGATAGCACTGAAGAGGCGTTTGATTTCGCTTATCTTCCTTATCTGTTAGTACTGTTATTAATCACTGATTTGGCATGTTTGGATTCTGTCAATGCAATTCTTTTGCCCTTGTTCATTATGCTGACTATTTACCTTGAATTCTACTTCGAATTAGTACTATTTTACGATCCAGAAGCAGGCCATCTGACGACTGCATCACCATATTATGAGAACTTATCTGTGAAAAATAAACAGTATATGAGGGCATAAGTTTACTTAGTAAATCCTTTAAATAGATGATATATGAAAAGAGACATTACCACTAAAAAGGGTTGCAAAACTAGCTTCACTATTTGAGTTCATTTATGAGCTTTTATAGGAGGATCCTTTTCATGAGATCTCTGAAAGAAATGAGGAGAAATAATTGGAATTTAGCTACTAGACTTTCACACCTACCAAAAGCTGAATTCAAACTCAAGAAAAGGGAAGTAGATTGAAAATAGATTCAGTGTGTAGAATCTGTAGATACTTGGGAATTTCCTCGTTATCGAATTCATGATGCTTGAGTTCTACTTTCGACCCAATTTCCTTACATAATCATTCTATACCAATATGATTGTATAAGGAAACTTAAAAGATTTGGTAGTTTTCACTTTTCACACCACTAAAGTTTTCTGGCTAAGCTAAACACAGTTTTTATGGCTTATGTATTAGGACCTCAAAACTTGGTCTAGCAGAAAACTTCAACTGTGTGAAAATCGGTGACAAGTTTCACACAATGACTTAACTTTTACTCTCCCGTTTGCACTGCAGGTAGCCGAAAGGGCTCTGTTCCTCTGGAACAACGATCAGATCCTTAGTCTGGTTGCTCACAATCGGCAAGTTATACTGCCGATAGTATTCCCTGCTCTGGAAGCCAATGCTCAAAACCACTGGAACCAGGCTATCCTAAACCTAACCATGAACGTAAGAAAGGTGCTGACAGAAATGGACGACGCCATAGCATCAGCCTGCATCTCCAGCAACCAGGAGCAGCAAGAGAAAGCGAGCACCTCAGTCGAGAAACGGAAGCAAGTCTGGGAGCACCTGGAGAACGCGGCCAGTCTCCATCCGATGATGGCCAGGGACACTGCTGTCCTGGTAACTCATTAAAACAACCTCCATCTTGTTTATAGTCTTCCGTCTCCATTTCAGGTGAAGTCTGTCGTTCTTGTGGCTATGGGCCGGGGTGATCGGGATGGCATCGATCGTGTTGTTACAGAATCTCTCATCTCCCATCATAGTGTAAACTAACATCTTTTGTCAGCGTCTTGCTGTTGACATTGTATCTTTGAAATTAGTTTTTGGTAATCTATATTCTCACTCTTCCCTTTGTGTCTGTTTGTATGAAAATATAATAGGGAAATGCTTGGGATTATCTGCAATTCATCTCAATCTCTTTTTTCTTTCTTTTTCCTTTTATGCCAACTTTTTTATTGAGTTTAAATTGAAAAAAACTCAGTAAAAAAAATACTACTATTATGTTATAGTATTTCATAGTTTATCTTCTTTTTTGTCTTGAGTTTAATTGCACTTTTTTTGCCTTTTAGTTGCCAATCTTTATTCGACAATTTTAATATTTTACGTGTTTGGTTTGCATATTTGTGTAAATTAAATACTAATTAATGATAAACACTCGTAAATTTTTTTCTATAAGTTAAGGGAGTAAATTATAAATGCAATATAACTAATAATATGATGACATAAAATTTAGTTGATCCATAATTCCATACAACATCATTTTGATTTTTGATCGACAAGTGCAAGGTTATCTTTTTTTTTTGGATGAATGCAAGATTCGAATTACGATAGACGATTTTTTTAGAAATAAAATACCATAGTAATTTTAAGCATAAGTATTTACTAAGAGCAACTCCAGTGGTCGGCGGGCCAGCAATAACCCAGCCATAGCCCAGCCACGCCACATCAACAGCACTAAATTCCTTCTGCCACATAACAAGCAACTGGACAAGCAATAGCCCAGCCATAGCTTTGCCACATCATCAGCACTAAAAACAAATAATTAAACAATCATACAAAACACATAATTAAATTTACGACACATATACGGGAAAATTCTCTAATAATATTAAAATTTTAAAAATACATTAATTAAAAAAAAAAGTAAAAAAAAATTACATTACATAAAAAAATCCTAATCCAGGCACGGCCCCACCCCTTTCGGCGCCGCCTTACTCCTCGCCGTCGTCGCCGCTATCCAGGACCCCCAAATTCTCTAATAATATTAAATTTTTAAAAATTGGCTCGCCGGTTCCTCACCGATCGGGAGGCTGCAATAGCGGCGAGCCGATCGTCGAGAGAATCGGCGAGCGCCCGGGAATCGGCGTGTCATCGCCGAAATTCTCACCGATTTGGCGCTCGCCGGCTGCAATAGTTCGGCGAGCGCCAAAAATCGGCGAGCCGCTCGCTCGCCGACCACTAGAGATGCTCTAATACAATTTTTTTTTTATCAAAAACCCAAAAAACGCTCTTAAGTTTAAAAAAATTACGTTTCAAAAACAAGCACTCATTAGATACACTCCGAAGGCCTTGCATTTAAACCCTAGAACACTCCCTCACTCCAACTTCTCGCTCTACAGTCTTCGCACAGAAACTCAAATCTTCACAATGGCATCTATGATGGTGAGCTCGAGCTGTCTCTCTCTATATCTCTGTGTGAAATCATTGCATTTTTGTTTCTGTATGTAGAAATCTCATCTTTCTAGATGTATGCTTATTCGCGATTCTGTACTCTCGGTGCATCGACTTTTGATTTTTGTCGATGTTCTAGTTTATGACGGATGCTGGATTTCGTTTTCGACTTTTTCATTTCCGAGAAAATGTTACTCGGATAGTACTTTATTACTCAGCTTTGTTTGCGCTCAGTGGATGAATGAAATCTTATTTACTTGTTGATAGCCTTTGTTTTCTTCTTCAGCTATAAGCAATAAACATAGTGCAATATCTGGCACTGGAAGGAATTGATCGAACCTCACTTTTTATTTTGATTCCGGGATTTTGAGTTGGGGGAGGTTTTAATTTCCAGGCCTTCATACTTGCTTTTGATGTGCTTGAAGACAATATATAGACATACAAACATGATCTACCCAGTTAGGTTTATGCAATAGATCCTTCTAAAATTTGAGTAGATATTATATGGCAAAATAAGATGATTGATGCATGAAGCCTTTAACTTACTTAGAAACTGTGTGTGCTAATACTGGGTGATATTGTGAATCCAATACAGTTCCACTGAGGCTAACAAAGGATTAGCATAGACAGATTATACATGATTTGTTGGTATTTTTAATTTTTAGTCTTGTATGAATACATTGTTCTCTTTGCACTAAAATCTGCTATGTTGGGTGATAAAACAACAGCAACCACAAATTATATTGCTCAAGGAAGGCACTGATACATCTCAAGGAAAACCACAATTAATAAGCAATATAAATGCATGTGTTGCTGTGGCGGATGTTGTGCGAACTACCCTTGGTCCAAGGGGCATGGATAAATTGATCCATGATGATAAGGGGAATACCACCATCTCTAATGATGGTGCCACCATTATGAAGCTTCTTGACATTGTTCATCCTGCTGCCAAGATCCTTGTTGACATTGCAAAGTCTCAAGATTCTGAGGTATTATTTCATTTTAATTTTGCTACTGGTTACTATTTATTTATTTTTTTAATTTAATTGATAACTTCCGGTGTACATTCTTAGCCATCCATTCAAGATGAGTTGAGTAATCCAGCTTAAGTAACCGTTTATTTAAAGTTTCACATGCTGCTGCATTTGTTTAAACTGATTTTGTTCCAATACTCCCCTCTAGTTAAAATGCCCAGCTTAAGTGTAGTGTTATTCTATTTATATCACAGGTTGGTGATGGGACCACTACAGTTGTTCTGCTTGCAGGAGAGTTCCTAAAGGAAGCAAAGCCTTTTATCGAAGATGGTGTTCATCCTCAAAACCTTATAAGAAGTTATCGCACAGGTTCTTCTTTGGTAAGATTTGAGGCTACTTTTGTCAGTTCAAATTATGTATAGGTCTAACATCAAAGCCTCTTGAATATCCTGTGTTTCTTTTACTCTACTAGGCAATGGAGAAGATCAAAGAGTTAGCTGTAAGCATAGAAGGTAAAAGCTTGGAAGAAAAGAAAAGTTTATTGGCAAAATGTGCTGCTACAACACTATCTTCGAAGCTTATTGGGGGTGAAAAGGAATTTTTTGCAACTATGGCTGTGGATGCAGTTCTTGCTATTGGAGCTGAAGATAGGTTAAACATGATAGGGATGAAAAAGGTGCAAGAATTTTACATTTACTTTGCTTCCCATTTATTCTCATGCCTGTTTAGGGCCTGCCATATTTTGGTTATCTGCTGTTTGTTTATGCAACAAGCCAACAAGGTGTTTTCTACTGTTTGCTTATGCAACATAGTTATGTGTTGTGTCTGAAAGCTTCAGTCTCTGTATAATGTGTGTATTATAGTTCCACAAATTCCTGTAGAATGTTTGGGTTTCTGAGTTTTGAATCGCAGTAAACATGTTTAGTTGTTTACCATAATATATTTTCATGCTAATTTACTTTTGTAGGTTCCTGGAGGTACGATGAGGGATTCTTTTCTTGTGAATGGTGTAGCCTTTAAAAAGACATTCTCTTATGCTGGTTTTGAGCAGCAACCAAAAAAGTTTCTAAATCCTAAGATACTTCTTCTTAACATTGAACTAGAGCTAAAATCAGAGAAAGAAAACGCAGAGATCAGGTTTGAATGTCCTACATCTTTGGAGTTACCTCATGTCCTGCAAAGTGGCTTCCCATTTTCTCTAAATTTCTTATTTTGGGTGTTTCGATAGGTTGTCAGACCCATTGCAGTACCAGTCAATTGTAGATGCAGAATGGAATATCATTTATGATAAACTGGATAAATGTGTGAAGAGTGGAGCTAAAGTTGTTCTGTCACGGCTTGCTATTGGTGATCTGGCAACTCAGGTACTAGACTTAAGCATTTTTATCTTGAATACACATGGCCATTTTAAGGAATTCCTAACATGTTTGCTTATTATGGCTTAAACTTCACTAAAGTCAAGTATCTGGATTTTACTTGTCAATTATTTCAAGAATAGTGTGGCTGTAAATTTCACTCACGACAATGGAAAGAAAGGAAGGTTTTTGGTAAACAACTAAACATTGTAAAATTACTGTCTATGTGCAGTATTTTGCAGACCGTGACATCTTTTGTGCTGGTCGGGTCGCTGAGGAAGATCTACATCGGGTTGCAGCAGCTGCTGGTGGAACGGTTCAGACAACTGTGAACAACGTTATTGATGAGGTATTCTCTAGCTTTTCTCTCTTTTTCTTCCCTTGATGATAATAATAAAACAAATTGAGATCCCATTAACATCGCTCAGACTCAGTTTTCATGCTCTGCTACACATTGTTACAAATGCAGATTTGTTTTTGGCTAATGTTTTTGAAGTAAACTGTTAATTTTCTTCCTGCTGACTCCATGGCTTCTCGTTCTTCTATTTGAAAGGTCCTTGGTACTTGTGACGTATTTGAAGAGAAGCAAGTTGGAAATGAGCGGTTTAATATATTTAGTGGATGTCCATCTGGCAGGACTGCGACAATTGTTCTCCGTGGTGGTGCAGATCAGGTTCGGTGTTTATCATCCTTGTGCTATCCTCTCCTAACACATGTTTATGTAGTCTCACATCTGATCACTATCTTTGATTACCATAGTTTATTGAGGAGGCAGAACGGAGTTTGCATGATGCTATTATGATTGTCAGAAGGGCTCTGAAGAACTCAAGTGTAGTTGCAGGTGGTGGTGCTATTGATGTACGATCTATCTTCTGCTTGAAGCCATGTTTTTTTCCTTTCAAAGGTCATTGTAGTTGCAGTTTTGATGTTTAATTTGCATCTGTAGATGGAGATTAGCAGGTACTTGAGGCAGCATGCACGCACCATAGCTGGGAAGTCGCAGCTCTTTATAAACTCCTATGCAAAAGCCCTTGAGGTAATTTTACTAGGAATTAATATGTTTTAATAATTTGGAGGGATATTTTCATATTCATTGATGAAAATGCATGGGAGGTAGGGATATGTGCAAGCATATGCTTCGCTTATGCTATATAAATATAAAATTTTAAATTGAACGGTTGATATTCTTGACTATTTCTGTTGGAATACTAATTGGATTACAGAGAAAGCTCGAACAACATAATTTTGTCCTCTGTGCTATGAGTCTATGACTGCTATCTGATTCAGAGTTTGCCATTGTGTTATGCCGCAGGTAATCCCACGACAATTGTGTGATAATGCTGGTTTTGATGCAACTGATGTGCTCAACAAACTGAGACAAAAACATGCCCTTCCATCTGGTGAGGTTCTTTTCATTGAGTACTACTAAATGTGGTAGGCCTATTTGTGCATTCTTGCTAGGTGGAGATGATTAGTTCCAACTCCGAGATGTCTACCATTCTTCTCCAACAACCTCTTACTAACGAAATTTGGATTATAAACAGGAGAGGGTGCACCTTACGGTGTAGACATCAATACTGGTGGAATTGCAGATTCATTCGCCAACTTTGTGTGGGAACCTGCAGTTATCAAGGTACATCTCATCCTTTTAGTTACTTGTACCTGTCGGTTATTCTGTCATTACACTCGTGACACACTTTCCATCCACAGCTAAATGCCATAAACGCAGCTACTGAAGCTGCTTGCCTTGTCTTAAGTGTCGATGAAACTGTCAAAAACCCCAAGGTAATTCGAAAATTTGGATTGATGACAGAGAACTTAGACGATCCTGTCACATTTTTCTCTTCAGTATGACTTTCATTGCACGACGATGACACTTGTTATTGTTGCAGTCTGAGAGCGCTCAAGGTGATGCCGCTGCTATGGGAGGAGGTAGAGGTCGAGGAAGAGGTGGCTACGGTGGTCGTGGAATGAGGAGGCGATAAACGCTCGAATGTGCTTTTCTCATTTGGAGGTATTTTGGTTTGTTTCAATGTATTCTGACGAATACGTGCTGCTACTTCTTCGGTCTCCATTTTTCTACATTTGCAGTGTGTGGTTTTGTCAATTTTGAATTAACTGATAATTTATCTTTGAACTTTTTTTGTAGTTTTTTAAATTGGATTAACAAATGAACTCTTTTTTGTAGATTCATAGGAATATAAATTGTTGCTATTTATTCATATTTTTTGTTCCTCGGAATTTAATTATGGATTATTCGTGTCATTCTCAATTTAATTAAGGTTGATAATTTGCTTTGGTGGCTTGTCTCGGATTGCTTAATCGAAATCCATTTAACTCAACTTGTAACACGGTAGGGTAATTTCTTTTCTGTTTACTAACTTCTAAATATATCTTGAAAATAAGAAAAATAATTCATCTTGAATATAATCATTATGTACAAATAAATATTCTCTCTGTTATGCGATTTGTTATCTGATAGTATGAATAATTGTTTCATTTACCTTTTAATATTAATTTTTTTTGACAAATGAGTCTCATATTCTACTAATTTATTCCACTAACATTTTATTATAAAATTAATATGTAAAAATAAAATTTATATATTTCATTACTTTTTCTGTATACACTTTTTTTTTCATTTTTTAAAATCCAATGTATCAAAAGAATACAATTAATCTATGATAGGTGAAGTATTTGTTAACTTTGTCCTTATCATAGTCATTATCAATGAACAAACCAACATTCCAAGAAAATAATTTTAGGAATCATATGTGCTGGGAGAGGAGGTGTCCATCCTAAATCTTGTCTCATTGCTAGGAGAGAGAAACATTAAAAGTAGCATGTGTCGGTCTGGCGGTAGAGTGATTGAACCATAGGCGGACACACATATAGAGTGGACAAGGGACTTGAGCTTTTACAAAGCTTTTTTTTCTTCTTCATTTTTTTCTTTGAATGTCCAAAGTTAATCAAATTTTGTATAATTGTTAGGAAAAAGCTCGTATCAAGATTTGAATTGCTTAAAAATGTATTTTTAAAGAGAGATATAGTCCTAACCCCCCGTGTTTAGTCTAATGTAGCGATGGTAAATTTTTCGTGATATAGTACATAAATCAAATGTCTCATAAGTGTAGCCGGTATTGTCTTATTAAGATATGAAATATAGTTGAATTCAGTAGTCAATTATTTGCAGCTTTAAAAGCAACATGCCACTGAGCTTAAACAGGTAAAAAAAAAGTGGACCCTAACTCACGCAATCCTCATTGAGACAAAGAGAATTTCTTGTGGACCTTAATCAATAATAGCTGCTACACACATATAATAAACAAAAACTAATATTTTTATTCTTAATGTGTGTGAAGAGAGAGGTCCATTCCTATGCAAAAATCCCACAAATGAAGAAACATTTCAAAAATTTGTTTTTTAGATGATCTAGTGAGAGTGTGTATTCACAATGCGAAGTTTTTTACCTTGATTTTTCAAGTGTAAAAGGCCGATATATATAAAAGTAAACAAGTTGGAATTGGGTTAAAGCAGACGATATCTACAACGCGGACTTGTAGATAATGGACATCGTATAGTGTGTAGATTTCTCAAATTGTAAGTGTAGTGTGTGGAGAATGATAAAAAAAAGTCTGACGAGGATGACCTACTGATGAAATAGGTATTCACGAGGTCAAATGTCTTGAGTTTGAACATAAGCATTGATCGACGGAGGTGGGGTTATGCGAGCCCTACACCCGAAAATACTACCCCATTAAATTCGATCTTTCATTTCAATCCCACAAGTTCGGTTTCCTGGATCTGTCACTGCATAAGAAGATAAAGGGGCCCAAAATAATTGATAGGAGCAGAATGGAAAATGAATAGAAGTGGAAGATATGCAGGATAAAAAGATAGGAAATGGAAAGAGTGGGAAAAACGATTTGTCGTGTAAAAATGGCATGCATGCCAAAATGTAAGACTTTTGTCAAATTATGATCACTACTTATGCATGCCATGTCATGCCAATTTATACTTGTTTACCCTATTCTAGACTTAACCTACATGCATGGCCATGCCTCACGTCACGTGGAAATTATAAATATAAATATATATAATTATAATATATATGCTCGCGGATCCAAGATTTCATATTTGTAGGTGCGGCGGACAATTACAATGACATGAAGTCTCGGAGTACGAGAAATGGTGCGTAACGAGGCAGCAACTGAAGTCTTATAGCTATCGACTTTCTTTCTTTGAAAAATTACAATGACTTGAAATTTCGAAATCCAAGTAGTCGTTGGCGGAAAATAAGGCAGCAATGGAAATCTTATAGCTATCGACTTTTTCATTTTTCGGATTACAACGACTTGAAGATCTCGAAGTCCGAGTAGTTGCTTGCGGTAACAAGGCAGCGGCTAGAGTCTTATATATGAATGCTAATTGGACTTAACTTAAGATGTCGACCAAAGCTGAAATGATGATAAAATTACGAAATAATTGAGTCGGGTATAAAAATTGTTTTTTTTATTAGTTTTAGGAGTGCTAAAATCATGTGTATGTATAAAGTGGTAAATTTTAGAAAAATATACTTGGACTTGTGGAAAGTAAAAAAAATCAATGTGGAGGATTATATATAGCAAGATGTTTCCAATATTGATTAAATCTAGTGTTGGGGAAATTGGATGTCTAGTGTAAAAAATATACTCCATCATGTATTTTTTTATAAAATAGGTGGATAAGTCATGAATGTTAAAGAAATTGAAATTGGTTTAATGTTATTGTTAACTATGGATTAATTAGGTAATAAGTTATGATATTACAGGAGTAATTAAAATAAGTAGTATTAATTTGAGATTAATTAGGTGCATCATTTTTCTCAAAGTCTTCCAAAGAGCATATAATTCACACTAATACTAAACATTAATAAGAACGTGAAATTAGAACCAAACAAAAAAAATCTTGAATATTTATAGGTCGACTATTATATTTATAAGAAAACCATAAACATCAAAAGCTTTACATAACTTTTGTTCTTTGCAGAAAAAAAAAACACAATAATTAGATCTTAGTATCTTGATTTCCTCGTACTACTTCTGCAGCCTTTCATAATCCTAAGTTTGTGAGCAATATCTGCAGCAATCTTTAGTGCATCCGATGATGTTCCAAGAATCCCTTGCCTCGTAAAACCGACCACGTATAACCCGTCGTTTCCCATCCAACCATTAGGAAACGAGGCCTTCGGCATTCCATCTTCCGTGAAAAAATCACTTCCCTGTGCCCCAAATCACCATGCTATCAACTTTTTATTTTACGACTAATGGGTTGAGTCGTGTGATCGTGCAACAGTATAGATTCCGTAATTTCTTTAGGACATATTGTAATTTTGAAAATATAAAAGAGTTGGGAATATTATTCAAATGTAATGCCTAACATTCACTAAAAATGTCCATTTTCGAACCTAAAAAACCTACCATTTTAGAGCATTTTGAACTAAGATTCTTTCATCTAGATAAAGAGATTGTAGGTACTAATGCTTTATCCAAATGTAGGCTCAATTTAAATAACAAAAAGAACATATATTATAATGACACATCATCAAAACCCCACTAAAAATAAATATTTGAATTATCCATACATAAAAAGTTTTTAAAAAATATTTACAAATGCAATAATATACCTTGAGCCAACTAGCCACATTGCTCTTATATCCAGTTGCCAATATTATGGAATCAAATTCTTTTTCTTGACCATCCATAAATTTGGCTCCCCTTTTTGTTATCTCTCTCACACCTTTCATCACCTAAAAAAATATAATTATTACCCTATCAAAATCATAAGTAAAGACATAGATTTTACAATCATATTTCATGTTTACCTTAATCTTGCCCGATTTAATCAGAGCGAACGCTCCAACGTCTAGCACCGGAGTCTTCCCGGTGGCATTCTTGAGCCCGATCGGCCCGATTTTTGGCCGAGGCAGCCCGAAACCCTCAGTCTGACCTAATGTCAATGTGGCCATCACAAGTAGAAATTTGTCCACTAATCTCAAAGGCAACCATTTGAGAAGTGCCATAGCTAATGCAAATGTGGAAATTCCAAACACATCCCTAGGCAAAATATGTACCTATATATCATACAAAGAGAAAACATCAATTTTCACCTCAATTGAAGAAAAAAAAATTGTACTTTTTTCCCCATAGCAAAAAAAATAAAATAAAACTATATTAGGGTGAAAAATAATTACTGAATTTCTGACCACCATGAGAGGAATTGCATTATATCTGCAAAGATCTAAGCTAACTTCCATGCCACTATTCCCACACCCCAAAACCAAAACCCTCTGGCCCCGAAACCCGAGGCCCGATTTATACGCGCACGTATGGATCACGGGCCCTGGGAACGCATCGAGCCCCGTGATCTCGGGGATCACGGGCTCCGCATTTTCCCCACTAGCGACCACCAGGAAGCTAGTGAGGTAAATGCAGTCCTGGCTCTGGACCCTCCAGAGCCCGGCTGCCGGGTCGAATTCCGCCCGGACCACGGTCTGGCCGAACCGCGGCCTGATCGAGAAGTGCCGGGCGTAGGACTCCACGTACGCGACGAACTGGTCTCTCGTCGGGTACGTGGGGAAATTTGGCGGGAAATTGAGGAACGGAAGATGACAGAAGTGCTTCGGGAGGTGGAGCTTGAGGCGGTCGTAGGTCCGGTCCTGCCACAGCGAGGCGAGGCAGGAGCTCCGCTCGAGGATGAGGGACGAGACGTTGTTTATCTTGAGGCAGGCCGCCACGGCTAGGCCAGAGGGCCCCGCGCCCACGATCACTGGCCCGGGCACGAGCATGCAGCTGGCCCGGGCCGTGTCGTCGGCTTCGTTGGTGGGAGGAGGCATTTGGAGGATAGAAGGAAAAGGAGAAAGGTGGTTTTAGTTAGTGTGTGTGTGTGTGTTTTAAGGTATGGACTCTGTTTTTTGGAGCAGGGGAAGTGTGGGGGTTTTAAAGAGTGATAAATCACTGTGTTTTTAGTGTGTGTTTTCAGTTGGATTCTGCAAAACGGTTTTTTGTATTGGATGGGTAGAGTGTGTTGTGATAATATTTGATACTTATGTAAATATTATTAATTGGAATGGAGTTTGGTTTGAGTTTTGAAACATACTAGTTTATTGGGTTTTGCTCATTTTTTATCTCCTAAACAGAAACATGTTAGAGGCTTTTTGATTACTAAAATAATACTATCATGAATTCATGATAGTAGTATATTTTTGGTTTACAAGAATGAATTGTTTTTTTTAATCTATTACTATATGGACAAAAATCACGTCATAGTATCGTATATGGAGTGATATTTAAGGGGTCTATAACTAAGAATATGAATTGACTCATCCTCACATGGGAAAGTTTATCATAATAAAATTAAATTAGTTCTCTTAATTAAGTGAACTATTCTTTGCTGGGCCCATTCTCATTTGTGCAGCCCAATTAGTTCAAAATTTCTAAAAGCCCCAAAATCATGAATATTTTATTTCTAGAAATAGTTAAGGCCCATTGTTTATATTTCTGTCAATTTTCATTTCAAACATTGATATTTAATACTACTGTTCTTGTATGTCGAAATAAATTAGTATCAGTTTTAGTGACCTAATCGTAACGGAGTACAAATTTTTCTGATTCAATTATGTGACATCGTGATTAATTCCCAAATAATCCTCCCAAATTAAGAAAAAAAGGAATTTTATAAAATTGAAAAGTGGGTGTAATTTTATTTGAAAATTATACATTTTCTTTTTTAAAAAGCCTCGAAAAGTCAAAATTGAATGAAGGAAATTTTAAGGGAGTGGCAAAATCGTCAACAACAATAGTGGAGGGGTTGGCAGCAAAACGCCGTCGTATATGTTTTCATCCCCATTTCTCTACAGCCGCCTCTTCTGCTACTTCTCGAAGTTTCGACGTTTCTTTCCACAGTGTGAACATCTCTCTCATAAATCTGTTAGTTGCAATCGCCTATTACCTCTGCTTGTTCTTCAACCAATTTTGATTTGTGATTCGCTAATTGCAGATAGATAGGTGTAATTGAGAATCGAAATTGGGTTGAAGTAGGAAAATGGGGAGTGCAGGGAGAGAACTCACAATTTCTCTGGATGGTGTGAGGGACAAGAATTTGATGCAGCTGAAAAAGCTCAACATCGCGTTGTTTCCAGTTCGCTACAACGATAAATACTACACAGATGCTCTCGCCTCCGGTGAATTTACTAAATTAGGTCCGTTCTCACTACCAGGAATGTGTTTATTTTTCTGAGATTTTTCTTGATTTCATGATTAATTCGCATGTTAATTTCTTAAGTAGTTGAGAATTGTTGCTTTGAGGCGACAATTGGGGAAGTGGATTGGGAATTTTATTGGTTGGATCGAAGTTAATGATCTGTTTTGACTATGTTGAAGGAATTGGTTCTGTTTTTACAGATTAGGTTACAAAATTAGGCTGATTAATGGGAGAATGCTGGCTTTTTTGTTATTG